>NC_082671.1:104940000-105540000 GCF_025265405.1 Mesoplodon densirostris | reverse complement strand
AAGGAATGTCACCAGAAATGCTGTAATTAAAGTGACTTTATTTGACACCTGGGAACAATGAATGCAAACATGGTTCATTCTTTCTTTCCTCTGTTTTACTTTTAGTAAGAGAATTTCCTTAAAAGGTAATTGGCATACTCTTTGACCCTTTGTCTCTTTTTGGCTTGTAGACAAATACACACCCTTACAGTATCCTGAGTAGTAGACCCTGCTTACTTTACACTAAGGTCTAAAAATATCAGTTATTGTTGAGGATGGTAACTTGTGACTATAGCTAATTGCATGTGCAGTTTTGGTCAAAAAAGGCCAAGCTGTGTGGCCTTGGGATTGTCTTTGGTGCAGTAAAAAGGGCACTTTGAAGTAGACTTAGAAGTTAGGAAACCTGGTTTAGGTCTGGGCCTGTTATTTCCTAGATGTATGATTATAAATGAGTCACTTCTTTGAGGCTTTGTTGCCTCATCTCTAAAATGGGAATAGTTGTCATGCATTTCTTTTGCGTGGCATTAGTTATAAACCAGAATATGCTTGTTCTTACACAAGTCTAAAAGGTAATAAAAAACAGAGATACTAGATTCAAATCTGTGCTGCCATCTTTTGTCTTCAATTGGTGGTATATACCATTTTTTTCTAACAGCTTTATGAATATATAATTTACATACCAAAATTTTCGCCTTTTTAAAGCATACAATTCATTGGTTTTTGGTATACTTACAAAGTCATGCAATCATCACCATTACCCAATTTTAGAACATTTTCAACACCCCAAAAAGAAACCTTGTACCTATCACCAGTCACACCTCCATATCCTCAACCTTCCTGCATCCACTCCAGTCCTGGGAACCACTAATCTATTTTCTCTATTTATAGTTTTGACTATTTTGAACATTTTATATAAATGATGTCATACAATATGGTCTTTTGTGACTGGCTTCTTTCACTGAGCACTTTTTGAGACTCATCTATGTTGTAGCATGTATTAGTAATTCATAAACTGCATTGCTTTTCATTGCCAAATAATATTCCATTGTATGGGTATACCACTTTTATTTATACGTTCATCACTTAATGAACATTTAGATTGTTTACACTTTTTGGCTGCTATTAATAATGCTGTTATGAACATTCATGTATAAGTTTTGTATACAGTATATTTTCATTTCTCATGGGTGGGTACCTAGGAGTGTAACTGTCGAGTCATATGGTAACTCTGTGCTTAACCTTTTGAGGAATTCTCAACTGTTTCCCATAGTGGCTGCACTATTTTACATTCCTACCAACAGTGTACAAAGATTCCAATGACTCCACTTCTTTCTCAGCACTTGTTATTGTCTGTCTTTTTTATCATTGCTGTTCTTGTAGGTGTCAAGTAGTAGCTTGACATTTCTTAACGTTTTGATTTACATTTCTATAATGGCAAAAGATGTTGAGCATTTGGCCATTTGCATATCTCCTTGGGGAAAATGTCATTCAAATACTTTGTTCATTTTTTAATTGGATGATTTGTCTTTATAATTGAGTTGTAATAGTTCTTTATATATGTGGTTACAAGTCTCTTCAGACATATGATTTGCAAATATTTTCTCTCATTCTATGTGTTGTCCTTTCATTTTGTTGAAGGTAAAAGCACACAAGTTTTTAATTTTGATGAAGTCCAATTAGTTTTCTCTTTTGACCTTTATATTTGGAGATCATATCTAAAAACTATTGACTAATCCAGGGGCTTGCCTGGTGGCGCAGTGGTTGAGAGTCTGCCTGCCGGTGCAGGGGACATGGGTTCGTGCCCCGGTCCGGGAGGATCCCACATGCCGCGGAGTGGCTGGGCCTGTGAGCCATGGCCGCTGGGCCTGCGTGTCTGGAGCCTGTGCTCCGCAGCGGGAGAGACCACAGCAGTGAGAGGCCCGCAAACCACAAAAAAAGTAAAAAATAAAAAATAAAAATAATAAAAATAAATAAATAAAAACTATTGACTCATCCAAAGTCATGAAGATTTGCTCCCACATTTTCTTCTAGAAGTTTTACAGTTTTAACTCTCACATTTAGACCTATGATCCATTTTAAGTTAATTTTTGGATAGAGTGTGAAGTAGGCTGCAACTTCATCCTTTTGCTTATGGATATACAGTTTTCCCAGCACCATTTGTTGGAAAGATAATTATTTCCCCATTGAACTGTCTTTGCACTCTAGCCAAAAGTTAATTTACAATAAGTATAAGGGTTTATTTCTTGACTTGGAATTCTATTCCATAGATTCATACATCTATAATGCACAGAAATCTCTTGCATTCCTATACACTAATGATGAAAAATCTGAAAGAGAAATTAAGGAAACACTCCCATTTACCGCTGCAACAAAAAGAATAAAATACCTAGGAATAAACCTACCTAAGGAGACAAAAGACCTGTATTCAGAAAACTAGAAGACACTGATGAAAGAAATTAAAAGTGATACAAACAGATGGAGAGATATACCATGTTCTTGGATTGGAAGAATCAACATTGTGAAAATGACTCTACTACCCAAAGCAATCTACAGATTCAATGCAATCCCTATCAAACTACCAATGCCATTTTTCACAGAACTAGAACAAAAAATTTCACAATTTGTATGGAAACACAAAAGAACATGAATAGCCAAAGCAATCTTGTGAAAGAAAAACAGAGCTGGAGGAATTAGGCTCCCTGACTTCAGACTATACTACAAAGCTACAGTAATCATTTTCCATACTCCATGTACTTTTTTCTTTGGAACAACAACTTACTCCTTCATTTAACCTACACAAGAGACATGCAGGTATGATTTTACATCTTCTCTCTCCACCTATTCTTGATGAACTTACCCAGTTCTTTGAATTTATTGCTAATTTGCTATATGGCTTACTCAAGTTTGTGTCTTTCCATATGCCAGGAGAGAAATCTTTGACACAACCTTTACTTCTTAAACATCTGTCCTTCTTTGTTGGATGGCCATGGCTGGAGGAAAGCAGGAAACAGAACAATTATGCTAGCAGTCATAGTGATGATATCTCCCACACTTTTCTCTGTGCCAAGCATTTTATGTATTATATCCCAACGTATTATATACTATATCATATGACATAGAACACAGCATATTTTGTTATACTCTTCTTTTTTTATGGGAAAATGAGGCTTAGGTAGGTTAAGTAACTTGGCTAAGGCCATACAGCTAGTATACCAAAGTCCGTGTTTTGAACCAGTGCCTGCCTGTTCTGATGTATGTGCCCAGAATTCCAGTGGGTGGCTGATAGGGCTAGTTCTACTTGGCTAGGTTTTGATCCTGCAGGTACCAAACTATCTTATTGAAATTGCTAATGAGAAATGAGGTTCGATAGAAAAATGGGAGGACAGATATATTCTAAAAATTAAAAATGGATGTATCTTCTGAATATGTGAATGGATATTAAGAAATAAATCTGATAGTCCAATTGAGAGAGAACATGGCAAAAGCTCATAGCATCCTTAGTGGTTATGGCTTAGCAAGGGAGACAAACAATTTTAGAATTACGCAAAGGTAAAATTACTCTGAAGGGCAGGATCATGGTCAATGTCACTATGAGAGTCTATAATAAAAGAATCCAAACCTAGCCAAGTAGAACTAGCCATTTGCATACAATTGACTGTGAACTTGAAGGAAAAATTGTTGTGTAATCTTTAAACATGTTTGTATGTCTGTTATACATACCTTGTTCAACTAGTAGGAGATCCAGAGGAAAAGGTTAGAAATTTTTCGAAATTTCTACAAGCTTTCAGATAAAATATTTCATGAACTGGAACAAATCCTTGGAAAAGAATGAAGCCCTGGGCAGTAGGCATCCTATGTATGATAATCAGACACACTGAGGAAGCAAACAAAGTTAACAGCAATGAAAATAACTTATGCCCCACAGGGTTAAATAGGATCACAGGTTGGTCTGTAAAATAAGTTCTGCCATGTTACAGAAAGTGTAGATTACAGAATATCTGCAGCTAAAACTGTTCTTTACTGTAAATGGTGCCAAAGCTATTTCTTTAATGGATGCACGAAAAATTCTGCCTGGGTGTCCAAACAGTGGCAAGAGTGTAGCTCCTTTTTAACGTGCAGGGATGTGACCAACTGGCAGCCATAATAGGAAAAGCAGTACAATGCCTAGAAAGTCTTAGAGAAATAATGAAAGAGGCTTTTGTTGCATCTGTCCTTTCCTATATAACTTCATTGATTTTGCCTCATCAGTATCTCTAGAGTCCTGGCACCTCTTTTCATCTCTATCACTACCACCTCATTTCAAGATACTTCTGTCTCTCACCTGGGCTATAGAAACATTTTTAATAATTGGTTTCCATTCTTGCTGTTTCCCCCGATTCATTTTCTACATTGGAGCCTCCCTTCTTAAAGCCCATCAGTAGCTTTCCATTTTATTTAAAGATTAAACACCTAAGATAGCCAAATAGCCAGGCACCTTCTGGAAACCCCTCATTCCTCCCACCTATATCTTGCGTCTCCTTTATACTCTCCAGCCCAGCCATAGATGTGGACTTACTACAATCTCTTACACCATAGTTTTGAACATGCTGTTCCTTTCACCAGTGTAACTCATTCTCTCCCTACGGATGTTGGCTCAGGGAAGCTTTCTCTGATCTTTCAGACTAGGTCAGATTCTTTTATTATAGACTTTCATAATAACATTGACCATGATCCTATCCTCCAGAATAATTCCACTTTTGTGTAATTTTAAACTTAACATTTGTCTCCCCTGCTGAGTCATAACCACTAGGGATGTTGTGAGTTTTTGCTCATAATTGTAACTCCAGCATCTAGTGATGTTCATGACATAAACTAAATGAATCTGCATATCCACTTTGGAATTAGTTAGAAAAGAAAGAGATTTGGCCAACGTTTTCTTAATTGTGTCTGTTTTATCTACTTAGAATACTACTAATCCATATCAGAACAGGTTGCTGTTCACCAAGATGTGACAGACGGAAGTCGGTCAATGGGTGACTTCTTATCTACATCACCTAACTTTTCCATTAAAAATTTAAAAATGGGGACTTCCCTGGTGGTCCAGTGGTTGTGACTCTAGGTTTCCACTGCAGGTGGCACGGGTTTGCCCTCTGGTCGGGGAACTAAGATCCCACATGCCGCACTGCACGGCCAAAAAAATAAAAATAAAAATAAAAAGCTGGAAAAGGCAAGGAAATAGACTCTCCCCTAGAGCCTCCAGAAAGGAACACAGCCCCTGGTGATACCCTGATTTAGCCCGATGACACGTCTGATTTACAGAACTGTAAGATAATAAATTCTTTTAAAAAATAATGAAAGAATAATAATTTAAAAAAACTGTAAAGCAGCATCAGGTAGTAGAAGGCCGTCCAGGTGGCATGTGGAAATGGTGGTGACTGATCATTATTTCATTTCTTATTTAGCTGTGATCCCTCCCCTACCCCCTCATTTTTATATAAATTGCACTCTTTCAAGATGGAGATAATTACTTTTTCTTCACCGATACTTTTGCATCTCTGCTTAAAAATAAGATACAGTAATCATAGTCTTCCTATGTAAATATGAACTGAGCAGTTGTCGATTTGTGTGTTGTTTAGAGTTGCTACGAAAAGAGTCACAAACTTTAGGATTCTCCACATAGATTTTCGTTAAACACTAATTCTTATCAAGTATTTATTGCTGCTCTATTTTGAGATTTTCTAAGATTTTCTGTGTGTTTTTATAAATGATTACTAAGAATTTTATTAAAAGGGCCCCTTTAACAATGATAATAGTTCCTTTGGTAATCTTGCAGAAAATTATTTTGCAAGCCCATTTTAAGGATTATTCTAGTTTAATACTGAGTTTGAAGTGGAAACAAAGTACTTGTCTCTGAGAAGATTTGACAGACTCTATAGCTCTTTGTACTACCTTTCTACTTTTCTAATAAATTGCCCAATAAAAACCACAAATAGAATAGTTTAACTTTTTCACAGTGGAGCTAGGATGTTTCCTCCTGCAATTGTGGATTTTGTTTGTTGTTGACTTAGAAAAATGGAATATAAATTAAATTTTATTTAAAATTTATTGACCATATTAAAATACATTGAAATTCAATATTTGTGAATAAAAATGACTCAGCAAGGCAGTGAGCAGAAGAGCAAACAGTTGGAGTTCTGTAAGACAAAACAGGCATGTTTAATCTCTGATCACTCATTCACTTATTCATTTAAAAACATTTGTAGGAGATTGATATTCAGAATATACAAGAAACTCATGTAAACAAGAAAGGAATATACAGGAAATATAGAAGAAAAATTATTAAAGGACATAAATGGACAATTTACAGAAGAGGATACATGAATGAAAATAAATAATTATAAAAATAGCCAACATTTATTTATTTATTTATTTATTTATTTATTTATTTATTTTTGCGGTACTCAGGCCTCTCACTGCTGCGGCCTCTCCCGTTGCGGAGCACAGGCTCCGGACGCGCAGGCTCAGCGACCATGGCTCACGGGCCCAGCCGCGGCATGTGGGACGCGCAGGCTCAGCGGCCATGGCTCACGGGCCCAGCCGCTCCGCGGCATGCGGGATCCTCCCGGACCGGTGCACAAACCCTCGTGCCCTGCATTGGCAGGCGGACTCTCAACCACTGCGCCACCAGGGAAGCCCGCCAACATTTATTGAGCACTTCTTTGTATCAGATTTTTTTTCTTGGTGCTTAATTTTTAACAGTTTCATTCCTCAAAATAGAAGTATTATTATCATCCCTACCTTACAGAGGAAGCAATTGAGTCACAGAACAATTAATAATATACTTATAACTACTTGGATACTAAGTGGAAATCTGGCTTCAGATCTCTCATACGTATATGGATACTCAGTCTCACTAGTTGTCAGAGAAATGTGTATTTAAGTAATAACCAAATAATACCTTACAACAATCAGATCTTCAAAGGTGTGAAAATCAGATAATATCAAGTGCTGGTGAGGATGGAAAAATGAGGGGAGCCCTCTTCCACTATTTGTTGGAGTCTAAGCTGGTGTGGCCATTTTAGGGAGCAGCAGTAGTTCTTAGGGAAACTGGGTATGCTAACCCTGACATCCTGGCAGTTCTACTTTTGCACATGTTCCAGAGCGAAACTATCAAGTCCGTGCACATGGAGACACACAGTAGGATGCTTATTGCATTGATGTTGGGGATGTGAGGAGTTGAAAGTACCAGAGGAGTCCTTTTCTAGGGAAATGGATACCTTGGTATATTTATAGGATTATACTATGGAATGCTTGGAAGAAATTAGCTAGATTTTATATTTAAAAACATAGGTAGATTTCAAAATTAGTTGAATGAACAAATAGTAAATGTTAAAGAGAATGAGATTGTAACATAATACCATTTATAAAAAAATAAATACACACACATATATTGTGTGTTTTCCTGGGTATACTTACATGTAAAAACAGGTATGTTGGGTGGATAGAAAGTGCATAACATTAGTTACAAAGGAGTGAAGAATGGTCTTGGAAATAGGGAATAAAGGGGAAAGCAGTAGGACACAGGGCAGGGGGAGGGGGAAGCTGGGACGAAGTGAGAGTACCATGGACATATATACACTACCAAATATAAAATAAATAGATAGATGGTGGGAAGCAGCTGCATAACACAGGGAGATCAGCTCGGTGCTTTTCAACGACCTAGAGGGGTGGGATAGGGAGGGTGGGAGGGAGGCTCAAGAGGGAGGGGATATGGGGACACGTGTATGCATATGGCTGATTCACTTTGTTATACAGCAGAAACTAACAGCGTTGTGAAGCAATTATACTCCAATAAAGATGTATCAAAAAAATCAAATCTAAAACAGAAAAGGAAACTTTCACAGATCACTGATGAAAGCATGGCATGGCATAAGCTCAGTGTGGGCCAAAATCTAGTCTGCTTTGTTGGTCCTTTGAATCTAAATCAGTACTTGGAGTATAACAGGTGCTCAGATAAGTAAAATGGGAATGAAGAATGAATGTATAAATTAAGAAGAATGATCTATTCAGTTCCATGTGCCTGAGAACCAATCAAAATTAGTGTCCCTCTACTCATTTCTTCCTTTATAGTTAAATACATGTTACATATAGACACCAGGCCAGTTGCTGGAGATATAAGTGTACCAAACACATTACCTGCCCCTGAGGGGATCATAATATATTTGGGAAGACTGAGTGGAAAACTACTAATAATGTCAAATGTGATGAGTACTATATGATAGGAGTTTGCAGATTAGATTGGAAGCACAGAGGAGGAATGCGTGGACAATCGTGCATTCGTTCATTCATTCATTCATTTGACTGATGCTGAGTTGAGTTCCTGCTTTGTGCGAGTTCCTCTTTTAAGCATGAGGATACAATTAGGAGCTTTCTTGGAACTCTTATTATCCTGGGGAGACTGGCATTTATCAAATAACCACATAAGAAAACTGAAGGTGCAGAATCGCAGTTGTGCCACGTGTTCTCTCTGATAACTTATAAAAAAGGACGAAACCAAACCTTGATCTAGATTTGGATTCCAAGGATGGTTTCCCTAGAGAAGGGATGGGAAAATGCATGAGTCTTAAAAGTCAATTAGAACGTGGTCACGGCTATGGTGGAGGGTACATGTTGGGGGCAATATCAGGATTAAGTAAACGGTTTATGCACAGCTGGTTAGGGACTGACCACGTGGACCTCCTAGACCCTTTTCCTCCCAGAAAAATGAAGGTTTGAAGACAGAGGTTACGTCAGCAAATTTGTATTCTGAAAAGAACTGTCTGGCTACCTTGTGAAGATTGAATATAGAGGGGAAGGAATGGAATGGAAGTTTTGAAGTTATTAATAGTAGTTCAGGAGAGAGATGGGATCACTTGACTTGGATGGCAGTGGATATGGAGAGAAGTGATGGATTAAAAATCTATTTAAAAAGGTAAAATTAAAAGGGCTTGATTGATGGATTAGATTTGGGATAGTGTGTTGTAGTGGAAGGGAGATCAAAAGTGACCTGAGCAGGATAAGGAAAAACAAAGCCACATCAGAAGCATTGCGGTAAAACTATGAAACACCAAACTCAAGAAAAAAAGCCTTAAAGGCAGCTGGAGACCATTTTGTAAGATGTATAATGATATCGTGGTTAAATTAAAAAATATAGTTTTGGAGATGTATATGGTATGAGTGAAATGACATAATGTCTGTGATTTCCTTTAAAAAATACTTCAGGTGAAAAAAGAAAAAGATAGATGAAGCAAATTCTTGATAATTGTTGAATCTAGGAGATGATAATACAGGGGTTCATTATACTGTTATCACTGTTTCTTTCTGAAAATTTAAAACTATTCATGTTTAAAAAAAAGTAACCAGGGAGAAAAGAAAGATCACCTATTGAGAAAGGGATGACAAGTAGACATCTCATCAGTGACAACAGAGTCCCCTAGATAGTGTGATACAAACTTTCAAAATACAAACTTTCAAACTTTCAAAAAGTCATGTCCTAACTGGGCTTCCATATTCTGATAAATTATTAATTATGAGTGAAGGCAAAATACAGACATTTCCAGAGAAAGAAGGACTGGAAGAGTTTTCTGTTTACAGACCATTGTGAAAAGAATGACTATAGGATATACCCCAGGGAGAAGAAAATTTAACCTAGAAAGAAAGAAGCAATGGTGAAGCAAGGATTGGTGAACCTGTTGGTAAATTTAAATAAATATCACCTGTGAAATAATAATAATGACTAACTTTGATGATGTAAAAAATGACTTATAACAGTAGTATAATGCGAAAGTGAAAATCCATAACAGCTAACATATATACTAGCCACTTTTCTCAGCCCTTTCCATATAGTGACTAATGTAATTCTCATAATTCTCAAGCAATTACAATTAGCATTTTTATCATTAATTTAATTTTTCTGATGAAGGGACTGATGCAGAGTGATGGTTAGTAAGTTACCTATTAAATGTTAGGAAGAGATAGAGGCAGGATCTAGATCCAGGTAGTCTAGCTCCAGACCTGGTCACTTGAAAACCACACTATACTAAATGTATAGTGTATTCAGGTCCTTGTGCTCAAGGCATGTAGAGATACAGATTAACATTAGACTGTGTAAAGTCATCATGCACTGACATTTAAGTGCAACTACTGAAAGAGTAGATAGAAATATTAGTTTATACAATTTTGAAATGACAAAAAGGATAAAAATGGAACAGAGAAAAAATGATAGATCTACTTAAAGCAGGAAAGGAGAAAAAAGAAGCAAAGTAAAAGCAAGATGGATAGCAAACATTGAAAAAGATAGTAGAACAGAACAGGAATCTATCTGTAGCTATATCTATATATCTGTCTACACTAAATTTACCTATTAAAATATAGAATGAAAAAGTTTTTGTTTTGTTTTAGTTTAAATAAATTGAACAAAAAATTGGATAAAGAAGTAAAATATGATTCTATGCTTGACAGAAGATGCATCTTAAATATAAAGCCCACAATTTTGAATGTAAAAGGAAGGATAAAGTCAGTGATATTTGATGAAATATATTTTAAGGCATTCACATTATTGAGGCTGAAATTATAAGAGGATTTCACCTGGAAGACATGAACCCGTATGCACCTAATAATATTGACTCAAAGTATTGATATACGAGGCAGAAGTTGGCAGAACTATAGATGGACAACCAAATCAATGAGCTTATGGGAGATTTTAATATCTTTCTCAGGAACATAAGGCAAAAAACCTAGTAGAGATTTAGAAGATATAAACAAAACAATATTAATCTCAATATATTTAGAACCATTTACTTAAAAATTAGTGGTTAAACATTGTTTTCAAGCATCTAGATCCATTGCTTAAAAACTTCGTTAATTACTGGTCTAGAAAAAATCTGAAGAAATACCAAGAATCTGTCAAATGGCCCAGGCTTTTGGCAATAATGTTAGATAGGAATAATAAAGAAAAGTAACCTGGAAATCACATACATTAGGAAGTTAACGACATACTTCTAAATAATTTATGGGTCAAATAGGAAGTTATGAAATATTTAGAAATTAATGAAAAATGAGAACACTGCTTATTAAATTTCATGGATGCAAGTAAAAGCTATACTTAGAAGAAATTTATAGCCTTAAAGAATATAGTATAAAGAGCCTTAAGGATCATATTAAAACATGAATGATTTAAAATTCATCAGCTGATCATTTTATTGAAACATTTAGAGAAATAACAGAGTATAATGTAAGAATCAGGGAAATAATAAAGATAAGATTAGAAATCAATGAAATAAAAAACTAAGAAATAATAGAAGGCTTAATGAAACCATAAGAGAATTCTTTGGAAAGACTATTAGACATACCTCTGACAGTTTTAATCAAGAGAAAAAAGAAAGTACAAATATTATTAGAATTGAAATAACTCTAGATGGAGAGATTTCAAAAATAGAGAATATTATGGAGAAATTCTTTCTCATGCTTTTAAAACTTAGGTGAAATGCATAATTTTAAGAAAAATATGAATTATCAATAACCATAGATATAGTGAATCACTAATCAAAATCTGTCCTCTCACACAAAACCACCAGGTTACACAGTTTTATAGGTGTGTTTTAGTTAAAACACTATCTGGGAAAAGGTAAATCTTAAACAAACGAAAAGCTTCCCAACATATCTAAGTAGGTTACCCCGCCCCCACCCTCACCCCAGGAAAGCAAACGGTTAACACTAGAAAATTTATTATTATGATTCACTACCCTAATGGAACACAGGAAAAAAAGAAGAAAAACATTATCTGAATAGATACGATGAAAGCATTAGAAACATCCAACACTATTCATGACAATTCTTGGCAAACAATGAATAGAAGGGAATTTCCTTATCTGGCAGCAAGAATTATAGTTGGTAGTGAAACAGTAGAAGCATTCCAAATAAAGCGAAAAATAAGATAAGGATGCCTTCTTTCACTGCTTTTTAAAAAAATTTGGCATTGTTCTAGAAATCTTGACTGAGACCAGCCAACACAAAACAATGCAGAAAAACTATTAGAGTTATTTCAGACAGTTGGCTAGTTTCAAAGTCATTTTACTAAAATCAGTAAGTGGCTAATTTCAGAAACAATAGATTAGAAATATGATTTTTCAAATCCCATTCACAGTGACAACAAACCATAAGGTATCTAGAAGTAAATCTAATAGAAGATGTGCAAGGCTTATATGAAGGAAACTGATAAACTTAAAGATGGGATAAAGACTGAAATAATCAAGAGATATTCCATAGGCATGGGTGTTAAGATCTAACATTTGAAGGTGTCATATTAACATGCAAATCTAGTGCAATTTCTCCAAGTCCCCAAGAGGATTTTTTTGTGTAAATGTGGAAAATGATCCTAAAATTCATATAGAATAATAAGGAAAAGTACTGGTCTTATTAGACCTCACAGTTTATTACTTATTTAGTTTTTTGAAAACTAAAAAAATTTTATTTATTTTTTGGCTGCATTGGATCTTCGTTGCTGCGTGCAGGCTTTCTCTAGTTGTGGTGAGCAGGGCCTACTCTTTGTTGCTGTGCATGGGCTTCTCATTGCGGTGGGTTCTCTTGTGGAGCACAGGCTCTAGGCGCATGGGCTTCAGTAGTTGTGGCTCGTGGGCTCTAGACACAGGCTCAGTAGTTGTGGTGCACGGGCTTAGTTACTCCGCGGCATGTGGGATCTTCCCGGACCAGGGATCGAACCCATGTCCCCTGCATTGGCAGGCGGATTCTTAACCACTGCGCCACCAGGGAAGTCCACAATTTATTATTTAGTTTTAGTGATTCCAGAATGTGCTGTTGGCACAGTGACAGACATACTGACCAACAGAAAACAATGGAGATCTAAGTTTGTATGAGAACTTCGTATATGGAGAGAGGCATTATAAATCAGTTGGGAAGGCAGGACTCTTCAATAAATAGTACTGAGACAATTGATCATCCACACGGCAAAAAATAAAATGAGATCACTATTTCCCATTATTCACATAAATACATTCTGCATGGGTTAAAGCTCTGACTATGAAAAGCAAAAGTTTAAAAATCTTAAAAGAAAATGTAGGAAAAAATATTTTTTGACCTTGAGGGTGATGAAAGATTTCTTTAAAGAGACCCAGAAAGCAGAAACCCTAAAGGGAACATTTGATATTTGACTGCATTAAAAGTAAAACACTTTATTTGATCAGGGACATAATGTATAAGACTAGCACAGACTAGGAGAAGATTTTTGTAAATCATACACAGGCAAATGACTACGGTCCAGAATACACAAAGGACTACTATGAACCCTGAGAAAATAGGTAAATGATCCAATGGAAGACTAGGCAAAGGAACAGGGCAGTTTGCAGAACAGGAACATATAAGCCAATATACACTTGAAATGGTGCTTAACACCTGCATTACTAGGATGATGCAAATTACAACTAAAAACCAGACACCACTTCATAACCGTTGATGAACATACATTTCAAAATATATGGGGATGTGGGGAAGCAGGGACTCTCATACATTGCTGGTGGGATGTAAATTGTATAGCTCCTTTGAAGAGAAATGGGTCATGCCCGTTAAAACGCAGGACAATTGTAACATGAACTGAAAGTCTACTGAAGCCTGTACTTCATGGCCACGGTTAATTCTGGAGTAGGGGGGAGGGGCGTGGTGAGAGGGGGGTGTATTGCCTCAATGGAAGTGTAATGTTCTACATGGTTAAAAAACATTTGAAGCAAATGGGGAAAAATATCCACATTACTTAAATCTGTTAAGGGTATAAGAATAATGCACTTTTGTACTGTACTTTTCTATATGATTTCTCTATTTTGTAGTTTCTTTAAAGAAAGAGTTGAATGGAGAGGCTTGAGGACTGAAATGAAAGTTTTCAGGACACTCCTAAGTAGCTCTTCCTGGAATCTGTATCCACATTGCTTACATCCTTACTTATTTTATATTTTTACTCAAATACCACCTTCTCAGTGAGGCTTTCCATGGCCTTTGACATTTTGTAAATCCTTCTGATTTACTTTAATGTTGAACACTTATTACTATTTAACATGCTATATATTATTTGTATTTAT
Source organism: Mesoplodon densirostris (assembly GCF_025265405.1). Taxonomy (NCBI): domain Eukaryota; kingdom Metazoa; phylum Chordata; class Mammalia; order Artiodactyla; family Ziphiidae; genus Mesoplodon; species Mesoplodon densirostris. The sequence continues at coordinate 105,525,916 of NC_082671.1, read as the reverse complement.
TTGTATTGTTTACTATTTATAGTGTATTATTTGTAGCATTTATTTGTATTGTTTGTATTTATCCATCTTTCCTACCAGAATATAAGCTTCCATGGTAGGGATTTTTATTTGTTTGGTTTCCTTTCTAGAAGAGCACCTGGTACAGAGTAGACTCTCAATAAATATTTATTAACTGAGAGAATGGACAAAGGAAATCTGAGTTCTGACCCCTAGGTAGTGGAAGGCTGCCTGCATCATTGAAAGATCCACAAGAGAGGGTTGGTGCAGGAGGGATGCTGTGTTTGAACTGGATGGTGCTGAGTTGGAGGAGAAAGTGGCCTACATAAAAGTAAGGTCAGCAGGTTGCTGGAAAGCAGGGAATAAAAGGACAGATGGGACAAAACAAATTGAAACTGAATCCAACTGAGCCCTTAGCTCCTGTATTTACAAGTAGATGTTCTTGGGTGTCAGTCTTGCTGAAGAAATTTGACCAGGCATAAAATGGATGGCTTAATAAGGAAATTCTCTACATTTATTCTATCTCACTAAAAAAAAAACACAAACCTGCAATTCAGTTTACTACAAAAGATGTACTCTATCTCCGAGAGGGATTAAATGCTACCGTTTTATCTATGGGGTGTGACAGTATTAAACAACTTTTACTGGTTTCCAAACATTGGATCTGACTCATCTGTTGTTTATAGTTTATTGTGCAGGGGAAAGAAAGATTAGATTTTCGAGTTAAAAATAATAACAGTCATGTTGAATGTATCTTCATTGAAGACTTTGATGTTGAAAGAGATTTAAGTAATAAGGATATATATGTTTTCCTGTGTGTTAGGCTTTTGCTACATATTTCTTTCCAGTCTTGAGGCTTGCTTTCTGTGGGGCTGAATGAACTAAAGGTTCTTAAGTGACTCTAGGCCAGTAGTTCTTCAATTTTAGTGTATATATAATTCAGTTGGTAAGTTTGTTAAAATGAAGATTTTAGGGCCCCATGGAGAGAGGTGATTCAGCATTTCTGCAGTGTATTGACCCAGGAATCTGAATTTTAAACAATTACCCCAGGTGATTCTGCTGCAAAGCATAATGAGACAACACTTGGAAAATTATTGCTGTAGATGATTCTTTTACTCAGTCCTTTCGCTTTTGTGTGTGTGTACCGATTACGTGCAATAATGTGTTCTGTGCTTGGTAATAATATATGTAAGTAAATCATTTGTGCCAACATTAGCAGATTGAAAGCTGTAAATAATTATGTCTACAACAGAAAGAGTGGCACACAGAGAAGTACAAAATATGCTCTTATATGAAGCTGAAAATCTAACACAAATCAGTGTGTTAACTGGCATGAAGATAGAAAAAAGTTATACTACCTTCCTATTGCTGCTGTAATAAATTACCAGAAACTCAGTGACTTAATGCCATACAAGTTTATTCTCTTCCTATTCCAGAGGTTAGAAATCTAAAATGAGTTTTAACAGGGTTGAAATCAGGGTGTTGGCAAAGCTGGTTCCCTCTGGAGGCTCTAGAGGAGGATCTGGTCCTTGCCTTTCCAGCTCCTAGAGCTGCATGTCTTGCATTTAGTGATTTATGAGCTCTTTCTCCTTCTTTGCATCTTCAGATTTCTTTCTGCTTCTCTCATCCTATTGCATTCTCCTTTTCTGTAGTCAAAACTCCTTCTGCCTCCCTCATAGTGGAACATTTGTGATGACATTTAGGGCCCACCTGAATAATCCAGGATAATCTCCTCATGTCAAAATTCTTAATTTAATCACAATCAAAGTCCCTTTGATAACATTCACAGGTTCTAAGGATTGGGACATGATACCTTTGGGGGGTTAGGTCTGCCTCCTGCCCTTGTACCACCTGCTCCAGTCACGCCAGCTCCTTCCCCATCCCCCTTGGAGCCTCCTTTTTATGTTTATTGGCTCATGCATCTAGGTTCTGGCTCCTTGTTTCTGTCAGAGTTCTGTGTGTGTTTATTTTCCTTTCTCTTTGCAAAAAACCCAGTATCTTCCGAATTTTAAAGAAGACTAATATTCTTGGGCTTTTAGCTTCTTGTTTACAACATCCTTCCCTCTTTGTATCGATGTATTTTTCTTCTACATAGTGTCAAAATCACCTGCTCCCTTCTGCCCGGCTTGTTTTGTTTTATTGATTTGTATGAAGAGCCTCCAAATCAAATTATATTCACATAGGCGAATTAATTCAGCTGTAATGGTGGAGAGTTTAGTGACAGCACATCATTGTTTTGCAGTTATTAAAGAAAGGGACTGATTTTTTTCAGTTAGGTGAAAGGAAAAGTAAATTTGTTATTGTTATTAGAGTGAAATTTGAAAGCCATGAAATAATTTCTGTGTCTTCCAAAGTTCTTCATGTACTCTTTCAGTATGAACTTTTCTCAGAGAATAACTCTGGCAAGCCAGAAGGTTTATTTAACTTAACATACCAAACTACAAATGTCAAATCAGAGCAAATGTTATTCAAGTCTTTATTTAACAGGTGTGCTAGTGCTATAAATTTTTTTTCCCTCTGCTGTATGGTGTAACTACACACTGTTTCACATAATTGTATAGCAACTACCACAATTCATTTTTAACACAACAAATAATTAAAACAGTCTAGAAGAAAGGCACTAGAGAAATTTAGTTTCACTGTCCTTTAAAATGACTCAGTGACTATAGAAAAACTTCTTTTCAGATTCTTCATCTACATAATCAGAATTCACTGCTGAACACCAAACTGATTCTACAGGTATTTTGTAAAGATAAATAAGAAAATCTGTGAAGTATTTTAAATTATTAGAAGAAAGTCTCCAGAATTATTTAGTGTAAAATTTTATAATATTTCTGACAACTGCATGTGTTTACTTATTTGCATTATATTACAATTGTATATGTATTTTTACTTTTCCTTTGAAATCTTTAATACAGTGAAAGTAGAACATTATACATAAGAATTTGAATAGTTGTTTACTTCTCTTTACTTCCATGGTTCTCTGTCCCTGTTCTGATGAATCACCATCTCTATGGAGAGAACTTCTTTGAAGAGCCATTGTAAATTTGGTCCACACTGATTTTCTCAATGATTAGACTTAGTTGCTGTATCTCCCCACTGGACTGCAAGCTTCTTGAGAGAAGAGACCATGTCTCTTTTGCTTACCTTTGGACAGTCAGCGCATGACCATTAATATATGCTCATTAAATAGTAGCTAACTAACTAAATATCCCATTGATGATGTCATTTAACTGTCTTTGGTGTTCTAATTCTGAGTTGCACAGCTATCAGAGACAGTCAGTTTGAACTTATCTGTTTCCTACCATTATGACTCCTTTCTAAAGAATATTCTGTCCTAATAATGGCATATATCTGACATCAGTGCCACCTCTCCTACCCCTAGCAGCACAGATGGCATTTCACAGATCATGGCACTTTCTCCTGACAAGTGTAGATGTGGTGTCAAGTTTCCTCCTGACGTGTCCTCTAAGAAGCCACTCTCAGTTGTCAGAATAAGTTGAAACTTAATTGCCATCCCTGTTACTGTGAGAAAGTGAGATGACCAGTGGGATTGATGGTATCTGCCTTTAGTATTTTCCCCCTTCTATGATCAACACACAGTTGACCCTTGAACAATAAGGGAGCTAGGGACACCGACCCCTTGCACAGTTGAGAATCCATGTATAACTCCGGACTCCCCAAAACTTAACTACTAAGAGCCTACTGTTGACCCAGAAGCCTTACTGATAACAGTCAATTAACACATATTTGATATGTTATATGCATATCTACATATATTTTATGCATTCATGACATACCTTACCTTTTAAAAAGTTTTTTGATATTTCTAGACTATGTGGTTCATGTTTTTTTTTCAACTTGTTGCAATCTCCAAAACATTTTCCAATGTACTTATTTAAAAAATTTCGGATATGAGTGGATCTGTGCAGTTCAAACCCATGTTGTTCAAGGATCGACTGGTCTTAAGATCCTATAAAAAGATAAAGCAAACATACTTTAAATATAGAGCGTCCATGAAACTACAGAGTAAAGGCCACTGGGTCAAACAGAAGCCCCCTAGGAATACCTATTTTGGGCATTTAAGTTTTCTATGGGATAAAAAATATGTAGCTCCTAAACCTTAGCTCATTGCTGCTGTATATTCCCACAGTGGTGGGGCCCTAAGATCATTTTTTCCAAGGCCAGCTTCTTCTATTTCATATTGGCTGGCTACTATAGTTATGTGTGTCTGGTCAGTACCAAGTTCATGGACAGTTCAGGGAAATAAAAAGAGGAACACTCGATTAAAGGATGGAGAATGACGGCTGAGTAGTTGGTGTGTATTTTCAAGGGAAGCAAAAAATGTCAAGGAGTTCAACTGAGTGAAGATTAAAAACAAAAACTTTTCATTATTTTCTTTTCAAAATAAGTAGTGACTAGATGAGAACAATTTACGCAAATTAGTGATGCACCAGCCTCTCAGGGTTAATATGATATATAGATAATGATAAACTATTATCCCTGGAAGGAACTCTGAACTGAGACCCAGAGAAGTTAACAGACTTTCCCAAGTTGACAGTCGTTACTGAGAAAGCTGAGTGTCACATCCCTGTGTGCCAGTTCCTAGTATAATGTCCTTTCTACTGGACCTTAATGTGCAGTTTGGTTTATATTGGTTGTAGGAAGAAGCTACGCAGAGGGAGAGATAAAGCCTGGTTAGCAATTTACATTTTCAGAGCTGGGCTCTTATCGTGGAATGTCAGAAGAGCAAGTGAGCAGGTGTAATAAAATTATCTTTCATTGCTTTTGAGTGATAACTCTGTTTTTGAAGATTTCGTTTCTGTGTTATGATTAAGTAGAACCTAGTTGCTCTAAAAGAAGAAAACAACTGTGATTTTTTTTCACAGTATAAAATAGATTATTGCACAGCCAACTCTTGATTAACAACAAAGGAATTATCCAGTTTGTGAAATATTTTGGACTTCCCCCACCCCCAACCCCATCCTTCAGCTGGTCTCGCTTGTTCCAACTGGGCACTGGAGTGAGACAGGTACAGATAAGGTGAATGATTGTTCATTACTAAGAATGTGACTACAGTTGTCTTTATTTGGTAACTAAAGGACTTGTTCAATAGAATGTTAGGACCAATTGAATAAATCTCTCCATTTCTCTGCATCCCTCCTGCCATCTCTCCAGTCCAAACCACCGTCAACTTTCACTACAATAGTCTAACTTATTTCCTTTGTTTGAAATAAGTCTAACTTATTTTCCTTTGTCCCTCCTCATCTATCATCTATACTGCAGCTAGCGTCATCAACTAAAACTTAATTCTGATTCTGTCATTCTGTGGCTTAAAATCTGTGACTTGCCTATGGCTATAGGAGTGAATTAGTATTCTACCATCTGGTTTACAGACCCTTCTTTAATTTGGTTTGAAGTTTCTCTTTACGTATCCAGTCTTACCTATCACTATGTATCTCTTCACTTTTCTAATTTTATTTCTCTTGGACGTCTTCACAAGCATCCCCCTATATCTCAGTTCACCTGGTATAGGTCACTGACGTAATCTTTCTGACATGCAAAAGTAACTTTATCATTTTCTGGCTTAATATTCCCCCATGAATTACCACCAGTATTATAATTAAGTCCTACTATTTACTGTTGCCTTTAAAATCACTTATCATTTGGTTAACATTGTTGCCTTAGCACAGTGACACATTTGTATTGTTAGAACTAATAGATAAAAATCTTTGCCCTCATGCAACTTACATTCTTAGGAAAAAGGCAGTCAGAAGCAAAATGAATAAGTAAAGCATATCTTTTGTTAAATGGTGATAAATGTATGGGAAACAATAAAGCAAGGAAGGAGAATAGAGAGTCCTGGGGTGGGAGGGAGGACAGCTCAGAAAGCAAAGATATTTGGAAAAGTATATCTAAAGGAAGAGAGGGCATGAGCTGTGGAGATATCTAGGGGAAAACTCAAAGCCTTGATGAGAGAATCTCTCTGGCATGTTTGAGGAATGCCAAGGAAGCTAGTGTATAATTGGTGTAAGGTTAGTGTGGAGCAAAATGGTAGGAAATGAGACAGAGAAGTAAAGGGGATTAGGTTTTTATAGGGATTTGGGAGCCCTTGTAAAAACTTGGACTTTTACTCTAAATGACATGGGGAGCCACTAGAGGACAAAAAGAAGAGTGGTATGATTTGATATTTATTTATTTTATTTTTGGCTGTGTTGGTTCTTCATTGCTGGGCGCGGGCTTTCTCTAGTTGTTGTGAGCGGGGGCTACTCTTTGTTGCGGTTTGTGGGCTTCTCATTGCGGTGGCTTCTCTTGTTGCGGAGCACGGGCTCTAGGCACGGGGGCTTCGGTAGTTGTGGTGCACGGGCTCAGTAGTTGTGGCTCGCGGGCTCTAGAGAGCAGGCTTTGTAGTTGTGGCGCATGGGCTTAGTTGCTCTGCGGCATGTGGGATCTTCCTGGACCAAGGCTCAAACCCGTGTCACCTGCATTGGCAGGCAGATTCTTAACCACTGCGCCACCTGGGAAGTCCCTGATATTTATTTTAATTGGAACTTTGTTGTTGTTGTTGTGTAGAGAAGAGGCTGAATGGAGTAGGGGATGAGGCATCAGTAGGAAATTAGAGCACTCATCCAGGCAAGAAATGAAGGAAGCTTGGACCAGGATGGTGGTGGTGGGGTTGTAAGAAGTGATTGGATTCTAGGTATATTTTTAAGGTAGATCCAAAAGGATTTGATGACCAATTGAACCTGGGAGTGTGAGAGAAAGAGGGAAAACAAGGATGGTTTTGAGGTATTGGGCTTGGGCAGCTGGATGGAAAGGCTTCAGGAGGAGCAGGTGTGTATGTGTGTGAGTGTATGTGTGTGAGACAGAGAGACAGAGAGAGAGATTGGGTATTTGGATTTTAGATGTGTTAATTTTGAGAAGCTTATTAGATATCCAAGTGGAGATGTCTAGTGGGCAGTTGGAAGTCTGGAATTATGGGGTAGGTCTTCAGCATCTAAATAATATTTATAACCATGGGACTCGATGTTGTCTTTAAGGGACTGAGTGTAGACCAAGAAGTGATGTCTATGGATTAAAATCTGAGATTCTCCAACATTAAGAAGTGAGAGGGATGAGGGAGAGGAAGAGGATGAATCAGCCAGGAGGCTGAGAAGGAGTGGTCAACCAGATAGAAGGAAAGTAAGATAGAAGCCAAGTGAAGAAAGTGTTTGAAAGAGGGGAAATGATCAACTGTATCAAATGCTGCTGATAGGTTAAGCATGTTGAAGACTGGGAGCTGACGGTTGGATGGTTGGATTTGGCATCCTGGGGCCATAAGTGGTGCTGATAAGAGCAGTTTTGGTGGAGTAGTGGGGATGAAAGCCTTGTTGCGGTGACTTCAAGAGAGACCAGAAACAGGGAGTATAAATGGGCAACCACCCTACTTATACCTATTGTCTCCGGGTGTTAAGTGCTCCTGTTCATTTTGAAAGTATTCTAGTTTGCATGTTAACTTACATGTTAATTCTAACTATATAGGAGACTCTTTCAAGGACCGTTGCTGGAGGAACTGTGGTCAACAAAGATTTTTCTTAAGCATAGTAAACGATACAGAGTATGTGTTTGCTGATGAAAAGGATCCAGTATGGAAGCATAAATTGGTAATACGGGAGATAAAGGGGAGAAATTTGAGAATAATGTCTTCGGAAAGGCAGGAGGGGTAGAGTTTGGAGGGTTTGGCCGTGGGTAGGAGCTCAGTCCTTTGTAACGGGAGTTCATTCCATTGTACTACAGGAGTCCATTGTAATGGGAGGGAAGGCAAAATGCAGTTACATTTCTCACGTTGTATTTTGCTGTTGATTTATTTGTTTGTTTCTCCACATATTGTGAGCTTCTTAAGAGCAGTAAGAGTAAATGTTTTGTTTACTTTCTGGCAGGAATTTTTATTGTTCTATTTCTACCCTCTAGTACAATGCCTGGCACACAGCAGGCGTGCAATAAATGTCTAAATGAGTAAATGAAGACTGTACTCATCATGTGTACATTTTATCTTCTCACTCAGATTGGATCATTTCCATCAAATCTTGACAACCAGATTGATTTAATTGTGCTTCTCTTGTCTGGGCCTACAGATAGCTTGACTAACAGGTAGAGCTGATTGACAGGAATGGCTGTGTTTCTACTAAAATTAATGATGCTCCTTGGGAGTAAAATCAGTGACCTTTTGCTGCATTATTTTGCAGTGGTCCATAAGGTTTTAACATGAATTTACTATTTACTTCACCTTGAACCTTCTGAAAACTATCTGTTCTCCTCAGTATCCACTTGGCACTCATGACTTACCATTCATATGGCATGCATCATTATCTGTTATTATTATCTAATTTACCTTTATTAATGGGAAGTTCTTTGAGAATGAGGATTACATTTTCATTGCTTTTTGTTCCCAATAATACTTTGTACCATCTGTGGTTAGAGAATATGTCTTCTTCATCACTTAAAAATGCTTAGTCCAGGCCCTGGTGCAAAGCAGATGCCAAATAAATATTTGTTGAATGAGTGAATGCAGGAATGAATGATTCTTGTCTGTGGTGTATGCTACTGGTGCACAGGCCAGATCTCCTTTCCTGTTTGGTGTGCTTATCACCCAGCTCTCACTCTTTTGCTTCTAACAGTTCACACCTAACCTCTTCTCCCAAGGACTCTCCTTGGACCACAGGAGCTGCATCATCCAGATCCTTCAAGAACAAGTGCCTGGGATTTTATGGCTTCTCCTGGGTAACCAGTATCCAATGACTGAGATGCAGGAATATGGAAGCTCTCTTACCTCAAGGCAGCACAAACTCACCAGTGAAATTTACACTCTAGAGCTCCCTGTAGGATCAGGCCAAGGCCAGGACTCCACTTGAAATTACACCCTTGCTTGGCTTTTTATGCTGCCTTATATTGTTTTCCTTGCTCCCTTGTAGGCTTCTCCTTGAGAACACACTCATACTTTCCTTAGGGTCTGCTTTTTGGGAACTTAAGACATTGCATGTTTGTAAGCAGTTGACGTCAGGGGTAGGGGGTCCTAACCACTGTCTCTCTGAGAGTGGTAGTTTCTGCAGTTGCAGGTTGTGTCTCCTGACAGTTTTTGGTTTTATAGTCCTGCCAACCAAAACTGTAGGCAACTGTGAACTACATTTCGTTTGGTTGTCAGATGGGAAGTCATTTTACAATTTCAGTAAATAATTGTTATTGAATTCAGTAAACATCTTATTGAATTACAGGTCTTTCTAACAAGGTCAGAATGTGTTTTCCTTGACTTTTTGCTCTTTTTGATTATACACATCTCTGTTGTCTTTCTTTAAGCAAGAATAATAAAGAGTTAATTATATTATCGATTTTTATATGATTGAATACAGCTCTCTTTTGTCTTCCTGTTGAATATAAAGATCCATTTCTACACACCAAGTAAACCATTTACTTTTTTAGTGATTTGCAAAGAACGGAAACTCCGTTATCTGTAAAATGGGATTGGAAGTAATGTGTTTTAGAACTGAAAAGCACTTTAGCAACCAGCTGGTGGCTAACACCTTCATTTTATAAATGAGAACACTTGAGACCCAAAGAGGTTAAGTACCTCCCGGGCTCTCCGCTGCTCCACAAAATACGTATTTCTTATTCAAAGAATTGATATGAGGATTAGGTACCACATCTGTGAAACACAGATTTAGCCTTTGGAAAGAAAGATACCAGATAGCTTTATGAAAGCTTTAAGAAAACTAATCTCATTTTAACCTTTTCTGTACAATTGTTAGTTTTTTTCAGTTTTTATGTTATTTGCCTCAGGCTCCTTTTTGGCCAAGGACTAGATAATATACAATGCTTGATTTGAAAATCAATATTAAGTATCCAGATTGTGTTAGAAATATGACTTACTTCAGCTGGTTTTGAAGCCAGGAACGGTTGCAGACAGCCTTCCAAAATGGCAATCATTTATGTACATGAAAAGTTTTCTATCCTACTTTGCATATTGGGAATAAGGACAATTGGATAGTTGCTTCCAAAGAAAAGAAGAAGCATAAATTATTTTTTTGTTCAGCCTGGTAATACTTCCAAAGCTTGTTGCAATGGAACTTTAACAAACCATGAATTTTCTCTCCTGCCAAGCCACCATATCCCGCCTGCTTTCAGCATAGTCAGGACACCGTTATACTAATCCACCGTACCTTCCTATCTCTAGCAAGCACATGTAAGTGATAACTTTGAATATTTATTTTGATGCAATATAAATCTTCTCTATGTCAACTTTTAAAGCTGGGAAACTGTGACTTGCTCAACTTGGTTACTTTAATTGTTTAAGTTTGGTTCTTTCAGCCACAGCATGCTTTGATATATGAACAAGAATGCTGCTTAATATTCGTCGTATTCAAAGCGATTTGTATAGGCTCATATATGCAGGGAAGATAAAATTGAAGGATCAAAAGGCTAAAGTAACTTTTCTATATATTTTTAATTAGGTACGCTTATATGCAAGACCTGATGCTATCAGAAGAGGATCCGGGGACTATGCTCTCCATATAACAAAGAGATTAATAGAATTTTATGAAGACTACTTTAAAGTGCCCTATTCCTTGCCAAAACTAGGTAAGAATTTTCTTGGTTATTTTATTGTAAGGGCTTCTTGAAGGTGGAATTTCTTCTTCATGCATTTATTTGAGACATCCAGAAACATGAACATTCTAAGGGTTATATTTTTAGAGAAGATGAGCACAGAACACAGTTTCTTCTGAAGAGGTAACATAAAATTCAGTGTTTTTAAGTCTTGCCAAAAAGTGCTCATAGGAATTAAGAAAGGCATTATGTGAGTTTAAGATTCCAGAAGATAACCCAAATAGCTAATTTGTGGAGTAAGCACTACAGAGGGGTGCTTGCCAACATCTTGTTTACTCTTCACAACTGCTCTGTGGGTAGGTACTGTTAGAACATTTTGCACATAAGGGAATTGAGACCTGGGAGTCTTTCATTTACTCAGACAGCCAGTAAGAAAAGGAGTTGGGATTTCAAGCTAGGGCTTGATGACTCCCAGAACTATACAATATTTTACACTAAGAAGCCACTCATTGATCAGTTTCTGTTTCCTAATTCTCACGTCAGCCCTGAATGTATGAGCCATCCATTAGATTATTTTTGTTCAGTCATTTTGAGTACACAGTTACAGTAAATAGAATAAAAACAAGAGAGGAGGAAAATTGCAATGATGGAGACTGTGTTCACCATGAATATGTTTACATTTCATTCTTTTACAAAGTGAGTAGGTTCAATAATTATTTGTTGAATGAGTACATGAATGAATTTTGGTATCCTAATTTGCATGAAGCTGCTGCTTTTACGGGGAGTGAACTGTGATGCTCCAGGAAGTTAGAAAGGGTATATCTATACCCATTAGAAATGCTGAAGCTATTTTTTCTCCTCAGAAAACCTGTTTGGAAATATTAATATCACAACCGTTTGTTCTTCCCCCTCCTCCCGCATCCATTTTCCTTCGCAGGAGTGTTCTTAATCAGCATCCACATAAAAGTTATCACTCATTGACAAAAATAAAGTGTTTACCTAGTCAAAAGTATTAGCGTTTGAACCGCAGGTTCTTGTCTCTGGACATGGGCCTATTTCACTAAAGTACCTGCCTGCTGTGTAGCTTTATTGGTCTTATAATCAGTGATTCAGAAAGTAGATAGAATAGTTGATATTGTTATCAGTGGGTGTAGCATACAGTTTTAGTGAGTGATATTACAAAATTCTGAGGTCTTTTGAAACGTGTGCTCTTAGAATCCCTAAGATTTTCTTTCAAATTTCTAAACAGAATTTTATTTCAAATAGGATCTATGTTTTATTTTGTTTTGTTCTTCCTTCTTTATTTCCCCCTCTATATCAACTTCCCTATTAGAATCTGTTACACTGAAATCTCCCTGGTAGGCACCCAAGGCAGAAAGGAAGACCTGACTTCATTTGCATGGCGGTGACACTGTTCTCTACACCAGGTAAAACAGGATGGGAACTTCCCAGCTTGACCCTAATGTAAAATTCACGAGGGCTTATGTTGCACGTTCAGCAAGAGAAATAAAATGTGAATCTTTGTCCCCTTCAGACCAGTAATTAGTAGAGGAACTCAATTTATAACTTCAGGGGGTTCCATGTAACTGTCAGCTTGCAGCAGGAAGCATTTCTGTTCCTCACTTTCACTCACAATTGAACTATGCAGTCTTTCATCTGTAGAAAAGAGCTTTGTTCACTGTTACTATTACTTGTTAAGCTACCTTATGGTGTATATAATTGAATGATTTGACTAATCCCAGCACACTCCGTTTTATGTATCTAGTGGAGTTTCCACATCCCCTGCACTTTGTAAAATTTCTCTTGAAGTTCTACTTATTTAATATACCTTTAAATATTTAGAGCTGTATGTTAATGGATTTATAAATATACTTTCTAAATGCTCCCTACATAAAAATTCCGAAGCACAGAAGCATTTTGACAAATCCTTACTTTCTACTATACATAACAAATTATATTTTAAATGAATTCTATGGACATTAACTCAGTCTTTGTAAATGATGAATGTAGATGTATCCTGGGTATCAGCTGTATCTGCCTTGACTTTTTAGATCTAAGATGGTTTCCAAGGCACCTATTCTTCCCTCCCTCCCCCCTCCCTCCCTCCTTCCTTCTTCCTTCCCTCTTTCCTTCCTTCCTTCCTTCCCTCCTTCCCTCATTTATTGAATAACCATTTATTGAGTACCTCACATATGTACTTTTCTATGTCATTGGGAGGCAGCTGCAAATAAAAGAAGGCAAAAATCGCTTCCCACCTGGGGCTTAACATTCTATTAGGTAGAGCCAGACATTTAAGCAATTAGTGATACATATAGCATGTCAGATGGAGATAAGTGCCATTAAAAATAAAGCTAGAATGGAGGATAGGAAGTGTGCGGAGCACATGGGGCATGGGGAAAAGGATGGATGTTTTAAATGGGTGAACATGGAAAGCTTTATTGGGAAGCTGACTTTGGGGCAAAGAACTTAAGGGAGTGAAGGAGTAAGTCAAGTGGATATCATGGGACGCGGACTCTAGGCAGAGGGAACACAGTGCCCAGACTTTGAGATGGGAACTTTGTTCACGTATTTGAGGAACAGCAAAGAGGCAAGTAGGACTGGAGCAGAGTGAGCAAAGGGGTGAGAAATAGGAGTTGAGGTCAAGGAGTAGTGGGTAGGTGACAGATCCTGTAGAGCCAGCAGGCTGTGGTAAGGACTTTGGTTTTTTTATTGTTGTTGTTGTTTTGTTTGTTTGTTTGTTTTTTCGGTACATGAGCCTCTCACCGCTGTGGCCTCTCCCATTGCAGAGCACAGGCTCTGGACACACAGGCTCAGCAGCCATGGCTCACGGGCCCAGCCGCTCCGCAGCATGCGGGATCCTCCGGGACCGGGGCACGAACCCGCGTCCCCTGCATTGGCAGGCGGACTCTCAACCACTGCACCACCAGGGAAGCCCTGTTTGTTTGGTTTTTTTTGGGGGGGTGGTACGATGGAGATCTATTGGTCAGTTTTGAGCAGAGGTATTACATAATCTGGCTTCTGTTATAAAAGGGTCACTCTTGTCAGTAGGTTGAATACACTGTAGGGCCATGGTTCTCCACTGAGGGGTGATTCTGTCCCTCAGAGGCACTTGGTAATATCTGGAGGCATTTTGTTTTTCACAACTCAAGGGGGACTGGTGGAGTGTGTACTATTGCCAGGGATGCTGCTAAACATCCTGCAATGCACATGACAGCCTCCTACAGCAAAGAGTTATCTAGCCCAAGATATTAATAATGCTGAGATTGAAAGATCCTATTGTAGGGGAAAGGGCAGAGGCATGAAAACCAGTTAAGAGGCTACGGTAAAATTCGGGGAAAATTTGATATTGCTTGGACTAGGATATTAAGTGTGAGGTAGTCAGAAGTGGTCTAATTCTAGGCATATATTGAAAGTAGAGGCAGCAAATTTGCTGATGAACCGGATGTGAGATTTGGGGGAAAGAGACGTACCATGAGTGATTCCAAGGTTTTGCGCCTAAGAACTAGAAGGATGGAATTGCCATTTACTGAGAGAGAAGGATTGTGGAAAGAGATCATTTTAAAGACTGATACGGGGCTTCCCTTGTGGCGCAGTGGTTGGGAGTCCGCCTGCCGATGCAGGGGACACGGGTTTGTGCCCCGGTCCGGGAAGATCCCACATGCCACGGAGCGGCTGGGCCCGTGAGCCATGGCCACTGAGCCTGCGCGTCCGTAGCCTGTGCTCCGCAACGGGAGAGGCCACAACAGTGAGAGGCCCGCGTACCGCAAAAAAAAAAAAAAAAAAAAAAAAAAAAAAGACTGATACATCTATTAAACATTTAGGTGGCAATCTGATGTCTGTAAGAAACTCAAGTAGACAGTTCAATTGACAAATATGGAGTTTGGCTGAGTAATCCAGCTAGAGATATACATTTGCTGGCATTTTATGATGTATAAAGCTATGAGGCTGGATGGGATCACCAAGGCTGTGAGAGCAGGTAGAAAAGAGAATAGGAGGGACTTCCCTGGTGGCGCAGTGGTTAAGAATCTGCCTGCCAATGCAGGGGACACAGGTTTGATCCCTGGTCCAGGAAGATTCCACACACGTCGCAGAGCAACTAAGCCCATGTGCTACAACTACTGAGCCTGCGCTCTAGAGCCCATGAGCCACAACTACTGAAACCTGTGCACCTAGAGCCCGTGCTCCACAGCAAGAGAAGCCACCACAGTGACCGCAATGAAGAGTAGTCCCTGCTCGCCGCAACTAGAGAAAGCCCGCGCGCAGCAATGAAGACTGAATGCAGACAAAAAAAAAAAAAAAGAGAATAGGAACAGTTTAGCAGTTAGAGAGATTAGGAGCTGGTAAAGGCTACTGAGAAGAAGCAAGTGATTAAGGCACTGAAGAAATAGGTATATTAGACGTTCTGGGCATTTGGTGAAGAAAGTATTTCACAGAAAAGCAGATGATACATTGTGGTAAGTCGAGATGGATGAGGACTGAGAATTGACCATTCACTGAGGCTCCACCGTGTGACCTGGGCAAGAGCAGTTTCAGGTCAAAAACCTGATGGGTGTGTTCACGAGCAAATGGGGTGGATGCTGCAGCTAGAGACAGTGAGTACACATCACAGATCAGCATTTTTGAAAATTCCCCATGGGGAGGGTTCTGGAAATAGAGGGAAGGAGAAATATGTGTGTTCTAAAAATGCTCACTTCTTGAGAAGAACTGTTTCTGTGGACAGATCACATCCTTACCTCACAGGTTGTCCCTGTCCCAGATGTCAAGGGAGTTGTGGAACTTGCCTCTTTTTTTTTACTTGCATTAGAAAACCCCAAACAGACCTCCACCAGTTGGTCTGACTCTACTGGTGCTTTGCGGGGATGTGCGCATATGTAAATGTCAGGGCATTACATTGCAAAAACCCCAAACACACCCTTAAAATGTAATATTGAATCCTTCTTTTCTTAAAAATCACTTTGCTGTTCTGTCATAAACTCGGCAATATCTGCTCTCTTTCCCAGTTTTTTTCTTCATTTCTCATGCTGAATGGTCTTAACTTTCTCTGCCATTGTATCATCTAATGCTAGCTCAGCTCTAAGGATTTGAGTTTCCGCTCCAAGTAGTTTATCAGAGTAGCTCCCTAAGAGGAATTCTGATGCTTGCGGCTGGGACAGTATTGATTCTCCTTGTTGCATAAGGATATTCCTTTAACATTTTAAAGCCCAAATAGGCAGGAGGGTATGCTGTGTAAGGATTTGTTTTTAAATCTCTCCATTAGGTAATTAAAACTATTAGTAGGAGGTTTGTAGAGATTTTCTCTTTCTTGTTGTTAAGTTGTAATGTGAGGTATAGAATCTACTTGATACAGTACAGCAAGCCTTTCTATAGCTCTGTGCTCTATTTTCATGAGAACTCTCTGAGGCATGGAGGTTTACTTTAAAAGAAGGTTGTTATTGACTTATAATTAACTTATCTTTCCTCTTATCCCCAAAACTTACTGACCACAACTACAAAAACAAATGGATTTGTGTTTACTAAATGTGGGCCACTCTTAAGGGCTTTCTACATTCTAACCCATTTAATCTTTATTACAGCATTTTGAGGTAGTGGCTGTTATTTTCTCGTTTTCCGGGTGACGAAATTTCGGCACTAAGTGACTAAGTAATGTACTCAGATCACACAGCAGGAATTAGTGGATTTATAATTCAAACCCAGGCTCTCTGGCTCCAGATTCTTGGGATTCTGATGAAACAGATTCCAGAAACTTTGAGAATTCAGTGATTAAAATATGGATCACCTTAATAAACTAGGTAATCTGATTGCTAGAGGAATAATGTAATAACTATTTTTGTTAATTTCATATTGATGTTAAAAAGTAATATATGGTCCTTATAGAAAATTTGTTAAAAAAATAAATAAGCACGTCTTATAACTCATAATCTCATCAATCAGAAGATATATTAGAGTATTTTATATGTTTTTTCATGATAGTTTTTTTTTAATAAGTCAATTAGGTGGCAGATAAAGTGACTCAGATTTGTATTGGAATATTTTGCTATTCATCCTATTTAGATTTCAGTTAATTATAATCGTTTTCAGTTTTCTTTTGCTGCTACTTTGTAAATCAGTATGTTTCATAAAGGAGTTTGCTTGATTGCTTCTTTTCAGGACACCATGCTTTTATGAAGAATTTGTTACTTCCTTGGCACAGTGCTGTAATTGTAGAGGGAGCACAGGTATTTTGTAACAAGAATTTATGGCTTCAAGGAGGTTGTGATTTCATTAAGGAGAGAATATGATATTTACAGGAATTAATGGATTAGGGACTCACACTATATAGAATATAATCAAGCTCCAAAATTTTGTGGGGCAAAAATGTAGAACCATATAGTTAAGAATGTGGGATCATTGCACAATGCTGTAGGCATGAAAGGGACATAAAAAGAAGCCTTATCTTTACTAAAGTCCTGAAAAAAGAAACAAATTTAATCAGAGGTGGAAAAGAAAGGGGAGAAATGATTTTGAGAATTGTGTGGTGGGGAAAGCCATGGATACCTTAGGCTCTACGTATCATGTTGATGGAGTCTATCTATTTTTCTATAATGGAATAAATAAGCTATGGGATAAATTGCCCTATTGAAGTTCATGAATAAGAGAGGCTAGCTTGAATGACTGAGTTTTGTTTAAGCTATAACAGATCCATTTCTTTATTGTGGTGATGATGATGGAGGTGATGATGATGATGATGATGTTGATGGTGATGATGATGATTTGCTATTTGCAAGTAGTAAAGCTTTGGAGTTTTCTCTTTCATAAAATATTTGTATTGACTGCTATACATTTCACTCTCTGTGGTTATGTATCTTTTTTCTTTTTTTTTTTTAAATAAATTTATTTATTTATTTATTTATTTATTCTTTTGGCTGTGTTGGGTCTTCATTTCTGTGCGAGGGCTTTCTCTAGTTGCGTCGAGCGGGGGCCACTCTTCATCACGGTGCGCGGGCCTCTCACTGCCGCAGCCTCTCTTGCTGCGGAGCACAGGCTCCAGACACGCAGGCTCAGTAGCCGTGGCTCACGGGCCCAGTTGCTACGCGGCATGTGGGACCTTCCCAGACCAGGGCTCGAACCCGTGTCCCCTGCACTGGCAGGCAGATTCTCAACCACTGCGCCACCAGGGAAGCCCTCTTTTTTCTTTAAGTAATGAGTATATTTGTTGTTTTTAATTTGAGGTGATAATCATATAATACTATTCTCATTTTAATTATACATCTCATACTTGAGTTATTATTTGAGGCTTAATTTTTTTAAATGATGACTTTTCTTACCTTCCTTTTGATTAGGTAAATATTGAGTACTATATATATGTTTTGTTGATAGCCTCAAGTTAACACTGCTTTTTATTTTTTTTAATTTTATTTATTTTTCAAAATTTATTGATTTATTTTTGGCTGTGTTGGGTCTTCGTTTCTGTGCGAGGGCTTTCTCTAGTTGCGGCGAACGGGGTCACTCTTCATCGTGGTGCGCGGGCCTCTCACTGTCGCGGCCTTCTCTTGTTGCGGAGCACAGGCTCCAGACGCGCAGGCTCAGTAGCTGTGGCGCACGGGCTTAGTTGCTCCGCGGCATGTGGGATCTTCCCAGACCAGGGCTCGAACCTGTGTCCCCTGCATCCCCTGCATCGGCAGGTGGACTCTCAACCACTGCGCCACCAGGGAATCCCAGCACTGCTTTTTAAAATAAAATATCGGTCTTCCCTGGTGGCGCAGTGGTTGAGAGTCCGCCTGCCGATGCAGGGGACATGGGTTCGTGCCCCAGTCTGGGAAGATCCCACATGCCACGGAGCGGCTGGGCCCGTGAACCATGGCCACTGAGCCTGCGCGTCCGGAGCCTGTGCTCCGCAACGGGAGAGGCCACAACAGTGAGAGGCCCGTGTACCCCCCAAAATAATAATAATAATAATAAAATAAAATCTCTAGAAGCTCTTTATATAGTCTGGTCTAATTATGTATAATGTCTGTTCACTCCCAAGATGCTTCCTTCAACCAGAATCCCTAAAAATATTTGAATATACACTGGACCTATTTAATGATGTGGTTTCTTGGTGGAGACTAACATAAGGATCTCTGTAGGTTAACATTACTAGTGCATTTCTTAGGAAATCAGATGAGGCAGTTCTTTGCTTTCTAGTTTACCAGGTACTTTAGAGAAATAAGTTTCTTCAAATGACTATCCTTTCCCCCCTCTTTGGAATCAAATAACTATAGTCTCCCAATTTTATGACAGTAATTTATTTCTGAAAAACCCTTCATGTGGTGATTTTCTTATCAACCCAACAGTTATCATGTCTTTTAATGGAAAATATTTTTTATATGTTCCTAACCTTCACTCTGATAACCATTTGTGCTGAAACACCACCAAACCCTTTTAAAACAGACACAGTTACTTCAATATTTAAGAAGTATTTTGACACAATTTAGCAAGGCATTTCCCCCTGCATTAATTATTCTATAATATGGCCATTTAACTGTTCTTGTTAAGCTGTTTTGCAGCTATTACTATACGCTTCCAAGATTGTACTAGCAAACAAAACATATATGTGATGCTCAATGTTTATAATATTCAGTTACTAATACAAAAAAAAATAAATCAATGAAAACAGTGCCTTTTAGTGGGAATGATGCATAAGATTATTACTACTATAAACTAGCAAACCACAAGTACACTGGCTGGAGAGTTTTATGCAACACAATCCAGCTATAGAACTGAATTAACTAATTAATTCAACAGCATTTATTGAGTAGTAACTATGTATATTGTACTCAGCAACAGTGGCCTCTTCCACGAGAAGCTTGCAGTCTAGTTAAAGAGAAGTTTTTTATTATGTAGCTAGTTTTTGCCAATGTTGTTACTTGTTCAGTTTGTTCACTGCCCTCCTCCCTCCTTCTCTGGTTTTAAGAATTTCAGAGCTTCACAGCTTTGGATTTACTCCTAAGTATATTTTCACTAATTTAATCAGGGTTTTGTGAAATATTGTTTATCCTGAAAATGAATGCAACTTTAGAAAGTGCTTAACTTAATCAGGGCTTATTTATAGATGCCTCCAAGGCACTGTTTTACATATTCCAACAGAAGTATTTGGCCCTTACAGCTTTACCATTAAGCTAGGAAACAACTACTTTCAACATTTTCCTATGTAGTCATTGCACGAGTCTTGTGCCATATGCTCTGCTCTCTTTCCTATTAATGTGGGTCGAGTGGTGTTGGTCCAGTAATGGACACCTCCTCCTCTTGTGCACCTGATCCCATCCTCTCTCATCTGCTCAAGGACATCCCTTTAGCAATTCTCTCTTCTCTTTCCTGGATCTTCAATTCTCCATCTTTGTTGGGTCTTTCCCCATCAGCATTAAAAACATAGTGCTATTTCTCTCAGCCTAACCACACACATGCACACTGACTGCAGCTACTATACCATTCTCTCCTTTATTTTACAGCTAAACTGCTTGAAAGTGTTGTCTGTCTCCACTGACTCCAGTTTCTTGCTTTCCCTTGTCTCTTGAATGCACTCTACATCAGGCTTTTGCCCCCAGCACTATACTAGAACTGCTCTTGTTGAGTTCAGTAATGCTCTACATTGCTAAATCCAATGGCCAATTCTCAGTCTTCATCTTGAGCTGTCAACAGCATCTGACACAGTTGTTCTCTCCAAATCCTTGACACACATTTTTCACTTGTCTTTCAAGGCAACACATTTTCCTGTTTCGGGGGTTTGTTTTTCTTTACTGGACATTCTTTCCAAGTCCAGTTTTTCCTCCTCTTCCCCTCTCTAGCTGCTTAATACTGGAATGGCCCAGGACTCCGGTTTTGCATCTCTTCTCTTTGATACCTATGTGGTGCCCTCATCCAGCCTCATGGCTTAAATGCCATCTGCTGATGCTGGATTGCCAAATTTACATCTCCAGCCTGGTTCTTACTCCTCAGCTCCAAACTTCTACATTCTACTGACTATTTGATAGCTACATTTGGATGCCTAATGAATATCTCAAATTAACATGTTCATATTTAGCTTCCGATATTAAACCACTATCTTGCTCCTTCCATAGTTTTCCCCATCTCAGTAAACGAGAGCTTCATCCCTTCAAAAGTTGTTCAGGTAAAAAAAATCCTTAGACCTGTAGTGTTTTTCTCTCATGTTACTCATCTGAACCATCAACAAATCCCTTTGGTTCCACATGCTGAATGTACTTGGAGTCTGATCACTTCTCCACATTTCCAAAGCTACTACTCTCATTCTTGCCTGGGTGAGGAGTTCAACCTCACTGAAATGTGAAGTTAAAGTGGTATGAGCACGTGAGATACTTGAATTTACTGAGTTCTTGGGAAGGATATTGGACTTACCTGGTGATGTTGCACTCCTGCTCAAATGTTCCAGTGGCTTCCCATTAATAATAGAGTAGAATCCAGAATTCTTCTTTGGCCTGCAAGACCCTTGAGGATCTGGCCACTTGCTGCTACTCCAACTTTACCTCCTACTTCTCTCCTTCTCACTCTCTCTGTTTCAGCTCCAGTGCCATCCTTGTTTTTTCTCCAACATACCAAGCATGTGCCAGCCTTGGGTCTTTGCATTCATTCTTCCCTCAGCCCAGAACACTTTTCCTTCAGATATGTGCATGACTGAAATATCACCTTTTCCAGTGAGGTCTTCTTTGATCCCCCTACTTAAATTGCAGCCTTGCCAATCACTTCCCATCTCTCTTCCCTGATTTACTTTTCTCCATAGCACTTTCTATTATCTTCCTTAATATGTATTTTATTTATGTTTTATTTTATTTATTATCTGTCTCTAAGCTACCTCTCCTCCTTTGCCAAATGTGAATGTTCTATGAGAACAGACATTTTTTGTCTGTTTGTCTTCTGCTCTATTCTCTCTGCCTAGAACAGTGCTTGGCCCAAGGTAGGTAATCAATAAATTATAGTTGAATGAATGAGTAATCTCTGTCTTCTTCCTCTTTTAACTATCTTTACCACACTAGAAAGGGGAAAAAGGCAAAGCTTTGGCTACTTGGTGAATGAAATAAAATATGATTTATTTTTAACAGAATAAACAAAGAAATAATGGTGATGTTCATTTAAACTACCAAGGAAACTCTTTTTTTTGGTAAATACAAGTGAAAGAGGTGAAAGTTGAATTAGTTATAGTTGCAGCCACTTTCCGATTAGAATTTATGTAAAGGAAATATTTGGTGAAAAATGGGTGAGTTGATACCAAGAAGTATTCAGCTTTTGGTTCATTATCTTGGCAACTCTAGACTGAGGCTATTAAGAGGCCATACTTTGTACCTGGGATAATTTTGCAATCTGAAAATGAAATAAGTATCTAGCTGTCTATGAGCTCTTGTTGTTCTTTGAAATGAAAACAACATTTACTCATGGATTTGATAACGTTGTTAAATACCTGTTATATACTAGATACTGTTCTATTAGATACTGAAGAATCTGCAGGTAACCAAAGAGACAACAATCCCCATCCTCACTGGGCTTATATTTTAATAGGGCAGAGAGGCAAACAATAAAATAAGTATATAATGTTAGAAAGTGATAAGTACTCTAGAGAAAATAAAGCAGAGAAGCAAGTGTCAGAAATATTGGTGGGGGGAGGGGTTGAAGTTTTAAACAGGTTGGATGGTCAGGGAATGCCTTGCTGAAAATGGTGACATTTGATTCAAAATCTGAAAGAGTGTGGGAACTCTAAGGAAGAGGATATCTGACTTGTTGAAGGACCAGTGTGCCTGATGCAGAGTGAATGAGACAGAGTGGGGTGAGATGAAGTCTGAGAAGTAACTGTGCCAAGTGGTGAAGGATCTTGTTGGTTAGCCATTGAATGACATTCACTTTTATTTTGAGCAAAGGCATTGCTCTAGTGTCTTGGGCTGCCATAACAAAATCCATAGACTGGGTGGCTTTAACAACAGAATTTTATTTTCTCACAGTTCTGGAGGCTGGAACTCTGAGATCAGAGTGCCAGTATGGTTGAGTTCTGGTGAGAGCTCTCTTCCTGGTTTGCAGATGTCCACCTTCTTGGCATGTTTTCATGGCATGGCAGAGGGAGAAAAAGCAAGCTCTCTGGTGCTCATTCTTACGAGAATACTAATCTCATCATGAGAGCCCTATTCTTTTGACCTCTTCTAAACCTGAATACCTGCTTCTTAAGGTCCCATCTCCAGATACCATCACAGTGGGAGTTAGGGCTTCAACGAATGAACTTTGGGAGATATAATTCAGTCCATATCAGGACTTACATTTTTAAGGGATCGCATTGGCTGTTTCATGGAACAGGTTGTTGGGGGAAGGGGAGTCAAACCCAAAGCAGAGAGAAGCTACTATATTAATCCAAGAAATTAATACTGTATCGGACCAGAGTCATAGCAGTGGAGGTGGTGAGAAATGGGCAGATTCTGAGTATTTTGAAGGGAGGATCAACAGAGTTTACTACTTTACAATAGGACTTCAAATGAAGGTTTGATGTCAGTTTCAACTGCAGTTTAGAAAATTGTGACAAGTTTGAAAAACTATGAGGTTTCTTTTCTCCCCCCTGTGGCTTACTTTTTCTGTGTAGCTACAATGAAAGGGAACAATGTTTTTATGCCTCCTTCTCTTTTTCTTGGTCATTTGAAATTAACATAGCAAGGTAAATAATTTGTATTTTCTGTGTTTTCTAGATGGAGCAGCTGTATTTAGAACAAAATTGTGGTTGTAATAATCCTCTTCTGAGAGTGAGTTACTTCCTTCACTGGCCATTGGTCAATCTGGAATTAATTATAGCCAAATTGTTAGCCAAAGCCCTAGAGAAAGGGAGGACCATTTTCTTAAAGTCGAGGCTGGGGATTACTGCTGACAGAAGCACTGCCAATCAGGCAGTTTGAAAAGAAAGGTGACTGTTGCCTTAAACTTGAGAGCTAAAACAGCTTATATTGAGATCAGAAGGTTTTTCCAAATAGCTTCATTTCAAGAAACTGAGACTGAGGGATAGTTATGTAAAGTAAGGTTAAGTATCTAAAAGTCAATTAAGGCAAAATGCTCTTAGGAGAGAAAGAGTCAAAATACATTTTTTTTCTTTTTTTTGTTCCAATATGATTGTGATAGTGTTCCTTACCCAATTCAGAACTTTTCAGATGTTTCCACTGTAAAGATTTGCCATGATTACTTATTGATTATCATTTCTAAGGTTTAGGAATTCTAAGTGGTAATCGTAATCAGGGCATCCCTTTGCCTTCGGCATTAAAGTCTTTTGATCTTATCAGATAATAAAGGGTAATAAACATCCTTGCTGTAAACCATAGAATATCTACTTATAATTTTGTAAGATGAGAAGCAGATGTGCTATTGTAAACTGAGTGAGGTGTACGTATTTTGTTCACTCCCTTGTCAAATATAGGAGACAGATCCTCAGCAAACCATATAAAATTCAACTTGGATGGATATTGGGAGATTATTACAAAGTAAAAAGAATGTTAGAAAAATAATTCTAGCTAATGTAGAAGTGATATAATCATTTGAATGAAGTATTATCACTGATTCACTTTGTTATACAGCAGAAACTAACACACCATTGTAAAGAAATTATACTCCAATAAAGATGTTTAAAAAAAAAAAGCTGAAAAAAATGCCATTCTCATTTTAAAAAAATCAGCTATTTTTAAAAGTTTTAACATTATGACTTTATCTACCATGACACTGGGGGATCTAGGATTGAGACTAAAACTTTTTGAGAGATTTCAAATGTAAAATGGACTCCTGGTCCATCTTTTAGTCTCAAAATTTTTCATTCCTGTGTCTTTGAGAATTTTGATGCTGCTGCTTATGGACTTTGAAATGTAAAACAGACTGAAGTGTAAAACAAACTTTAGTAAGGGAGGTTGCAATATACAAGCAGAGCAAATCCAATATGGTAGTTGTAAGTGAAGCCTTTAGGGCGCTTAAGCTTTTTAAAGGATAATTTTGAGAGAGGGTGAGTCCCAAATGCCATTTTTCAGTTGGAGGAATTTTAATGGTTTATAACTTAGATTTATTCTTTATTGGCTTTATTATTTTTCCTTGTGGGTTCTATATTCATATGGGAAATAATGCATGAGTGACCTAGAGTGTGTCTTCAATAGTATAAAATAGGATGGTTTTAGCTTTTAAATAGTTTAGCAATTCTTTTTATTTTACAGGCAGAAAAATATTCACTAAGCTGTAAAATAATTGGTAGGTTGATAGCTTTTAGGATCATTTAGCTTCTTAAGTACATTGAGATATAACCTGTTAATTTTTATTAATACTAATAAGCCAGCTGGTAAATGGTATGAAATTTGATGAGCAAAATTCCTCTCCTGGGCAAAACCAATACTCCGTGTCTGTAGCAGAAATTTGGATATACCCCAAATCATGAATTCTTATTGCTATGGATTGAAATGTATCTCCCCCAAATTCATATGTTGAAGATCTAATTCTCCTTGTGACTGTATTTGGAGACAGGAGGTAATTAAGAGGTAATTGAGGTTAAATGAGGTCATAAGGGTAGAGTCCTAATCCATTAGCTTTGGTGTTTTATAAGAAGAGGAAGAGAGAGAGATCTCTATCTTCCACATGAGGACACAGCGAAAGGTGGGTGTCGACAAGCCAAGAAGAAAGGAAGAGAGCTCTCGCTAGAACCTAACCATGCTGGCAACCTGAACTCAGATTTCTAGCTTCCAGAACTGTGAGAAGATGAATTTTTGTTGTTTAAGTCGCACAGTCTATGGTATTTTGTTATGGCAGCCCAAGCTGTCTAACACTTCCGTGCATGGGCTTGAGTCATTTACAACGCTGTTTGCTTAGGCTGAGGTGGGGATGACAGTGAGGAATAGGCCAAAATAATGACTGTAGCAACCACTTGAATTATGCAGGCCTTTCCATTACCATTCTATTTTGCTTCAGTTACTTTGACTACTTAAGAAGAAATTATTGCTTTACCTTTTAAAGTATTGTTACTTTGCCTCTCCCTCTGTAGTGAAAAAAATCTGTGATTAGAAAGAATTTTAATCATGTAAAGAAGTCTCCATAATCAATATCATAGTGGTCAGCAAACTTTCTCTGTAAAGGGTCAGGTAGAAAATATTTTCAGCTTTGTGAACCATATGCCGTCTTGGCTGCAGCTTTTCAACTCTTGCAAGACAGTGGCAACCATAGACAACATATAAATTAATAAACATGGCTATGTCCCAATAAAATATTATTTACAAAAACATATGGCTGGCCAGATTTGGCCCATAGGCTGCAGTTTGTTGAATCCTATATTACTCGATAACCTCATTGTTCAACAATGTAAAAATTACAAATCCCTCAAATCAGCAGATCCTTATTAGGGATTTGTTTTTTTCTAGATTTTTAATAAATGCTTAAGAATTAAACTGAATTGGTACATTCAAAATACTAAGTACACTTTGTTCTTCCTAAAGGAATTTGTTTTGATCCTAAGTATATAAAGAATACGTACATTAATGGAATTTAAATTTGTATTAATAAACAATAATTATGTACTATATTATTTATACACTATATATCAATTTATTTATATATACCTTTAAAAACTAAATATGGTATATTTGTATACAATTTATTTATTTAGATATACTGATTACATACACCTTCACATCTTATATATCACAGACTATTCATATCCTATATTCACATGAAGGCTATTATATCAAATACCCTTTAAAATTTATTTCACATTGTCACTGAAAAAGAGTGATGTCTGGAAACCTTGATTTTGTCAGGATTAAGATGTCCATTTTTCTCTGCAACCTCTAATTTCAAATTAAGAAAGGAGATAGTAGAGAATGGCTGAGATTGAGAAGGGGAGAGTTGTGAGATAATTGTCTTAGAGGGTGGGAGAGCAAAATCATAACAGAAATACAGTATGATTGCTGCACAGCAGAGGGGCCCACTTAACTCTATGGTCCTAAATTTAAAACTTATACTATTAGTAAGTCAGTGCAGACACAGGATAGGAATAGAGTAGTGTGGAGGTTTTGCTGAGTGAGAATGTTGGAGAGAGGGCCAAGGAGTTGAAGATAACAGGAAGGGAATTATTAAATAATCACAGTGATCCCATATCATCTAACCTGGGTGATGGGGACCTAGGATATGAGAGGAGGAGTGGCTGTGAAAATGTGTAGAATTAATGGGTTGGAGATCCCAGAAAGGAGGGTGAAGTATTGTTGCAGCAGAAGAAGTGGCAGAACAAGGCTGTACAGGTAGGACGTTACAAGCAAGAAGTGGACTGCTTGACGTGAAGACATTTCCGGGTAGTACAGTTATTGGGAATGACGATGTCCAGCGTATGACTATGGTCTGGATGTGGTCAATGGAAAAGAACACTAGAACTAAGGAGATCAAGGCCTCTCAAGCGTCTTGAAGGATTATCCATGTGGGCATTGAGACATGCAAGAAGGATGACAGAGGAGTGGTGGAAACAAAGTCAGTGTTTCCTGATCATCAATGAGGCAGCATTTAATGAAATGCGATGCCTGGGAGGCAGCAGCAGATGAATCCGGGACACAGGCGGTATCACGTCCTCAAAGCTGGGATTGTTAGGGAGGTGGTATAAGTAGCTTTAAACAAGGATGACACTTCCAGGCTTGTATGTTGTGGGGTGTGAAAGAAAAATCACCCCCATTTGAGAGAGTGCCCTTCAAGACGTAGCCAAGTTTCAGTTAGAGCTAAAACACTCAGGAAAGAAACAAAGAAACAAAACAAAACACTCAGAAAAGAAATTAAGGAGATAGGAGAATTTGCTAATGATGCCTAGGGAGTTCCAGAGGGTAGAAAGAAAGAGCTTGGAACAGATGTGAATTTGAATCGGATTAGGGAATGTACACATATAAATATGGCAAAGACTCAAGTTGTTGAGAGATGCCCTGGATGCTTGGGATTATGATGGTTGAATAGGCTTCATTGTCTATTAAGAAAAGCCAATAGTCAAATCTAATTATGACTTTCTTCTCTGTACAATTTTTTTCTTAGGAAATTTGTTATTCCTAAGAAAAGGAAGAGTTGTGTTGGGAAATGAGATGGGTAAAAGTCACAAATACATGCTGCTCTGTGGATTTCCTTTAAATCCTGTTGAAAGTGGCATGTTTAGAATCTACCTGTTATCTGAGCTATGAGTCAGATTGCTCAGTATTTAGAATTTGAGAGCTCAGGAAATGTTGTCTTGCCTCATTTATTAGACACTGGTGACTATTAACACATTTAAGTTTAGCACATTAATAAGGTAGGCCTGAAAATAGTTCATCTTAACATTTCTAAGTCTAGGCAGTTAATTATCTAAACTAGTATTAAATTTTGCCACCTTCAGAGCACAAATGGGTAGTGTATACCTAAGCACATTCACACAAGCCAGATGAATTACTAATTGTCATCCCAACCCATTCATTCTCTCCCAGTGAAGCACTGCAGAAAGCAAATGTATGGGAATTGTATCGATATATTAACCCTGATTCAAACAGAGAAAAGACTTATTAATAGTAAGCTTTAACACTTTCATGAAATTTGTAGTAACATCTTTGTAATACTTGTGACACACTTCACATCTGAGCTCAACAATCTGAGATTCACTGTCTAGGCTCAGTACAAAAAACATGTTGACTATAACACAGCACTATATTGTTCGAAATAAATCAACCACTGTCTAAGAAAGAGGATCAGCGTATTTCCTTTTCTGTAATCATTTATTTGTAGTTTTTTTCATCTCTTATCTTCAGTGACTGATATATTTGACAACAGATACACAAAATCTGACACTGTCAGAGCAGACCCTCAATTTTGCTATTTGCTAGGTTTAAAAATGTGACAGATTCTGAAACATGAGATGTGTTCCCTGCAATTGACTGTTTGCTTAAGCGCTCTCCTTCCCCACCGTTTCCTTGTTCCCCCTTTCCTTCTCGGGAATAACTGCATCGCAACATGAGGGCCACCTTCTTGTGGCCCAAGTTCTGAAAAATGTGGGCCTGGTAGGCATGAGGCTTACTAAGCCACCTCTGACCTTCTGTGAGCTCTAACTTATTTGACATTTGTGATGTTAAACAGGTAAACATTCCCACCATAGAACCCTTGTTTCCCGCACCAAGCCTGCTCCATCTTCCATCTTCTTCATTTTAACAAATGGCAGCCCCAGGTAGAGGGATACTTAGGTAGACTATTGAAGAGTCAGTCTTGATTCTGTCTTCTGTATAGCCTTCATGCAACTCGTCAGCAAGTCCTCTAGGCTTCTACCTTCAACATGTATACTGTGTTTCACTCATTCTCCCTATTTCTACTGCTACTCACTAGTCCACATCACCATCTTCTTCCTCATATATTATTGAACCAGCCTCTAAACTACTCTCTCTCTTGCAACTTCTTTGCAACCTTCCCTGCTGCCCGATTCTGTTGTCTAAACAACCAAGAGTGAGCTTTTAAAAATATAAATCACATTTACATCAGTCTCTCCCTGTATGGCCAGGCCACCTAAGATGGCTATTCTCTTGCTCTCTGTACATCTCCTGCTCGACCACTCCCTGCTTCACCTACAGCGTACTCATATGACTGACCTTCCCTCTTAATCATGGAGCCTAACCAGTAAATGCTTATGTACTTGACCATGGCTCCAAGTAGTGATTGCTCTAATCTTTAGATCAGAAGGGCTCCACTACGATAGTTTATCAAAGGGGAAGACATATGCCCAGTGAAGGTCGTTAGCCTGAGGGGCTAGAAGAGACATGCCTCTCTGCTGGTTCACCTGGTAACTAATGAGCTAACCTGAGGTCAGTTCCCCCTATAACTGGTAGTTCTCTCTCCTGACCAGAGGGAAGGCTGCTGCCATGTCCTGCCTGCAGTCTGCCGTCCATGATAGGGTATCACTCCAAGACCTTTCTTCAGACGTGTAAGATCCCCCACCTATTAAACCATTAATGTCTCTGTCACTGACTGCAGGGCTTTCTTCAGTATTAATGCTGGGCAAGTACAGGGCTTGCAGGACTGCGTGGTGCAACCTAACACTCCCTCTGTTGCTTTCCATCAAATTTAGAACAAGCCCTTTTGTCAGCCTATGAGGCCCTCCATGATCTGACTCCTGGTTACCTTTCTAACCAAACCCACCATTGCCTTTGTGCTTAGTCCTCTCTATTTATATGATTTTTTTAATGCTTACTTGAATGCACCAGTCTCATTTCATCCTTTAACTTATTGCTCCTTCAGTCTGAAATGCTTTTTCACCAGCGACATATTTTGGGAATATGTTCAAATGCCACCTCCTATCAGATAGACATTCCCTGATGATATTATCAAAAGTAACTACCTATTAGATCCTATCTCCTTGTCCCTCTTTATTTTTCTTTATAGCATGTATATACTCATGGTATTGTGTATTTTGCCATTTATATAATAATGTCTACTTATTCAACTGGAAATATCCTAAGGGCAAGAATTTTATCTTGTTAACCATGTATGATTTCTCAGTGCCTGATGTAAGGGAACAAAACTTGCCACCCCCAAATATGTCTCTTTGTCTTGAGGATTATTTGGGGCTGATTGGTTTTTGTTTTTGTTTTTTGCGGTATGCGGGCCTCTCACTGTTGTGGCCTCTCCCGTTGCGGAGCACAGGCTCCGGACGCACAGGCCCAGCAGCCATGGCCCACGGGCCCAGCCGCTCCGCGGCATGTGGGATCCTCCCAGACCGGGGCACGAACCTGTGTCCCCTGCATCGGCAGGCAGACTCTCAACCACTGCGCCACCAGGGAAGCCCGGGGCTGATTGTTTTTAAGAAACAAAAGGCTCAGGAAGAGCTTTTACCTCCTCCCCTTTACTGCCTAAAAGAATTTAGATAAAGGGCCTGTTTCAGGAAGAGGCACTATCACCATAAATAACTAAAGTATAATATGAGCTAGGTGTGGTAGAGTGGGGGAAACTTAGCTATGACTCTTTGATCAAAGTCCTCTCTGGGTCCTATTGGCTTTGCATGGCCTGGCAAATATGTATTTACTAGCAAACATTTGCTCTTTTTCATCTTCCTGTAAGTTGCCTTTCTTTTTTTTTTTTAATAAATTTATTTATTTTTGGCTGTGTTGAGTCTTCGTTTCTGTGCGAGGGCTTTCTCCAGTTGCGGCAAGCGGGGGCCACTCTTCATTGCGCTGCGTGGGCCTCTCACTGACTGTCACGGCCTCTCCCGTTGCAGAGCACAGGCTCCAGACGCGCAGGCTCAGTAGTTGTGGCTCACGGGCTTAGTGGCTCCGCGGCATGTGGGATCTTCCCAGACCAGGGCTCAAACCCATGTCCCCTGCATTGGCAGGCAGATTCCCAACCACTGCGCCACGAGGGAAGCCCGCCTTTCTTTAGAAGTCCCCTTCTCCTTCTCTCAGATGGCATATTTATAATAGCCAGGACAAGGAAGCAACCTAAGTGTCCATTGACAGATAAATGGATAAAGAAGACGTGGCACATGTATACAATGGAAAATTACTCAGCCATGAAAAGAAACGAAATTGAGTTATTTGTAGTGAGATGGATTGACCTAGAGTCTGTCATACAGAGTGAAGTAAGTCAGAAAGAGAAAAACAAATACCATATGCTAACGCATATATATGGAATCTAAAAAAAAAAAAAAAAAAAAAAAAGGTACTGATGAGCCTAGTGACAGGGCAGGAATAAAGATGTAGACATAGAGAATGGACTTGAGGACACGGGGTGGGAGGGGGAAGCTGGAGCGAAGTGAGAGTAGCATTGACACATATACACTACCAAATGTAAAATAGATAGCTAGTGGGAAGCAGCCGCATAGCACAGGGAGGTCAGCTCCGTGCTCTGTGACCACCTAGAGGGGTGGGATAGGGAGGGTGGGAGGGAGGGGATATGGGGACATATGTATGCATATGGCTGATTGACTTTGCTGTACAACAAAAACTAACACAGTATTGTGAAGCAATTATACTCCAATAAAGATCTAGTAAAAAAAAATTAAATCTTACTTGAGCTCCAATATAGACAAAAAAATGCAAGCAGAACTTGTTAATGGAGTGGGGGATTGGTGGGGTATCCTTCACTCACCCCTTTCTTCAAAAGGTGCACATTGAAGTATTACATACTTAATGTTAATAGGAACATTTTACCAGTCCAGACTTGAGCTGTTTCCAAATTAATAGAAAAATTAAACTCCAAGTACTACCTGAAGACCAGTGTTAGAAAAATCTTCACAGAGTGGCCGAGGAGAGTCTCCTAAACATTAGATCATGAAATTGAGTTTTTAAGAGAAGAATATCTAATTCTTGTTAAGAAACCATTTTATCCAGCAGGTGGGTCAAATTCTAATTTCTGGAATAATCCTATGTGGAACTTGATAATTGTTTGCTTATTTAATAATGGTAATAATTATAAACCACACCTTTGCTGCTTAATAAAATAAAGGAAATAGGGATGATTTATTTATTGTATTATTCACATAGGAACATAAATGTCAAAGCTGTGAGTTACTAACAGTTTTTTTAAAATCATGAGAACCACTGTAATTCATGGCAAAAGCTAAAATTTGCAAGTAGAAAGTTCAAATTAAATCCAGTTTGTAATTGACAAGACATATCAACTGCAAAAAAAACTTATTTTCAGTGGATTTTAGAGGACTCCTGCACAAGTTTAATTTAAAAAAAAATTCATTTTATTCTTTATTAAAGTGTAGTCATTCTTATGACTTTAAAAACAAACTACTTTTTTAAAAAAGAGTGAACTTTCAATGATATGTGACTGACACACTTCTAGGTTCTTTACTGCCTCTGTATCTCAGTTGTCTGTGGTCTATTTTAAAATGTAGATGAATAACCTATCAAGGGAGAAAATGGAGTGCAATGATTTCAGTTTTAATTTCTCACTCAACCACTAACTCACTCTTTAATCTTGGGCAAAAATCTCTCTGGACCTCAGTTTTAAAATCTGATAAACGGGAATCTTACTGTTTGTCATTTTCATTTTTTGTTAGCATATTGACAGACGAATATCACGCCTTTTGAGTCAGAAAATGACTTATTTGGTGAATATAGATGAGAGACCTATGGAAGTATGTTAAATTCTTCTGTTCAATTAAGCAGATATGTCTTCCTGTGTTTTAGTAAAATGAGTCATTTTAAATAGTGAAAATTGACTTATGGGACACTGTAGCAGAAAGTATTTTGCAAGGTGTTCAAGTTTATTGGTATTAAAGTAATTTCCGGGTTTTTGAGAGTTTTTCCATGGCAATGTAGAAAACTAGTTATTGGTATTAATTGCTTCTAGTATGAGTAATTCTTTTTTTTTCCAAAGGAGAGATACATGTTACACTACACATATATTTATTTAATATGGAGGTGTAAGCAAAATCAAATTTCACATATTGACAAATAAAAACTCTCAGGATAAATGTGTTTGTTATACACTTCAGCAGCTATGCACCTCAGGAGCTTCCATTTAACAAGTATTGCATATTCTCAAACCTTGGGGGAGTGAGGATTTGGCAGAGATACTGGCAAAGATGTCTTTCAAGTTATTACTTTATATTTCTAACTAACTTAAAAGTAAATCACAGCCCTTGCTTATAGTGACGATTTTAAGTAAACCATATCAGGACTGGATTATAGATTATGTATATTTTGTTAGATCACATGTTTGATTTCACTGTATATTGTATGCTATTCAGATTTGAGGGAATAAAAAAAGTCTTAATTAAGGAAGCTATGATTACTGAAACATTTTGCATGTTGAGTAATGTTCTCTTGAATCTTACCTAGAGCACTTTATGTCTTTATTTGAAGGAAGTAATTTTCAATTAGAGAAGGAGAACATTAGTGGACTAAAATAATTTCTATCTTGAATTATTATATTTTGTATACAGTTAAGATAATCTGCTGAGAATATTTAGGTGATTTTTAAAGATAAAATATTCTGGGAAGTTTCTACTCAGTCACTTGTTTCTTTTTTTGTAGGCATACCACTATTTTTCAGCTTCACTTTGGTATAAATGACATATATACTAGGGAAAAAATTAACATTCAGAGAATACATGGTAGCCTTTTTAGTTTTTATTTTTAAGTGATATTATTTTTTAAGTGATTTTTTGGGGGGTTGTCTTATTTAAGGCAGACCTCCATGACAGTTATAATTTTTCCAGTGTATCATTAGGAAGTTAATACATACCTAATACTAAGGACAGCAAAACTGATAGCTGTCATTCACTGAGGTCTTACTATATATGAGGCATTTACTAAGCATTTTACATCTATTTTCTCACTGAATTCTGATCTCCTTGTGTGGTTAGTATTACCATTATTGTTGCCAAAATTCGGCCTCTGTGTACCGGGGCCGGATTAAATCTTGGAGACAGAGTTTGGGGTGAAGTAGAGAGAAATAGTTTTATTGCTTTGCCAGGCAAAGTGGGCCACATGGGACTAATGCCCTCAAGACTGTGTGCCTACCCTGGAGGGGGTAGTGAGGAGTTTTACAGTATTCAAGGAGCAGGGCGTGGTTGGCTCATGGACGTTCTTCTGATTGGTCGGTGGTGAGGTAATGGAGAGTCAGCATCAACAATCTTCTGGTTCCAAACAGTTTGGGGGTCTACGTGCTTGTGGCCAACATACAGTTAACTTCTTCCACCTGCTGGGGGGTTCAGTATCTGCAAAATAGCCCAAAGGATATGGCTCAGAATATCATCTATAGTCCTTGAGGAAGAACTAAATGTCCTTGACTTTGTTTAATGGCCAAAGTATTATTATTTTGTCTTGCTTGACTGTTTTCCTTTCTTTCTGCATTTTCTCACTTCTCTGATTAAATTTATTCTTTGACTAAAGTTTTTCTACAAACGAAAAGCAGGTGGAGGACATGGGTGGAGGTCTATTCTGGGAAGGCCTCATAGGGTTCTCGATTACATTATCCTTATTTTACAGAAGGGAAAACTGAGCCTTGAAAAGGTTTAGTGGCTAGAGTTACTGTGGTACTGTGATTTATAATAAGAAGTATATATTTCGTCCTTGTTCCTTTCTGACACAAAGCTCCTAAAACCCTTAGGATTCCCTAAGTGTTGAGAGTGATAAAGTGTCTTTTGTTATGTTAACAAGGTGACTTCTAGTTGGCACCTAGGGATGGGGGCTGGTTGTCAGACAACCAGCCCAGTGATTAGAGGGTTGAACTTTCAGTCCTACCCGTTGACCTTTGAGGGGAAGGGAGGAAGGGGGAGGGGAGAGGACCTGGAGGTTGAATCAGTTACCAGTGGTCAATAATTTAATCAGTCATGCCTATGTAATGGAGCCTCCATAAAACCCAACAAGGACATGGTTTGGAGACATCTGGATTGATGAACATGTGGAGATGGCAGAGAGTGACTCACATGCAGAGGGGATGGAAGCTCTGTGCCCTTTCCCCATGCCTTACCCTGTGCATCTCTTCCATGTGGCTGTTCCTGAGTTATATCCTTTTATAATAAACCCATGATCTAGTAAGTAAAATGTTTCTCTGAGTTCTGTGAGCTGCTCTAGCAAATGAATCAAACTTGAGGAGGGTGTCCTTGGAACCTAGCCAGCTGGTCAGAGGTAGAGGTAACAACCCTCATTTAGGATTGACACGTCTGAAGTGGGGTGGGGGCTGTGCGGTGGGGGGGGGCAGTCCTGTAAGTCTGGACCTTTAACCTGGAGAATCTGGTGCTATCTCTGGGTATATAGTGTCGGAATTAAGTTGAATTGTAGGACACTCAGCTGGTGTCCTAGAGCAGGGGTCCCCAACCCCTGGGCTGCGGACTGTTACTGGTCCTCGGCCTGTTAGGAACTGGGCCACATAGCAGGACCTGAGTGGCGGGAGGGCGAGTGAGCGAAGCTTCATCTGCCGCTCCCCGTCGCTCCCTATTGCTCGCATTACCGCCTGAACCATCTTCCCTGCTTCCGCCGGTCCGTGGAAAAATTTTCTTCCATGAAACCAGTCCCTGGTGCCAAAAACGTTGGGGACCTCCATACTAGAGAACTCCTACTTGGTGTAGGAACCTTCTCCGCCATCACTGGAATTGGCACCAAAACCTATTTAGTCACATTCACAGCAAGTGGAAAAGTAAGGATTTGCCCCCAAACAGCGTGCTCTAGAGACTGCAGCTGACCATTACACATAGAAATTGAGGTTTTCCTTTAAACTGGCAAATGGCAGTTTAAATATAAGAAAAGTTTAAGATCACTTTCACATTAACAACAGATTTTATCAAAGCAGTAGGAATATCATTAATAAGAAATCTTTGAATCTGTATTCAGTGTCATTTAATAATCTACTTGAATCATTTTATGTGTTATCTTAAAATAAACTTGACAAGTGCTCTTAAAGTTCAGTTGAAAGAATAGAAATAGATGAGCAAGAATGGACCACAAATATTTGGGAAGAGAATAGTAATGGCTGGGGCTGAAGAGTGCTTTCCTTTCTAGATGTGGATGAAAAGCTGCTAAGTGGAATTGTTGGCCTGAGATAAGTAACACTTTTTTTCTTTGTTTCAGTATTTTGGTTAAGATGGTTACATTTACTTATTTTCTTGACTGAATTCTATTATACTTATCTTTTAATGAGATTTCCTTATTGCTTCCCAAATAAATCTGTATTAGTTTGCTAGGGCTACAGTAACAGTACCACAAACTGGGTGGCTTAAACAAAAGAAATTTTCTTGTCTCACAGCTCTGGAGGCTAGAAGTTCCAGATCAAGGTGTAGGCAGGTTTGGTTCCTTCTGAGGGTTGTGAGGGCGAATCTGTTTTGTGCCTCTCTCCTAGCCTCTGGTGGTTTGCTGGCAATCCATGGTGCTCGCTGGCTCGTTAGGAACATCATCCTGATCACTGCCTTTGTCCTCACATGACATTCTCTGCATGTGCATGTCTTCCTTCTGCACGGGTCTGTCTCTGTGTACAGATTTCCTCCTTTTTAAGGATATCAGTCATATTGAACTAGGGCTCCCCTAATAGCTTCATCTTGAGTTGATCATCTGCAAAGAACCTATTCCAAATACGGTCACATTCACAAGTACTAGGGGTTAGGATTTCAACATTTTTTTTAGGGGACACAGTTCATCCCGTAACACTATCCCATTCTACTTTTGACGATGCTACATTTCCTATGAAGTATCCCCACTGACATATTCAGCAGGACACACTTTCATCCTTCACTTCCTAAGGTAAAAGGTGATTAGTACACTTGGGGAGACTGCCTGATTCAGTGGCAGGGTGGAGGGTCAAGGTGCCTACAGTCTGCCTTGGAGCTGAGAAACAGTTGTAAGCTGATGATTGCTTCTTCACAAATCTCCCTCTGCTTCACCCAACCTCATTATTTTGCCAGTTTTTACCTTCTCATTTGGTGGTTCTGGCATAAGATCTACTCAGTTTACTTAAGTCCAGAAAAAGCTGGTGCCTATGATGGGAGAACAGAAGTAAGTAATATGTAATCACCCCAGACACCCCCCAACACACACACATACCATCTTCTCTCAGAAACCTGAAAATCTAGTATAGGCAAAGAAACACATGATACAGAATGTGGCAAATACTAAGATAAAAGTTTGTTTAGATAGTTGCGAGAGCAAAGAGAGGCATTTCCTTGAAGACATGAAGAGATGATGACTGAGCTGAGTCTTGAAGAATGAAGAGGAAGTCAAGAATAGGAAGGACATTCAGGTAGACAAAATAATAAAAGCAGACTGAATTATCCTGTTCTCAGCCTTCTTTTCATTCAGTGCACGTTTGCATTGTTTGCTGTGTAGCATATATGATATTATTTCGTTCTCATAGCAACCTGGTGAGACAAATCCTAATAGTTTCCAATGAGGAAACTGAGAGATTGAAAACTTGCCCAGGGTCACTGGAGTTCAATCCCAAGTTAGAACCTAAATATTCATACTTGCCTTAAAAGAAAAATGGATTTTAAAATAAGGTCCCAGAGTGCATTCCCAGGCACCTGGATTGGACACAGGAGTAGGATAGACCATATCCAAAGATGGCAGAGTGTCAAGCTGAAGGGTAATCTAGATTCTGGAATGAAGCCAACATTGAAATTCAGCTAGGAAGTTCAAGTCGGGCTTCCATTTGCAGAAGATAGTCAGAAAAGTAGAACCCAATAGGACAGAAACCAGAGTTACCAAAACAGATCATGGGGGCTTGGAGTGGAGTGAAGGAGGTAGGTCCTAGTTGAAGTTGGTTTGAGCAGGAATTTCTGATTTTGACTATGGGTAGAAAGGAAAATATTAAGGAGATGAAGTTGACTCATACTTGATTTCTATGCTATTCGTAGCTAAGCAGGATGCACACAAACATATGTGTGTGTATGTGTGTATGTTTCTATAGTATCTGTACTCAGTGTGTTGTACTATCTATGTGCCAGACTACCTGGGTTAAGTCTTAGCTCTGCCATTTCCTAGATAGGTGACCATGAGCAACTTAGTTATTCTGTCAGTGCTTCTGTTTTCTTGTCTGTAAAATAAGGATAACAATAGCATCTGCATGTAAAACACATAGATCTGTGCCTAGTATACAGTAACTTCTCAATTAACAGTAGATGATAAATTCTTCAAGGAGATTGTAACGAGGGAGACAGATCTAAGTAAAGATATTTAGAGTAGAATCTTAATGGTCATTTGTTGAGTGCCTCCTATGTTTAAGGCATGTGCTAGGAACATTTAGGAGTTATCCCGTTTCATCCTTAAGATATCACTAGTTCTTTTTTACAGAAGACAGTACTGAGACAAAGAGAACAATATATGAGTATAGATGGTAGAACAATAACCCAGGACACTCTAATGACTCTATCTGGCGGTAGATATGGGGGAAGGTCATGGAACACCTCATGGAGGTGTTAATTTTTTATCTACTGACTTGAAAATATTGTATATAACTTGTCTGTTTTTGTTCATTCAAAATGATCTCTACATAGATCAGAACTCTAGTTGCTATTGTTTGAGATGTCTCTATTCTCTTCAGTGGTCCTCTTTCATGATTTGATTTGGTTCTCTAGTTGTACATTGGTATATCATATCTCTAATACTCAGTTAATTCCTAATTATACTTTTCCCCAAAGTCATCTCCTATCTTAAGCCTAGCTCACTGAAGTCTACTGTTATTTTTCTTTTTCTCTACCGCATCTGTTCTCCGTGTGTGCTTGGACCACAGAAGGGAAAATAAAAAACAAACCAAAGAAACAAAACACTCACTTGGCTAATTCACAGAGGTTTTATGCAGATTCATTCAAAGCCTCACACAAAGTCCTTTGTGATGTTTCTAAAAGGGTGAATGCGCTTGGTCAGTGTAAAGGAAGACATAACATTTCATGAGGATTATATTTGCAAGAAAGTTGGCAGTCTTGCAGATATGGTGCAGTTACTGAGGGCAACATTTTGGGGTATAAACATCAAATAGATGGTCAGTGTCCTTGTCTTTAATTCATATCACTATTACCTTTGCAGGAACCTTTGCTTTGTAAGACTTGCCA
Source organism: Mesoplodon densirostris (assembly GCF_025265405.1). Taxonomy (NCBI): domain Eukaryota; kingdom Metazoa; phylum Chordata; class Mammalia; order Artiodactyla; family Ziphiidae; genus Mesoplodon; species Mesoplodon densirostris. The sequence continues at coordinate 105,486,852 of NC_082671.1, read as the reverse complement.
ACTGCAACAGCTCTTTTTTTTGTCTCATTAACTCCTCTCAATATTCAAACATTACTTTGCTTACTGGCCCATAGCACTTTCACTTCTCTCCTGCTTAAAAAAAAAAAAAAAAAAAGAAGAAGAAAGAAGCTTAAGTAAGTTACTTGGCTGTTTCACTAGAAAGCTTTCAGGGATGCAGGACTCTGAAGGCTTCTGTGTAAAATAATGTGTAATATTATTTCAAATACTGTGTTTACAGAGCTCATACTGCTAAGGATTAAAGGAATGTGCTGTGACAAATCTGATTCTGAGTAGGATTGCCTTCCCTAAAATAGATCAGTCACATTCAAGTATAGCTTTTGATTTATGAGAATTAGGGCTTCCCAGGGCATTGTATAGTGCTCTGTATACTGACAACAGATTGTTGTTTCCACTGAGACTCCCAGTGGAATCCAGCAAAGATCTCTCCATTTGCAATATCATTGCTTCTGAGCAGGGACCAGGATATTCAGCCTTCTTCTCATGTGAGAGGCGCACAGCTTTTAGAGGAAATAGAATTTTTACTGGTAGGTGTTGGTTGCCCTAATAAGAAATGAGTGGAGACGTACCTGGATGTTTTTGGTGAGGGTGAATTTTTCTCCTCCTGAAGGAAACTTTAACATACTACTTCTCCTAAGTATTATTGAAATAGATTTTGCTATTTTAGAGAGTTCTAAAGTTCTCCCTCCTACTTCTTCTTTGTGAGATGCATATTTATTGCTTTCATTTTTTTCTACCAGAATTTGGATTTTTTCCATCAATTAAAAATTTTGAAATTCTAAAAATCCATTCAGTTGACTATATCATGTAGTTTTACTTGTCGTAAAAAATTATTAAAGAAATGGTGCAAATAGGTATGAGATTTTTCACTATAAGCATCACACAGATAGATCATGGCTAAATGTGGGGTTAATAATTTTTAAAATTTTTGATAATTTGTTTTTGATTATAAAACAATGATATCAAAGTGTACAGAATGTCCCATTTTTGATTGAGGTGTCATTAAAATCATATATAGAAGGATGCCAGGTAGGAGTAAGATGGTTCATTTTTCATGCAGAGAATAAATGATAAGCTGCTCCATGACACTTGGATACCTCATCAAGGCCTTAAAGAGTCGGGAAGGATTGGGGGAATGAATTGCCAAAGATATTTCTTTTAGAGAGCTATTGTGCTGTCGTGAGTCTCCATTCTACTGACTTTAGGAGAAGGATGGTCTGTTCCCTCCCTCTCAAAGCTGGTTTGGAAAGACTTAAGTGAGGCAACCTATATCTCTAAATGTGTTTTCTACAGTTGGAAACCATAGAGGACTTATGTTTTCTTACATGTGAGGAAAAACTAAAGCAGATCTAAGACTGAGGTCTGCCTCCTGCCTGAGAAATCTGGAGATGATAAAAGTTGACACATTGCTTTTTGACAAAGAGCGCTGATGAGTTTTGATTGATTTGTACTTGCAGAGTTTGTCAGGGCACATTTCCCATAGACTGAATATGGGCTACACAGGAGAAAAGTGGTATGGAATCACCTGAGGATTGATCCAAAGGTTATCATCAGAGAAAAGAGTCTGGAAATGTACCATTATTAGCCAGGCCTTAAGGAAACCATCTCAAATGACCATCAGGAATAGAATCACATGTGCCCTGCAGGAACCATCCTCTAAGTCCACAAAGTACCTCATCAAAAGTCAGCTTTCATAATTTGCCAGGTTCAGAGAGCACAAAGCCACTCATCCAAGTAAGTACATTTTTGTTCCCTTAACTCATGTAGCTCAATCCCTTGACTCAATCTCTTGATTGCCACACACAACTTTAATCCTGGAGACAGGCTAATTAGCAGTTAGTGAAAGGGGAAGACATTGCATATAGAGAAGTACAGTAGAGTAGAATAGCAAAGGGATCAAATGGGAGAGAAATTGAGTAGAGAGTGTGGAGTAGAATAGCAAAGAGATCCCTTTCAAAACAGCAGACTACAGACCAAAGCAGGCTAAAGTTAATGAGGGTGGGTGGGCGGAAGTGAAACAATTTAATGCTAATTGAGGTTTAAAACTTATTGTTGTCCAGGGCTGGATATCCAAAACATGAGACCTATTGCGATTTTTATCTAGGATGAGGAATATACATTCCACTAAATAAAGTATAAAATGAAGGTGGGAGACAAATATTATTTGTGTTTTGTTTGCAATGAATATGTTTCTGTTAGAAAAACATCAATGAAATATTAAATAATTTTAAATAAAGATACATCTTGGAATTTCCCTTTTTGGAAACATGATGAGATAGATTATTTGGACCAACCTTTGCAGTGGAATAATAACAACTAAAAATGCTCCATAAAATGGAAAAAAAATTTTTTTAAGCACCAAAGATCTAAAAAGACAGTAAAGATCAACCAAATTAAAATATAAATAAAAGCTGGAACCAGAAGGTTAAGAGGATCATTGAATCCCCCACTTTTCTCTGAGGAAGTTTGCCAAATGAGTTAAATTCAAGTGAAAATAGGATAGCGTGGACAGGAAACAAACCTGGGACCCACTTTAGGTGGAGAATCTAAAAGATAGCACTCCTCTTGTAGAGTTGGGAACCCCAAGCAATGTGGGAGGAGTAAAGGTAAACTGGCCTCATTTTTCTAGTACAGGTCTGTAAGGAAGATCATCTTGATGCTCTCCAAAGCAGAAGTGGAAACGCTCAGAGAGGTTATAACCACAATCTGGTTCTCATGTGTATTTGAAACCCAAATTTGCATATGTTGATGGCTCCCCAAAATCTGAATTCTGTTTAATTGCTTCTGAACTGGGGGTATCCTTAAGGACCTGATAGAAGGAAATTAAAAGCTTTTCTGCAGAAAGTTATCTTCATGTTAGCCTCAAAGAGTATCTGTAAATATTTTTCTAAGGAAAATTACTCAATAGCACTTCTTAGCAATCACAGAAGGAAATAAGGTATCAACAGCAAGAACCAACTAACAAAACATAAAACAAAAACAAATGTGCAAATACTATAGTTATTGTAATTATAGTTACAAGTTATAAAACAGTCATGCTAACAATGTTCAAAGAAATAGAAATGTCTCTGAAGTTAGAGCATTCTAAACATACCCTAGCATATTTGAAAGTGAAATAAATATATGCTTTAGAAATGAGAAATCCAATAATTGAAATTAAAAACTCAATGAATCAGTCAGAATAATTATCCAGAAAATCAGTCAGAATAACTTTCCAGAATTTAGCTTGAAGAGGCAAAGAAAAAAAAAATGTATATATGAAATATTTATATGAAAGAAACATTAAAATTCATGGAGGAGAGAAAAAGAAAGTCTAGTATATGAGGTATAATACATGACTAATTGGAATTCTAGAAGAAACGGAGGGGAAGTATGGGGAAGAGAAAATATTTGAGGAGATATTGGCTGCAAATTTTTCAGAACAGAACAATACAGTCTGTGGACTCAAAATGCCCAACAAATCCCTAGCATGATAAGTAGAAAGGAATACACACCTGAATATATCATATTCAGTGCACCAAATACAAGTTCAGATCTTAAAAGCAGCCAGAGATTTAAAAAAAAAAAAAATGATTGTCTTCAAATTGGTAACAGTTAGACTGACAGCTGATTTCTTAATGGTAGCAATGAAGTCAGAAGAAAGTGGAATGATATCATTATTGTTCTGAAAGGAAAAAATACTCAGAGTATTGCATACCCAGAAAATGTCAGTAAATGAAAGACGTTTTTCAGGCAGACAAATACTGAGTTCGTCATCAACAGACACTGTCAAGTGGAAACGTCAAAAAAAAAAAAAAAGGTTGGGAAGATCTTATTAATATCAGGTTTTCCCACTATTTCTAATTGACTCTCATGCCTCAGTGTTATCAGATTTAACCATATCACTTTATTAGCTGATTGAGTGTGAGTGGAAGTGACATGTCACTCAGAAGTGACACTTCTGAGCAGAATTTTTAAAACTGTTGTCCTAGATAGGAGTTGCTCCTTTAACTTTGATCCTGAAATGAAGAGTACATTAAACATAGCTGTAGTTGATCCACCATACGCATAAATGTGAGAGAAAAAGAAATCTTTGTTGTTGCAAGCCAATGAGATTTTGTAGTCATGTGTTATTGCAGCATAATTTAGACTAAAATTTCAATCCAGATGTCATTCAGGCTGAAGGAAAATAATCCCAGATGGAAGGTCTGGAAAACAAGAGAAATGACAAGAAAAAATTGGTAAATACCTAGGCAAATATAAAGTAACATTAATTATTTAAAATAATAATAAAAATGTATCATGAAATGTAAAATAGAAATAAAGTAACTGGTAGTGATAACCTATCTACTGGGAGAGGAATAAATGTGGTTAAATTGCTCTAAAGTCCTTGCCTTATCCAGGAAGAAGGCAGAAATTAAAGAACTATAAAACAATCCAAAAACAGGTCATCACAAGTTGATTTCCTGAAAAGAATAATAAAATTTACAAATATTTGTTGAGATTAATCAAGGAATAAAAAATGAGAATGTGCAAATAATCCATGTACAGAATAAAAAAAGAGTATCACCACAGATACTCTATATGTTAAAAATAATGTGAGGCTTTTATTAATATTTTATGCTACTAGTTTTGACAGTTTAGTAAAATGGACAAATTCCTAGAAAAAATAAACTTATTAGTGTTGACAAAAGTATAGAAATATATGAACAGTTCTTTATCTCTTAAACAAATTGAATATGCTAAAATGTTCCTACAAAGGAAACTCTGGTTCTAGCTGACTTTATTGAATTCTATCATATTCTAACAAATAGTAAAAAAAAGAATAATATCAATTTCAAAAAATTCTTAAGTTCAATATAAAAGCAGGAATACTCCTCAATTTATTCTATGAAGCCAGCATAATTTTAAAATCAGAACCTGACATGGCCATTATAAAAGGGAAAATTGCAGGTATTTCTCATCCATAAACATAGATGCAAAAATCCTAAACAAAGTAAATAGTATAAAGTACAGCACTACATGGGCCTCCCTGGTGGCGCAGTGGTTGAGAGTCCCTGCCGATGCAGGGGACACGGGTTCGTGCCCCTGTCCGGGAAGATCCCACATGCCGCAGAGCGGCTGGGCCCGTGAGCCATGGCCGCTGAGCCTGCGCATCTGTAGCCTGTGCTCCGCAACGGGAGAGGCCACAACAGTGAGAGGCCTGCGTACCGCACACACAAAAAAAGTACAGCACTACAAAGTTGAGTTTATTCCAGAAATGTGAGATTGGTTGAACATTTGAAAATCAGTCAATGTGAACACGGATAATAAAAGAATACAAAAGAGAAAATATATTATTTCAATAAATGGAGAAAAATATTTAATCAAAATCAGTATATAATTCATGACAAATTTTTTTTGCAATCTAAGATCAGCATTTTTTTTTTTTCCTGCGATATGTGGGCCTCTCATTGTTGTGGCCTCTCCCGTTGCGGAGCACAGTCTCTGGACGCGCAGGCTCAGTGGCCATGGCTCACGGGCCCAGCCGCTCCGCGGCATGTGGGATCTTTCCGGACCGGGGCACGAACCCGTGTCCTCTGCATCGGCAGGCGGACTCTCAACCACTGCGCCACCAGGGAAGCCCTAAGATCAGCATTTTTAATGTGATAAAACTTCATTTGCAAACATCGTATAGCCGAATAGAACTTAATGATGAAACATTAAACATTTTCTTTTTTGGGTCAGGAATCAGACAATGATGCTGGCCAGCTGTCCAACACTTCTATTTAATATCACACTGGAAGCCTTAGCTGGCGACGTAAGGCAGAAAAAGATCAAAAGATGCAAAAGGATTAAACACAAAATACAAAGTTGCCATTATTTACAGATGACATAATCCTACATAGAACAACCAAGAAATTCAATTATTATGATTAATAAATTTAATAAGATTGCTAGTACATATTCAAATGCAATAATAAATTGTATTTATATGTATGTGTGTATATATATATACACACATACATATAAATGCAATTTATATGTGTATATATATATATATACACACACACACACACACACACAGAGATACATATATACACCAGCAACATAGCAGGTAAAATAAAATAATACATTTTAGTTTAAAAAATATGAAGTAGCTGGGAATAAATCTAAGATATATGAGTTCTGTGGAAAAAATATAAAAATTTATATTAAAAATGACCCAAATAAATATAGAACAAAAAACATTAATAGAGTGAAAGTCTTAATTCTGTCTCAATTGATCTGTAGAGTCAATGAATTCTAAACCAAATCTTAGCAGACTCTTCTGTTCAACTCAACAAACTGGTTCAGAAATTATATGGAAGTTGAAAGAGTCAAGAAGAGAGTCAAAAACTCTTGGAAAAGGGTTATGAGGTGAGGGAGAATTGTCTTATCAAATATCAAGATATTTCATATCACATATAAAATATATGACAAAATATATATCAAATATATTATTACTTTTTCTATCTATGTTATCCTACAATAATAATGAAAGACGTAGTTAGGCAATAAAATCCATACATGTCATTGCTACTTTGGTCTAAGATAATTTTACAACATAATGCTCTTTTGATTCCCTTCAGCATCTGAGTATATTTTGCAAACTATAGAATGATAAGTCTCTATACTTCGAGGGTAGAAGAGAACTTGAAGTTTGTCTAGTGCTATGTTGCCCAATATGGCAGTCAATAGACATAGGCGACTACTGAGCTCTTGAAATATGGCTAGTTTAAATATGGCTAGTTAAATATGTGCTATAAGTCTAAAATACAAACTGAATTTCTAAGATTTGAAAAAATAATGTAAATACCTTATTAATAATTTTTATATAAATTACCTGTAGGAAAGATGTTTGGGATATATTGGGTTAAATATTATTAAAACTAATTTTACCTATTACTTTTCTAAACTTGGCTACTAGAAAATTTTAAATTATATATTGGCTCACATTTTATTTCTCATAGATAGTGCTGATAAAGACTATTTTACTAATGAGAAAATACATCCCAAATATAGTAAATTACTTGCCCCAAATTTGTCTACCATAATCAAAACATGCAAAACCTAAAACTTTCCTGAGGGTCTGGAAGTCAGGAAAAGACCCAGAGGATCACAGTCCTCCACAACTCTTTATAGTGTCACATCATTATGGTAAAAATGCAAAGGATGTTAGCCTTGTCATACAGATGTGGGTTCACATCTCAGCAGCACGACTTAGTAGTTATTCATAAAGTTACTTAATTTAATCAGGTCTCTTTTTGTCTATAAAATCATATAATATTACTTAATTCACTGGGTAATTGTGATAATAAAATGAGATAAGCTACATGCCAGTTTTTAGCAAAGTGACTGTTTTTGAATAAATCTTTTAAAAATTAATTCCCTTTAGCATTTATATGAACTGCCCCTGTCATAGTAGTTTGCATTTGCTTATGTATTGTCTTAGGGTTGAGGCCTATTATATTTTTGTATTTTTATTTTATTCTTTCTATAAATGGATTCTAAGTTGTTGTGGGCATATCTGTGAGATACATCCTGAAAGAAAGTTTCAAAATATGAAAAATTATTTCAGTGACCAGGGCCAAATTTTAAAATCAGCACTTCGTAAAGTATGTTTTTTATAAATACAGAAGATACTAAGTTTGGTAATTACCTGGCTTCCTCTAGTAGCCTTTTGGGGAAACAGATTCTCTTGTGGTTACTCATTCTGTGTGACATTGCCATTCCCTTATGTTGGTTGGTGTGATATTTTATACATAGGGAAATGAATAATTGCATGATTTTGACCAGGATTATAGCAAATTGGTGGCAAAACAAAGCTCAAATTTCTTTTTCTTTCTTTTTTTTAATTTTTACTTTTCTGCTGCGCTGCGTGGCATGTGGGATCTTAGTTCCCTGACCAGGGATTGAACCCGCACCCCCTGCATTGGAAGCGTGGAGTCTTAACCACTGGACCGCCAGGGGAGTCCCCAAAGCTCAAATTTAGACTTAGAATTTTTTAAGGAATTAATGAAACTGGTTTCTTTACAAACTAGAAGCCGGGGAAATAAAAGTATCATATTGGGGGAAATCAGGTATCCATGGACACCTTTGGATAAATTTGCAAGACTGGTAAAGATAGACAGTGAAATTCATGGGCTGTAGTACTAACCCAGTATTCATTGTTAGCTACTTGATGTGATTGTTCATTTGCATAGAATTAGAAGAAAGAACAAAGAAAGAAAGGTTAAAAAGACATGAATAGATTTTAGTTTTGGACAATAAATTTAAGAAGGCAAAGAGTTTCTCAGTAACCACCTTCTGTCTAGAAGCCTAGAATTAAGAATGGAGTATGGTAATTGAATAAGGTCAAGATGAAAGTGACTTAATTTGTAGTTAGGTAAGTAGTAGGGACCAGCATCTTGGCAGTGAGGTTGTAAACCACTGTCATAACCTACAAGAGACGGCTAGCTGTAAAATTGCTTTCTAAGTTTTTAATATGGATAGTGTTTAGTTTTGGTAGAGACTTGGGGATGTATTAAATGATCCCTCCTTAGTATCTTCTGGGGTGAGGAGGGGGAGGATATAATTTATTCATTTACTACTCTCTGCTGATCTCTTTACATACATTAAAACATTTCATCATTCCAATAGTTCCTGTGAAGCCAGTGTTAAAACGCTTATATTTTTAAAAATTAGTGAGGGTCTGAACAGGCTTTGAATTTAGTTATATTTGTCTGATTCTGAGCCCAGTGCAATTGACTCTATGGCAGGTTCTCCTACTATTAATTAGTTCATGAATTTGTATTTCACGATTTTAGCAGCGGAGTCCTTTCCATAAATGAGATCTCTGCATGTGATATAATGCTGCCTCACATTGCCCAGCCTCTCAACACCTTGCTTGGAAAACCACTGCTATAGTTCATTCCTTTATTATTTAGTTCTTAATTCTTTTGCTTCTGCCACTAACATGTAAAAGGCAAATGTAGTAACCACAGGGAGGCTGGAACATGACTTTAATAGTCTTAAATTTCAATTGTGTTTTCCCTATAGATATATAATTGGAACCAGTGGGAGATTAGCCTTGGTGAAGATTATAGATTTAGACTCTTATTCTTGGAATTTCACATCAGCTTTGGCTTATTTGATTACTCTGGTTTTCTTTTCTGCCCTGTGCAGTCTGGGGCAAACCAAGACATCACTGAGTCTTTGTAAAACAAATTGTGTTTTGCATGTTGGAGTTACAATAAGTAGTGATACTGTCTGTATCGAGTGTTTATAATGATGATTTTGGATTTGAAACTCATTTCCAAGGAAAGGAAGAATACTGGAGAGGTGGTCTTTAGTAATGTTCTTTACTGGATTTTATTTGTATTAGTGCTCTGTGATGGATTTTTCCACCTTGTTTTCCAAAATCCCTAGGCAGTGAGGTTCTATTTGGTGCATACAATTTATATTGTTATTGAAGTTTTTTTTCCTGGTTTGATTCCTTAGTTTCCTAGATGACATGACTTCTGACTCTAATCATTTAAATAAGCCTTAGATCTAAATAAGCATAATTTCCTTCCCACAAATATTAATAATATATTTTATTCTTATAAGTCTACTGACCAGTTTTCATGAGTCTTTCTCATATTTTTCAATATCTTTCTCAATTACGTGGGAACATTTACTGTGTATATTGTTTACCAAATGTAGTAGAAAAATGAAAATTTCATATATGGGAATTATCTGGAAGTAGGCTGTGAACTCAGCTAGGGTATCTTGTGTTTTCAGATGTCCTAGGTATTATTTTTAAAGATATTTCAGAACTTATGCTAAAGTTTAAATCTCTCTATAATTCCTACTTTATTAACTCTTGTTATCAAAAATAACTGGCAGAGAGAGTGTGTTGCTCAATTTCTTTGAGGCATAAGGATGTGAATCACAAATAATTCTCAAGAGTAACTTCTAATTCCCACATTTATTCAGGCATGACTCAAAAGTTTTTATTACTTCAGTGTTTCTCTTTTTGTACTCCATTATAATAGCAGAATGTAAGATAAATACTTGCATGGATGATTGAAAAATATGTGATACTTACTTGAAAAATGCCTATTTACTTTTTTAGGTAAATGCATATTTAAAATATTTAAAAGCTGTCAACTGCATATAAAATTTCTTAAGTCGAATATGTTTCATGGTTCTGATGACAAAATATAGTACAACATAATTGAATCTGTATCTTTTCCTGGGTAAACTTCTTTCTCTTCCAGCTCTGTTGGAAAAAGTGAGCAAAATGGATTTTTTAAAACTTCCATAGAGACTGGTGAATTAATTTCTCTATGTTTTAAGGGGAAATCAAAGTAATAATAGAGCAACTTTCATCGGAGGTGCTCAAAGCTCTTTACATTGTCTCATCAATCCTCACACCAATAATGGGAAAACATTATTGTCCCAGTATTTCAGGTGAGAAAAAGAAAGTATCAAGAGGTCTTCTTGTTTCAAATCAGATGCTGAGTCAGAGATCAAGTCTATAACAGAATTTTGTCTTTTGTTTTTTGCTTCCAAGAAACATTGCTGTCTCCTGTGCATTTTGTTGCTAAAGAAGAAGAAAATGCTTCATTACAGTCTCTATTTTTTACAAAAAGTTATCAAGGAAATACAAGGATAATGATGATAAGCAAAAGTTACTTTATTTTCTTGGAGGATAGAGTAATTGAGTAGAAGTATTGCTATTTTGACTTAAATCTGGCCAAGGAGACACTAAAGGGAAGGGATAGGAAGTAACTCTAGGAAAAAGCAGCTGTGTCATCCAAGAAGTAACCAGAGAAGAGGTATTTGAACACATCACAATTCAAAATTAGTAGATGAAAATCTGTGTAGAATTCTTTTGATAGAGACTTAAGAATGAGTTGATAAACAAAGAGGAATGGAAAATAACTTCAAATAAAAGTCTGATGGTATAATCAGTGTTTAAAGAAATTAATGGGTCTATCCAGGAAGCTCCTCGATGGATTTGTCAGAGAAAAGATTTAAAAGGATGTGCACAAAAAGATGTAAGGAGAGGTGGATGACCAAGGATGATGATAGAAATAGTAGATGACACTTGCTGAGCACTTTCTACAACCACACTGTATTTTAAACCCCACAACATACTGTAAGTTGGATGCTATCGTTATTTCATCTTAGAGATGAGGCAACGAGCTTCAGGTTAAGCAAGTTTGCCTCAGGTCACACATGAATATTAGAAGACCGGCATGGACTTAAATGAACCCGGTCTGAAAGGTAAAAACAGATTTAGATGAGGCTTTTTTTTTTTTTTTTTTTTTTGCAGTACGGGGGCCTCTCACTGCCGTGGCCTCTCCTGTTGCGGAGCACAGGTTCCGGACGTGCAGGCTCAGCAGCCATGGCTCACGGGCCCAACCGCTCCGCGGCATGTGAGATCTTCCTGGACCGGGGCACGAACCTGTGTCCCCTGCATCGGCAGGTGGACTCTCAACCACTGCGCCACCAGGGAAGCCCTGGATGAGGCTTTTTAAGAGAGAAAAAGTGCTAGTAATAATCAAAAGGGCAAATTATGTTTGGGGCAAGCAAAAAAAGAGAGTAGCTGGTACTCCTTGGGTCAGCTGGCAGGAAGAAGAGAAATTTCTCAACTTCAATTCTTCCTTCCTCTTCTCTATGAAGGAAAATAATCCTCAGACCAATGAGAGAAACATTTATAAAGAAAAATTAGACCTCCTGGATTGAGGAGATAGGAGACAAATAACTGTTCCAAACAAGTTTAACCTTTATGGTGGAAGGTGCAGGGGCTTTGGAGTCAGCCAGATGTAGGTTCGAATCTTGACTTCTGCCACTTTCTTGCTTTAGAACTCCAGCAGGGTATTTAACCCGTCTGGGTCTCAGTTGCCTTACATAGTAATTAGGAAAAACACACTAGCTTCTGGAATGTAGGAGATTAAAGGCGATGACTGATATGAGTAAAAGGTCTGGTAAATTGTAGCCACTTAATAAATTAATGTTACTTGCCTTACATTTCCTTCCCAGACCTTGATGAATTGTGTCCCAGTAAATTCCGGTGGAATCTGCTAAACTACAATGGGTATATCTTTGAAAAATCATGGAAAATAAGAATGGAAATGGAGAAATGTTCCATTTTCCAAAGAAGCATAAAGGCAAATTAATAAAACCACAGCCAACAAATCAACAAATTTAAAAAAGGTACAGGGCTTCCCTGGTGGCACAGTGGTTGGGAGTCCGCCTGCCGATGCGGGGGACACGGGTTCGTGTCCCAGTCTGGGAGGATCCCACATGCCGCGGAGCGGCTGGGCCCGTGGGCCGTGGCCACTGAGCCTGTGCGTACGGAGCCTGTGCTCCGTGGTGGGAGAGGTCATAGCGGTGGGAGGCCCGCGTGCCACAAAAAAAAAAAAAAAAAAAAAAAAAGGTACAATTCTAGAATCCATTATTTCAAAGATTGCCATTGTGAACTGCAGAGGAAGAATCATCTCTATTAAGAAGTGCCCTTTTCCTGGCCTCTACATTCTGCTACATCTTACCCTTTACTTGACCTTATCTGTAGATTCAGGCCCACCTCATATCCAAAGGTCAGGTATGGAAATAGATTGAATGTAATTAAGGAGCTCTAGCTTAGAACCCTGAAAATCAGGATCCAGGCAGTCCATCCCTAATTTTGGAAGCTGCAGCCTTGTCTTGTTTAATGCTCTTGATTCTTTATCTCGCAGATTCTTTATCTGCGAGGCCACTCCTAGTATCCTAATTTTCATAGGATGAAGATCAGGAGCTGAGGGAACAATCTTAGGACAAGATTGGGACTCATGTTGGAAGGTACAAACTGTATACATAAGCAAGTCCAAGGGACTTGGGACCTTTCTGATCCAAGCCAGCATCAGGTACAATGAGTCCGCATGACGAGATACATAATGATACCCATGGTTCTTTGCATTAGATGGATTCTCATTCATAGTAAGGGGAACCTGAATAATTTTCTTGGAGCAGAGTTCAGTCCAGGAGAAAAGGTCTTGAAAAAACCCAAGGGGATTAATGTGCCATGTAAGTAGACTCAGTTCAATTCCACCTGAGATTATTGCATAGAGCCAGTCACACAAACTGGCCACACAGAAGATATGTAGGGAGACTCTAGATCTATTTCACATGTACTGAGATTGCCTCCAACTTTGGCATATCAGATGTGGGGAAGTAGATCCCAATCTTTACTGGAGAAACAATTCCCAATATACTCTCAGGCTAGGTTCTCAACTTGGTCTGAGGGCTGGGCATGGGTCTTAGCCTGTAGGTGTAGACTTTTAGTACACGTAGCCTGATTCCTGTATGTCCTATATGTCCAATATCCTATATTGGATTCCTTTTTTTAACAGACTAACTTTGGGATTAGTACAATTTTTATACAAAATATGAACTAGAATGACTGTTCAAGTTATCTCTACTGCATAACAAAGGAAGTCAAACTCAGTGGTATCATACAACAAACATTTTGCTAGGATCATGGATTGTGTGGCTTGTGTCTGCTCCACAATATCTAGCTTCAGTTGGGAAATTCTGAGGTTGGGGTGACTCTTGGACTCATTTGGGAGCTTCTTACTCACATGTCGGATAACTGGCTGGTGGAGGCGGGGGGGATTGAAGGCTGGGCTCAGCTGTGACTGATGACACAAGTGTACATACACGTGACCTCTCTGTGTGGTTTGGCCTTCTTATTGCATGGCAATTGGCTCTGAGAGGTATTGGAAAAAGGAACACATGGAAAGAAGATTCCCAGAGACAAAGGCAGGAGCTGTAGCTCTTTCTCTGACCTGGTCTCTGAAGTCACAAAGCATTATTTTGCTACATTCTATGGGTGATAAGAGGGTCTCTAAAGCTAGCCTGGGTTCAAGGCAGTAGGGAATTTGTGAGATCACATTGTGGAAGATCCTGTGGGATGGGACATACTGTTGTGATCATTTTTTGAAAAATGCAATCTGCAACAGTGTGCCGTTCTGGTTAATTAGTTTGATTGATTGAATTTTGTTTTTCTTGGGCAATGAGTAAAGTGGGAAAATCTAGAGAAATATTTACGTTATTTCTTGCTAGGTATGTACGCTTTTTAAGGCTAATCTATGGTGGTAATGGCAGTTCCATTACGACTTCAAAAACTTCATTGCCTCAGGACATTTTTGTAAAAGCTATGATAGGTATATATTCCAATACTCAATTAAATAGAAATGTTGTGTAAACCAGAATGCCAAATATTTTATGGTACAGAGACAACAGATATATATGTCCACCCTTATTCCGTAGTATTGATGTAGATTTATTGTTATAAAGTCTTGTGTCTTTTTCATAGCTATAACGATTCATTATCTCTCATCTTGAAACAATTGTTTTAAAATGTTCTGGGGCTGCTACTGTTCATCTCTTATAATTTTTATCTCTAGAAATAGTTTCTTTTTCAGTTGGGATTTTATGTTTCCTAGAAATAGTGACAAGGGTATGAAAATCTCGCCAATTTTATAGTGTACTTTGAAACAATGGCAGGAGTTTGAAAATTGGTCAACTAGCAGTTAGCATTATGTTGAATTGGAAAAAGGCTAACATTTATTACAACTTCTACCATTTAATCTTTGAATTCCCTGGACAATCTTCTGAGTCTATATTCATCAGCAGTGAAAGACAAGATACTATGATCTGGTTATATATACAGTGCCAAGTGACTGAAAGATTTTGATTAACAATCTATCTTTTCAGTTCTTGCCAGTGATTTATTCTTGGAGAGAAACGGATTAAGATAGGAATAGTTAAAAAAAAAATGGCCTCACAACTGAATAATACAAAATGGTATTATTTCAATATTACATCTTCAAAAACAGCTGATTGTTTTTATTTTACTCTTCCTGGTATAAATTACTTTCTGGGGAGAAAGCAAATGTGTCCAAGAAATAGGTATCTATCTCTATAATGTCTTTGGTTTCTTGACCTCCCAAGTGAAGTTAATTTAAACTCACTTAAATGGACCCTCAGAGTTCTTGAAGCTCTGGCACCATCCTCATTTCCAAACTTATTTTTCACGAATCTCCTTTAGATTATCCTTCCCTATGGTAAAACTATACTATGATTCCGTGATCACCATCTTCAGTTTTCTCTTTTTATACATAGACTCAAATCATTTTTCCATTTGAGATACTTTCTTCTCTAAAGACCACCAATCAGAAATCCTGCTCAATTTTCAATTTCTGGTCCCCACTTACAAGGTAGCAAGCAAGGCCTAGGAATCAGACACCAAGGTAATTCTGATAGAGTTCGTCTGTCCACCACGCTTTGAGGAGCTCTGCTTTATGGACTGTGGTTGGCAGAATAATGGTCCCCTAAAGATATCTTCATCCTTATCTCAGGAATTATGAATACGTTATGTTAAATGGGAAATTAAGACTGAAGATAGAATTAAGGTCACTAAATCAGTCGACCTTTAAATAGGGAAATCACCCTGGATTATCTGGGAGTGTTGTATGTAACCGCAAGGGTCTTTAAAAGTGGAAGAGGAAAGCAGAAGACAAGACACAAAGAAAAGGAGATGTGACAATGGAAGCAGTGCTCAGAGTGGTGCAACATGGGAAGGACCAGACCCACCCCTGCTGGCTTTGAAGGTGAAGGAAAAGAGCCGTGAGGCAGGAAGTGCAAGTGGCCTCCAGAGGCTGAAAAAGGCAAGGAAACAGATTTGCACCTTGTATTCGTTTCCTCGGGCTGCTGTAACAAAGTGCAGAGAACTGGGTAGTGGTGGGTTTTTTTTTTTTTTGGCTGCGTTGTGTCTTCTCTAGTTGCGGCAAGCAGGGGCTACTCTTCATTGCGGTGCGCAGGCTTCTCTGCGGTGGCTCCTCTCTTGTTGCGGAGTGTGGGCTCTAGGCGCGCAGGCTTCAGCAGTTGTGGCTCGCGGGCTCTAGGCGCGCAGGCTTCAGTAGTTGTGGCGCACGGGCTTAGTTGCTCTGCAGCATGTGGGATCTTCCTGAACCAGGGAGCGAACCTGTGTCCCCTTCATTGGCAGGCAGATTCTTAACCACTGTGCCACCAGGGAAGTCCCGAAAATTGGGTAGTTTATTAAAAAAAAATTTCTTTTCACATCTTTATTGGAATATAAATGCTTTACAATGTTGTATTAGTTTCTGCTGTACAACAGAGTGAATCAGCTATACGTATACATATATTCCCATGTCGCCTCCCTCTGACCCTCCCTATCCCACCCCTCTAGGTGGTCACAAAGCATCGAGCTGATCTCCCTGTGCTATGCGGCTGCTTCCCACTAACTATCCATTTTACATTTGGTAGTGTGTATATGTCAGTTCTACTCTCTCACTTTGTCCCAGCTTACCCTTCCCCCACTGTGCCCTCAAGTCTGTTCTCTACATCTGCGTCTTTATTCCTGCCCTGCCACTAGGTTCATAAGAACTGGGTAGTTTAAAACAACAAAAATTTATTCTCTCAGATATCTGGAGGCTAACAGTTCAAAATTAAGATGCTGGTAGGACCATTCTTGTTCTGAAACTCTGGGTAGAATCTTTCCTTGCCTCTTCCTACCTTCTGGTGGTGGCCATTGATCCTCGGCATTCCTTGGTTTTCAGCTGCATCACTCCCATGCCTGCCTCTGTCACCACATGGCATTCTCCCTGTGTGTCTCTGTCCTTATGTGGGATTTTCCTTTTCTGAAAATAATAGTCATATTAGATTAGGGCCTATACGAATGAACTCTTCTTAACTTGATTACATCTGAAAGGACCCTATGTCCAAGTAAGATTTCATTTATAGGTACCATGGGTTAGGACTTCAACATCCCATTTTTTCAGGGGATCACAATTCAACCCATAACACCCTTAGAGCTTCCAGAAAAGAACCCAGCACTAACAATGCCTTGCTTTTAGCCCAGTGAGGCCCAAGTTAATCAGTTTGTTTTAAGCCACTAAATTTGTGATAATTTGTTATAGCAGCCATAGAAAACTAACCCATGGACTAACTCAAACACTGTCTCATCTGTGAAGTCTCTTGTCTCCCCTTGCTAAATTCCAACTCTCCTTCCCATACTAACTTGTTTATACTTTTCTAAATAAATATTAACCACTAATCATCTCCTTTTTACTTTGTTATGCTTGGATCCCTCTAATTCTAAAGTTTTTGAGGGGAGAGACTATTTATTTCTCATCTTTGTATCTCCTTGAGTGACTAGTACCCAGCAGCTATTCAATAACTGTTTAGTGAAAGAGTGTTAAATTCTTTTCCAGAACATAATTCCTATTGTCATAGTGTCTAGGAATTCTTCCAAAACAACTATTTTTAAAACTAAAATGAGAGAGAAGAAATCTAAGAAAGAGGAGAAAATCCTTTAAAAATTTACTATAAAACCATTTTATAGTAACTTTTAAAGTCACTATAAAAACTTTACTCCTGTAAGAGAAATGAAAGCAATACTGGCCTTGTGTTTTACATTAAACTTTATTGTGGGTTTAGAATATCTTGATCAAAAAAAGCAATTGAATATGCATTTTGTTGTGGTTAGTGTGGCTTAGACTAACCCAAGTGCTTTTCAATTGTAGCACAGGAAGTGTTGGCACTCAGTGGACCAGCAAAACCATCCGTGTTTTTCCTTAAAAAGCTATGCTGGATCTGTTTTACTTCTCTGTTTGTTTCACTTTCTGCAGCTAATGCAACTTGCATATTCCTGGTTAAATATGCCTACAATATATAGTTACTATCAAACTTTGTTTTATAGTTCCCAACTGTTTCATAGTACATTTAATGTTTTAAAATTCTTACTTATAGAAGAGTTTGAGAAAGTTTTTAACCAGATCGTCTGCATGTATGTGTGTTGGCTTCGTTTAGTTTAGCAATTGTACTGGTATCAGATCAATTGAGTTTATATAATTTGCCCTCGGTTAAGATCCTCACTTCATGACAGCTGATGGAAAGGCTCTTGAAAGAAATTTTGATTACAAGCAAGATTGAAAGTAAATGGAAAAACAAGATTTTTCTCTTCTCTCAATTCTCAGCAACATGAGAAGTTTCTGTGCCATTTTTCTGCTTCCATCCCCAGTTGAAAGAAACCATTTTAAGAGGAAAGTCTTGGGCTTCCCTGGTGGCGCAGTGGTTGAGAGTCCGCCTGCCGATCCAGGGGACGCGGGTTTGTGCCCCGGTCCGGGAGGATCCCACATGCCTCGGAGCGGCTGGGCCCGTGAGCCATGGCCGCTGAGCCTGCGCGTCCGGAGCCTGTGCTCCGCGACGGGAGAGACCACAACAGTGAGAGGCCCGTGTACCACAAAAAAAAGAAAAAAAAAAAAAAAAAGAGGAAAACCTTGACACTGCCTCATGTTATCCCTGGAAAGAATTTATTTATTTATTTATATTTAAAAATGTATTTAACTGTTTGCCCTTTACTGTGGATCTGTGATTAAAAAAACCATACTTGGATAGCAACAGCAACAAAAATTTTTGCTAAAGAAATTAAGAAGCCCAGGAACCATTAGAGCTGCCGAAACTTGTAGATATAAAGTCAGAGGATCTAGAAAGGAAAAGTAAGACACTAAGCGGTCACGCCAATAAGCACTGGTGATGAATCAAACAATCAAGCTAGCAGTAGGGATGGAGCTTACATTATTAAGGAATCATTTGCTATAGTGTGAAGTAAATGCAATTACATGGCAAGGAAATATAGTATGTATAACCTCTCAATAATTCAAGACTTATATAGTTTTAAAGTATGTAGTGATGTATTATTGGTACATGTTTGATTGACTGAAGAAATAATTACATTGGCACATGCTGTTTTCTCATTGTTGAATATAATAAAATTTTTAATGTATCTTAATGGGCAAAATGTTTTCATAGAAATGTGTAATATATATGTTGAGCTTTCCTTCTCTACAGGTTTATAAATTGCAATTTTTTCTCTTTTTTTAATTGAAGTATAGTTGATATACAATACTGTGTTAGGTTCAGGTGTACAGCATAGTGATTCAGTTTTGTTTTTTGTTTTTGTAAATTATATTTCATTATAGGTTATTACAATATATTGGGTATAATTCCCTGTGCTATACAATAAATTTTTGTTGCTTATATATTTTATGTATATTAGTTTGTATCTATTAATCCCATACTTCTAATTTGCCCCTCCCATTTCCCTGTCCCATTTGCTAACCATAAGTTTGTTTCCTATGTCTATGAGTCTGTTTCTGTTTTGTATCTAGATTCATTTATATTATTTTTTATATTCCACATATAAGTGATACCACACAATATTTGTCTTTCTCTGTCTGACTTATTTCACTAAGAATAATATTCTCTAGGTCCATCCATGTTGCTACAAATTGCAATATTTCATTCTTTTTTATGGCTGAGTAATATTCCACTATCTATCTATCTATCTATCTATCTATCATCTATCTATCTCACATCTTCTTAAGCCAATCATCTGTTGATGGATTCTTGATTGCTTCCATGTCTTGTCTATTGTAAATAGTGCTGTAATGAACACTAGCATATTTGGGGTGCACATATCTTTTCAAATTAGAGATTTCATTTTTTCTGGATATATACCCAAGAGTGGAATTGCTGGGTCATATGGTAGTTCTGTTTTTAGAACTTTGATTGGCTACTTTGATGGTTGCTGAAAGTAGCCATAGGAAATATGTAAATGAATGGATGTAGCCAGATTTGGCCCTAGAGGCGGTACTTTGCCAAACCCTGATCTAGAAGGTGGGATAACCAGGAGGAATAGGCCCTTTCTCTAATTTGCATATGAGTGCCATGGCACTTGGCCTAAAAGGGACCCTGCTTGTGTTCACTTCTTGGACTCTCTCTACAACCCTTTAACCTCTCTGCACCCTTTCCCCAGGGTCCAGCCTCTCTTCGTCAGCTTCTGGGTAGAGCTGCAAGTCATTTCATTCTGCCATATTTCACACTGTTTAGGATAATTTCCTGTTAGTATAGTTCATGAAGGATATCATGCCAGAAAAGTTACTTTCGTTCACTCTTTCAACCTCAATGACAGTTTGCTTCATCTGTGTCCCTAACTTTTGTGTGTGTGCATGGGGGGAAAGCATGGGAAAGAGTAGGGAAAAACATCCCTCCATAGGATATATCACTCTCCCATATGATTTTATGCACCATTATTGTAATGCAGATAAGACTAACACAAATGGGTGGCTTTTAATATATTGAGACAACTAACAAATAGAGGGAATATACTAACAAATAGAGTTCTCTGATTATAGGATAGTCTGCCTTCTGAGGTTGAGGACTCCCTTTCCCTTTATGGATTCATGTATAGCTGGATGGCCATGTGTTTGATAGGTTGTGGAGGCCATTCTTTTATTAGGTCAGAAATTATATAGACTATTGATATCTAAACCTCATAGCTGGGTACAAAGGGGCTGGGGATAACATCGCAATCTACCTGTTTATATCTTTGGGTTTTTTTTTTTAACATCTTTTTTGGAGTCTAATTGCTTTACAGTGGTGTGCTAGTTTCTGCTTTATAACAAAGTGAATCAGCTATACATATACATATATCCCCATATCCTCTCCCTCTTGCATCTCCCTCCCACCCTCTAGGTGGTCACAGAGCACCGAGCTGATCTCCCTGTGCTATGCTTTCCACTAGCTACCTATTTTACATTTGGTAGCATATATATGTCCATGCCACTCTCTCACTTCATCCCAGCTTACCCTTCCCCCTCCCCGTGTCCTCAAGTCCATTCTCTACGTCTGCATCTTTATTCCTGTCCTTGAATTATTTGAATGTATTGCTTATTCACAATATAAATAATAAAACTTTTTAATAAAAAAATAAACCGCACAACTGTGCCAGATTGGCTATGTCTAAATGACCTGGAGAACTTGAGGAAACTCATATTCCCTAGGGCATACCTCCAGAAGTTCAGTAGTTTTAGGGTGGGGTTAAGTGATCTGTTTGTAAAGTACCACATCATTGTTAAACTTTCTGACAACATAGAAAGTTTAAAGAAAAAAATAAAAGAAAAAAAATGTTAACAGTAATCCCAACAGCCAGATATTACTGCTGTTAACATTTTGGGTTATAGTATTCCACATATATTGAATCAATCTTTACATATTAAGTTATAACCCTTATAAATTTGTCTTAATATATTGGGAACGCATTTACGAGTCAATACATAAGAACAAATGTATCTATGTGGAAGTTTTTGATGACAACCACAGGATACTGTAGGATTTGGATGCATTAAATTACTTAACCAGTTCTATAAATTGCCATTATAAAGAATGTGATAAGTGTGATGGTGAGCATTCATGTTCGTGTTTATGATATATATAGACAGATTTATGTATAAATAACTAAATATATATAGATATATCTGTATTTATGAACTTGCTGGAATGCCTGTGGATAAAATATTAAAAAGGACCGAGCCCCCGTCTTTAGCTGACAAAGCCTACATTCGATTTTTAAAAATATAATAACTTTATTGAGCTTTATTTTTTAATATAACAGTTTTTAAAACTTATTTTGTTATTAAGAGGAGGGGGTGGATGCTGTAGAGGCAACTGAAAAGTATCTGTACAGTTCACACACCAGACTATTCACCTATTTGAAGTGTACAATTAAATGGTTTTTACTATATTCATAGCATTATGCAACCATTACCAACACAATCAATTTCAAAACATTTTCATTAACCCAAAAATAAAAATTTCTTTCATGGCCCTTTCACTCCGAAACCTAGGTAACTACTAATCTACTTTCTACCTGTATATATTTGCCTATTATGGACTCTTCATAAAAACAGAATCATACAATGTGTGGTTTTTGTGGCTGGCTTCTTTTAGCATATGTTTGCAAAGTTCATCCAGTGTTGCATGAATCAGTATCTCGTTCATCTTTATTGCTGAATTATATTCCATTGTATGGATATATCACATTTTATTAATCAGTTTATCAGGTGATGAACATTTGAGTTGTTTCCACTTTCTAGCTATTATGAATAATGCTGCTATAAATATTCATGTACACTTTTTTCTGTGGGCATATATTTTTATTTATCTTGGGTATATAATTAGGACTGGAATTACTGGGTCATATGGTACCTCTGTATTTAACGTTGTGAGGAATTGCCATACCGTTTTTCAAAGGGATGGTTTCCTTGGTGGATAAGGATGTTGAGCATCTTTTCATATACTTATTGGCCATTTGTATATATTCTTTGGAGAAATATATATTTAGATCTTTGCCCATTTTTAAGTTGAGTGGTCATTTTATTATTGAGTTGTAAGAATATTTTATTTTATTATTTATTTATTTATTTAAAATTCTAAGGTTGTATTTTCTTTTTCCCCTCTTCTCTCTCTCTTTTTTTTTTTTTTTTTTTTTTTGCGGTATGCGGGCCTCTCACTGTTGTGGCCTCTCCCATTGCGGAGCACAGGCTCCGGACGCGCAGGCTCAGCGGCCATGGCTCACGGGCCCAGCCGCTCGGCGGCATGTGGGATCTTCCCGGACTGGGGCACGAACCCACGTCCCCTGCATCGGCAGGCGGACTCTCAACCACTGTGCCACCAGAGAAGCCCCTCTCTCTCTTTTTTAAAAAAATAAATTTATTTATTTGGCTGGGTCTTCGTTGCTATGCACAGGCTTTCTCTAGTTGCGGCGAGCTGGGGCTATTCTTCATTGCATTACGCGAGCTTCTCATTGCGGTGGCTTCTCTCATTGTGGAGCACGGGCTCTAGGCATGTGGGCTTCAGTAGTTGTGGCACGTGGGCTCAGTAGTTGTGGCTTGCCGGCTTTAGAGTGCAGGCTCAGTAGTTGTGGCACATGGGCTTAGTTGCTCAGTGGCATGTGGGATCTTCCCAGTCCAGGGCTAGAATGTGTGTCCCCTGTGTTGGCAGGTACATTCTTAACCACTGCACCACCGGGGAAGTCCCAAGAATATTTTATATATTCTAGATACAAATCCCTTATCAGGTATAATATTCACAGATATTTTCTTCCATCCTGTGGGTTGTCTTTTCACTTTTTTCATGGTATATTTTGAAGCATAATTTTTTTATCTTTGATTAAGTCTTAGACTATTTTTTCTTTTGTCCCTTTTGCTTTTTGTGTCATATTTAGGGGGGGTTTACTTAACAGAAGGTCACTGTATTTTATTCTGATAGTTGTACAGTTTTAGCTCTTACATTTGGACCTATGATCCATTTTGAGTTAATTTTGGTGCATGGTGTGAGAAGGGGGTCCATTTTGCATGCGAATATCCAGTTGCTACAGCATCAGTTGTTGAAAAGACTAATTTCCCCATTGAATTGTCTTGGCACCTTTGTCAAAAACTAATTGACCATAAATGTTAGGGTTTATTTCTGACTCTTCATTCTATCCCGTTCATCCATATGTCTATCCTTATGCCAGTACCAGAAGTGTTTTAATTTCTGTAACCTTGACGTGGTTAGTACTCTAACTTTGTTTTTCTTTTTCAAGATTGTTGAATTTAGGAATTTAGGATCAGATTGTCAGTTTCTGCTAAAAAGTCATTTGAGATTTTTTTTCTAGAGAAGTGTAGACAAAGAGTTGGAGTCTGAATTACTCTGGAAGCAATGGACCACCATTTCAGAGTCAGAGCAAAGAAGGGGCAATGATTGGATTTGTGAAGTTTTTGTTCCGTTCACTTTTTTTTTTTTTTTTGGCCGCGCCCGAGGCATGTGGGATGGAACCCACACCCCCTGCAGTGGAAGTGCGGAGTCTTAACCCCTGGACCGCCAGGGAAGTCCCACCAATTGAGAGTTTGATAGAGAATGGTTTGAATCTTTAATTCAATATACGGGGTATTGTCATCTTAAAATTGTCTTTTGATCCATAAACGTGAGGTGTCTTTCCATTTATTTAGGTCTTTAATTTTACTCAACAATGTTTTGTAGTTTTTGGTGTATACATTTTGTATTTATTTTGTTAAATTTATTCCAAAGTAGTTATTCTTTTTTATGCCATTGTAGATGGAATTATTTTCTCAATTTCATTTTTGGGTTTTTCATTACTAGTATATAGAAATACAATTGACTTTTGCAATTGAACGTATTTCTGGTAAAATTGCTGAACTCATGTATTAGTCCTAATTGTTTTTAGTGGATTCTTTAGAATTTTCTGTATAAAGATCATGTCATCTGCAAATAGACTCAGTTTTACTTCTTCCTTTCTAGTATAGATGCTTTTTTTTTTTTTTTCTTTTTGCGGTATGCGGGCCTCTCACTGTTGTGGCCTCTCCCGTTGCGGAGCACAGGCTCCGGATGCGCAGGCCCAGCGGCCATGGCTCACGGGCCCAGCCGCTCCGCGGCATATGGGATCCTCCCAGACCGGGGCACGAACCCGTATCCCCTGCATCGGCAGGCGGACTCTTAACCACTGCGCCACCAGGGAGGCCCTATAGATGCTTTTAATTTTTCTTTTTGCCTAATTTCTTTGGCTATAACATCTAGTACAATGAGGAATAGAAGTGGAGAGAGTGAAGATCCTTGTCTTGTTCTTGATCTTAGTAGGTAAGCATTTAGTCTTTTACCATTAAGTATGATGTTAGGTATGGGGTTTTCATAGGTGCCATTTATTAGACTGAGGAAGTTCCCTTTCATTATTATGTTTAATTATGAAGTGATGTTAGTTTTTTTTTCAAGTGCTTTTAATGCTTCTGTTGAGATGTGTGGTTTTTGTCCTTTATTTTATTGGTTGGTGTATTACATTACTAATGTTTGGATATTACACCAACCTTACATTCCTGGGATAAATCTCATTTGGTCATGGTGTATAATCTTTTTTATATATTTATGGATTTGCTTAACTAGTATTTTGATGATTTTTGTGTCTGTATTCATTATAATTCCTTAAATTTTGATCTCTTGTCTGGTTTTGACGTCAGGGTAACGCTGGCCTTATAAAATGAATTGGGAAGTGTTCCCTCCTCTTCTATTTTATGGAAAGAGTTTGTGATGAATTAGTATGAATTCTTTAAACTCTAGTTCAATTAAATTCAGGCCCTGTGTGGGAGTAATTTAAGGCAGTCTTTGAGGTTTGTTTTGACCCTAGGAGGGCTCTTAGCTATTTCTTTCTCTGATTCTCTCTGGTAAACAAATTGGCCTATGGTTTAGCTTGTTGCTTTTATGGAGCTACGAGCCTCCTTTTAATTGCTTACTACCAAAATATCCATGGTTTCTGAGACTATTTTTAGGTTTTGATTTTTCCCCATTCTGTTCCAAATAAAGAAATCTATGGGGATAGCTTCTGAGTAGTCTGTTTTTATACCCTGCCTTTCCCGTAGGCAAAATCTCTGAGCCACTGTTTTGGAATTGGGCCTGGGGATGATGACCTGCTTCTTTTGGAGTAAAACCCGTTTTATGAGTAAACCGCTGCTTTATGAGTAAACCCCTGCTTTATGAGAGTGGTTCCAGGCAGGAGCAATAGCCTCTAGTCTTCTTGGCCTGCCTCTCCCAGTATGGAACCTCTGCCCTTTGAGAAAGCTGCAGCAAAGGCAACTGGGGCCATGGTGCTCTCAACCAGCCATACCTGGGGTAGAGTCTCTACCATACAAGTGGGACTGGGTATAGAAAGGAAGCTTCTGATGTCTTTTTGCACATACCTGGAATTTAGTCTCTGCAGTGTGGAGCTGGGGGTGGGGGAGAGATGCTGCCATCCTTTCCCTCTAGGAGACACTGTGTTTGGGAGCTGGTGGGAGAGAGTTTCCTGAGCCTCCACTTCTTGGTCACAGGTGACATAGTGGAGTTCCCATTATGGTGACCTGGGGACAGGAGTGAGTGAGTGAGTGGTTTGTGGCTCAGGTGCCACAGACTCACACTCTTCTTACTGAGAACTTGGCAGATTTTTTGAAACAAATGTTCCTTCCTTTGTTATATATCCTTCGGGCGTTTCCAAAGATGTTACTTTTGTTGTTCCCATCATTCACACCGCCTCTGTTCTGTTCAGGAGTGGATCTGAGAGCTCCTCATGTCACCATTCTGGAAATATTTGGAATCCCTAGATTAGACTTTCAGTTACTGCTGAAATTCCTATCAAAAATAAATGTTTTTCAATGATTCTTGTGATAGGCCAGTTTAAGGGAGCCATGGACAAAATGCCCTCATAGGTTCTTTCTAGTATTAAGATCCTATATTTTAGTGTATACCTCTTAACTTCCAGGCTACATCAGTTATGGGAAGAATCAAAGGCTCTGGTAAAAAATGAAACAAAACAACAAAAAAACCAACCAAACTCTGTCTACCAAAGCACTCTCCATCCCCGACAGCCTCACACTTTGTGGGAATGAATCCCACTTCTTGTCTCCTTCTGTTGCCCCCTTCTACTCCAGAGCAGAAGAAGAAAAGTAAGATGTGGTCTTTGGACTATAGAACAAGGATGGCAAGTTTAAATAGCTAAAATTAGAAACCACTGTGATAATCCATCTTCCCAAAAGGATGGAAATCTTTCCTCAAAGTGCAATAGCTTATTTAATTAATCAATCTTGTAAGAATGGATCTTTATGATATGAGCTCATTAGTATTGGTGTTCTTTTAGGTTGAGAGCTCCCTGAGTTGGGGAATTAAGCCAAATTCTCCTAAAATGGGGTCGAGAGCTATTCAGGAATGAATGATTCTCACCTCAATCTCTTCTAAATCAGGTTATTATATGCTTCTTCTAATTTTATGACATTAATAACATTGTCCTGCTTTTCTTGCATTCATTCAAAATGCATTTGATTTAATTTTGTGGGTACAATACTTGAGTGAAAATAGTGTCAAAGTTGGGCATACATTTTTGGTCAAAATTTCCCCAATCCATTGTTGCACTGTGTTTGCTCTGAATGAAGTGGTATTAGGAGTTTTTTCATGGTTCTTTTGGGATGCAATGTAAGAATTTATTATTATCAGCTGTTACAAGAGAAACATATAATTTTGAACTAATGACCTGATAGATAAGGGAATAAATAGCTGCAATATAAAAACCAGTTCCCAAGGACATAATTGTGTTATTACTAGTAAACAGAGAGTTTCTGGTTCATTAAGTAGGAAAGGCAAAAAATAAGTATAATTGATATAAGGTGAAATTTTAATTTTTTTACTTGTCCACATATTTTCCCCTCTGACCAATAAAAATAAGAGGGAGGTTTTTTACACTAAATGAAAATATAAATGATGAAGCTTCTCTTAAAGCCAGGGCCATGAGTCTATCCTCAAGTGTTTTATTATGTGAAGTTTGACCTTTATTTAAAGAGCAGCTCTGTTTGATGATAATTGATGGTGCTTTGAGTGAGAGTTTATGCCAGTACTTCTACTTATTAAAAATATTTTCCTTAAGGTGAAGATGCTTTTTAACTTTTGTCCTAGCTTAACCTTTGGAAATGCCATGTCAGTTTAGCTGCATTTATAGATTTAATTAACATGGTGTGGGCTTTTTTCAGGTCATTAATAAAGATATGGGGTATGACCAGACTTATTTCCAATCCCGATAATTCACCAGTGTTTTTTCACTAAATCATCGACTCTTCCTTTTTGTCATGTTGGTTTTTAGTCTAGTTTGATGATCATAATTCAAACCCATTAAAATTTTAAAATGTCCTGTATATAAAGACATTATCCTGATTACTTCACTGGGATTATTTCTGAGGTGTTTCTACAAAATAATGATGTTTTGTTTTGTGTTGTTTACTCAGGCATATGCCATCTGCTAGGCTTCACAGGGTTCCTGTGAGGTCAGGCCTGGTAATAAGACATGGCCCGGGTACAAGTATTAACGCTTCCTTTACTTATATTGCAAGAGAATCAGTCCAACATGCCTTACAGAATTAGGATGCTTGAAAGTTCAGCAAAGTTGAGGTATTGAAGAATAGAGAGCTATTTCTCTAAATTTTCTAGCTCTCTTGCTTCTAGAATCCCATTCTGTTTGACACTATCAAGGAAGAATCTGGACAGGTGTAATGCAGTATGAACTCCCATCTTAAGTGTGATAATCAAACATTCCTGTGAAGCTCACAGTTTCTATTATATTAAAGCAACATTTTAACATGTAACCCCCTATCATCTACATATTAACTTTATGTTAATATCTCATTGAATAAACACACCATGAAACATACCCTCCATTATCTATTTTCTGATATTTATAATTTTGGCTTATGCATGACCTAGTTAAATTAAGCTACACATTTACATCACTTTGTATTTGAGGGAGGCAGTACAGTATCATGAATAAAAGCTGGACTGTTTGGGCCCAGTCCTACCTATACCACTTATTGGCTATAGTATGACCTTGGGCAAGTGAATTACCCTCTCTCAGTTTCCCTGTATACAAAGTGAGAATGATAATAGTACCTTCCTATTAATTTGGGTTGTGTGAGGGTTAGACAAGTTAACGTGAGTAAAGCACTTAGAACGTTGCCAGATGGAGAGTGAGCATTCTACGAAAGTAATTATGATTGTGTCTTCTTCTAATCTCCCCTTAGCTCTAAGTCAGTTCAGAGTCTATCCTTCTCTGGCCCCCTGTCACCCATTTCTCAGCTGCATGTCACATGGTAACACTTCAGGTGTTAAACCAGCCCTGTTACACCACTCTCTTGTCCTCAGGACCTCTGTAATTATTGTCCAAAAACATCAAATAAGAAAAATATTAGAAGTCAGATTCAGGCAAGTTTTGAACTGCCGTTGTCCCTTTCTACTTATATGGTTTGATAATTTTTATGGAATAGAGCATGGTAAGAATCTTCAGAAGTCCTTTTTTTTTTTTTTTTTTTTTTGCGGTACGTGGGCCTCTCACTGTTGTGGCCTCTCCCGTTGCAGAGCACAGGCTCCGGACGCACAGGCCCAGCGGCCATGGCTCACAGGCCCAGACGCTCTGCGGCATGTGGGATCCTCCTGGACCAGGGCACGAACCCGTGACCCCTGCATCGGCAGGTGGACTTTCAACCACTGCGCCACCAGGGAAGCCCCAGAAGTCCATTTTTAATTCACCTTTATACACATGCAAAATTGACTCTATTCAATTTTTACATATATGTTTTTGAGAATAAGCTGACATCTGACATGAGTTTTTGACAAACTTTTTATTCTGTAGAGGGGTCAAAAATATATTTCCTCTTTAAATTCATGTTAAAAATGCTGGATAAGACCTATTAAGCATGCATTACATGCTAACACATGTACTGACTTAGTTAATCTTTTTAACAGTCCTATGACATATATAGTCATATTATCCTACTTTGACCAAAACAGGAACCGAGGCTCAAAGAGACTCAGCAGTGGCAGTAAATGGCAGATTCAGGATTCAATTCTAGGCAGCCTGCCTCTGGCATCTGAGGTCTACACCCTTCCACTAGTCTCTTAGTAGGAGCTACAGTGTGCTTAGAACATCAAGAGTAGATCTCAGCGCAGTGTCTGTCACAAATAGATGCTTGGTAAGTATTTGTTAATAATGGCAATCAGGACCTCAATTATTAGGACTCAGATGACATTATACCTTTACCCTGACTACGAAGGGTAGTGTGCACATACAAAATGGATTTTAATCCAGGAACTAGTAACAAGTGACTCAATTAATAAACAATACACACTTGGTGATGTTTTTGGGGTGAGGGATATTCATGTTTGTTATAACTTTCGGAAGTTAGGAAAATTAGGGAGGATCAAAACACTGTTTTGCTCAGTTCCATGTCATTGCTTTAAATTTTAGAATATGTAAGGTGATAAGGGCTTGCAGAAAAAAAACAGATAAATATTAACCTCTTGCAGTTCAGAGTGGCTATGCTGTGACAGGTTCCTCTTACTTTATTTTGGTTGTTGTTGGGTTTTTTTTCTCTTTTAATTGACACTTGTTCCTCTTCTCAGATAAAAAGTTCTTCCTTTTTCGTCATCAAAGTTATGTAGTCGTTTGCAAGAAAAAAGGTAATTTGTTGCTTGGCTGAAGCAGAAATAAATTTGCCTGATGATGACTTTTCGATTTTCCCTATATTCCCTTTGCTTCCTTCCCTCCTGCCCCCACGATGACTGACTTTTCTTTGTCTGCAGAAGCCACCTGTGACGAGTCTCTTTGGATAAGGCAGTCCATCATTGCTCTACACAAAGTTGTTGACATTGAGCAGGACAGGCAGGGAAGGGAAAGCAACAGGAGGTGTGGGAAAAGTCTGATGAGAAGTACAGCTTCCTATTAATCCTCTTGGAGAAGAAGAATCTCTTTAAGTGGTTTACTGTTATGAGAAGCATCATAAAATATGTTATACCAGGTTCGAGTTTAATGAAGAGAGCTCTTATAGATGCATTCTCATTTCCAAAGAACTAGAAGCTATTTCATTCCTATTGATGTTGTTAGGCCAAATTCATCATGTACATGTTGAATCTAATCACCAAATTATAGCAATAAACAAGATAATAAAGCCAATGCTTTATTATAGAAAAGAACAATAATAATTCAGTGGCAGTGCTTGAAATATATATATATAAAGAAATAAGTTAATTTGCATGAGAGTCCTCTTCTTTTTTGCCACCCATTTTCCTTGAGTAAGTTTGGGAGCAACAGACTAGAATTCTCTAGAACATTCCCTGTAAACACTAAGCAAAAGAGGGGGTGTGGCTTAATTGAAGCTGCATGTCTCTTTATGTTCTTTATAATGTTTGAGGTGTGTTTAGGACAACATTCCACCTGGCAAACAGGGTCTAGTTCCTAAATAATGCTGGGATTATTAGAGATTTATGTGTTGGCATCCTGCCTCATCCCACCCCTCTACAGGAGATTTATTAAGGTGCTTAATAACTATTATTCACAATGGCTTTTAAATGTGATTAAGGCTTTTCACTCAGTCTGAGGGAAATAATTCTATTATTAAGCCATCTTGATGGAGATCCTCACTGTTATGTGATAACATACAGAGAAGATTTCTGCTCAGAAGAGGAAGCAGAGATGCTTGGCTAAGTCTCACCTGTCTATGTGGGTTTTCAATCTCTGGAAGACTTGCTGCTGTCATTTCTTTACCACTTAGTCCCTCCTCAGCCTACAGAGGTCCGGCTCTCATTCCCAGTGGTCCACTGAAACTGCCTGGCAAAGGCAAAATCACCAGATCCAATAAGCACGCTTTCAGCACTTGTCTCACTGCATCTCCTTGCTGCATTTGGCATTACTGATCCTTCTCTCATTCTTGGAACTTTATTTCCTTTGATAGCACTGTCTCCTATTTCTCCTTCTTCCACTTTGATTAATGCTTGCTGAATCTCCCCTCATGGATTATGACTCATATTTTTGCCACAGATCCAAACAGAATTCAGCTTCCCTGCTCCCAAACTTGCACCCTCGCCAGTTCCAGTCTCTTCCCATGTATTTCATATCTCAATTGTTTGTACTCCTATGTAGGGAATTGGCCCTAAAGCCATAAACATAAGGAGAATATTTTTAGATTCTTCCATCTTACTGTCTCCATATTACTCCTCTGATGTTAAATCTTAAATATTTCTTAATTCTATCCACTTTTCCACAGTTCTGTTAATATCACACAACATAGGGACACACTTGTCACTGATTTTCTTGCCTTCTGTCATATCTAGCTCAGATCCATCTTTCAAATGCAATATAGGCAAATCTGGCAATGCTATTCTCCTGCACCCTCCGTTGGTTTCCCATTGCCCATAGGATAAAATCCAAATTCTTAGCCTGACATGAATCAAGGTCCTCCATGATTTAGTACTGACTGCCACTACAGCTTCATTTCCCCATACTCTGCTACATCTACTCTACTACAGTAATAGCTTACAACTCTTTTTCCACCGTACTGTGCAACTTTACCCCTTGTGTCTTTCTTTTACTATTCCCTCTGGTTGAGATGCCTTATGCCTCCTTTTGCTTTTTGTCCTACCCCTGTTTTGTCTTTAGGAGACCTACTCAAGCATCATTTACTCTAGGAAACCTTCCTTTGACTCTCTGATTGAATTAACACCCTCTTTTTGTGTTTTCTTGGCATCCTAGGTATATTGCACTTATTATATACTTAAACTATTTGTTTTAATACCTTTTTGGGTCCTAAGAAACAAGGGCTTGGATTATTATTCAATTTTGTTTTCCTAGGATTTAGCATAGTATCAGTAGCTCAGTATGAGCATAGCAATGTTAATGAACTGCTAAAAATAAAAAAAAATTTTGAGTATCATTAGGAAAAATGGAGAATACGTTGGTTGGAACCTTTTGCTCATATATATATGTATATTTATATTATATATATATTTTTTAAACCCCTCTCTAACATTGTAATGTACCTTGGCAATGCTGCCAGGAAGAAAGGCATCTTGTTTGGTTGCTATGTAGGTTCTCTCTATAGTTCTGGATTTCCTACTAACAAGTAGATAAAGGAGTTATTCATTATAGTTGAGTGAGGCTGCGATAGAAAGAGAATGGATTCCAAGAGAACACTGGTCCTTGTGTGACTTACTGTGATCAGGATTTACATGTGATTTACATGTCAATTTACTCAAATATTCCATAGAATGAGGTAACTTTTCAATTAAAAGGGCCATAAAGATTGTCTGGTTCACCCTCTTATCTGACTGGTGTTTTTGCCAAACACAGAGTGTGGCACTTATTAGGACTTGATTAAATGCTAATTTATTTCTTTCCTCCTTTTGTATATAATGAAAATGGTGACATCAGTTTAAAATAAAGAAACTGAAGTGCCTTGGTCTTAAGTCACATGGTTTCTTTCTGGCAAAGGTAAAAAGCAAAGTGCTTCTGATTTTCATTGCATTCCTCCTTTATATCATGTTCTAATTTCAATATTTTTTTAAAAATCCCAAAGATGAAAAGTTATCTTATAAATGCAGATCCTAGTATATATAATCTCTAATCTTGGCAGCTTCAAGTACAAATTCCCTTATTTTGATAAGGCTGTAAAAGTCTGTCCCTTATCTGCTCATATATGTCATTTAAGATGTCAAATGTAGTTTGAGGTGCTACTTACATTTTCTTTGAAAAAATAATGACCTAATATATCTTTAGTAGTTAACTGTCCTTGGCATACCCAAAATTTTTTAAACAGGCTAATGAGAGAATAAAGTAAGAGATGATGGTGGTTCTCTCAAATATTGAACCAAGGAAGGCATCCAGCTAAACTTTCTTTCATTATTTTAACAGCAAAAGCTTGAAAGGTTTATAAAGATGTATTTAAGAGTGCAGAAAAGTATCTGTTCTCTTAATTGTTGGCCTAATTGAGAGGATTTAGAGAAAAGTGAGGTAGTATTTAATAATTTAATAGGATTAAAGCTAAATTATATTACGAATACCTTTTATCACAGGCTAAGAAATGTGGTAGTCATCCTGGAGAGAGAGCCTTTTGAGGTTATGGAGTTCAAGATCACATAGTGAAAGAAATGTGTTAGGAAGGACAGCCTGGTTAGGAGAGACTGGATATTACCTTAGCCCTTTTTTCTATGCCGTTCTTAAGTCCTTTATGAAACTTTGCTTGTTTACTGGTACTCTAGCACAGTAATAAGCAGTTTTCATAACTTTTCTTTTCTCTTTTTTCCCACTCAGCTATATAATTTGACTTCCGTGGTTCTTTTCAGCTTGCTTAACTACTCCTTTTGTGTTTTTTTAGTCCTATGTGGCCTTTCTCAAAGGTACCTTCTTGTTATTCTCTAGATAGCTTCTAAGATGACTTTAATAAGTGATTGTACAAGGTTTGAAGAAAAAATACTCAATGACCATTAAAGTGTCATATATTGAGAATACTGTGTGCCTCCATTGGAAAAAATTTTCAAACTGCTTCATAAAAGGAAAGGATACAATTCAGTGCTGTTAAACAAAGGTGGAGAGGAAGTATGGAACTGAGGTTGTTTTACTATATCTTCTTTTACAAGGGAAAATAAATTCTACCTGTATAATACAGCCATTTTTCTCCTACTCTCAAAGGCTTATGATTAGAAATTTTGCTGTGTCCATAGGTGTACTTATCAGTAAACACAATCAAATGTCT
Source organism: Mesoplodon densirostris (assembly GCF_025265405.1). NCBI lineage: Eukaryota > Metazoa > Chordata > Mammalia > Artiodactyla > Ziphiidae > Mesoplodon > Mesoplodon densirostris. The sequence goes on along the minus strand of NC_082671.1, from coordinate 105,452,872 downwards.
CCCCTTTCTCGTTTTGAGATTGATTGCTTGCACATCTCATGTTCTTCAGAGGCACTCCTGAGGCGTTTCAGCATCCTCTCTTGCTGCCTACCTTATAGCTGCATATTTTTTTCCATAACATATTTCAAAGCTGCCCTGTCTAACATTTTATTTCTGATGCTTTGCTGAGTTTGTGTCAGGCAGAGGTATGCCCTATGGAAAATAATTAACTGTTGCCAAATATATCATTTATCTTAAGCTTTTAAAGGAAGGGTTCTTAGGAGATTTCCAGTGATTTATCTCAAACTCTAATTCAATTTATGATTGACTCTTTCTAGATCAGAGGTCACATACAGGCAAGCTATGGGCCAAATACGGCCCACAGACATATTTTATTTGGTCTTAATGGTGTTATAAAACCTTTGAATGAATTACTAATATTTTACAGTTGAGGGATTTCACATAAAAAAACAGATTACTAACCGTTTTGAAAAATTAGAATATCTGGTAACAGTGAGTCCGCATGCCCATGTGGCCACTGATGATTAGAGCTGAAGTTTTTAGAATATGAGCTCTTTCATTATTCACAAGTCCCTATCCTATTTCATCCCCATTTATATTCCTTCTTATCCCAGTAGACTTTTTAATTGGTCTGTGGTCTAGACTAGTGCTCCTCAAATTTTAATTTCCACATGGATCACCTGGGAACCTTATTAAAATTCAGATAGCCATTCAGAAGGGGATGGGGCCTGAGAGTCTGCATCTCTAACAGGTTCCCAGTTAAGTCAAAGTTGCCATCCCAGGATATTTTCTTTTTAATAAATTTATTTATTTTATTTATTTATTTTTGGCTGTGTTGGGTCTTTGTTGCTGCATTCGGGCTTTCTCTAGTTGCGGCGAGCTGCGGCTACTCTTGTTGAGGTGCGCGGGCTTCTCATTATGGTGGCTTCTCTTATTGTGGAGCACGGACTCTAGGTGCGCGGGCTTCAGTAATTGTGGCTTGCAGGCTTCAGGCATTGTGGCTTGTGGGCTCTAGAGCACAGCCTCAGTAGTTGTGGCGCACGGGCTTAGTTGCTCTGTGGCATGTGGGATCTTCCCGGACCAGGGCTCGAACCCGTGTCCCCTGCATTGGCAGGCAGATTCTTAACCACTGTGCCACCAGGGAAGTCCCCATCCCAGGACATTTTGAGTAGTAAGGTTTTAGACCAATGGTCCTCAAAATACAGGTTTTGACCAGAAGCTTCAACATTTAACCAAATCATGAACTCTGGAAGTTGTGCCTAGCAAGTCTGTTTAATGAAACCCTCCTGGTGATTCTAATGCACACTAGAATTTGAGAACCACCATTCTAGTCTATGTTACGTAGGAACACTGTTTGTAAAATCATCTAAGTTGGAGGTTTTAAACCTTAGCTGGACATGAGAAATCATTTGGGAAACTTCCAAAAAGATTGATGCTTGAGCCCCATCCCTAGAGATTCATACAGAATTGGTCTGGGGTTGAGGCCCAGCCATCAGTACTTCTAAAGCTCCTCAATGGATTCTAATGCACTGCAGAGCTGAGAACTACGTTAAGTAAGGAGACTTTCTTGGTACGTTACCTAGATGTACAATATCTCTCTTGTCAGAAAAAAACTATAACTCTAACACTTTTAAGTCCATTTGTCTTCTGCTATGTCCTCTGTAAAGCAAAACAGCTTTTTCCCATCACGTTCTTAATGATCACGGGGTCATTTAATCAAATATGGTGATGTAGGGGAACAAAACTTTGCCACCCCAAAATATGTCTCTTTGGCTTTAGGATTATTTTGGGCTGTATGTTTTTAAGAAACAAAAGTCTCAGGAAGGGCTTTTATTTCTTCCCCTTAATCACCTAAAAGAATTTAGATAAAAGACTTGTTCCAGGAAGAACTATCACCACAGATGACTAAAGTGTAATGTGAACTAGGTGTGGTAGACTGGGGGAACCTTAGCAAGGCCTGTTTGATCAAAGTCTTCTCTGTGTCGCATTATCTCTGCATGGCCCCAGCAAACTTTTGTTTACCAAACATTTGCACTTCTTCATCTTCCTGTAAATTGCCTTTCTTCCCTTTGAAGTCCCAGGCTCCTATCCCGGTCTCCTTCTCCCAGGTGATAGCCTTCAATTGTCTAACTTGCTCTTGGGCCTCCTAGTCTTATGGAGCTCCCCTATGTATGTAGTTAAACTTGATTTTCTCCTACTAATCTGTCTCATGTCAATTTAATTCTTAGATGAGCCAGAAAAACCTAGAAGGGGAGAGGAAAAGTTTTTTCCTCCACAATGGTGTTTCATAAATCATCTCTTCACAAGTGGACTTATTATTTTAAAAGCTTGTCTCAGTATCTCCTTGCAGAGTACATTAGATTTCTGAGCTCTATGGATCAGGAAACATTTCTTGTTAATCCTTTTGACATAACTTACTTAATAGATTAGGTTGTACATTGCACAACTCTGGAAGGACACCATTCATGTTTGGAGCCATCATAGGTTTGTAGATTTATTAAGACTGTTTTCTGGCACATGGCAGTACAGTGCCTTGAGGAAGAGGTGGCGTTTTTGTAATTTGTATAGTGATGTCATTTGGGTTAGCAGTAGGGCTGTATTTAGTCTAACAAATAAGACCACTAAAAATTCATGATAAAACAGATTTCCCTCAACTGAAAAACATACTGAGTAATCAATAATTTGGCAAATAAGCATTGGTTCAGTTTAGTATCAGTGTTAAGCAGTTAATATGTTTTCATTAGCTTCCATAAACTTAGGGTGTTAGTGTTCCAGTAAAAATTTATTTGAAAGTCAGATCCTAATACCTAATACATTTGACTTAGAACTGTTTTTAAAAGTTGTGCCCATCATGTACTGTGTTCTGAATTATGACATCATTACAAAATAATACTTAAGGTCACTAAAGCATGTTAGATAAGTGAAGAGCTATTGTAGGTTAGCCTAATGATTTGAACCACAGCCTTATAGAAAGCAATCTAGAAAAGTAAAAGAAGAAAGAAAGAAAGAAAAAGAGACATATTATCAACTAGTCATTTTGTTTGCCTTTGGAGATAATGGAAATTTTTTTTATTTTTACTTTTCGTGAGTATATGTAGGTATAGAAGAAGCAACAGAGTAACTTAAGCTAACTCTGCAAATAGAATGGGTCCTTTGCCTTTGGACTTAAAAGTGAAAGTGACTGTTTTGTAATGCCACTTTACCACCTGCTGTTACATTCAGCCAGAGTGGAAATGAAACTTTTGTATATTGTAGCAGTCAGTACCTTGCCATATATATTTTCTTAATTTGAGAATGTCAACAGAGCATGGTTTGCATCTGATCCCAAGTTTCCCCTTTTCTCTAAGGATTAAAATTCATTTGTTCTCGTTATAGGGTGTTTGTATATGGGGGAGCAGGTTTTGATGTTTTTCATTAACACCAGATACTATGCTATACTAAAGAATGCCGGCTCTCAGCTGACAACAAAATTATGTTTAAAATAGAGACTGAACTACGTTTTTACACGAACTCGTTGGCACTTGAGCAAAAGCATTTAGAGCAAGTTTACTTAGTCTTGACTGTACAATTCTATAAGAGGGGATTAAACATTTGTGGAAATCAGCATTGGTAGTTTGTAATAAAATCTGTAAATAATGTTTATGTCTTCCTAGCTATTAGCAGAAGTCCATATGATCTGAAATTTCAACATTATTTTCACTGCGTTGCAGACACACTGCCTGTATTGTTTCGTTTTGTTTTTCTTCAAAAAGCTTTTTAAAACAATAGACTTAGTTCAGACTGCTCATCAGGAATAAAAAGATAGACTAGGGTAGGCATCATCTTTTTAATGTTTCAGAGCTTTGGGTGCTAATCCCTACTATTTTTGACTTATTGTTTGGCATTTAATTGAGTCCTATTTCCATCAATATAAAAATAGAACAGGATGCAGCACAGAGTAGAGATTAAGAACATGGATTCTGAAGCTAAGCAGCCTAAGTTTTAACTGCTGGAATGATTTAAGGAAGTGTATGCTGTTAATGGAAAGGAACTTTTGTATCACTTTTCTATTACTAGCAAAAATGGACTTTTGAGGTCAGCATTATGAAAATAATTTGTTCTGTTTGTACTACAAAATTATTTTCCCTTTCTCCTCCTCTTACTCCCCCCTCCCCTTTCTGACTCTCACCCTTCTGGTTCCCTGGATTTATAATCATGGTTAATGGAACACCATAATTCGATTCATTACCCATTCATGCAACTAGGTAGCATGGTCTATGCCTCTTTGGTGGGTTTCTTATCTTCAATATTTAATTAATTAACAAGTAGTGTCTGTTTCCACCTCTGAAACACTTTTGTATTTTAGTTAGGATTCTATTACTTTGAACCAGTCTTTCTGCTTTTACTTTCCCTCTACCTAAAGCAGTGATTTCAACCCTTGCTGTACATTAGGGCCATGTAAAGAGTAAGGAGGCTGAGTTCCCTCCTTAGAACAATTTGAAGTCTTGGGAGAAGCATGAGGCATTAATATTTTTAAAGGTTTCCCAGGTGACTCAAATGTATGACAATATTTGAGGTTTTCTGTTCTAAATGCTCCTTTATAACAGTCATTCTCAAAGTGTGATCGCCTGACCAGGCGCATCAACATCACCGGGAACTTGTTAGAAAGACAGATTCAGGTCCCACCGCAGCTCTACTGCATCAGAAACTCTGGGCTTGGGGCCCAGAAATATGTATTCTAACCAGCCCTCCAGGGGATTCCCATGAATGCTCAAAGTTGAGAACTACTGCTTTATGGCAAAAGTCTCCTATTTTTCTTTTCCTGGTTGTGCACCACTACTATAAAACTTTTGAGCATGTTCGTCTCTGCGTAGCTATATTTATTTAGTTTTGAAATAGTACACATAATACTTTCAGTAGCTAAATTTCAAGACACAACATACACTTCAAGTGAAGTTCAAAGTGAAGTTTGTTAATGAGAATGGATGTAAATCAATAGTGCAAGTATTCTTGTTGATAAATTTGTTTTCTTTTTGATTTTTTGGTAATAAGTAATTATAGCAGTGTTTTCACCTTATAATGCAGATGGAATAGAATGAATGGAGTGTAGTGGCTGGGGGATCTAAGCCAGTCTGCCGAAGTTTGAACCCTATCTCTGCTAACACCAGACTGTCCTGGGCAATTAACTTAATGTCTCTGTGCATCAGTTTCTCATTTGCAAAATAGAGCTATGAATAGCGTCTGTCTCAAAGAATTGTCAGGATTAACTGAGTTAATACATATAAATCACTTAGAAACTCACTGGCCCTTATATGTGCTCAAAATGGTAGTTATGGGCTTCCCTGGTGGCGCGGTGGTTGAGAGTCCGCCTGCCGATGCAGGGGACACGGGTTCGTGCCCTGGTCCGGGAAGATCCCACATGCGGTGGAGTGGCTGGGCCCGTGAGCCATGGCCGCTGAGCCTGTGCGTCCGGAGCCTGTGCTCCGCAAAGGGAGAGGCCACAACGGTGACAGGCCCGCGTACCGGAAAAAAAAAAAAAAAAAAAAAAAAAACGTAGTTATTCTTACTTAGAATTGAAAGACTGTCAGCTCTATCATTTTCTTTTTCTGTTATTTTCTTTTTTCTTTTTTTTTTTTTTGGTGTCTGTGTTATTATTTTGAACCTCAATCTATTTTTTTTTTGCAGGTGTTTTTTTTTTTTTTTTTTTTTTTTTTGCTGTATGCGGGCCTCTCACTGTTGTGGCCTCTCCCGTTGTGGAGCACAGGCTCCGGACGCGCAGGCTCAGCGGCCATGGCTCACGGGCCCAGCCGCTCCGCGGCATGTGGGATCCTTCCGGACCGGGGCATGAACCCGTGTTCCCTAGGATCGGCAGGCGGACTCTCAACCACTGCGCCACCAGGGAAGCCCGCAGGTGTCTTTTTAAGTCACCTATTTACTTTGTGAGGGTTGGTTTAGTTACACTAGATAATATAATCCATAAATCCATTTAATTGGGTGCTTCTGTACTGCCACATGCCCTAATCCCTTGAAAGTGAACTAAGGAGAAATATGTTTGTCGTTTTGATGTCTATGGAACTTCTGCTCTCTTTTGATGGACCTTGATAATTCAACCAGGGAGAGTATCTGTATCAGACAAAAATAAATACAAATAAAAGTTCTAATTTACTTTCACACCTTCATAGACAGTCTTATACAACCCCTGGGGGAAACCACCCTGTCTTAGAAGATTCACTTCTCAAATTTTATGGTATACATGCATCATTTGAAGATCTTGTTAAACTGCATATTCTGATTCACTAGATCTGGAGCTGGTCCTGAGATTCTGCTGCCAATTGCATTAAATATGAGAACATACCTAGTAGTCAACAATTGATTAAACTTGAGGTGTGGTAGAGATCAGGAGGTTAGGAGTAAAACCAGCAGCAAAGTTACAGTTAGTGTATTTGTATAGCTAATTTGGAGACCTTGAGGCTAATTTTTGGAAAGTATTATTAGCTATTATTATTAAATTTGACCCCTGGGGATAAAACTCAAAATTGTGGTCTGGTTTTCATACCTCCATCTGCCTGAACTTACATAGGATGAGATACAAAGCAGTCTACTTCTAGAATGAATTTAGAATGATAAACTCATAAAATTTAGAATAATAAACTCATAAAATTCAATGAATTCATCAAACTTCAGCTAATTTCTATTATATATATAGTGTGTATATGTATTTTTGTAATATTATATAGAGTAGACACTTATGTACACTCAGTATGTATATTTATATAATGTACACATATTATATAGTAAATACTTATACACACATATATACACATACACACATATATACATACATACATACACATACATAATGCCCTGAGATCCCAAGCGGTGGATACAAGTTCCTTTAGACAGTTAGCTCTTATAACATCCTAGACACTTTGTACCATTTTCTGCCCAGGCTGTAAGGTGCTCAGGCTCTAAGGATGCCATCCCCCACCCATGAGTGGAATATCCCAAATGCTCCTGCAAAACATGAGCATAAGCTTTAGTGTCCTTGGACCTGTACCTTTTAGTGTAGCACTCCACAGAATGCTGGCTTTCATTTTAATAATGATTCAGACAGGTTCCAAGACACAAGTGCAAAATTTGCATAGTGTTTTAGGAGGACAAGAAGAAACAGAAATAATGAGAAGGGTGTTACCATTTTCTTCATGGTAGTCTACCTGCTGCATGTGTACAGTGATCAGTTACACGTTGTGTTGAGCTGCAGAACCCTCACGCTCTATTAACTGTAGTGTTAGGAAAATGGCTTCTGGCAATTTTCAATTATGTCAATTCCCTGAGTATTTACATTAAGAGCAACATTTTTATGATGGGTCCAAAAAAAATCCCCTCTTTTCAGCATTTCCCCATTAGGCGTACAAAATATGTTCTTTCCTATAAAATACACTTTAGGAGTATAACTTAGTGATGCTCATTAGATACTGGAGCTTGGAGAAGTAAAGGGTTCAGTTCAATCTCTGGCTCATTATTAGTTCTTCCTGTATTTCATTTCTTGATCTAATGTAAATTGAACTAGGGAATATTTGGAACACTAGTAATGGGTTTTGAAAAAAAATCATTGAAGAGATGCTCTCAGAAACTATTCTGTAGCAAAATTTGGAAAAGGCAGTTTCTTTATACTCTCAGAAGATATCTATAACAAAGCATCAGGTACTTTCAGTAATGAAAGACATGGTTCATATTTTGATCAATACCTCCCATCGGATACATAATTCAGCCTGAGTGGGACATGACATTCATTTTCTTCATGGCGTTGAGTGACCTGATGCTGTTTCAAATGGTAAATCTATATGTTTGGGTTATATGAAGGTAGAGGCTTTTAGTAAAACACCAAGGGCTAAACTGATACGGTTCTATTTTAGTTCTCTTAAAGGCAAATTAGCTTCGAATAAATGTTAAAGTTTAGTAAAGTGGCACAGTGTCACTGCGTTTTCTGTTTCTATAATTGTGCTATATTTTAACTCTATTTTCTTCCTTTTTCTCTCTGCCTTCATTACCCCAAGCACCATCAGCGATTTCCCTTAGGAACCTTTAAAATTCACAGTGAATTTTGGAATCTACTCTTTAGACTACTATAGCTCTCTGAAAATTCATCCATTGTTTAGAGCCAGTTAATATCAGATAATAGTTTGTACTGCTATAAGAAGTGATTTTAAAAAATCAACAACTATTGGACTTCAGTGATTTTTTTCCCTCTGGGGCTTCAACAAGTATTTGATTTTTTGCTTGAAAATAATGCTAGACAATTTTAAGCTAACTATCCAACATTGGTTCCTTTGAATGATATATTTGCATTTTTTTTATTGAGTGGTGTATCTATTACTAGTACAGTTTATACTAAGAGGAATTGGCCTTAAGGCACAATGAATCTTTGTTTCCACTTTACCAAACTTACATAAATTTCTTTTAGGAGAAACCACTCTGTACTCAGACTGCCTGAAGTGCATATGAATTTGGAAATATATTTTACTGACAACTCGAAGTTTCAAGAGTTAAGAATGCTCATTTATAAATAGTACTATTTTTATATTCTCTTCTGCTGGAAATGTGAATCTGTCAATTAAAGAGTGTCAAAGAGCTATCCAAACCTCTAAAATGATTCCCAGATACCTCAGACTTTTGAAACAAAAAAGACTCCTGAGTTCCACGCTGTGGGATGGGCCCAGTCCAGCAACTAACACCCATTAAATAGCTGATTAATGAAAGCCCCTAACAGAGTATTGGGTATTCTTCCCCCTTTCGGTGATGATGCCAACACATATAATTAGACTTTGTGTTGTATCTATATAGGAAGTTCTATAATTCATTCTGAAAATGATATTGAATGGTAAGTTAGTATTCTTTGAAAGCATTAATTAGTATTTAACTACTTCAGTGTATAATATCTGTGTTTTATAAATAAACCTAAGATATTCGTAGACACTGTCGACTCTTGCCTCACTTCTGTGGAATGATGTGATGTCACATTTCTGGCTTCTCCCCCACCTTTTATGACGGTGCCTTTTAGTGTCCTTTGTGGGCCTTCTTCATTTGCCCCCTTCTTCTGCCTGTTTCTTAAATCTCAGTGCTCCTCAGATATCTTAGTCTTTTTCTATGCTCAGCATGGGTCATAGTCTAGTATATACATGCTGATGACTTCTTAAATCTGTTCCCCCAGCCCAAACCTCTCCCCAACACATCAGACCTCTACATTCAGCCTCTTACTGGATATCTCTCTATTTGGATGTTCCAGAGGCAGCTCAAACTCAGCATGTCCCATACAGGATTTGTCACTATATGCTTCAGCCATATTGATCCAGTTTTTGTTTACTGAAAGTCCCATGCTCTCTCTCACTTGTTTTCAGATACCCTTAGCCTGAAATATACTTTTGCTCCAGCTAACTGAACAAATCTCATAACTGACTTTCTCCAGGAAGCCTTTCCCAATTCTTAGGTTAAGATTTGGGACCTCTTTTATATGGTAATAATGACAGTAATATAGTAACATTGTTGTAGTAATATATCATAGTAATATAATAGAGTAATACTATAGTAATATAGCATATTTATCAATATAGTAAAAGTGATAAAGGTAATGATGATGATGATACTCTATTAAATAGTTTCTTATTGATGCTGTAATAAATTACCACATCCATAGTGGCTTAAAACAACATGAATTTATTATCTTACAGTTCTGTAGGTTGGCAGGTTGACACTGCTCTCACTAAAGTCTTTTCTTTAGGGGAGAATCTCTAAATTTTCTTGCTGTTTCTAATTTCTAGAAGCCCCGTGTTCCTTGGCTTGTGACACCCTTCCATCTTCAAGGCCAGCAATGGCCTCCAGGGTCTTTCTCTCATTTCCTCACTCTGACACCGACTCTTCTGCCTACTGCTTTTCAGGACCCTTGTGATTATACTGAGTCCACCTGGATAATCCAGGATACTCTTCCATTTTAAGGTCAGCTGATTAGCAACCTTAATTCCATTTGTGGCCTTAATTCCCCTTTGCCAAGTAATTTAATATATCCACAGGTTCTGGGAATGAGGGCATGGACATCTTTGGAGGGGCTTTTTGTCTGCAATAGCTAACAGCTATTGAGAACTAGGTATTGTTCCAAGCATCTCACTCACATAGTTGTCAAGAACTGAGAAGAGTCTGAGATTTTATCTTACCCTCTTTGCAAGCTTGACAAGTCAGCCTGCCATTGTTTCTTGAAACTTGGTGGAAGACATGAAACTCTGGGATTAGAGACAATAAAACTTTATTCCTTTAGCTATAGCAGTAGCCAGAGTATCAACATTTTTTGAGCCAGTTCCCTGAGCCCCAATTCACAAGATCAACGCAAAGAGGTCCAGGTGATACCTGCATATGCAATGGATTATATAATAGGTGAGGACCCTGAAGAATCTAGTTATTTTATAAATTATGGCATGTACTCCTGTCCTTTGCTTTTGAGAAGACACTCTCTCTGTTTTTTTCTATACAAATATCCTTAAAAAGATAGTCTGGAACAAAAACCAGTCAGTATCTGTGCTCTTAAGACATACAGAAATGTGAAAGATACTTGAGAGTTGTGTTCCAACAATGGCCCTCGCAGTAACGCTGTGAAATAGTAGCAATTATAATCATCTTCCTTTTACAGGTAAGGAAAATGAGGGGCAGAAATGATAAGTAACAAGCCTGCTAAGTAGCAGGATGGAGTTTTGAACCTGAGCTATCTGGCCTCACAGCCCATGTTCTTAGTCTCTGCTCTGTGCTGCTTCCATCATACCATGTACTCAGGTTAGCGCCTGTACTACCCTGCGGTTTCCTTCATGTGTGTCTATAATATGTATACTTTTAAACTTGTTTGTATTCCCCATTGGTTTTTAAACTCCATGAGGGTTTAATGGGACTGTGTCTTTATTGTTCAGGGTTTATATATCCAGTGTTCAGATCCGTCTGGCCTATGTTAGGTAATGAATAAGTATTTTAGAAATAAATGAAAAAATATAGTAAACGAAAGCTTCATAGAAAGGAACCTTACTTACAACCTACATTCTCTTAGATAACACCAAATCTTTGTTATATAACAAGCATTAATCAAGTTGGCCTGTCACCAAATGATGGTGATAGGAATCATTTAGTGTGTTTTTGATGTTTATGCCAATCATGTCCATTAAAGTAAAGACCGTAAGTTTTGAAAGTGCTTGAGAGAAGATGCAAAATGTGATGATGGCAATCAAAGTAGAGCTAATTTTAAAAATTAAATGGGTGAGAAAATGACAAACATTCCTTGTGCATATGGGATAAGTCCTTTGGCATAAAAATTCTTTTTCAGGGAAAAAGGGAATTAGACAAACCATGAAAAGTGTTCCTCCTTTGCAATTGACGGTAATCAGGAAGTGTCGAGGAAAAGTGATTGCAGAAATGAAAAAAAAAAGTCTTTTGAGTGTGTGCAGGAGGATCAGCAAAAACATTGAATGCATATTAGGGCCTAATGCTAATTCAGGAGAATGCTAGGAGTTTGCGAGCATAAATGCTAAGCTAGTGAATACAAGTGGTACTGATGAAAATTCTGTTATAGGCTAAAGTATGTAGCTGAAACTAATCTTTTTGGATGGAAATATGCCCAAATAGAAAGTCCATCAGGAGAAAGTGTGTTCTGTTTTAAAGCTTTGAAGGACCAATTCACTCTTTTTTTAAAATTTTTATTGGAGTCTAGTTAATTTACAATGTTGTGTTAGTTTCAGGTGTACAGCGAAGTGAATCAGTTATACATATACATATATCCACTCTTTTTTAGATTCTTTTCCAATATAGGTCTTAAATTTGGTGGAAATGTATCCAAGGATAGCAAAGCTTAAACTCCTCTTTGTCAAATGAATTTAAAAACAGCCATTCAGTACCTAATCTGTTTGTGAGTAAAAACAACTTCAGAATATGCCCTTGAAAGGAAATGTTGGTTCTCATTTTATAAATACCAGTAAAAGATGACTTCTATGAATCTTATCTTATCAATATTACTATTTCAAATGCAATTTATATTTATACTAGTCACATGTGGTAATTGTCAGAGCAAGGAGTTTTATTTTTTAATACTTAAGCATGAATGCTTATGTAAATAGTATCTTCAAGTGCCAGTCATGGCATAATCAAAACACAACTTTTTTTTTTTTTAACCTGCTATACCCTTAAAACTTATTTAGGGTCCCTGAATAATAAAATGAGAATGTCCTATGACTTTTTTTTTTTAAGTTTGTTCTTCGGTAGGTCCTGTATTGCTTTACATCATAAGCAACATTTTCAATTCAGAAATCAGAATGCCTAGCATAACACATTAGCCAACATTTCATCTTTGTTAGAAGACAAGATTCCTCCTCTCTCAAGCTAAGGCCTGTCACGAATCTGATTCCCCAAGGTGAGGAAGAACTGGAAAGACCCAAATAGTGATGGCATTGATTTATCATGTTTTGTGCTCAGGACTAAGTGCTTTAAACGGACCATCTCATTGAATCTTCACAACAACCTGCAAGGAAGTTATCCCCGCTTTATCAATGAGGGGATGGAAGCTGGGAGAGACTAAATAATTTGTTTGAAGTTCCATAGCCAGTAAATGTTAGACCTGGGTTTGGATCCCAAACAGTGTGGACTCTAAAGCTCCAACTTTTAACTGCTATGTCTACTGCCCTCTGCCAAGAAGGGCCGGGTTGCAGTGCTGGAAAGATGACTTGGATTGTGATTGAGATGCTGCTAGGACACCGCATGGAAGATAGCATTGAGGCTGAAATTTAAAGGGTGAAGGAAACAGAAGGAAGAGTTAGTGCCGAAGTCTGGGGCTTTGAGAGCAGGATAGATCTGGGGCGGAAGAAGCAGGGCGAAGTTCAGAACGTGTCTGTCGGTCTGGAGGGAGCGCCTCTGAGCGGTACTGAGCAGAGAAGTGTAAAGGAGCGGAAGAGCACTGCGCACGGCAAACCGCGAAACCATGGAGCCGATGACCAGAACTGCAGAGTTCAGTGTTCTTTCTTGGATGGAGCTCGGTAATGTCTAAATATCTGTGTGGTTTGTGACATCAGGCAAAACTAGTTTTAAGCTCTATTCAGCATGACTTGTCACCAGAGGAGAAATGATCCTGGACAACAAACTCTGCTGATCTGTGAGCTCAGAATCTGACTGTGGCAGGGAGGAGAGGCCTGATACTGCACGTGGTTTTTTTGCTAGTGGTTATTTAATAATGTAGAATACATTAAAGTCTATTTCTAGTTTATGAAGTTATACATCAGAACATTGCCCCTAATGCTGGAGACTGGATTCGGTTTGTATGTATTATAAGACCCTGCTTGATGATTCTTTGAACATTTCCACGTGGTTTCAGGGTTCATTTTAGCACGGTGTTGTTAGGGTAGTGGGACATTTTTCTTGGTGACTGACCTTCCCCAGAGTCCAAAAGAGGAAGCTGCAAAGCTTTCTTAAGGTTTAAGCCAGATTACAGGGGAGAGGATTATTCTAGAAGGAATAGTACATTAGTGGCTGTGGAGGGGGGACTATCAATTAACAGTCTACTCCTAAGGTGCTTAGATATTTTCCTCTGGAGCTCAAAGAGAGCTATCTGGGCATGTGGGTGGTGACAGATGACATTGGAGTGGGTGAGAACACTCAAAGAAAACTAGTAGAATGAGTTAAAACACACACACACACACACACACACACACAGATGGAAATCCTAGAACTCTGTTTTCAAAATCAGAAGATGACAAGAAAATTAAACAAACAAGAACAAAAACAACAAGAAGAAAGGGTAATCTGGGAAGTGGAGGAGAAACACGGATATCTTTCTATGACAGACCCTAATTGGCAGTGTGATAAACCTTGGCAGTATCAAAAAAGTAAGAACTCAGAGGCCTCCATGAGATTTTGTGCTCTTAGTTAGCGACAGCTGTTTCAACAGTGTTAAAGGTAGAAAGTAAATTCTAGTGCACTGAAGGGAACAAGTAGAGAAAGTCAGATTTTTATGGTGATTTATGTAATCACATTGACTAGTATTATATGAATATTTGTTATCTGCCTATAGTTTTAGGACTAGGGTAATTAACTGGGAGCAGACTCCTATGCATAATTTTATCCAGGATTTTCTTTAAATTTCCAAGTAAGTTTGACTCTGAAACATTCGAGTTTTCTTACTTCTGTTTTCAAGGCATATTAAAGAGTTGTGGTTGCACACGTTAATGGATATAGCCTCATGACAAATTATTTTGCAAAAATTGAAACAATTTAATTCATTGTAAATAAATCTTATTATCTTCAAAGTTAAGCAAAAGAATATTTCAGTTACTGAAGGTATTAACAGCTTCTTTGAGGTATAGTGACATGCAGTATGCTGCACATATGTAAAGTGTAAAATCTGATGTTTTAAGATATATATACACCCATGAAATCATCACCATAATGAGCCTATCCATCACCCCCAAAAGTTTCCTGTTGTTACTTTTTTAATTTATTTTTTTAATCAAAGGTTATTTACAATGCTGTGCCAATCTCTGCCGTACAGCATAGTGACTCAGTTTTACACATAGAGACATTCTTTCTTTCCTGTTGCTTTTTTTTTTTTGCGGTACGCGGGCCTCTCACTGTTGTGACCTCTCCCGTTGCGGAGCACAGGCTCCGGACACGCAGGCTCAGCGGCCATGGCTCACGGGCCCAGCCGCTCCGCGGCATGTGGGATTTTCCCAGACCGGGGCACGAACCTGTGTCCCCTGCATCAGCAGGCGGACTCTCAACCACTGCGCCACCAGGGAAGCCCCCTGTTGCTATTTTTAATCCCTCCTATCTGTGTCCCCAGGTGATTACTGATCTGCTTTTTGACATTATAGATTAATTTGCATTTTCTAAAATTTTATGTGACATGAATCATAAAACATATAGATTTTTTCTTCCTTTTTACTCAGTATAGCTATTCTGGAGCTCATCCATGTTGTAGCACGTATTGATAGCTCATTTCTTTTTATTGCTAAACAGCATTTTATTGTATGGATATACCACACATTATCCATTCATCTATTGATGGACATTGGAATTATTTCCAGTTTGGGCATATTGGAAGTAAACTGTTATGAACATTTGTGTACAAGTCTTTATGTGGATATATGCTTCCGGAAGGTGTTCTTAAAATATAGAACTGTTTATGAGATAAAGGTATAGAGCAGAGAGACACAGTTAAATTATGCCTCAATAGTTGTTAGAACAAAATCCAAGTTTCTTCAGTACTTTGATAGAAGGTTATTATGTCTGTAGTAGCGTAATCTAATTTTTAAATTTTTCTTTTTTTTTCCTTCTTCCAGCCATAGACATGGTTCCCTGTATCTATTGTAAAGCCTGTGAGCATCTGAGAAGCTGCCTCCTGTGCTTGATCCCTCTGTGTTTTACTCTGTTCTCAATCACTTTATCTGAATCTGACTCCATTTGCTCAAGAGTCTTTGTCTGGCTGAAGTACAGCTTTGTTACTCGGGTCTGACTTCTCTGCCCTTACATCTCTGGAAACCAACCTGTCACCAGCTGCCTACTTAAGTCACCATTGCCTGAGATTGTTGGCACCAACCTTCAGCTGCCCCCTCACCACACCTGCTTAGGCTGCTAGTCAGGTTTTTGCTGTCTGATGACTGCCCCTGGCTGTACCTTCTTTATTCCAAACTCTTAGACTCGCATCTGGCCCATGTCTGGAATTTTCTCTCCGTGCCATTTGAGCCACTCCATATTCCAGTGTGCGGCCTGATTTGTTGACTTAGTCTTGGGGACCTGACTACTCTCGGCTCTTGGAGAACTCCAGCAAACAGAAGTGCCTCTGTTTTGCAACAGGCTTGTCCATAAGTCCCCGTGTTCCTACAAGTAAATGGCCCCAGACCTGCTACTGCTATTGCCATCTGCTGGTAGCAGGCAGAGTTGGTGCAATGTTGTTCTATTGCCTAGTTTGTTCATATTTAAGGAAGGTCTCAAGGTAAAATCTTTAGCAGAGGTATGTCTATTTGTTACGTACTTGCACTCTGTATAATTCTCACATCTATACTCTTCTCCTTTATATGCTTCAACCACACCAACCTTCATTCTATCCAATATGCTAGCCTCATTTCCTCCTTAGGGCCTGTGCATTTTTAGAACAATGTATCAATTCTTAGAACAATGTATCAATACTTCCACAGATCTTCAGACAGCTGGCTTCTACCATTATTCACATCTCAGGTGAGATGTGATTACCTTAGAGATGCCTGCTTTGACCACACTTCACTCATTTCACCCTACCAGTCAATCACTGTCTTACTCTATTATTTTTTGGTAACATTTATCATTTACTAAAATTCTTTCATTCATTTATTACTTGTTAATTAACCTCCTCTTCCTACACATACCCACAAATAAATATAAGTGCCATGAGAGCAGGGAGCAAGGAGCTTGGATGACAGAACAAACAATGCTTGTATTGAGCAAAAGAGATGCTCAGTAAATACATACTTGTATAAATGAATGCATATAGTACCTCTGTCTGCCTGTCGAAATCCAACTTATCTTTGCAAGTCCAACTCAGATACTATCTCTTTCAAGAACTTCTCCAACTAAATCTGTTTTCTCGCTTTTTCACAGGACTTTTTATTCTTTATTTATTTTTTCTGTTAAGCCGTCATGTTTCCATGTAGTGGATACAGGGGCCATACTTGACTTATCTTTAGTCCATAGGTCAGAAGCACAGGTAACAACCTGGGCTTGGGACTGGCTTTTGAAGTAGGGATGGAGGGTGTAGTGTTGTAGGACTGAACCCTTAACCTGTGGAATCTGATTCTATCTTCGGGTGGATGGTATCAGAATTGAGTTGAATACTGGGTCACTCTGTTGGAATCCAAGAATTACTTATAGACGGTGTGGGACAAACCCTCCCACATCCCCTCCCCACATGCGCACATGTTGAAATTGGTTCCAGGAACCTAAGAGACTTCCCTCATTCCTTCTTCCTTCTTTCTTTTCTGAAGCAATCATAATTTTGAATCTGGTGTTTATCATTCCTATATGTGTGTGACTGTGTGTGCATTTTACCACTACTGTCTGTCTGAGTATATGTGTGAATGTGTGAGTATCCATTTGCAATCTATGGTACTATTCTGCTTGTTTTTAAGTAGTATATGGTAAGGGTCATTCTACACCTTATTTGTTCCCTCAACATTACGTTTTTCAGATTATCCGTGATGATACATGTAGTGTTAGAATCTAGTGGTGAGACTATTTCAGTTGTTATATGGTATTCCTTTTTAGAATTATTTCACAGTTTCTTTGTCAGTTATCTCGGTGAAAGGCTTGCAGTTTTCTCTTTTCACTCTTACAAAGAATACTGCAGCAAACATTTTTGTACCATTATTTTCTTAGCATCCTAGGGAGTTAGTCCAGGGTTTACATGGGAAAGTGGAGCCACGTTGCCTGGGTTCGAATCCTTACGTGGCCGCTTGCTAGCTTTCCCAAGCAGCGTTGAGCACCAGCTACATTTAGTCCTTCTGCACATGCATGCCCTACCTCAGCCCCTGGCAACAAGTTATCAGCTTGGCTTAGATGCCTTTGGCTCCGGTGGATCCTGCTGGATCCAGTTCCCAAATGCCACTGCCCGTGGCTTCACATGCAATCACTGGTTTGCATTTATGTACCATTTCTGGTCCATGGAGAGGTTTATTTTCAAGCCTGGAGATTATTTTCTGTTTTTCCTTTTAATATTTTACTTATCATTGCTATGTGTTTGAGCAGAGGGAGTGCATCAAAGCATGTACTTACTGTGTCACCTTAAGCAAACGTTGATAATACCTCTACAGCCTTTTAAAATAAGCACAAATCTTAGAATCATCTAATCATAGATTTTCGGAGCTGGAAGGGATTTTAGAGATCATGACGTCTAATAACCTTATTTTATAGGTGAGAGAATTGTGGTCTTGAGAAATTAAAGTGATTTACTGATGTCATATATTTAATTAATGGTGGAGGCAGGACCAGGACCAGAGTCTGCAGGTTCCCTCAATAGTCTTTTTTTTTTTTTTTTTTGTGGTACGCGGGCCTCTCACTGTTGTGGCCTCTCCCATTGCGGAGCACAGGCTCCAGACGCGCACGCTCCGCGGCATGTGGGATCCTACCGCACCGGGGCACGAACCCGTGTCCCCTGCATCAGCAGGCAGACTCTCAACCACTGTGCCACCAGGGAAGCCCCCCTCTATAGTCCTTTTGACACTACATCTACTTTTTTAGTTTTCTCTATCTGAGCTATATTTATATGTAATATTTTATTTTTAACAAAACTCAAAAAATACATTAGAATTAAGCAAGTAGAAATATGGCATGTCAGATTTTTAAACTGATGTGAGATGTTTTCTTTTAAACAATATTGAGGTAAAAGCAGGAGTACAGCATGTACTGCACTGAGCTGAGTATATTGTCATTGGAAGGCACAATGCCTTTTGACTCTGCAGATTCCTGCCGCATTTGGTTTCCGTGACTTTCTGCAACTTATTAGAATAGGCCCATCAATAATGGTGCTGATACTTCCAACCTCCTACAGCATTGGGTCTGAAAATGAACTGTGATGGATGGATATGGCCAGCATTTACAGTGATAGCCTATATTTCTGCTGTCACGTAGAAATGGCAGGTAGTTTAATTTAGAAAAAAAAATTACTGAGAAAGAACAAGTATTTCTTCTAATTAGGATTTCTGGACTTTTGTCGGATATGAATTTAGAATCTGACATGTTTGTTAAAGCCTTTGGAATTGTTTTATTCTATTTCTAGATCTTTTAGCTGTGCCTAAGCATCCGTATGCTGCTATGGAGAACTGGGGACTAAGTATTTTTGTGGAACAAAGAATACTGCTGGATCCCAGTGTTTCATCTATTTCTTATTTGCTGGATGTCACCATGGTCATTGTTCATGAGATATGTCACCAGGTATGAGAAAAAGGATCAGGTGTAAGTATAATTGCAAACTATCAAGAATGTAGAATGATTTCAGATACTTAGATTAGGAGCTAAGTTATTATCCTCCCAATTAAGTTTTAATCATATAGAGCACCGTGTAGTTCTTTTTGGAAGATAGGTTGTTCTCAAATGATGTCACAAACGAAAGCAAACACACGGATCATGTTGAATAAGTAACTGTCATTCAGGTTAGTTGAGGAGTAAGATGGCACTGCTACCCAGCAGCCTCTTTGGAGACCCTATCCACTCACTATTCTTTGTCAACCTTGCTCTATTTTCTTGTGATTATTGGTGTGTATATATGGTGAGTGCAGTGATGGCAATGATTTATTGCATTGCTGAAAGATGCAGCTGAGTTTTGTGTACATGTCAAAATTTGCTTTTGCTGAAATCAATTTGTTATTCCCCTTCTCCCATCACACAGACACTTAGGAAGTCTTTCACTAAGTCTGCGACAGCCTCTTTGTTCTCAAATGATTGATATTTTTTTGTCTTGACATGTTTAGAAATTCATATGTAAATTTGCCAGCTTTATCACGAAGCTAAGATAAAATTAATTTCATTTTGATTTTATGTACTTTCTTACAATGAGTAGAAGGTATTACAGAGATTTCACAATGCTTATTAGAATCTTGATTCTAGTGAAAAAAATAACTGAAAATAAACATTTGTGCTAATAAAAAGCAATCCTTGCCCTGATTACCAGAAACTGTGGATAGTTTTTAAGTGAAAACAACAGAAATCACAGTGTGATACTGTAAAACTTCAATTTGTTACTAACCCAAAATCTTTTTAAAAAGCTTGAAAACCTTAAGAAAGTGAAGTGGAAAATGTTGTTAGTAAAAGAGGCTGAACAGCTAAATGATAATACATGAATAGGGACTTATGATAAATTGTTCTAGGCCATATGACCATTTACCTATATGTCAGCCTTTTGCAGTGAACCTGTAGATGTTTGTACCTGTCATGCTGCTCAGCTTGGGCGTGTGTTCCTTGCTGCAGAGACTTAAGGGGATCCATTGCAGAGATAACCAGGGCTCCTCTGTTGTGCTAAAAATGGTTTCTAGCTAAACATACAATTCTTTGACGCAAATCAATGTCCTTTTTGAACGTTCCTAGAAACGAGTTACATGTAGAGTTCTGTTGAAATAAGAACACACTGATCATTGTTTCTAGAACTGGATTTCATTTGTTCCAGATTCTCAGTTACTTTCTTGTTCTAGCTTAGTGGTGCTCGGCTACTTACTATGCGGAAATGAGCCAGAAGCTGGGAGAAACACATAATAATTTCCACTGTCATTACCAAATTATTTTCTACATTACCGTTTCTCCTGACCTATTTATTGTCACAATTCTTAAGACAGGCTTTCAATTTAAGGGAGAAGAAACATTACTTTCTGATCAAGAACAGAAAATGTTTTAAATATCATTTGTTTTGTGGTCATCAGCATATTCAGAGTTATCTCTTATTTGTATTTCTATTAGAGATCCTCTTGAGTAAGTGATACTTCATTAATATTGAAATGCTCAGCCACCAAGCTCTTTCCTCTAGCTCCTAAAGCTGTAAAGCTATGATCTGATACTTGTCTCACTACCTTTTCCTTCTGCTTCTTAAATAACTCACTCCCACTTAGAGTCTTCACACTAAGGGTTACTTACAAATGCCTATAATCCTCTTGCCTAAGGCTTTCTCATGGCTTCTTCTTATCATTAAAGTCTGAGCTCAAATGTCATCTGCTTAGAGAGAATCTTTTCGTTTCTACAGTCTAAAGTGACCCGTCCCCCATTCCTATCACACTTTAATAAGATCTGAAATTGTATTGTTCATTTGCTTATTTTTTATTTTCTATCTCATCTCATTGTCCCTTCCTCCACAATAAAGTGTCAGCTGCCTGAGAAGGGACATCGTCTGACTTTTCATCATTAAGTCCCAAGTCTGTAGGATAGTTACCGTGTATAATTTTTTTTGTTTGTTTTGTTTTCTAATGAAAAAAGAATTCCTTTAAGCTTTGGTGAACTCAGCAAGGATTTCAGAGTAATGTATCCAGATCTAATCAAAACACCAATTATAAATTACAACATTACTTTCCTGAAGGGATCTTAGAGATTTTTTGGTCCAACCCTCATTATCATAGAATCATGGAGAGTCAGGTGTGGAGCATCTTAAAGCCCTTATTAGTTCCTTCAATCAGCCGATGTCGTCTGTGAATTGCCTCTGCCACTGGAAGGCGCTGCTTCGGTACTTCCTGTGATGAGCTCACCACTTCTCGAGGTAGTATTTTTCCCCCTTCATCCATTTCAGTCTGTTAGAGGGTCTCCTGCATTTTTAGCAATGTCTACCAATCTACAACCCTAATTTCCATCCATTAGTACTGACTTGTCCCCTTGAGCCATAAGACCCAAGCGTTTTCTTCTTCTATATACTAGGTCTTCAAATATTTGAAGAAAGCTGTTGTCAGTTTTTTTACCCTGAGCCCTTTCTTCTCCAGGCTAAATCTTCTTCTTGTGTTCCTTGAACATTTTATTTTTGTTCTTCCCTGAATGCATTTATAGAAAATTAGTGTCATCCAAGTAGTCAAATAAATCAATGGTGTTGCCACAATGTATTTTAAGCTCACAAAATCAATTGGGGAATGAATTCCAATTGTGATAATCATAGTTTAATACATTTAATTTTAGATAAAATAATTCTGGGATAGACGCGATTTTATCTGATGCCCATTCATTTGTCACGGCAGTGGTTTGGTGACCTCGTGACTCCTGTGTGGTGGGAAGACGTGTGGCTGAAGGAGGGATTTGCTCACTACTTTGAGTTTGTTGGTACAGACTACCTCTACCCTGGCTGGAACATGGTAAGTGCACTTTTTAGTTGTTTGGAACTCTAAGTGAAAGGTTGATCCTGTGTTACATTGGGCTTATCATCAGACGTGACTGAAAATACCAACCGATGCATGAAAAAAAAAAAAAAGCTATCCAATAAAGGAAAAGTAACCCAAAATGTAAACAGTAGTAGTCCAAAATATTTTTGTTTATTAGAACTAAATAGAATCTGATTGGTTATACGCTGATTTCAAAATGGTACAAGTTTTCTAAATAGAAATATTTTAGATTGCAGTATTTGATAACAAAGATAAATTATCCCTTAAAATAGAGAAGGTAACAGTAATCAATAAGTTATATTTTAAGTATATAGGATGTTTCAATATATAGAAAAATGAGAACTTAATATTTCTTCAATGTGATGAACTCAAAAATTAGCTAAAATTTTTGATGCATTATTGCTGTTTTTACTTTAGGATTAAATGATTTAATAAGAGGTCACTATAAAGAGTTGTACACATTATACCCATACCTGTACGTCTGAACCTGAAGTAGGATTTGTTTTACCTTAAGCAGTGATGTTCTAGAACATCCTAGAAGAAAAAGTGGAGGGAGGGTATGATTTCTATATGTCATTTAATGTAAGTTTTTCATTTGGTCTAAGCTTCCATTAATCAGTAAGTGACTATGTTATTATGGAGTAGAACCCAGGGTATATGTTTGGGATCTTGAATTTTAAATTTATTTTAAGTGGCACTATGTAAAAGTTGCAAAGTACTGACATTTGTCAACTTCCAGAAGCTCAAAAGCTTTCACCTGTGACATAGCATGAGTGATAATATATATTTATTTCACACCACTCTTTTTTGATGTTTAAATTATTATGTGACTATCTAGTTATCTGTCATGATTGCAAGTATGATCTGAATAGTATTTAAACCAAGGTAAAATATAAAGATGTCTGTAAGTCATGATACAACTTCTCTACCATAAATTCAACCAACTCCTGCTGAGTAAGAAAGGTAATCTTACATATCTCAGAAGAAATGTTATAATTGTAATATCATATTGATATGTTCGAATTATCCAGTTTTGCTTATATTTTATAAAGGCAACATGGTTCGTTTGCACAAATGTGTGAGTTAATTTTACTTAGCCTTATGTATCTAGGTATGCATTATATATTATACAGTTTAAAAAATCTTACTTGAACTGTTTTATTATGGCATTAAAATTAATTAAAAATGTCTTTAAAGAACTTTGAAGAAAAATCATCAATACCATCAATATTAATTAATTTTTAAACAAATACGAAATTTGAAAGCTGAAATGTTTAAGGATATTGAAATATTCGTAAAAATATATTTTGGTTTTTAGTTGACTTTCAACCAAATTTGTTTAAAATTATCATTTAATTTTCACTATGCTGTGGATTATTACTGATTTATAATTCTATTATGTTTCAATATTAAAAGATATTAGTATTACAAATGGCATGTTACTCATATAGGTAAGCTTTTTCTTTTTTTTCAGCTCATTCACCTATCTATGACAAAATCCTTTCTGTTCATCATTATAAACATTATAACCTAAACCTTTTTAGGTTAAAAAGGAATCAACAGAATTATACTAGAGGTGAAAACTGACAGCTTTTGATGGTTTTAGCATGGCAGTGAATCCCAAGTTTCAATGTTCTCATACTGGATTTTATCTTTGAATAATTTTGTATATTCCTTCATTATCTTTATCAGTTAAGTTATAAATGGAGAACATTTTTATAAGAAATATTGAAAATTAATATAGAGTGTAAATAACACATCTGAGACTTTGTCCTTAACAGAATACATACCATGCACTGGAAGTATAAAAACCTTGAGCTGGTAAGATATTAATCCATATGTTATAATCAAAAATAGGAATTACTGATGGATTAAACTAAGAAATGAAAGAATAAGGTCCATCACAATTAATTAGGCAATAGTGAAAACAGGTTTTATTATTATGTCTCTTTATGTTAGGATTTTAAAGATTACAAATACTGTCTGATCATTGGCTACTTTTGCTTTTTTAGTAGTTTTTTCAATTTAGGTTGTAGAGTACCTCAATATACTAAATTTATAAAACCTATAAGAGACTCTAAACAAATTCTCCTCCAAGGATCATTAATATCTTCTTTGCAAACAAAATTTTAGGACTAAGTTAGCCACATAAGTAAGAAAGGATATTAAGTGACTTTAAGGCTGTGTCAGCACTATTTTTCATAGTGGCATCAGCAAGAGAGTGTAAGAAATACTAGAAAGAACAAGAGTGGTGGCTGTGTTAGCAGTAACTCGTACTGTTGTGATATGCACACAAACTCACCTAGGAGAACAAGGCTTGGGCTTCACTAGAACTTAGCCTCAATTAGAAAAACTGGAAGTCAGGCTTGTGTCAGAAGTAAAGAAATTCGGGAAGCTGACCTCTTGCCTCTAATCTCAAAAACAGTGCTTTAATTATTTTTAGACACCAAGGCTCAAGCACTGAAATACAATTTCAGATTGCTAGGGAGATTGCTATGACAGTTTACCTTCGATGGAATAGCAATAAGGAAGCCCAGAATTACACTGTATTGTTAAGGAAGCTCTTGTTCTGATTTAGGATAGTATACTTGTGTAGCCTGCTTAACTGTTCGTAAAATCTTAGGTTGTATATACGTGTGTGTATGTGTTTACAGTCAGTTTCTGCTAAAGCAATAATCAGTTTCTACATTAAAAACACTACATGGAATAAAAACTACTATGAAATTTTTTTCCCCAATAAACTGATCAAGTATACCATTTTATAGATATGGGCCTTTCCAGGTAGTATGATATAAGGTCAGGAAATGGATAGGCAAGAAGAAATTCAGATTCCAAGAAAGGCACTTCACTTCTTTGACTCACCCTTAATATTTGAGAAGTGGGGGCGATTATACTGACTTGGTAAGCACATATAATTTTTGTGAAGAGAAAATAACTTTCGAGGTCTTTGAAATGCATGAACCGCTATACAAATGTGAGTAGGTATCATGGACCTGGAAAATAATAAATGCTCCATTACAAAGGGGCATTGATTTTATGTATAAATACCCTAACATTTCCAACCCTAGTAATCTATTTTGACACCCTAGATTTCTAAAAATTATGTGTAGATTACAAAAAGTTTTCTGTAATCTTTGTATCTAGACTCAGTCTCCCCAAATCAATGCTTATCTATATTGGCAATATGGACTATTCTATAGGAACATAAGTCTTATATCATGTTTCATTCATCAAACAGAAGTGTCAAGATCAACAGAAGCAACTTCTTCAGCTCAGGCCTGGGGTTAGATTTCATAGGTTGAGTAGTCCTTTTGCTTGATGTTATTTGATCAAAGTTGGTTGTTAATGACAACATTATTGGATGATTAAGTTACAGTATGCTGTTGATGGCCGTCCAAAGGGAGAAAAGAAAACACTCATGCTGCCTAGTTACTATTCTTCAACAATTCTTTATCATTTAAATTTGAAAAAGTCTATAATAAAAGAGCTTTAATACAGGAAAAGGATTAATAGTAAAATGATACCATGAAAAACTCCTTATTTTACAGACCTGATGCCGATGCAGGCAAAATCACATCCCTTGTGAATATTGCTCAGGTTTTCACTATAATTTGTATCTGTATGATAGGTGTAACCTTTAATTTCCTGAATGTAGCCTTGTAAGGACGTACTTGTTATAATGAGAATTATTCAACATGAGTGTATGTTCTTTTATTAAATAATTTGGGATGCTAAGGAGCTTTACACAGCAATAATTGTATACACTGATAAAGTCTGCAGACTGGGAATTCTTCCTAAATTTTTATGAGGGCACATACCTGGGCATAAAGATAACTATTAATAGAGAATCGTGCAACTGAACTTCATTATGCTAAATACTTAGGATATCTCAAAGTGTATTGCCCAAAACTTTGATAAATGTTCTCAATTGTTTTTATCATGGGCAGGATTAAAATAGTAAAAATGAATTCTGCCATTAGACTCAGTATCATTTTAATGTGCTTCAACAAAAATTGCCTGCTAAATTTAATAGGCATTGCAATAAAATTACCTTTACTTCTTAGATTATTTTGTTTTTATTCAAAGAGAAGTTGAGAAAATCATTGGTGAACTGAAATAGATACAGAGTTTATTGAATTCAATTTTTTTTCCAGTTTAAATGTAAAGATATACTGCTTAATTATTCTAAACCATAATAAACACTCTACTACTACTCAAGGGGGGGGGGAAATAGAAAATTAGAGAGAGAAAAAATTGTTTTGGTTAATATTTTACTTGTTCAGCTGTTCATGTCTTAAGTCCATCTTTGATTTAATGTCTGTAGGGAAGAAAGCTTTTCACATGCTTTTCAAAGTTAGTTAATATACATTTCAACAGTAGTTGGTACATTGGTACTATTGCCTATGATTCATCAATATCAAAATATATTTGCCCAGGAGGGCTATGGTGTCAAAGATAGACCATTTGGGAATTAAATATTTATTTTAGAATCTTACTTTATAAATACTGAATACCAAATAAATGTGTATATGTATATACACATACATCATATATATTTGATTTTCCATAGAGTTGTATTTTGTCTATTATGATTTTAAAAATCCATATATAATATGCTACTCCTGAGAAATCAGTAAATTAGAAGGTGATCCAATTATTTTCAACTAGTAGATGATATTTTATTCTCAAATGACTGACATATTGAATGTGAACATTTTAAAAGCTTCTGATGGCTAGTCCCAAGGATCTGTGGTATTTTTGATCCTTCTCAGTAGCTTAAAAGTGACATTTACATTGAAAGACTAGAAGAAAAGTAGAAGGAGTGCTCACTTGGGTCTCCTGGGGGTCACGGTCTTCAAAATAGACTTCTTCTTTATGCTTTCCCTTTACTCTTCCCTCCGGACCCCTCTGCAAGTCTTTTTTGTGTGTGTGCTGAAAACATCAACTTTTGTTTTTTAAAGAAGAGAAAAAATTTCTTTTCTCACTTGAGAGAATCTGGGGAGCTGTAGCCTTCTATTCTGGGAGAATGGGTTGCTTTTTCCTTATCATTAGTTGTTAGAAAAGTTTGGGGCTTTGGTGGACAAGAGACCTATTACAAACACAAAGAAAGTCCACAGAGGAAGTAAGAGCTGCAAAGAGAACAGCGGCTGGTACCATTAGAGGAAAGGGTCTCATAGAATTCAGGTCTGAATTCTGAGTAAATATAGGAGGAGTTCTCAGGTGTATAGGCCCAATGCACTGAGAATGAGACTAACACTCAGAGTATACAAATTAGGATAATCCAAGAAAGGATGTCCATGTTAAGAATCAGGCCAGAGATTTGGGTTCTAACTAGTGGTGACTGAAGGGATACTAAGAATTTCTAGCAAAGAAGAGCAGTGAAACCAGGAAGTGCACCTGTTACACTAGCGTGTTAAAATAATTCTCACTAAGGCTAATACAATAACTAATTGGGTTAATATTTTCTCATTTTAGGACTCTGTGCTTTATGCAAGCAATCTTACTGATGCGCTGGTAACCCTGTTATGGATATCTATTATAATGAATAAGGCCAGTCATTTGTTAACTGTTGATGCACATTAACTGACTTAGAAATTTTATGGCACAAATATATTTTTGAGGATAAAACAACAGTTGAAGTATTTATAATATATTCATACATTTGTTTTGTCTACACTTATAGATCTTATATAAGAATCAAGACATTGTTGGCTTCACAGTTGTTTGGGAAATGGAAACTTGAAAAGTTTGTCATCAAGGTGTGTTAAGTCTCAGAAAATGTAAATCTGCTTCGTTTACTGCTTCAAATGGAAGATCAGGTTTTATTAAGATATCTTTAGAAAGGGAAGAAAAAGCAAACATAATTCATTCATATTCACATATATTCACATATACTTCTATACATTCAGGTACATGTCTAGGAGGTATTTCTTAGTCACATTACCTTTTTTTTTTTTGCGGTACGTGGGCCCCCCACTGCTATGGCCTCTCCCGTTGCAGAGCACAGGCTCCGGACACGCAGGCCCAGCGGCCATGGCCCACGGGCCCAGCCGCTCCACGGCATGTGGGATCTTCCCGGACCGGGGCACGAACCCGTGTCCCCTGCACGGGCAGACGGACCCCCAACCACTGTGCCACCAGGGAAGCCCTACTATGTGAATTTTTAAAATTTAAAACAAAGCTTCAAATTGAAATTTCATGTATGTTCTTAAAGGATGATATTTTAAAAAGCCATTTATATTCAGAAAGGCACTAACTGTTTCAGGTTTTGTATATTTTAAACTTGGAGATAAAAGATAAATGAGCATTCCCTTCAGAATAAAGTATTTCTTCCGAAGACTGTGTTCAGGTGTGCATGGTGTCAAGGTCTTTCTGCATTTCCTTAGGAATTTCAAAAGTAACCAATAAATTGACAGGATTAGACACTTCCTTAAGAAGAAAACTATTCTGAACCTGGAGCCTAACAATGCAACGCTGTCCTTTCTCATATCTAGAAATAATATAGGAAAAGTTAACCCATTCATTCCCTTTTTAGGTAAGAGCAGTTTGCAAGCAAAATATTCCAACTTGCTAAAAATGGTCAGACATCACTTGATAAACAAAAAAATTGATGATGCCAAAAATTTATATCAAAATGATGAAATGTTCCGTTAGACATCATTGTTCTCAAATACTTATGATTTGCAATAGCAGATTATACCAGTTTAATCTGTCCCTTTTACCACGCTTGGTAAAAACGTTTATCTTCTTATGATACATGAATTGTTCAACACTTGATATCATTCAGTATCATCTCAGATATGTTAAAGAGAATTTGCTTTGCAAAACCTGTAACATGAACACAACCAAAAAGGAAAGCTGGGGACTAAGAGGACGACCAAAGAATAATTCATTAATTTTCTAATTATTACTCATCCTTAACCAGGCAGCTATATGCATTAAAAGATATTAGAACACACTCATTTCTAAGCAAGGAGTGACTGTCTCAGTCCATAACACTTTATGGGACTTTTTTTTTTTTCCATTTCATCAAGGTTACTTTAACACTGTTCAGATGTTGCTAGACAAGGATGTGATACATGAAAGTAGTGAGTTCAAGTGATATGAATCAAAAAATGTAAAGGAGCTTCCTGTCAAGAGAAAGCAAAAAGCAATAACTTGAGGTTGATGAAGATTTTGCTTCAATTACTCCAGTAACACTTGCAATAATAAACACTTAGGTAGCATTTACTGTGTACCATTAAACACTTTACTTATGCTAATTTGCTGTGAAATAGAGTAGGACCTTCTGCTAGGTATCTTGAGAGTACGCATCTTTGCTGTCATTTTTCTTAAGAGTCTGAGAGTGTGGTAATGGCTAGACTACCGTGCAGGCCACCACTCAGGCAGCTCTCTTCAACCATGAATCCAAAAAGATGATTTGGGGTAGAACATGTTTTGACACTGAGCTGAATAACCTCTGTGGATCTACCATTCACAGACTTAAGTAAAAGCCCCTTTTGAAATTATTTATATCTTTAGCTTTTTACCTTTCCCTGGGACTAATGAAATAAAATTCTTTCTAATGATTGGAGTGTTATCTTTGTCATATTTGTCTTTACAAATGAAGATATGTGGGGATGCTTTCTCTTCTCTAAGAACCTACTTCAAATCCACCTGTGTCCAATTAATTCCTTTAATCATTTAAAATTTTCTCTTAAGATTTTATTTATAGTTCAGTGATGTGTTTCCTGAGTGCTGTTAACATTAATTTTATATGAACTAGTTTGATGGATTGCTGCCACTTTTTTACCATTCCATTCAGTTATACATTTCATTCATTCTGTTTAATTAGTTCATTCAAAGAATTATCAAGTACCCAAAATGAGACATTCATTTTGCTAATTTCTATGGAATAAACCTCATGGCTTATTAGCAGAGACCTGCTATATATCAGCTTCTTATACACACTGTATTTTGTCTTTAGTGTGGTGGTTTCAGTTAGAAGGTCTGGGTAGATGAGGATTTTTATTTTTATTTTTTTTGCTCTTAGTTGACCAACCATGCCTCTGTCAGAAGTTGTTTTGTTTATACAGTAGCTCAAAAACACAGATCCATAATCTCAATCAGACTGTTCATATTCATAGATATGTTTGGAAAATAAAATTTAGCATAGTAAGTCTCAGAGGATTAGCCAAATAATGGAACAGGAAAAAGATTTAGCTACCTACTATCATTTTTATATTACATGGATCAAACATGTTCTCTAATATTTGCTTAGATTTACAATAGCTATTTATTTTTATTTAGAATTTGAGTATCTTTCTTCTCAGTTAAGTTCTGTTCTTTCCCTAAGCTTTGCAGCTTTGCTTGGAATATAAGTGCTTTAAAAAAAATATTTCTGTACTTTTGGTTGTAGTGGCGCTTGTGGTGATGGTGGGATATTTTTATCTATTTATTATTTATTTCCCAAGTTTTCTGATTAAAGAGAGGTTTAGTTCGATTGCTCCTAAAGAACAAAACTTGGCATTAATTACATTCTCTTCCCGACTATCCACTTGATCAGTCCAATTTGAAGGACATTAAACACAATACAATATTGAAGATGACTAATTAAAAATAAAAACTCTCCGTGTTTCTTTGTCTTACTTTTTAAGACCATAAGGTGCTTTTCTTGGAATCTTTGGCTTCTTCTGAGAGATGATGGTTTATATCACTTCCTAGGCCTGAAAATAATTTGGCTTCTCACAACAAAATGATATTATTCTATTAGTTGCTAAGCATTTTGCTGATATTTTTAGGGCCCCTAATTTAAAAAATATTTCCAGGGATTAATCTATATTGACTCACTCATTTTTCGTTATGTAACAAACATTTTTTGGATGCCCAGTCTTTGCAAGTTTCTCTGTTAGAGATGGGGAACACAGATGAGTAAGAACATCAGTGTCCTCAAAGTCTCATAGATGTATTTTACCAATTAAGTTAAATTATTTTTTGTCAGAGTAATCCTACTTTACAGTTTCCTAGAATGAAGTTCGTTTCCTTATTTCTACCTATCCCGTGGATTAATTTTTTTTTTTTTTTTTTTTTTTTTGGCCACACTGTGTGGCATGCAGGATCTTGGTTCCCTGACCAGGGGTCGAACCCATGCCCTCTGCGTTGGGAGTGTAAAGTCTTAACCGCTGGACCACCAAGGAAGTCCCAGATTTTTGACACTTAATAGCTGTGTGATCTTGTTTCTCCATATTCAAAATATGTCTGAAATACCTGTACTGTTTTTGTCACAGAATAGTTTTAAAACTCTAAGACATTTTTCCTCTTCTTTTTTTTTTTTGTTTTTTTTTTTGGTTTTTTTTTTTGTTTTTTTTTTTTTGCATTACGCGGGCCTCTCACTGTTGTGGCCTCTCCCGTTGCGGAGCACAGGCTGCGGACGCGCAGGCTCAGTGGCCATGGCTCACGGGCCCAGCTGCTCCGCGGCATGTGGGATCTTCCTGGACCGGGGCACGAACCCGTGTCCCCTGCATCGGCAGGCGGACTCTCAACCACTGCACCACCAGGGAAGCCCTTTCCTCTTCTTCTTACTACAAATATTACTATTACTATTAGGTACTTAAGTATAATGGTATTACTTTTAGGGTCCAAAATATGTTTTCCAGTGGAGTATCTTGTGAATCACATATTAAAAATTAATAAGAGCAAAGAAATTGCCTTCACATAATACTTTTGAGTATACTGTTCCATTTCAGAATGACTTTGGAATGCTAATATTTTAATATTTTTGCACTTTAAAAATGGATTGCTAGTCCAGATTTTGCATTCTGAGTAGTAAAGATTTTCTTTGCTAATTTTATAATCAGTCTATAAATGTTATAGTAGCTTACTTTGAGATACAGTAATATATAGGGTCTGGGAATAAATGTGGAGTTTCCTTTCTGAATTGGTTAACTTTTTTGGCCATAGCACTTTATGTATTCTGGAGTTGTTTGTTATGAGTTAGTAAATCTTTTAAATTTGGAAAAATTAATGCTTTTTATTTTCATTGGAAATATACAGATTTCTGTGATCTGGCAACAAGTGTAAAGTTTTATTTAGCTAGATTATTTGATGAACTGATCAGTTATATCACTAAATATTAAAATTAAAGTACAAAAGTGTGTTATTTAATAAATTTCATTATCAAGTTAATAAAAATTTTGTTACAGAATTAAGGTCATTTTAATTATTATTTATTTCATAAATTAAAATAACATAAAATAAACTAGCTACTTGGTAATAATGTTAATGACTTCTGGGAGTTGGCTAACCTATTTTTGGAATTATTCCAGACCTGAATTGTATAAGAAAGTTTCTATTAGGATTTAAGTAGAAATTGAATCTGTTTAAGATGATTAGTCAGTGTGTGTTTAAAAATACTCTGGATTACATTTTACCAATCAAATATTCTAGGGCCTTGTTAGCTTATTATTGATTTGTCTGAAAATATTAGCAACTTCTTGTGATGGATGTGAGAAACAGGTGTGTGAGTATCAAAAAAACTGGCAAATTTGATTTTATTGAAATGTCTTATCAGCTACTCAAAACAATTAAGCATAGAGATAGAGGAAAAGATTCTTACTGCCAAAGTAGAGAGAGGATTATTGAAAAGGTGAAGAAGCTTACCTCTCTGCAGAGGATGCTGAAGTGACATGTACAAGAGTGGGTATGAGTTCATGTTAATTAGCAAAGAAGAGGAAGTCAATCTCCCCCACTAAACAATATGCTTCATCAGTTAAGGACTGTTTATTTACCATCATTTCTCAGCATTTAACCCAAAGTATAGCATCTATGAGGAATTCAAATAATAAAATTCTGGTCAAAAGTTAACAACAAAAAAAGAAATTATGGGCAACAAATAATTTATGAAAGATTATAAGCAGTTTCTATGTCTATATAAGAACTCATTCATTGAAATAAAAAGGATATTGAACTTCAAAGTATATAAAACTACATTGGATAAGTGAAGGAAAACAGAAGGAAAAAATGTCAAGAAATCCAAAAAATATATGATATGAACATTTTAAGAGGGTTATATAAAAGCACATGGCATATGGTGATTGTTCACAGTGATTTTTTTGGGCTGCTAGAATCAGAATGAGCTATGTAATTAGACAACCTGTTCATAATTATTACTGTGATTGACATTATTTGAAGCACATTGAAGGTTGTTCTGTAAGACCCAGGATTATCATAATTAATGAATATGTAAATGACTAATTGATGGTGACTTCTGCCATATCAATATTGCTATATCTTAAAGGTTCTTGAGTAAGTATGCAGAAGGCTCAGAATTTGGTTGAATACAATGCAGTACATTTTGTGTTTCATCTTAGCATTTTCCCTTAGCTGTGTCACATCTTGGATAATATTAGACATGACACATTCAGCCTGGATATTACAAACAAAACATAAGGCAGCTGAAGGATGTAGTCATTGAAGAGACTCACAATTTAACCCACCTTCTCTCTGTGTTAGTCATGTTTGAGAGGATATCCGTTCATAAAAACCTGTGCAGGGAGTTATTTGGGATTATGAGAGCCTTATAAAGTCATCCAAGATAGTCTTATAGAGATATAATTGCTTTTTTAGTTAGTGCGTTGACTAAGGCATCTTAAAGTGTTTGTGGCTTGGCAGTGAATGAAAAGTAGTTGATAGTTAAAAGAAATAAGAGCATATAGAACACATTTGGTTACTTATTGTAAAGTTCATGTGAAATCACAGAATAATGTTAAATCAATAGAGATCTACGCAGATAATTATGTTCATGTACCACTTACTGTAAAAGGTTATGTGGAAAAAAACAGGTAAAATTTTCAATACAGTGCTTGTTTTATTATAGGCATTAATGGTGATTATTTCTAAAATTATTCTTTAATGCCTACTGCATATATGTGTGTTTACATAAGTCTGACTTTAATATAAGTGGACTGTTTTAACAAGCTGCCCATGAAAATGATTATCAACATCCTAGGCATGTGTATTTTAAACATGAGATTTTGAAATGTTAATTTTTAAGAAATACTATATAGAAGCAACACTTATTTTCACTACATCTTTAGTTTTATTTCATTTATCAGTATGATTTAGCTATCCACAAAATGTTAACTAATCAGCTAAATAATGACATTATATTTCACAAGTACATCTAGGTAACTTTCAACTGAGTAAAGCTTAAAATACTTTTGGACATTTTAGAACTTTATAAAAGTGGGATGAAATATAAAGTTACATAGTAAAATTCTTTTAATATTTTAAGAGACTTGGAATCCAAATAATTTATAATTTTTACACATATGGCATTGTGTTGTGTGTTTACAAAAGATGATAATTGCGACGTCACAGAGATACCATATCACATAAATAAAACCTGATGTATATTTTCCTCCAATATGTTTGCTTTTCTTGTTTGGATTTTTGATTGTATTCCTCTCCTCTAATTTGTCCTGATTTGAATAAGTCATGAAGAACAAGAGTGAAAAAGCCAAAATATGCAATGCTAGGTATACCTGTATCCTTGTTCTAGTCTTATGCAAGCAAGGGGTTCAGATTAGTAATGACTCATGTGGCATTTGTTTAACCTATGAAATCTTAAAAGGCTTCATCCATGGTGTATAGATTTCCAAAGA
Organism: Mesoplodon densirostris; assembly: GCF_025265405.1. Taxonomy (NCBI): domain Eukaryota; kingdom Metazoa; phylum Chordata; class Mammalia; order Artiodactyla; family Ziphiidae; genus Mesoplodon; species Mesoplodon densirostris. The sequence continues at coordinate 105,418,368 of NC_082671.1, read as the reverse complement.
CACAAAGTATCTAATTTCTTCTTTTTATGATAGATCAGTTGAAATTCAATCAACATGGTCATAGACACTGAAAGCACTTTTACCCATAACGTTCCCTCTGTTCTCTACTCCCATAGTACTTTGTTTGGTTACTAATACGTTACCTGTCAAATGGCACAAATGAGTTGTACGTATGTCTATCTTCCCTATCATAATGGGAGTTGCTTGGAGGCAGGAATTGTGTCCCCAGTTCGTTTGTTTCCCCAGCCTCCAACATGTGGAGGTTACGTATACAAAGCAATCAGTAAACGTGTGGAATTAGATTGTATTGTTCAAATAATTTTTGTCAGACATTCTTGTTCATTTGACTCTATGGATTAGAAAAGTGCCTTTATCTATATTCAAGAGGATGTTGTCAATATTAAAAACTGGAATAAGACATTGCTTTAAATAAACTAATGAAAATACTGAAAAGGAAATATTTGTATCTATTTGGTTATCTTTATGTGTATCTACATACATATCTATATTTATGCCTATTTTATATTTATGTCTAAATCTATATTTGATTCATACATTTTGGAATTTCAAAGTGAATACCTTGTTGGATCACCATTGGTCATCACAAAATTGAGCTAAATTTTAGAAAAATAATGGTATAATATTTTGTGATCACAAAGATAAAGCCCATATTGTGTGCTATTTTTGCATAATTGTGCTGTATTGTCCTATTTTGTTTCAAGTTGCCCCTCACTCTAGTCCGCTTTCCAGTATTCATAGTCATCTTTCTAAATGTAGGTCTGGTGATGTCACTTCTTAATTCTAGCTTCCTAACTTGCCATGGAGGATCTTGATAATTCTGTTCTTGTCTGTCTCTATGCACTAATCACTAGTCATTTACCCCATTATACTCCCTGCCTTCTGCCACGCAAAACTCTGGAGTCCCCCAAACAGCTCAGGCTGTTTCATACCTCTATGGTTTTTCCCAGATATTCCTTTCTGTCCAAAATGCTCCTTTCTGTGATATTCTCCTAGAAAACTCAATCCCCCTTAAAGATTCAACTCAAACTATCAATTCAGAAGCTTTCCTTCCTTTCTCCAGACAGAACCAATCACAGCCTTCTCTGAGTAGTCACTCTGTATCCTGAACCTACTTCCATTTTTACACATAGTAGGTGCTATTTCAATATTTGTTTTCATCTTTGTCTCTCTTTCTACTAGGATAAAATCTCTGAAGGTTGGATCCCTGTTTTTCTATCTTTTTATCCCTAGAACCAGACATACCATTTGGGATATAGCAGGTACTCAATAAATATTTGTAGAACAAATTATCTTTAATCTTCACAACCACATATGTTTACAAATGAGGGTGCTGAGGTCTGAAAAGATTAACTTGCTCAAGGTCAGAGAGCTAGTGAATGGCAGATATTTTTCTTACAGTCTAGGACTCTTTCATCAATTTTGCAGCAGTGTTCCTGTCTTTTCTCCCAGGAATAATGAAAGAGCTATTTATATTCAGACCCATCCTCCTAGATATGTGGAATCTAAAAAATGGTACAAATGAACTTATTCACAAAACAAGAGTGGAGTCACAGGTGTAGAAAACAAACTTATGGATACCAGGGCGGAAGGGGGGAAGGATAAATATAGGAGGTTGGGATTGACATGTACACACGACTACATATAAAAGAGATCACTAATAAGGACCTACTGTATAGCACAGAACTCTACTCAATACTCTGTAATGACATTATAGGAAAAGAATCTAAAAAAGAGTGGATATATGTATATGTATAACTGATTCACTTTGCTGTACACCAGAAACTAACACAACATTTTATTTTTTTAAATTTATTTACTTAATTTATTTATTTTTGGCTGCATTGGGTCTTCATTGATGCACGGGGGCTTTCTCTAGTGGAGGTGAGCGGGGGCTACTCTTTGTTGCGGTGTGCAGGCTTCTCATTGAGGTGGCTTCTCTTATTGTGGAGCATGGGCTCTAGGCACGTGGGCTTCAGTAGTTGTGGCACGCGGGCTCAGTAGTTGTGGCTCGTGGGCTCTACAGTGCAGGCTCAGTAGTTGTGGCACATGGGCTTAGTTGCTCCGCGGCATGTAGGATCTTCCTGGACCTGGGCTCCAACCCATGTCCCCTGCATTGGCGGGCAGATTCTTAACCACTGCGCCACCAGGGAAGCCCCTAACACAACATTTTAAATCAACTATATACTCCAGTAAAAATTATAAAAAAGGAAATTAAATTAAAAAAAAAAAAGAAAATTGAGTCCTTGTGGCTGCTCTGATGTAACCCACATCTGCCCAGAGAATGTTTTTCCTCTCTTTTCATGACTGTGAGCACCTCACCACTTCTTGAATTGGCTCAGGCTCTGCTCTCATCTTTTTTGTGTGGTTTGATGTATCTGACTTTATTTGATCTTGATTCAGATTACTTGATTTTTTTCTTTCTTTTCTGATGACAAGAGTCAAAGTGTCTACCTGGTATTGCTCTTCACTAAAATTAGTCAGCCTTTCTATAGGAACTTGCCGACAAGCCTCCCTTCCAATAGTACTTCCTCTTTTCCCACCATCACCATGACTATTCAGATCTTGACGTGTTCAGGCAGAAGCCATTTGGAGACATCAAGGAATTGATTTTTTCAGGTGTATCTAATGATGTGTTAAGAATTTTTAATAACTCCTTTCACATATATTTCTAAATACCAGTATATGAAGTGTTAATATTGTAAGAAATAATTGTTAAAAAAAGTTGCTTCTCTCCGAGACTTCATTTATATTTGTATACAGATTACTGTTTCTTGCCAAAAGTTGTTTAGCACTTGCCCCTTATCTTAGACCTAGGCTTTTACGTTCAGTTGCCTGTGACATATTGCTTTTTAAATGTTCACTGTCACATTCCTTGCAATATGTCTAAAACTCGTCTTTTTTTTTTTTTTTTTTTTTTTTTTTTTTGGTGGTACGCGGGCCTCTCACTGTTGTGGCCTCTCCCGTTGCAGAGCACAGGCTCCGGACGCCCAGGCTCAGCAGCCATGGCTCACGGGCCCAGCCGCTCCGCGGCATGTGGGATCTTCCCAGACCGGGGCACGAACCCATGTCCCCTGCATCGGCAGGCGGACTCTCAACCACTGCGCCACCAGGGAAGCCCCCTAAAACTCATCTTTTAACTTGCCCTCCAAACCAAAATTTTCTCCACTTCTCCATTTCTCTCAGTAGCATGCCCCCTACCTTTTAAAACATTCTGTCAATCTAAAATCTTTTAAAATTCCGTCACTTCATTCCATGTAGTTATTTGTTAGTACTTCCTCTCCATCATCCACTAAGGGGACCAAGGCATCAATGTCAGTTGATTGTTCGTTCAAAATATCTCTCAGAATCAAAAGTCCTTCAGGGCCTCCCTGGTGGCGCAGTGGTTGAGAGTCCGCCTGCCGATGCAGGGGATACGGGTTCGTGCCCCAGTCTGGGAGGATCCCATATGCCGCAGAGCGGCTGGGCCCGTGAGCCATGGCCGCTGGGCCTGCGCATCCGGAGCCTGTGCTCCGCAACGGGAGAGGCCACAACAGTGAGAGGCCCACATAACGCAAAAAAAAAAAAAAAAAAAAAAAGGAAAAAAAAAGTCCTTCAGCAACACCTGTTGTAATACATCATCACCATATCGCCTCTTGGTACAATAGCCACTTCCTGTCTCCTGTTTCTACATCTATCAAGCCACTCTGTATAACTCAGATAAGTTAATTTTCCTAAGACACTACTTTTATTATGTCATTATCTCTGCTCCTGCCTATTTATTATGACCAAACTCTTCAACCTGACAACTGAGGATTCAAACAGACCAGCTTTTTTTCATGTTTCCTCTGCCAGGATTTGCCCTTTTAAGCTGCTTCCCCCATTCATCTGAGTAACCTTTCATCTTTGAACAACCCACTTTAATGTCACTTCCTCTGTGAAGCCTTTTCTGAACTAATTAATCATTTCATCCTCTGTGTTTTTATAACATCCATCATATTATAATACAGATAGCTGTTTACCTGTCTTTCTCAACTACTTTTGAGTTCTTTCAGGTTGAGGACTAGATTTTAGTCATATATTTATTCCCAAAACACAGTACAGTATCTGGCATTGAGTAGGAATTTAATACATGTTTGTTAAATGAATGAATGAATAAAACAATAGTGCCTTACTTCTTTTCCATGTGTTATTCTCAGCTCTGTGCATTCACTCACACTTTGTTTACTTTTCTGAAAAGTCTTTACACTGTTCTCCAAAAATTCAAACACAGCATATTTTTGAAAATAGTTCAGTACAAAATGACACACATATTCAGTATTATTAGAACTGTTTAAATGTAGGCATATATGCAACATCTCCAAGAGGTGTCTGTATTAGAGTGGTAGGATTTATTGTTACTGTTAACAATAAACTTCTTGTAAACAGATTTTAAAGTTCTCCATTTTACCTTATTGTTTTGCATTTTGAAAGTTGTAGAATGGCCTATCATGGTGTCCTTAAAATATAGAGTAGAATAAAAACTGTTGACTATGCACCATAAATATATTCTTCCCTGTACACAAACACATGAGCATGCACACAACTTTAAAGTTACTTGAAGGATCAGATCAAATTCTACGTCTTCCATTAAACTTTCCATAAATAATTCTGTTTTACTGTGTTTTGCCTCAAAATTCTTTAGCATTTCTAGTCTGTAAGAGAAAACTATTATTTTGTTCACTGTGGCTAACTATTTTGTTTGATGTTTTATCTCACGTAAGAGCCAGGATTTCTTTTTTTTTTTTTTTTGCGGTACGCGGGCCTCTCACTGTTGTGGCCTCTCCCGTTGCGGAGCACAGGCTCCGAACGCGCAGGCTCAGCGACCATGGCTCACGGGCCCAGCCGCTCTGCGGCATGTGGGATCCTCCCAGACTGGGGCACGAACCCGTGTCCCCTGCATCGGCAGGCGGACTCTCAACCACTGCGCCACCAGGGAAGCCCTAAAGCCAGATTTAAATTAACACAAACATATGTGCTTAGTTAACTATACTTTTCTTAGTATATTTATTCTCTTTCCAATTTTTAAAATCCAGGATTGGTGTACTCTCGGCTTGAAATTACAACTCACTCAGAAATAAAGTGCAGTTTATCTGCTGACCCAAAATTTGGAGGCTCCAGGAATGAATTCAGAATTAGCTAGAGCAATTAAAGTGTTGCAGTCTTATCTCTGTAATGATACCTCTCAGGTCCCAACTATCAAAGGGCTATTTAGCCCTTGATATCTCTTGCAACTTCTTTTTCCTCTCCTTCTCCCTCAGTGAAGGCAGGAGACTAGGAGGACTAATAGCTGCCAGCATTTTTGTTAACAGAACCTAAGCTGTTTCTTTAAAGCAGGCTTCTTAAAGCAAAAACAACAGAGAAGTACTTTTTTCTTTACAGTTTATTACTAACATTACAAGTCAGCTTTTATTAGAGCAAATACTAATGTCTCAGCAATGCACAGAAGTCTCACGATTTTGTTTGCTTTCACAAAATGGATTGTTGATACCTATTGCTCTCCACTTTCTGAATTCACTTATCACATCCACATACACAGATATTATAGTTTGATGTCAGCAATGCCTTTTATTATTTGTGGTGGTCTCCTGAAATTCTTTTAGAAAATAAGTGTGTGTGTGTGTGTGTGTGTGTGTGTGTGTATTAGAGAGAGGATAAGTGAGAAAGAGAGAGGGAAAGAAAGGGAGGAACAGAAAGAGAGGGAATGTGTTGTTTAAATGGACTAGAAATAAGAAATAGCAATGGAACTCTGAAAATTTAGTTATTATTCTTATATTGGATTAACTATGAAAAGGTTATTTGGGACTGGAATTTTAGTTTTGACCCTGCAGAACACATAAACAAGCTTAGTCAGTTTCATTTATGTGCCCACGCTCCAAATTTGTTTTAACCGCTGTTAAAACATAGAGTCCATTGTTTCTATCTATTTAGGGCCCATTGTAGCCCATTGATTTTGTTTCATGTTGTGCCCAAGTCAACCACTGTTATTTTAGAGTGACTTAAGGGGCATTTTATTTACCAGTTTCTCTGTAGAGTTAAGTCTCACCATGTAGGTTGATGAGCATCATCAATTAAGTAACACATTCTGTTCATATTGTCACACATATTCTGTCATAACCAGGAATCACCTATGATGTTGTTCCATCTACTATATTGCAGGAAAAACAGAGATTTCTGACAGATGTTCTACATGAAGTGATGCTGCTTGACGGCTTGGCCAGTTCCCATCCAGTATCACAGGAAGTGCTACGGGCAACAGATATTGACAGGGTGTTTGACTGGATCGCATATAAAAAGGTGGGAATAGATAAGACCCAAGTACCAATTGGATATTTCACTATCCTGGGTTAGCCAAACTATTTCATGCTAGATGTATTATATCTTTCTCTTCTCCCTGGCAAATAGAAATGGACTGTGAGTTAGAAAACATAGAGTCACCAGGTTCATGTCATTTTATGAGTTAGGGCTTTGCTTTATAAATCAGTAAGATGGAGAAGAACGTTTGCCAAATAATGCCTAGAAATATGGGAAGTATTAAGGAATAAATCTTTGGAGTCTTGATATGAAGTTGCTGTACAAATGGTGTTATGTCAGTTTTTATTATTATTAATAAGAGAGCTGACCTATATAGTGACAAATTATTTCCCGCCAATGCCCCTTAAATACATATTTTGATTGGCTGCTGCAAATGGGTATAGGCAGTGACCTGACATATGTATTTTATAAACATTATTTAAGGGAGATTTGGGGAATTAAGCATGTTTCCTGGATAATAAGCATAATTAATGAAAACTTAAGGACTGGACTTTCAATGGTAAAGATTTTGGACCAATGACTAGACGTCTGTAGCAATAAGGTATATTATGAATTTTTTTCCATTGTTACCTGGATTAGGATTTTTCCTTATATCTCTGTCCCTTTGTTGTTCTAATTTTAACAGGAGCATGTACATCTCAGTGTATAACACTTAGCAGCCACTTAATAATTGTTAAAATAGTATTAAAATCTACTTTGTCTTTGGTGTAGATTGAATTGCGTTTGTTAGGATTTCTATATAAATACTCTATTGATTTAATAACGTTTTAAGCTTAAAAACAAGTTGCTAATATTCTTTATGAAAAACAAGATATTCCTCTTTATAACTAGAGATCAAATAATGATTCATCAGAATTTTTTGGTGCAGTAATTTGGATGTTTGGTTTTGCACCCAGGAAATGACTATCTCAATGGTTATTAGTTAATATTGTATGCTATTAGTTAACATTGTATGCTATAATATGTAAAGTTGCAAATTGTGTTAGAAAATATCTTTTCAAGTCACTGATCATTGCATTGGCTCAGAAAGGATATTTTCGATGTTTTATAAAGATAAGTGGAAGTGTAGTACCATATTTAAAGTATGTAGTGTTAATATTTTTATTTTAAATGTTAAATAAATATTTAAAGTACACATTCACTTTTATATATGATATTTTTGGCTAGATTTTGCTGGATGCACATTTGGTTCATTCAACTCTATTGATTCTTAAAATATAATGCAGAAAATAATTTATTAAGTTAGCTTGAGATGCATTTGGAGACATGTCTGTGGTTATTTCCCACCTAACCACCAATTCTAAAAGACTATTTGTAAATACCAGTATTATTTCTGCATGAATAATATCAGGAAAATAGTATTTTGATTAAATATGTTATAGATGTGCTTTTACACGTAAGTTAACATTTATTCCAAATTTCATATATTTGAGTAATTTTTAATTCATTCAAGAAGGTTAAGAGTTAAAACAGTAGGAAAGAAGGAAGTTACAATGATTATTATTTTACCCTCTCTACATTTTGGTGCAAAGTCTTACCAGTTTACAAATGTGATACATGAGCAAACTGTGCCATGATGCTCAGGTCATCATCGTAACGGACACTGGCTTATTTGTCTCTAGCCATGTATCTTTATTTTTTAATTTTTTGAGGAATAACTGACAAATATAATTGTATATATTTAAAGTGTACAATGTGATGCTTTGATACACATATACATTGTAGAATGATTACCAAGATCAAGATAATTAACACCTCTGTCACCTCACCTAGTTAACTCTTTTTGAGGGTGGGGAGTGAGATTGCCTGAGATCTACTCTCTGCAACTTTGAAGTATACAGAACTGTATTATTAACTGTAGTCACCATGCTATACATTAGAGCATTCGAATTTATTCTTCTTATAAGTGAAAATTTGTACCCTTTGACCTATATCACCCCCATTTCCCCCTTCCCCTAGCCCTTGGTAATCACTACTCTACTCTCTGTTTCTATGAAATTGCCTTTTTTTTTTTTTAGATTTTGCATATAAGTGATACCATTCAGTATTTATCTTTCTCTGGCTTATTTTACTCAGCATAATGACCTCCAGGTTAATCTATGTTGTCACAAATGGGAGGACTTCCTTCCTTTTATGGCTGAATAATATTCAATTATATATATATCACATTTTCTTAATCCATTCATCTGTTGAAAGGCATTTAGATTGTTTTTATATCTTGATTATTGTGAAGAAATGCTGAAAGGAACATGGGTGTGCAGATATCTCCTTTAGATACTGGTTTAAATTCCTTTGGATATTTAGGAGTGGGATTGCGAGATCATATGGTAGTTCTATTTTTAATATCTTGAGGAACCTCCATATTATTTTCTGTAATGGCTGTACCAATTTACATTCCCACCGACACTGTGTAAGGGTTCTCTTTTCTTCACATCCTCACCAACATTTGTTATCGCTTGCCTTTTTGATAATAGCCATCACAACAAGTATGAAGTGGCATATCTCACTGTGGTTTTGATTTGCACTTCCCTGATGATTAGTGATGTAGACCATCTTTTCATATAGCTATTGGCCATTTGTATGTCTTCTTTGGAAAAATGTCTATTCAGGTCCTTTGCCTATTTTTTAATTGGATTATTATTATTATTATTATTATTATTTTGCAATTGAGTTGTATGTGTTCTTTATATATTTTGGATATTAACCCCTTATCAGCTATATGTTTGCTAATGCTTTCTCTCCTTCTTCAGGTTGCCTTTTCAATTTATTGATTGCTTTGCTGTGCCAAAGCTCTTTAGTTTGATGTAGTCCAATTTGTTTATTTTAACTTTTGTTGCCTGTGTTTTTGGTCTCTTATCCAATAAATCATTTCTAAGACCAATGTCAAGGATATTTTCCCCTATATTTTCTTCTAGGAGTTTTATGGTTTTACATCTTACATATAAGTCTTTGGTCCATTTCAGGTTCATTTTTGTGAGTGGTGTAAGATAAGAATCTGGTTTCATTCTTTTGCATGTGGATATCCAGTTTTACCAACACTGTTTATCAAAGAGACTAACCTTTCTCCATTGTGTGTTCCTGGTGCTCTTGTCAAAAATCAGTTGACCACATATGTGTTGATTTATATATGGAATCTCTGTTCTGTTCCACTGTTCCATGTACCTGTTGCCAGTACCACAATGTTTTGATTACTGCAGCTTTGTAATATAGCTTGAAATCAGGAATTGTGATGCCTCCAGTTTTGTTCTTTTTTTCTCAGGATTACTTTTCTATTTGGGGTCTTTTGTGGCTCCATACAAATTTTAGGATAATTTTTATCTATTTCTGTGAAAAATGCCATTGGACTTTTGATAGGGATTACATGGACTCTCTAGATCATTTTTCGGTAGTATGGAGATTTTCACAGCATTAACTTTTCCAATCCAAGGTCATGGGATATCTTTCCATTTGTTTGTATCTTCCTCAATCTCACCAGTGTTTCATAGTTTTCAGTGTATGTCTTTCACCTACTTGGTTAAATTTATTTATAAGTATTTTATTGCTTTTGATGTTATTGTAAATGGGATTGATTTCTTAATTTCTCTTTCAGATAGTTCATTGTCAATGTATAGGAAGACAAATAATTTCTGTGTGTTAATTTTGCATCCTGAAACTTTACTGAATTAATTTATTAGTTGTAACAGTTTTTTAGTGAAGTCTTTAGGGTTTTCTATATATAAGACCATGTCATCTATAAACAGAGATAATTCTACTTCTTCCTTTCTGATTGAAGGTCTTTTATTTATTTACTTTTTTCTTGCTTAGTTGCTGTGACTAGGACTTTCAGTACTATGTTGAATAGAAATGGCAAGAGTGGGCATCCTTGTCTTATTCCTGATCTTAGAGGAAAGGCTTAGCTTTTCACCATTGAGTATGATGTTAGCTGTGGGCTTGTCTTCATTCTAGCCATGTATCATTATGCTTAAGTATAATGGAAATACTGGAAATACTGTCCTTACTGTGTTTTCAACTGATGATAGGATCTACACATTTTTAATGAAGACTTATCAAGAGAAAATTTTCTTTTTAACAACTACATTGAGGAATAATTAAAATACAATAAAATGTACATGCTTAAAAGGTACAATTTAATATGTTCTGATATATGTATCCCAGTGAAAACATCACCACAATCAAGTTAATGAGCATATTCATCAGAAGTTTCCTCATGCCTCTTTGTAATACCTCCTCCCATCCCTCCTCACTCCCCCACTGATCAACTTTTCACCGTAGATTAATTTTCATTTTCTAGAGCTTTATGTAAATGGAATTATACAGTATGCACTCTTTTTTTGTCTGCCTTCTTTCACTCAACATCATGATTTTGAGGTACAATTCATGTTGCAGAATATATGGATATAATATAATTTGTTTTTTCACCTGGATATTTGTTTTTTTCCAGTTTTTGGCTGTTACAAATAAAGCTACTGTGAATATTTTTGTACAGGTCTTTGTATGTGTATCTGCCTTTATTTCTCTTGGGTAAATACCTAGAACTGGAATGTCTAGATGATGATAGATATGTTTAATATTTTATGACACTGCTGAACTGTTTTCCGAAGTAGTTGAACCATCGTACCATGGTACATTCTCATTGAAAGTGTGCCAGAGTTCTACTTTTTCCACATCTTCACCAACACAAACTAGGTATAATCGATTTGTTTAATTTTAGATACTGTAATGGTATCTCATTGTGATTGTAATTTACATTCCCCTAATGACTAATGATATTGACCATTCTTTCATTTGCATATTCTCCCTTATATATCTTCCATGGTGAAGGGTCAATTCAAATCCTTTGCCCATTTTTTTTAGATTGGGTTGTTTTCTTATTATTGAGTTATGAGGATTCTTTATATATTTTGAATGCAGGTTATCATATATATGATATGCAAATAATGTTTTTCCCAATTTGTGACCTACTCTTTATTTTCATAGCAGTATCTTTCTAAAAGCAAACTATTTTAATTTTGATTAAGTGTGTTTTATCATATTTTTTAAAATTGATAGTTCTATTTGTGTCAGAGTTAAGAAATCTTTGGTTAATTCAAGGCCATGAAGATTATTCTTTTGTTTTTTCTTCCAAAAGTTTTATAGTTTTAAGTTTATATTTAGATCTATATTCAATTTTGAGTTAATTTTTGTATATGGTGTGAAGCTTGAATTGAATGTTTTTCTTTTTTTTGCACATGGATATCCAATTCTTCAAGAACCATTTCTTGAAATGTCTGTTATTTACCCTGTTGAATTGCCTTTGCACATTTGTTGAAATAAGTGAACTATGTGTGGGTCTATTTCTGGACTGTTTATTTTATTCTATTGATATATTTATTTATCTTGGCACCAATACCATACAATCTTGATTACTGTAGCTTTTAATAAGCTGTGAAATAAGGTTGTTTGTTCTCCAACTTTGTTCTTTTTTTTACAGTTCTTTTGGTTATTCTTGATCTCTTGAATTTCTATATGAATTTTAGAATGAGTTTTTCACTTTCTATAAAATTCTGTTGTAATTGCACAGATTGAATTCCATTTGTAAAATAATTTGGGAGCATTGACACCTTAGCAATACTGAGTGACCCATGAATACTGTATACTGTTCCATTAATTTAGGGCCTCTTCATTTTCTCTCAGCAATGTACTTTTCAATGAATAAATATTTCATATCTATTTTCAGATTTATCTCTAAGTATTTCACATTTTAGGCTATTTTAACTGGTATTCTAATTCCCATTTTTGACTTTTTGTTGTTCTATTTAGAAATACAATTTATTTTTGTATACTTACCTTGTGCAATGTTAAATAGAAGTGAGAGCAGACATCCGTGTATTGTTCTGGATTTTAGGAGCAATACATTCAGTCTTTCACCATTAGATATGATATTGCCTTTAAATTTTTATAAATACTCTTTATCAGGTTGAAAATGTTACATTCTACTTCTGCATTGGTGAGGGTTTTAATACAAAATGGATACTGATTCTATCAAATACTTTTCCCCATCTATCAAGATGATCATATTTTTGTTTTTGTTATTTTAGTTTGTTAATATGGTGAATTATATTGATAGATTTTTCAATTTTAGGCTTTCTTTACATCCCTGGGACAAATACCATTTGGTCATAATGTTTTTTTGTTTGTTTGTTTTTTTGCACTGAATTTTATTTTATTTATTTTTTTAACATCTTTATTGGAGTATAATTACTTTACAATGGTGTGTTAGTTTCTGCTGTATAACAAAGTGAATCAGCTATACATATACATATATCCCCATATCTCCTCTCTCTTGTGTCTCTCTCCACCCTCCCTATCCCACCCCTCTGGTGGACACAAAGCACCGAGCTGATCTCCCTGTGCTATGCGGCTGCTTCCATTAGCTGTCGGTTTTACATTTGGTAGTGTATATATGTCAGTGCCACTTTCTCACTTCATCCCAGCTTACCCTTCTGCCTCCCCGTGTCCTCTAGTCCATTCTGCGTCTTTATTCCTGTCCTGCCCCTAGGTTCTTCAGAACCACTTTTTTTTTTTAGATTCCATATACATGTGTTAGCATACAGTAGTTGTTTTTCTCTTTCTGACTTACTTCACTCTGTATGACAGTCTCTAGGTCCATCCACCTCACTACAAATAACTGAATTTCATTTCGCTTTATGGCTGAGTAATCTTCCATTGTATATATGTGTCACATCTTCTTTATCCATTTTTATGTATTTTTGTATACATTGTTGGATTAATGCGAATGTGGAAAAACAAAGTGCGAATGTGGAAAAACAAAGCTCAGAACAATTTGGCTATAATCTCAGGGGCTTCAGTTTGATAATCTCTGTACCAGGCCTTGATGTATATTTAGATTTTTAGACTACTTCTCCAATTTGGCTTCTCTCAGACTCTTTCTGTCAGCGATTAGTATGTGGGTAATATACAATAACCAATTTAACTCTGTGGATGGAATGGATAAACTGTGTCATTCTGGGATGTGTATGACAGGTAATATAGATAATTGTACAGCCATAATATCAACTGCTAACGTTTATTGAATGCTTACTCTGTTCTAGGCACTGTGTTAAACTCTACACATTCATTAACTCACTTAATTCTCATAATCCCCTTTAGGGGTTGTTATTTCATTATCCTCATTTTAAAGATGAAGATATTGAATCACGGTCAATCCAAGGATATGTTTCCCAGGAAATCATGTTCCAGAGCCAACGTTCTTAAACACTGTCATATTTGATCAGTGAACTTGGCTGGAGCATTCATTCCAAAATCATTTGTAAGCCTCAACTTATGTTCCAGGCACTGTGTGCTGAGTGCTTGGGATATAACAGTAATATGACACAAAGGAGAATAGCATATAAATAAGTCAGTGCAGTAGCATTTGAGTGTTAACAGCAATATTTCCATTTTAAATGTAGAAACTTAAACCATCTGAAACATTAAGAAAGAATTTGTTGACTGAGTAACTGGTAAGTCTGAGGTGTTGTTATGTTTAGGAATGGTTGAATCCATGCATTTTAACAATGTCATCAGAAATCTACCTTACATTGATTTCTTGGCTCTTTGTCTCTGACTTAATTTCTAGATGATTCTTAGATAGGTGGCCTAAAAAGAAGTTTAGGCTGATAGAGTCCTCAAGCTTGTGATCCTAATGAGCTTGGGGAGAGAGTAAACTGCCTCCCTCACTAGAGAATCCGTTTCTCCCCAAAGCTATGATTTGTTCTGATTAAGTAATAGAGCGCCATTGGCCAATCCCTATGTCTATGGGATGGACAGTCCCTATGGACATTCTGAATAGCTAGCATGGGTCATAAACTCATCCTCTGGTGGGAAAGATAGGTCATACAATTGGTAGGTCCAATGGGATCACTGGAAGTAGGGTTTCCCAGAGAATATGATGGCCAGATAAAAGTAATGGATGCCAACCAACCTCAGAATCTTAGGAGTTATGATAGAAATATGTATAAGATACACAGAGTCATGAAGTTAAGGGTAAGGGGAGTGACAAAATGGCAAAAAGGACTATTCTATAGAATTGGCTCAGGAAAGGAACACAATGGTGACTGAGTGGAACATCAAGGATTTCAACATGGCCATACCATGGTGAGGATTTGGGGTAGTAGACAGGCTGGGGAGATAATCTGGTAAGAACTTGGAGGACCTGTTATGCAATACTAAGAAGTCTGAACTTCATCCAGCAGATGAAGAGGAACCAATGAAGAGTTTTAAGCAAAGGAATAACATTGTATAAATAAATATGTATTCTAGAAAGAATATTCCTGTAGGTGTGGTAGAGATGGAAGTAATATGATAGATCTGGACATTTCAGAAAAGATTGTAGCAGCTAGAGTTGTAGCATGTAGCCCATTTTTTTGTTTTGTTTTGATTGTCACTTCTTGCCACTGCTCTTCTGTGCCCTCTTCCCTGAAGATCCCTGTTACTAGGCTACATTAACTTCTTCCAACAGTCAACCTCTCATTGCATCAGTGCTTTGCTTGCTTATCATCTCTTGTAACTATTCCCTTAATAATTATTCTAATTATTCCCACTTACTTTTTTGTAATTTTTCCTGCATAGTAATTTTATTACACTTTAAACAACTTTTTATATAGAACGGTATTATAGGGGTAGAGAAGATTATAAAGAAATACAGGTTAGGAACCAACAAAAACCAGATACTAATTTCTGTGGATTTGAATATAAGAACTGAGTGCTTTTGAAGAAATAGTGATGTTCAGTATGGACCGTCTCAAGGCCAGTATTAAAAGGAAAAAAAAAACTCTTAAAATTACATATATATTTTTAGAATGGGAAGAGAAATAAAATGAGAACTAGTCTTTAAAAAAAGAGAGTTAGAGAGCGAGAGTTACATCCTGGGAAATAACAAATTTTCCATTTTAATAGTAGGTTGAAAATGAGGATGCTTTTATCGTAAAAGTGAAATGGAAACAGGAAAATACTGTCCATACATAGGAAGACTGGAAGAGATGGATTGAGAGAGTCTCTTAACTCTAAAAACACAAAGGGAAATAAGAATCAATGACCCAGTGACCTGGATGATTAAAGTGAGCGAATGCTCATTAAATTTACATATGGTACCAAGCTGGAGAGGATTGCTACAAGCTTGGGAGAGAGGAACAGATTTCAAAATGACTTAAGCAAATTTAAAGAGGATCCTTTAAAAACAAGAACACTTTTCAGCAATTCCTTTTTTTTTTTTTTTTTTTTTGCAGTACGCGGGCCTCTCACTGTTGTGGCCTCTCCCGTTGCGGAGCACAGGCTCCGGATGCGCAGGCCAAGCGGCCATGGCTCACGGGCCCAGCCGCTCGGCGGCATGTGGGATTCTCCCAGACCGGGGCACGAACCTGTGTCCCCTGCATCAGCAGGCGGACTCTCAACCACTGCGCCACCAGGGAAGCCCTCAGCAATTCTTATAACAAGTTTGATATACTTTAGAGACCAAATGAAATTACATAGAGTAAAAGGAAAGAATTGTCAAGCAGAGAAAAACCCACAAAGGGTCATAGCAAATATGAATAGAAAAAAGTGGGGGAGTGGAAATTCAACTTTTGTTATTCTACCAACATATTCCAGACTTAATTTAAAATTCTTGTATGGCTAAAGAGGAAAATACGTATGATTTCTATTATCTTTAGAAGTGAATAGGAAAGAGCCAATCCGCCATTTGCATCTTTTGTCCCTTCTGATACCAGGTTCCCCACCCACAGTGTGGTGTCAGCCAGGCCACAGTTAGTACAGCGAGAGAGCCCATACTAATTCTAGATACAGGACAGAGTGTTTCTCTGTAGAAATAATAATAATAATAATAGGACCGTGTCTTCTTTCAAGAATATAACCCAGTAGTAGACATAAAACATATGAAATGAAAACAGTAATTACACTAAGAGTTACAGTAAAGCACATCTTTCATTTAACAAGCATTTATTATGTACGAGGCATTTTGTGAAATGCTTTGCATGTATTATCCCATTTACTCCATACAGAAAACTTGGGATTTGGCATTTTTAACCCATTTTACTGATGAGGAAACTAAGACTTAAGAAGTTCAGTGATTTCCACAGGGTCAGACATCTAGCAAGTGAACAAGCAGGATATGAAGTCAGATCTGTGTAACTCCAAATACTAGGCTCTTATATATAAAACTTTTAATAAATAAATCTATTTCAAGGCAAAATACGATATGAGCCGTCTCAGTGGATGGCAACTCTAAGTTCTCAGGCCACGTTTGATTCTCTCTTTTTCTCATCCTATTTGTCAGGAAATCTTATGGTGTCTGCTGTATTTCCAGAATTTGACTTCTTCTCCCCACCATTACTGTTGCTATACTGGTCGGAATCACCACCATATTGCCACAGTAGTTTCTTAAAAGCTCTCTCTGCTTCTAGTCCTGCA
The DNA here is from genome assembly GCF_025265405.1 of Mesoplodon densirostris. Classification (NCBI taxonomy): domain Eukaryota; kingdom Metazoa; phylum Chordata; class Mammalia; order Artiodactyla; family Ziphiidae; genus Mesoplodon; species Mesoplodon densirostris. The sequence goes on along the minus strand of NC_082671.1, from coordinate 105,401,571 downwards.
ACCCTACAGTATATTTTTAACCAAGCACTCAAAGTGATCATTTTTAAAACCTAAGCCAGATAGTGCCACTTCTTTGCTAGAAACCCTACAATGATTTCCCATCAAAATTAGAATAAAAGATAAAGTCTTTACAGTGACCCATGAGGCCCTACCTGATCTCTACTTACCCTATTCTTCCCAAGTCCTCCACAGACCCCTGACCCTTATTCTCTTATCTCTCTGACTTTACCTCTTCTTATTAGTATCCCTTCACTCATGGTAATCGTGCTCCACCAACTCTCCTGCTTTTCCTGAAATCCAGCTAAACTCCCTCCCACACTAGGGCCTTTGATCTGGGAATGATGTTATTCTGGATATCATCATAGTTCTAACTTGTTCTCCTTGAAAACTTTATTTAAATGTCACCTTCTCAAAGAGGCCACCCATTTAAAATGTCAACTGACACCCTCACTCCTTTCTTCATTCATTATTCTTATTCTGATCCACATACCGTTTAATCACCTTCAAATGTATAATACAGTTTATTCATTATTATGTTTATTATATGATCTGGCTTCCCACTTTTCCCCATTGAGTGTGAGCTTCACAAAGGGAGGGATCTGTGTGATTTTCACTGTCTTCCAGGACTCATTATGCTGCCTGCATATAGTAGGCACTTAATAAGTATTTGTTGACTTAAAGTAAATGTCAGAAAAGCAATATAAGCAAAACACTGTGCTGTTTCAGAGGGAAAGATCCCATCTGTTTATAGGAATTAGGATAAAGACTTGGCACTTGAAATAGGATAAAGAGTTTCAGATGTAATGCCATATGAATTCTGGAGGGGGTGGGGGAGGAAGATTGTGTTGCCCATTCACTCTGCTTTCTAATGGGTTCTGTCACATGGGGCCTGACCCCTCAGCCCTGGACCACCTGGGACCCTTTTCAGTCAGCTCAACTCTTCTCCTGCTGTCTCCACACTTTCCTGCCTCAGGCACAGTCAGCCTCCTGTTGTGCAAATCTTCCCAGCTCTTATTCTTCTAAACATGTCCTTTGTAGCCTTTGCTTTCTCAATTCACAGTCTACTACATACAGGCTCTCAAGTGAATGTAACATTACTATTTTGTCCTCTTTGACACATTTTTACATACTTTACAGGTTCTGGTATATGATATATATTGTTTTTGTTTTTTAACATCTTTATTGGAGTATAATTGCTTTACAATGGTATGTTAGTTTCTGCCTTATAACAAAGTGAATCAGCTATATATATACATATATTCCCATGATATATATTGTTTAACTAGCTCTTGTGGTTATTTCTGTAAAACAGTAGAACAATATGCTTTTGGTCAGGTGTATAATGCCAATAATACTAGTAGTAGGAAGAACAGTATCAATCGTTCTTTGAGATTTTATTTTGCCACTGGGCATCCACATAATTATCTCATTAAATTTCCTATCCTTATAAGGTAGATACTATTGTCTTCAATTTACATAAGAGTAAATAGATGTTCTTGGATTTGAAGAATCAACATTGTGAAAATGACTATACTACCCAAAGCAATCTACAGATTCAATGCAATCCCTATCAAACTACCAATGGCATTTTTCCCAGAACTAGAACAAAAAATTTCACAATTTGTATGGAAATACAAAAGACCCAGAATAGCCAAAGCAATCTTGAGAAAGAAAAACAAAGCGGGAGGAATCAGGCTCCTGGACTTCAGACTATACTACAAAGCTACAGTATCAAGACAGTATGATACTGGCACAAAAACAGAAATATAGATCGATAGAAAGCCCAGAGATAAACCCACACACATATGGTCATCTTATTTTTGATAAAAGAGGCAAGAATACACAATGGAGAAAAGACAGCCTCGTCAATATTCAATAAGTGGTGCTGGGAAAACTGGACAGCTACATGTAAAAGAATGAAATTAGAACACTCCCTAACACCATACACAAAAATAAGCTCAAAATGGATTAAAGACCTAAATGTAAGGCCAGACACTGTAAAACTCTTAGAGGAAAACATAGGCAGAACACTCTATGATATAAATCACAGCAAGATCTTTTTGACCCACCTCCTAGAGAAATGGAAATAAAAACAAAAATAAACAAATGGGATCTAATGAAATTTAAAGCTTTTCACAACAAAGGAAACCATAAACAAGACAAAAAGACAACCCTCAGAATGGGAGAAAATATTTGCAAATGATGCAGCTGACAAAGGATTAATCTCTAAAATATAAAAACAGCTCATTGCAGCTCAATATCAAAAAAACTAAAAACCCAATCTAAAAATGGGCAGAAGACCTAAATAGACACTTCTCCAAAGAAGATATACAGATTGCCAACAAACACATGAAAGGATGCTCAACATCACTAGTCATTAGAGTAATGAAAATCAAAACTACAAAGAGGTATCACTTCACACCAGTCAGAATGGCCATCATCAAAAAATCTACAAACAACAAATGCTGGAGAGGGTGTGGAGAAAAGGGAAACCTCTTGCACTGTTGGTGGGAATGTAAATTGATACAGCCACTATGGAGAACAGTACGGAGGTTCCTTAAAAAACTAAAAATAGAACTATCATACGACCCAGCAATCCCACTACTGGGCATATACCCTGAGAAAACCGTAATTCAAAAAGAGTCATGTACCAAAATGTTCATTGAAGCTCTATTTACAATAGCCAGGACATGGAAGCAACCTAAGTGTCCATCGACAGATGAATGGATAAAGATGTGGCACATATATGCAATGGAATGTTACTCAGCCATAAAAAAAAACAAAATTGAGTTATTTGTAGTGAGGTCGATATACCTAGCATCTGTCATACAGAGTGAAGTAAGTCAGAAATAGAAAAACAAATACCATATGCTAACACATATATATATGGAATCTAAAAAAAAAAAAAAAAGGTCATGAAGAACCTAGGGGCAGGAATGGAATAAAGACACAGATATAGAGAATGGACTTGAGGACCCAGAGTGGGAAGGGTAAGCTGGGACGAAATGAGAGAGTGGCATGGACATATATACACTACCAAATGTAAAATAGATAGCTAGTGGGAAGAAGCCACATAGCACAGGGAGATCAGCTCAGTGCTTCGTGACCACCTGGAGGGTTGGGATAGGGAGGGTGGGAGGGAGATGCAAGAGGGACGGGTATGGGGATATATGTATATGTATAGCTGATTCACTTTGTTATAAAGCAGAAACTAACACATCATTATAAAGCAGTTATACTCTAATAAAGGTGTTAAAAACAAACAAACAAACAGATTCCACTGGGGAGACGAAATAAAATATTATATGTGGGGAAAAAAAAAAAGAGTAAACAGAAACCCAGGGAGTTAATGTTGTTCTCAGGCTTCTAGGTGTCAGAGGTAGGATTCTCACCTCTCTGTTTCTAACTCATGCTCTTTTCACTCTACCAGGATACTTTCTTTAAGTAATTGCCTATTATGCCACTGTTTCAATAGGAAATATGATTTGGGTTACAGTCTTTTGACATATACTAAAGTTAGAGATTTTCCCCGAACGAAAAAGTGCAGTGTTATTCAATAAGTACTATACTGGCATGCAAATAAAAAATAAAGGTTATAAAGTCTGGGAAATAATAATCCATGGTTATGATCATCTCATAAGGAAAATGTGAACAAGCTTAAGAGATTGAGGAAAATTAAGCAAAGAAGAGAGAACCAGAGCGAGAAATGGAGAGAGAGAGAGATTGATTTAGAAACAATTGGAGGTAAATCCTATCAGAAAAAGCTAAAAACCTTACAAATGTCTACTTTGGAATGTAGAGGGCTCAGAGATGACTTAATTATTGGCTCTAATATATAAATGGTCATTATAGGAACACTGTTCACCACTTCTCTGTCAACATCAAGGTCAGAGTAAGATAAGTGGCCTTAAATTATAAGGAGAAATTTCAGTTCATCTAAGATAAAACTTATTGACATAAAAAGAAATTAAACATTTCAATATAAACCATTGACGGTGATAAAATCTGCATTCTTTGATATTCTTTAAAGATAAAATTGAAAATCTGCTCCCAAATTAGCAAACTAAATTGTAGGACTACTAAAAAAGTTTTTCTTGAATCTTGCCTCCATGGTATATCATAGTCAAATAATGTAATATAAAATACATAATTTATTAGAAATTAATTTGCATGCATATGTTTATGTTTGTATCATTCAATTTCTCCCTCTTTTAAAAAATTTTTTAAAAATTTATTTTATTTAGTTATTTTGACTGTGTTGAGTCTTTGTTGTTGCGTGCAGGCTTTCTCTAGCTGCAGCGAGCAGGGGTACTCTTCATTGCGGTGCCAGACTTCTCATTGTAGTGGCTTCTCTTGTTGCAGAGCGCAGGCTCTAGGTGCACAGGCTTCAGTAGTTGTGGTACGTGGGCTCAGTAGCTGTGGCTCATGGGCTCTAGAGCGCAAGCTCAGTAGTTGTGGCTTACGGGCTTAGTTGCTCCGCGGCATGTGGGATCTTCCCGGACCAGGGCTCGGACCTGTTTCCCCTGCATTGGCAGGCAGATTCTTAACCACTGAGCCACCAGGGAAGCCCAATTTCTCCCTTTTTATTTATTTATTTATTTATTTATAAATTTATTTTATTCATTTATTTTTGGCTGTGTTGGGTCTTCATTGCTGTGTGCGGGCTTTCTCTAGTTGTGGTGAGCAGGGCCTACTCTTGCGGTACGTGGGCTTCTCAATGCAGTGGCTTCTCTTGTTGCGAAGCATACGCTCTAGGCATGTGGGCTTTAGTACTTGTGTCATGCGGGCTCAGTAGTTGTGGCTCACGGGCTCTAGAGCACAGACTCAGTAGTTGTGGCACATGAGCTTAGTTGCTCCACGGCATGTGGGATCTTCCTGGACCAGGGCTCGATCCCATGTCCCCTGCATTGGCAGGCGGATTCTTAACCTCTGCACCACCAGGAAGTCCCCTCTCCCTTTTTAATAAATGTAGAAGTGTGAATGATAAAAGAGGCAAACTACTTGCTTCTTTGGTAAAATGGGGAAGTTTAGAGATAAGTCCCATCCATCTCCGAATCATCTGTTGATATCTATAAAAAATTATGAAAAGACTGTCTAGGATATAACTTACTTTAGTGGCTCTCTTTGTTACCAGCGAGTCTTGTCTTTGCCTTTGGCCTTGAAATAACCATTATTATAGGCCTATGTGATTTTAAGACATCATGTAAAGGAAATGCTTTTTTGCCCTTGTAAAGAAAATGTAGATGGTAGGAGGAGATGATTTTATTGACATTTCTGTGATAAATGCCTTTACCACTTACTGGTAAATTATTAATTTGTGCATTTTGCTGATGGAGGCAAGCTTTCTTTTGCACATGTGTTTGACTGATTCATCACCATTTGAATGATTTCCTTCTTTTTTTCTTGCTCAAATCTTAATACTTAAAACAGCTTGCTTTTTTCTTTCAAGCCACTTGTACTTCTCCCTGTTAGCTGCTCTTCCCTGATTTATTTGATGAAATTGAAAGAAAAACTATGTATTTAATGAAAATGGGTAACAGGTTACTCGGTAGTATAAGGAATGGATTAACCCTGTTCAAAGGATTCTTACCCTCTCTTTCCCTGCTTGTGTCTCATTGATTTATTATTATTAACTAATGACTGAATATGCTAGTTTTGAATTCCTCCGTTGCACACAGTTTCTTTTTTACTTTGCTGAAATGCTTAAGAAAGTGCAATGTTGGTTTTGACTTTATCCTTCTGCTCTTTTTGTTAAAGCCAGAGTGATGATCACACAATACAAGAAGCTTAAGAGGCAAAACTGTGTAAATCTTAGCTTGCAGAACTTGGCTATAGTGAGATCCCGCTTCTAAAGTAGCTTTATGCAATATTTCCACAGCTACAGTTGTTCTTAGTGTTTTGCTTATGCAAAAAGCCTAATTCTAATGACTTTTGCAATGGTTCACTCATGCCAGACTCCATCAATAACCATAATTAGGAATAAAAAGTACCATTTCAATAAGTATAAATGGTAATATACAAAGAGTACTCCATTCCTGTAACTTGCTCACCCTGCAACTGTATGTGACTTTAATTCCATTAGCCTAGGAGGCAGCTACAACGCATCTCAGAAAGGAACGGGGCTTCTGTTAACAATACAAGTTCAGTTCAGTCAGGAGACTTGTGAATCTCAAAGTTTTATACAGGATATTCAGAGAGAAATGGCAATTGAAGATAGAAACTGAAAAGTGTTGGGAATCAGCCAATGTATATTCCCCTAGCACATAAGGGGATTGCAATATTTTGAATAGATTTTCTGGTATAATGGGATTCTGTGGTAGTTAGGAAAAGGACAAGTAAAGTTAGGAATAAATTAAGATTTAAAGGATAAACGAGAAAGGCAACTGGAATTAACGGTTGACATTTTGACAAATGAGAAGTAAAGTAGAAGGAAAAGAAGAACAGAGATAAAACTTCATTTTTACAAAAAGCATGCTTAGAGAAAGTGAAGAATAAAAATATTCACAATGTAAGTAGTTTATACACTTATAACAATAGAATAGTTTGGAAGAAGTTGAACTGAATGAATTTTCCAGTAGAATAATCATGAGTGGGTAGTGTTTTAGCATCTGATGGATTCACCTCTTTACTTACTATAACAACCTCCCATTTTTAATCAACCACCCGTGGTATATTGATGTAATATAGAAATCTTCAAAAGCCCTATATGGTTACCAGTCTTAATATAAAGTGCAAAAGACTTATCCCCCAATTATTTTATCATTAGCCAAGTATTAAACAATTCACTCTATATTAATCAAACACATACATAATTCTCAGAGTTTTTGTTTCATACAGGCCAAACTGTATTACTTTGCAAGGTAAATACAATTCTAGTCAAACATACAAACAAACAAAAACGAACCTTTCTCTTTGGCCCCTTTTGAAGGTAAATATGGCATTTCATTTGAAATAATGAAAATATTTTCTTTGGATACACTTTCACAGGTATTTTCATGGATTCTTTCAGAGGAGGCTAAGGGTCATTTGATGACCTACAGAGAAAATTATCTAGAGACTACCTGTTTTATATATCCTTTATCATTCATGCTATTGCATATTTTCTGATAGCACTGAATCAAGTTTTTGGTTTTTCTGCTTTTTAAAAATAGAATTGGCTTTCTTTCAGCTTTTGTTTTGTTTTGTTTTGAATTGTCTTTATATCAGTATTAGAAGGGTTGACTGTGATTTCATAAACATATTCTTACCTTTAAAAGACAGAGATTAAAAAAAAATACTGAAGTTGGCTTTTGCCTTGAGGTCATTTTTCCAACCAGTAGTATTTGAGCACAGTTTTCAAGGTTTTACAAAGCTAGGAAAAGAAGACAAAGCTGAAGGTGAGAAGTTTAATGGGAGGCCTCCCATAAAGCCAGGACCTTAAAATGCTGCACCTTTAGCACACAGATGTACTAGAAATAAACCTGTCCCTTTCCTCAGGAGACTACAAAGAAACTGTCTGTTCCAAACTATGACAGCAAATGGAGAGGGAAAGAAAATTCTCATGAAAATTTGCAGTCACAAGCAACTCTTGCATAGCATTGTAGCTCAGATGAAAACTATCTTGGTACACTGTGAACACCAAGCCAGGATTTTGATTTAAAATTCTTGGTCCTGGACTAGTGGTATCCCCAGATGCCACACAGAACTAAAACAAACCCTTTCCAGAAATGCATGCCTTCATATCACATCTCAAAAGATTTCCACAGATAAATCCCTAGGAAAAAGAGCATCTCCCAGTCAAAAATCACCAGTTATGAAAGGAAAGAGGGGTCCATGAACACAAGACAGCTGAAACAATAGAGAGCAGAATCACCCATGCATATGATTAAAACATTGAATATGTTAGACATAGGGTATAAAATCATATATTAATAAATTTGAGGAAATAAAGAGGCTTGAAAATATAAGCACAATGCAAGCAGATTAAAAAGAATAACTAATGAGGATTTCTAGAAATAAAAATGTAATAATTGCATTTTAAAATGTATATTTATAGCTGATCGATTTTGCTGTACAGTAGAAACTAACACAACATTGTAGAGCAACTATACTCCCATAAAAATTAATTTAAAAATAAATAAAGGGGGCTTCCCTGGTGACGCAGTGGTTGAGAGTCCGCCTGCCGATGCAGGGGACACAGGTTCGTGCCCTGGTCCAGGAAGATCCCACATGCCACGGAGCGGCTGGGCCCGTGAGCCATGGCCTCTGAGCCTGCGCGTCCGGAGCCAGTTCTCCGCAACGGGAGAGGCCACAACAGTGAGAGGCCCACGTACCACCAAAAAAAAATAATATTAAATAAATAAATAAATAAAGTTGTCTATCAGTAAAGTAAAAAATAAAAAGTGAATAAAAATAAAAATAGAGAGCTTCCCTGGTGGCACAGTGGTTGAGAGTCCGCCTGCCGATGCAGGGGACACGGGTTCGTGCCCCGGTCCAGAAAGATCCCACATGCTGCGGAGCGGCTAGGCCCATTAGCCATGGCCGCTGAGACTGCACGTCCAGAGCCTGTGCTCTGCAACAGGAGAGGCCACAACAGTGAGAGGCCCGCATACTGCTAAAATAAAATATAAAATAAAATAAAATAATAAAATAAAATATAAAATAAAATAAAATAAAATACAAAAATAAAAATAGAGTACATATATAGATGGTTTATCACAGACTACAGTGAGCTGAAGAGAGATTTTAAATGGGAATAGAGAACTGAAGAAACTATCTACAGTGCAGCACAGAGAGACAGAAACATGGGAAATATGCAAGAGGGGTTAAGAGACATAGGAGAGGGAATGAGAAGGTCTAACAAGTGGGCAATGCATAGTCTCAAGACGTAGCTTCACTTATTTTTTTCCATCCTTTATTTCTTTGTCAAATTATTTCTTCTTAGTTTCAGGGACTAAAGTTTTTTGCTTTAAACAGTGCAACATTCTTAGAAACAGAACTCTGAGTTTGATCCAAGATTTTCTTTATTTTAAAGTAATAAATTTTATCTATCAACAAAGCACTGTTTCATTATCTTTATTCTCTTTTACTGCCATCTTAAAAGCTTGAACAAGACATTAATTTAAAAATCAGGGCTTCCCTGGTGGCGCAGTGGTTGAGAGTCTGCCTGCCGATGCAGGGGACATGGGTTCGTGCCCCGGTCCGGGAAGATCCCACATGCTGCGGAGCGGCTGGGCCCATGAGCCATGGCCGCTAAGCCTGCACGTCTGGAGCCTGTGCTCCACTATGGGAGAGGCCGCAAGAGTGAGAGGCCTGCATACTGCAAAAAAAAAAAAAAAAAAAAAAATTAAACACAGCACACTTTTTATATTAATAGTTATTATTTACTGAGTGTTCACTTTGTTCCTGGAGTTTCACATCATTCCATTTAAACATTACATCAAGCTGATGCTTATGGTAGTTACATTTTATGGCCCAAGTTCCTGCAGCTCATAGTAGAAGAACCAAGGTTTTAACCCAGCCTAACTGACTCCAAATTCTGTTCTCTCGTTGCCTGATCATCTAGTCAAATAAGTGCTGACTTTCACAGTAGAAAAGGTTATACATTTATTCAAATAACTCTGCCTGTCATCTGACCATTTATTTCATCTCTCTTTTGAAAGGTCTTTCAGATACAATTTCTTGCCTAAGCAAACCAGTGCCATTATTGTATAGGTCCTGGAGAGTCTATCTGGATCAGACAGATACTTCTACTTTCTTTGGCCTTCATTCTCATCCATCCTTAGTTTACACTGCTCACCTCTTCCCAGTTTACACTCCTTCACCGCAATTGAGCCAACAGCCTAAGGATCCTAGGAAAAATTCTATGCCAAGACTGTCTTGGAGGTGAGAGACCCTGAGTAGAGATGTGCATGGGCTGGAATGGAGCCGTGTGGGTCTCAGTGTCTCAGAGGTATAGTTAGGCTTCCACAGAGTGGAGCATATTCAGAAGCAAACCGATGGGTGCAGTTCAGTTGTGCACTGACTTTTTGTTGTAATTTTACAGTAGGATGCAATTAGTTCAGAGCCATAAAAATATCTGGCCTGAAGCAGAGAATTTTGGGTATGTATCCCCCTGGTCAGTACTATAAGCCAAAGCAGAGCAGTGATCAAGCAGCTGAATATCTATGTTTTGTGTTTTCCAACCCCACAATTTTAAGATGAAATGTGCAAACACTTATATCATTTTCCTTCTGGAAGGGCATCAGTCACAGCAGGAACTTTGCAACTAAATTGGAGCAACTAAAACTATTTTAGTAGTCACACCGTTAAGTGTAAAAGTAAAAATTTTCAGTGCTATCTAATATCTAAAAATGTTTTTCCAGTTTGAAATGCGTGTGGTGGTAGTGTTGGGGAAAAGTTAGCATGTTTAAAGGTATTTATGTCTGAAATAATAACCTCAATTAGCACTTCTGTGTACTAGTTACCTTTATATAAGTTCTTTAGATGTATTAAGTCATATAATCCTTACAGCAACCCGATGATACAGATACCCTTTCCATCCCCAGTTTGTGGGGGAGGAAACTTAGGCAGTAACCTTTCCAAATCACCAGTGTTGGAGTTAGGATTGCACACACTGGCAGTTCTGTCTGTGGTCTTCATCAACTACACTTGACTGGTCAGCCTTCTATTTCTTTTGTTTTGAGAACATATTGCACATAAAACATGAAGAGACAGTCACTTCTTTTCTAGTAGATCTCGCATTTTAAAATTATTTGTATATGTCTGTTTAATTAGTTCTCTTAGAATCAAAGCTTTAGCGATATCCTTGTTATTACCTAGTTCACTGCCTTACAGATAGTGAGTGCACAATAAATACTTGTAGTTTGAATGAATTTTTTTTTTTTTTTTTTTTTTTTTTTGGCTGCACTGTGCGGCATGTGGCATCTTAAGTTCTCCGACCCAGGATTGAACCTGTGCCCCCTGCAGTGGAAGCACAGAGTCTTAACTACTGGACCGCCAGGGAAGTCCCTGAATGAATTTTAACAGATTAATTCTGCCTTCCAGACCCTCAGAGGCTTTAAGGTAGTGATGCACATTTTATTCCTAGTTGGCTCAGATTCCTAACAGCAGTGACTTTTGAGATATTTCTGGTTTTTATTTTAAACATTTAGTATGAAAAAGGGAAGTAAATATGGTCTGTACTATTAAGCAGAGTCATGCTTTATTAAATGGTAACATTACCTTTTCGAGAGTTCTTTAGTTTGAACTAGTCACACATCCTGAAAAATAATGCAGAATAAAACTTCTACTCATCCTGAATTACTTTCCTCAAACATTAAGTGATCCTCCCTGGTTCTGGTATCCTGTGATTCCTTCCACAAGCCTGATGGAGAGGTTAGGAAAGTTCAGAACATACCCTCACCTCTGAGATGAGGGTCATGGAAAACAGCGAGCATACCTGCTTCTCAGCATCCCTTGGTGCCTCTGTCAGAGACAGACTGCAGTCTAACAGACCACTCATCTGCCCCTTTATGGCATTTTTCTTCCTAATTCCAGTCTTGTTTACTTGAAGAGCTAAATCTTTTTCCACTTCTGCTTGAGAAAACATTTTTATAGCTTTGGGACCAAATGTTTTTCATCAGCTCATTGTAATGTCTCTTTTCGGTGAACTTTTTGCCAGTGAAAGCCACGATGTTGCTGGTGGAATGCAGGAGAAATTTGCTACGATCAGAGTAAAACACCTTTGCTTTTGTCCCAGCAAGAAGGAAATAAGAGTCAATTGCTTTTCCCCATTTACATTTGCTCTATGTTAAACCATAAGAAAGTTATCGACCTTTAATTGCTTCTAAAATGAAAGGTTGCTGGATCACCAGGTATTTAAGTGGTTTATTTCTTCTAAAATTCTTGTGGTAGCAGCAATCGCTATTTCTTGTTTTGGTTGACGATTAAGAGAATGCAGGAAAGTTAGAGGTAGAAATTTGATGCCGCGTACAAGAAGCTAAAGTTTGGGAAGGTAAGAAGAGAACCTGTGATGTATATGTTCACTTAGAATGTCAAATACTTCCTTATAGATTCCTAGGAGAAAGGGCAGTATGCATTTTTATGTATGTGTCTTGGGAAGCTTAATTGTACAAAAATGGTATTTCCCAAAGTGTGATCTGTGGAATATCACATGTTCTCTTAAAATTATTTTCCACTCCTTCACTCAGATATTGAAACTTCAGATTTTATTGATCTGGCTTGACGGCATTACACAAAAGTGTACCTTATGTGAAAAGTTTGAAAATGGGCTGATTCTTTGTGCTCATGATCCACCACTGTCAGAAAGGTTTGCTTCGTGATAAATGGCTTGCTGATTTTGTTCCCTAGATGATATGTTTTTGAGTTTTGAAACTCTCTTGGGACAAAATGCATCTGTGCTTTGCCACTGAGAAAAAAAAATCAGTTTGAGGGAAAATCTGTCCTCATTTTTTACAAGAGGGGATGGTGATGAACACTTACCTCGTTGACTGGCTTCTAGATGTTATCAAGTCCTCAAATACTAATCTGCTCCCCATTACACTCTGCTACCCACAAGCATCTAAGCGAAAATTACAACTTCTGCCTTTCTAGAGGAGAAGCAAGGAAAGAAAGAATCCATCTCTCAATGAAATGGGCGAAGAGGCTAATTTACTTTCTTGAGAACAGCTGAAGGTGGTTTGATGAAACTTTAATTTGGGCATTTCATTCTCTCTGTAAACTCACCCTGAAGTCAGAATAGCAGAAAGGGAGATAAAGAAAACCTTATTCAAGCAATTATTTCCCTTATCCTGCAAATATTGGCACAGTAAAATAATTCCCTTAGCTTCCAGGAAATCAGTCATGTCATGTATGAATGAATTGGACAGTGAAGATTAAAAAGTGTCATTCAGTTATCAAGCTCATGCCCTAGACAAGATGTTTTTATTCTTTGCTTTTCTATATTATCTGAATGATAAAATGATATGCAGATTTCAATTGATCCATTTCCATCGAGGATTAGTTGCAGTGATCGAAACATTAGCTGTGCTAGTATTCACTGATGATACATGTTTTATTTATTATGAATTTGGTAGAATGGTAAATTCAGTTTATAGCCCAGTGGTTTGAGAAGCATGACTTTATTCAACGTTTTTTCTTGAACTCTGTGATGGCCCATCCGTGTAAATAATCTCATCAACCTCTTGTGTGAGCCCATCCTTGAAGAGTTCCTCGTATGGATGCTTAATGAAAAAATATGCTGTGCTTTTGTCCTTGTCAGTGGCGTCAGAACATATGAGATGTTCAGTACAACTGCTAAATAAAGCTTCTGCTATAAGAGGAGGCCCAGAAACATTTTGTCTGGATGAGTAAGCAGCATCCTGGGTCTCACAGAAAAAAGACAATCCTGAGCCCCAATGAAGGGCATAGTTATTTATGGTCATGTCTAGTGAGTTTTCTTCATGGAGGAAGTATGCCTAAAAGTTCAGAGAACTGACCTCCAAGTCTCAGGTCTTCTGGACTTTAATTTCCTTAATTTTCCATGGAGGCTTCTTTTAATACCTGTCCCCAAAGATGCATTTATACCACTCAAGACAAAACTTACACTAAGATATATTTAAATCTAGAGTTTCTGAATTAGACTAACAAGGTAGGGATGCTTACATAAAATACCCTGTGAATATAGTCAACGCACCAATTTACTTCATTGTGAAGTCACTTGGAAAAATATCACTTGACTATATAAATGTTTTAGAAAAAGCAAGTTTTGAAAATCTGAAATCCCCTTTTAAAATAAGAATAAAACAACTTTGCCCTTTAGGCATGTGTATTATTTTTAAATTGAAAAATATTATATTCTTAGGTTAGACACAGTTATTTTCATTAAGGTTACTTATTTCTAAAAATATCAACTCATTCAAAGCTAAATAATAGTACAATATAGTGAAATACTTAAATATTAATTAGCCTGGTGAATTACAAAACAAAAAGATTCTGTCCAGTATATTTTGAGATTATATTATTGAAATTTAGGATTGGGTTTTTTTGCCTTTACTATATATAATATAGAATCTTCAGATAATACACTAGGCTTCTTCTGTTTCTTATTAGCATGTGTGTGTGTGTGTGTGTGTGTGTGTGAAGTTGGCAATTTTTAGGCTATTATCTTCTTCCCAAAAGGAATACCAGTGAGCTATGGGAGAGAAGGATTTTGGAGCAATACCTGTATTAGTAGGAGGCTGGGTTACATGGATATATTGTTTAAATGAATGAATCAAAGAATGTGCCAGTTTGGAGATGGACTAAACAAGAGTCCATGCATAGCTGCCTGATTGTAGCAGGTCTTTCGAAAGAATATTCTTATACTTTCTGGCAGATTAATGCTTAAATCCTAAATACAAAAAGAAAATACAGTTTATTGAAGCTAACTTTTGAAGGACAATCTACATATTCCATTGATGGCTAACACCAAATGGTAAGTCCTTCATGGTTAAGAAATATTTTCTTTCTTTCAGTCATTTCTTTTTTTCAAGTGGTTCCTATTTAACTCCCAGTGGACCTAAAAATCAACCAATCACATCTACTTTATGTGAAACTTCCCTATATTTGAAAATTATTATTAAGTGTTTGGCTAGCCTTCTTTATTCCACGAAAAAAAATTTATATCTACTTTTTTAAAACTTTTTATCCTATCTCTGGATTTTATCTGATGTTCCTCTGACATTTTTACCTATACCCTTTTTTTTCAACACACAGTTATTTCAAATCATGTTCAATATAAAGTTTTTTTTCCCCTGAAATATATTTTACATCCCATTGTTGTACTCACTCTGAACAGCCCTTCCAGACACTCCAGATACTCAGGGTACTGAGGAGCAAAGGGTCATGCATTTTATTGCTGTGCTTCCACTGGGTTGATTAGTTTATACTGTTTTTCAGAAAACATTGCTAAAATCCTCTTTATTTTAGCAATTCAGACAATAGCAATTGCTTCCTTTTTGTCAGCTATTGGTAGACAATTGAGAAGTGTTATCTCAAGCCTCCAGCTTCTTTTGCTTTGGTTATTAAGCTTCTAATTGATATTTTATGTTGCTGGAATAATTGTACTTTGTAAATACTCTGTTGATGACAGGTAATAGTTCAAAATTATTCTTTAGAAGATATGCAGAGAGGGCTTCCCTGGTGCCGCAGTGGTTGAGAGTCCGCCTGCCGATGCAGGGGACACGGGTTCGTGCCCCGGTCCAAGAAGATCCCACGTGCCACGGAGCGGCTAGGCCCGTGAGCCATGGCCGTTGAGCCTGCGCATCCGGAGCCTGTGCTCTGCAACGGGAGAGGCCACAACAGTGAGAGGCCCACATACCTCAAAAAAAAAAAAAACCGATATGCAGAGACATTTTCTCATTACTATAAGATCACCTTGTTTTTTCCAAACTTTTAAAAATTTATTTATTTATGTATTTATTTTTATACAACAGGTTCTTATTATCTATTTTATACATATTACTGTATATGTGTCAATCCCAGTATCCCAAGTCATCCCACCACCAACCCCCACCCCCCGCTTTCCCCCCTTGGTGTCCATACGTTTGTTCTCCACATCTGTGTCTCTTTCTGCCCTGCAAACCGGTTCATCTGTACCATTTTTCTTGGTTCCATATATATGCATTAATATACGATATTTGTTTTTTTCTTTCTGACTTACTTCACTCTGTATAACAGTCTCTAGGTCCATCCACGTCTCTACAAATGACCCAATTTCGTTTCTTTTTATGGCTGAATAATATTGCATTGTATATATGTACCACATCTTCTTTAACCATTCGTCTGTCGATGGGCATTTAGGTTGCTCCCATGACCTGGCTATTGTAAATAGTGCTACAATAAACATTGGGATGCATGTGTCTTTTTGAATTATGGTTTTCTCTGGGTATATGCCCAGTAGTGGGTCATATGGTAATTCCATTTTTAACTTTTTAAGGAACCACCATTCTGTTCTCCATAGTGGCTGTATCAATTTATATTCCCACCAACAGTGCAAGAGGGTTCCCTTTTCTCTGCACCCTCTCCAGAATTTGTTGTTTGTAGATTTTCTGATGATGCTCTTTCTAACCAGTGTGAGGTGATACCTCACTGTAGTTTTGATTTGCATGTATCTAATAATTAGTGATGTTGAGCAGCTTTTCGTGTGCTTCTTGGCCATCTGTACGTCTTCCTTGGAGAAATGTCTATTTAGGACTTCTGCCCATTTTTTGATTGGGTTTTTTTTTTTAATATTGAGCTGCATGAGCTGTTTATATATTTTGGAGATTAATCCTTTGTCCATTGATATACTTCCAAATATTTTCTCCCATTCTGAGGGTTGTCTTTTCATCTTGTTTATAGTTTCCTTTGCTGTGCAAAAGCTTTGAAGTTTCATTATGTCCCATTTGTTTATTTTTGTTTTTATTTCCATTACTCTAGGAGGTGGGTCAAAAATGATCTTGCTGTGATTTATGTCAAGGAGTGTTCTCCTATGTTTTCCTCTAAGAGTTTTATAGTGTCCGGTCTTACATTTAGATCTTTAATCCATTTTGAGTTTATTTTGGGGTATGGTGTTATGGATTGTTCTAATTTCATTCTTTTACATGTAGCTGTCCAGTTGTCCCATCACCACTTATTGAAGAGACTATATTTTCTCCGTTGTATATCCTTGCCTCCTTTGTCATAGATTAGTTGACCATAGGTGCGTGAATTTATGTCTGATCTTTCTATCCTGTTTCATTGATCTGTATTTCTGTTTTTGTGCCAGTACGAGATTGTCTTGATTACTGTAGCTTTGTAGCAGAGTCTGAAGTCAGGGAGTCTGATTCTTCCAGTTCCCTGTATTTCCTCAAGGTTGCTTTCGGGGTCTCTAATGTTTCCATACAAACTTTAAGATTTTTTTGCTCTACTTCTGTAAAAAATGCCATTGGTAATTTGATAGAGATTGCACTGAATGTGCAGACTGCTTTGGGTAGTATCGTCATTCTCACAATATTGATTCTTCCAATCCAAGAACATGGTATATACCTCTCTTATCTGTTTATGTCATCTTTGATTTCTTTCATCAGGGTCTTACAGTTTTCTGAGTACAGGTCTTTTACCTCCTTAGGTAGGTTTATTTCTAGGTATTTATTCTTTTTGTTGCATGGGATTGTTTACTTAATTTCTCTTTCTGATCTTTTATTGTTAGCGTATAGGAATACAAGAGAGTTCTGTGCATTAATTTTGTATCCTGCAACTTTACCAAATTCATTGATTAGCTCTAGTAGATTTCTGGTGGCATCTTTAGGATTATCTATGTATAGTATCATGTCATCTGCAAACAGTGACAGTTTTTATTCTTCTTTTCCAACTTGTATTACTTTTATTTCTTTTTCGTCTCTGATTGCTGTGGCTAGGACTTCCAAAACTATGTTGAATAATCGTGGCGAGAGTGGACATCCTTGTCTTGTTCCTGATCTTAGAGGAAACGCTTTCAGGTTTTCACAATTGAGAAGGATGTTTGCTGTGGGTTTGTCCTATATGGCCTTTATTATGTTGAGGTAGGTTCACTCCATGCCCACTTTCAGGAGAGTTTTTATCATAAATGGGTGTTGAATTTTGTCAAAAGCTTTTTCTGCATTTATCGAGATGATCATATAGTTTTTATTCTTCAATTTGTTAATATGGTGTATCATATTGATTGAATTGCATATACTGAAGAATCCTTGCATTCCTGAGATAAATCCCACTTGATCATGGTGTATGATCCTTTTAATGTGCTGTTGGATTCTGTTTGCTAGTATTGTGTTGAGGATTTTTGCATTTGTATTCATCAGTGATATTGGTTTGTAAGTTTTTTTGTTTTTTAGTGTCTTTGTCTGGTTTTGGTATCAGGGTGATGGTGGCCTCATAGAGTGAATTTGGGAGTGTTTCTTCCTGTGCAATTTTTTGGAACAGTTTGAGAAAGATTGGTGTTAGCTCTTGTCTAAATGTTGAATAGAATTCACCTGTGAAGCCATCTGGTCCTGGACTTTTGTTTGTTGGAAGATTTTTTTTTTTTTTTTTTGTGGTACGTGGGCCTCTCACTGCCGTGTCCTCTCCCGTTGCGGAGCACAGGCTCTGGACACGCAGGCTCAGCGGCCATGGCTCACGGGCCCAGCCGCTCTGCGGCATGTGGGATCTTCCCGGACTGGGGCACGAACCCACATCCCCTGCATTGGCAGGCAGACTCCCAGCCACTGCGCCACCAGGGAAGCCCTGTTGGAGGATTTTTAATCACAGTTTCAATTTCATTACTTGTGATTGGGCTGTTCATATTTTCTATTTCTTCCTGGTTCAGTCTGGGAAGGTTATACCTTTCTTCGAATTTGTCCATTTCTTCCAGTATGTCCATTTTATTGGCATAGAGTTGCATGTAGTAGTCTCTTATGATGCTTTGTATTTCTGCGGTGTCCATTGTAACTTCTCCTTTCTTATTTCTAATTTTATTGATTTGAGTCCTCTCCCTCTTTTTCTTAATGAGTCTGGCTAAAGGTTTATCCATTTTGTTTTTCACAAAGAACCAGCTTTTAGTTTTATTGATCTTTGCTCTTGTTTTCTTTGTTTCTATTTCATTTATTTCTGCTCTGGTCTGTATGATTTCTTTCCTTCTCTAACTTTGGGCTTTGTTTTTCTTCTTTCTCTAGTTCCTTTAGATGTAAGCTTAGGTAGTTTATTTGAGATTTTTCTTGTTTCTTGAGGTAGGACTGTATTGCTGTAAACTTCCCTCTTAGAACTGCTTTTGCTCCATCCCATAGGTTTTGCATCATCATGTTTTCATTGTCATTTGTCTCTAGGTATTTTTTTATTTCCTCTTTGATTTCTTCAGTGATCTCTTGGTTATTTAGTAACTTATTGTTTAGCCTCCATGTGTTTGCTTTTTACATTTTTTTCCTTGTAATTCATTTCTAATCTCATATCATTGTGGTTAGAAAAAGTGCTTGATATGATTTCAATATTTTTAAATTTACCAAGGCTTGATTTGTGAGCCAAAATGTGATCTATCCTGGAGGATGTTCCGTGGGCACTTGAGAAGAAAGTGTAATCTGCTGTTTTTGGATGGAATGTCCTATAAATATCAATTAAACCTGTCTGGTCTACTGTGTCATTTAAAGGTTGTGTTTCCTTATTAATTTTCTGTCTGGATGATCTGTCCATTGGTGTACGTGAGGCATTAATGTCCCCCACTATTATTGTGTTATTGTCGATTTTCTCTTTTATAGCTGTTAGTATTTGCCTTATGTATTGAGGTGCTCCTATGTTGGGTGCATATATATTTATAATTGTTATATCTTCTTCTTGGATTGATGCCTTGATCATTGTGTAGTGTCCTTCCTTGTCTCTTGTAGCATTCTTTATTTTAAAGTCTATTTTGTCTGATATGAGAATTGCTACTCCAGCTTTCTTTTGATTTCCATTTGCATGGAATATCTTTTTCCATCCCCTCACTTTCAGTCTGTATGTGTCCCTATGTCTGAAGTGGGTCTCTTGTAGACAGCATATATACAGGTTTTGTTTTTGTATCTGTTCGGTGAGCCTGTGTCTTTTGTTTGGAACATTTAATCCATTCACATTTAAGGTAATTATCAGTATGTATGTTCCTATTACCATTTTCTTAATTGTTTTGGGTTTGTTTTTGTAGGTCCTTTTCTTCTCTTGAGTTTCCCACTTAAAGAAGTTCCTTTAGCATTTGTTGTAGAGCTGGTTTGGTGGTGCTGAATTCTCTTAGCTTTTGCTTGTCTGTAATGCTTTTGATTTCTCCATCGAATCTGAATGAGATCCTTGCTGGGTAGAGTATCTTGACTGTAGGTTCTCTCCTTTCATCACTTTAAATCTATTGTGCCACTCCCTTCTGGCTTGTAGAGTTTCTGTTGAGAAATCAGCTATTAACCTTATTGGAGTTTCTTTGTATGTTATTTGTCATTTTTCCCTGCTGCTTTTAATAATTTTTCTTTGTCTTTAATGTTTGTCAATTTGATTACTATGTGTCTTGGCGGGTTTCTCCTTGGGTTTCTCCTGCCTGGGACTCTGTGCTTCCTGGACTTGGGTGACTATTTCCTTTTCCATCTTCAGGACGTTTTCGACTATAATGTCTTCAAATATTTTCTAGGGTCCTTTCTCTCTCTCATCTCCTTCTGGGACCTCTGTAATGTGAATGTTGGTGCATTTAATGTTGTCCCAGAGGTCTCTTAGGCTGTTTTCATTTCTTTTCATTCTTTTTTCTTTATTGTGTTCCACAGCAGTGAATTCCACCATTCTGTCTTCCAGGTCACTTATCTGTTCTTCTGCCTCAGTTATTCTGCTATTGATTCCTTCTAGTGTATTTTTCATTTCACTTATTGTATTGTTCATCTCTGTTTGTTTGTTCTTTAATTCTTCTAGGTCTTTGTTAAACATTTCTTGCATCCTCTCGATCTTTGCTTCCATTCTTTTTCCGAGGTCCTGGATCATCTTTACTATCATTATTCTGAATTCTTTTTCAGGAAGGTTGCCTATCTCCTCTTCATTTAGTTGATTTTCTGGGGTTTTATCTTGTTCCTTCATCTGGAACATAGTCCTCTGCCTTTTCATTTTGTCTATCTTTCTGTGAATGTGGTTTTCATCCCACAGGCTGCAGGTTTGTAGTTCTTCTTGCTTCTGTTATCTGTCCTCTGTAAGATCATTTCTTTATAACCTTTAAATAGATTTTCTCTTCAACATGAAAATTACACAAAAGTGCCTGGCTTCTACCATATTTCATTCTTCTTCAAGTGTCGCTTTCAGTCAGGCTACACTTGACAGTGCTCTGGCTTGAGTACAGAGACAGCAAAGTGCCTGCAGATGGGTATCTGAGATTTGGAGGCCTGTCTGTTTATGACATTAATATGAATACCAAAAGGACCTTTTATAACTAAAGGTTATAATTTAATGTTTGAATGAATGAGATTACTTAAGAAAAAGTATCAACAAATATTGAGAAATATTAGAGTAAATCTATAGAAGGGAATCCTGAATTTGGGAATCCAGAAAAAGAAGTCAGTGTAGATGGATGATAAAATCTGTATTTAGTTTTATACAATCATTTTCTTCCTTGCATCTCCACCTGGGATAGTGTTTGTCCCAAATAAGACTGCTGTCATACTTATTTACTGTTTTCTTTTTTTTTCCTCTTGTTTTCTGCTAATATTTCACACATTGATACATTTACTTAGTCATCTCATTTAGTAAACATGTATTGAATGTATAGTCATGCAGAAAGATGCTGGGGTTTGTGGATCATGACCCCGCCCCTCCTGACTCCCAGTGGTGTGGCAAATGGTTGTTAATATGTAAATTCTCAAAATAAGACAGATTGTGCTTTACGTCAACATAGATGTAAGAATAGATATAAAAAGCAACTTCTCTAGGAGAATTGTAAGAACAATTTTAATTCTGGATTTTGAGTTAGGAAAGATTTCTTTTTCAAAAAGTGGCATTAGACTTAATAGAAGACTTGAGTCATATTTGAGTTAAGACGATTTGGGCAATTGGGGCGTTTTTCATGCATGAAGAACTTGTTCAAATGCAAGGATAATGGGAAGTGCAGGGAAACCAGAGAGACTAATCTTTACATAATCTCTCAAAAGATAATACAGGTCATAATGTGTGAGAGGAATTATAAAGAAGAAAGAGACAGATGTAAGAAAATACTATTCTCCTAAGAGTCATATGCCCATTCATCTTTCTTTCTGTCAATATAATTTTATATTATATAAAAAATATAAATGTACTGATGTACACCATATATATTTTATACACCGCACTATTGTATACATCAATATGCATAATAAAAATAAAATTTAGCAAAGAAAAATTGGAAAGAAGAATGAATTGAACCACATAACTATACGTTTTGCATATAAACTTGTTTATAGATATTATCAAATATCTGAATATTTTGCATGATGAAAAAGCAGATGTTTAGATTACTCAGAAAATATGCAATTTAGGGGCTTCCCTGGTGGCGCTGTGGTTGAGAGTCCGCCTGCCGATGCAGGGGACGCGGGTTCGTGCCCCGGTCCAGGAGGATCCCACGTGCCGCGGAGCGGCTGGGCCCGTGAGCCATAGCCGCTGAGCCTGCGTGTCCGGAGCCTGTGCTCCACAACGGGAGAGGCCACAACAGTGAGAGCCCTGCGTACCGAAAAAAAAAAAAAGAAAAGAAAATATGCAATTTAGTAATTTATTAAAAGTTAGTGCTGTATTCTAATTTTCAGACAAAATGTCCAACTGACACTAAAGTTTCATTACACTAACATATATGGTTGTTTGCATAATAAACCATATTTACTTAACTTGTCAGCATTCAACGTAATTCAGCAATGTCTCTTTAAGAAGTACCATGTCATCTTTTATATTAGACAGAAATTAGGGAAGTATTTTGTATTCAAAACATATCAGAAACATAATTTGTAGTGATTCTGTTAAGTATTTAATTTGTGACATTTGCTAGCACAATATTATGCAAGTGTCTCTTAAAGGTCTTATTTACGGAGCATGTTTGACATGCCTTGTTCACTAACATTAAATCATGTTGTATTTTTCTTAATAAGCTAAATTTCATATGGGTTTCCAGCTGTGATAGTTTAACTCCGACAAGGAACAATTGTTCTGCATTAAGTGACGAAGATACCATTTGTTGGCTGATATTTAAGAGAGCCTGTTGTTTGTAAATTCTAAAATGAATTTGGGATTAAAGAGCATTTAGAGTCCTATAAACAAATGGTGTTTCCTGAATTCTTAAAACAAAATTAAATTAGCTTAACTCATTCAATACTATTATTGGTTTGGGACATTTTAGCCTTCCATTTGGTTCAGAAACTTAAACAATATATTTTTATCACTTACTCTTAAACCATTTCTCTGGTAATACTTTTATACTACTTTAATGGGAATTACAATATGTTCACTAATAATTTGATTTTTAAGAGAAAATTATTATTCATAAGATCTTGTTTAAAGCATAGTCTAAATGTCTGGCTAATTAAATTCAACTTATTTCATTTTTCTTCTATTAGATGTTTCTTTTAAAAAATGGTAGCACCAAAATATTCTTAGAAAGCTCTAAAGATATATCATGGAATAAGGGGTTTTCCACCAGCAAGATTAAGTCAAAGAGGGATACAACATCTGTTGACTCTGCATTTATTTCACTGAGAAATGGCAATCAGTGTTTTCCCACTTTCAAACCTCTATATACATCTCACCTGTTGAATACCTTGCTCCTGGTTACAGTGGATAAATGTCTGTGCTTCAATCTAGGCCAATGCCGCCACTGTATACTGGGTTTCATCCTCTCACCTGTTTGGGGAGGTTGCTTAAGCAGAACTGTCTCTTCTCTCTTGAATCATCAAATTTTCCTTCTCTACTTTATTACCCTTATCTGCATAAAATGTTATATTTTATTCTTAATAAACATCCCTTGACTGACATCCCCCCAGACTATTTCCTTATGCCTTTGTATTCTTTTAATGTGAAGCCCCAATTCCTTTTTTCCCCTTCTCTTTTAAAACCACTTTAATTATATTTTCATTCTTACCATTTGACCAAATCTTTCTAGTCAGGTCAAATATTAACTCCACATTGCAAAATCCAATTAGTCTTCAACTTAGTTTACTTGCTTTCTCAAACACATTTTATAGCAATGATCATTCCCCCCTTGAAACACTTTCTTCATTTTATTTCCTAGATGCCATATTCTTTTTGTTTGTTTGTTTGTTACACACTCACTTGTTGTTTCTCTTTCATCTTTTGTGATGAACTCAACTTTTCTCAACTTCTAAATGCTGAAATACTCCAGAACCCATTCTTCAGATATATTTATACTCATATGTTATAATTTGACATATATATATATATATATATATATATATATATATATATATATATATATATACATATATATGGTTATTATTTTCAGTCTCTTTGTGGGAGCCTGGGGCTTCTAGGCTTCTAATCCCAATCTCTTTCCTGAATTCTAGGTTTCAAAATTTAACTATGTGTGTTCTATCTGCCTGGAATGTTCTTCCCCAGTTGTAAACATGGCTTGCTTCTTAATGAATTCATGTCTGTGCTCAAATGTCAATTTATTAGAGCAATATTACCTGATTATCTTATGTAAAATTTGAGAGTCCATCTTCCCCAGTATTCTCTTTTCCCTTACCCTGCTTTATTTTTCTTCATAGTGATAGTCAGTACTTGGCATGATTGTATTAAGCTGTTTCTTTGTTTATTAACTGCCTCTTCTACCTAGAATGTAAACTCCATGAAATCTTTATTTGGTTTGTTCTCTGCATCATTTTCAGCTCCTATAGTAATGCCTGACACAGTGAGCCCTCAATAATTGTTTGTTAAATTCACAAAATCAATCTTTAAATTTACCTTAGTGTGACAGTTTTCCCCCAAAGTGTTGGTACCTGTATTCATACTCCCACTGGAATGTTTGAGAGATAGTTTCCTCACATCCCTATCTATAATTGGTATTATTAAACTTCCAAAGTTTTTGCTTGGCTAATGGCTGTGAAATGCTATCTTCCTGTTTAATTTACATTTCTTTGTTTATTAGTGAGATTAAGACTTTTATGTATTTATTGCCCAGTTTCTTACTTTTTAAATTTTCTGTGTATATCCTTTGCCCATTTTCCAATGGGGTCTTTGTTTTAAAATTTGTTTGCTTATGTATTTAATCATTGATTAATGAATGGTTTTCTTTGTGTTCTGGATACTAATCTTTGGTTACTAATAAGACTGTAATTTATCTTTTAATTTATGATGTCTTTTATCACGCAGATGTTTTTAACTCAGATGTAGTCTACTTGTCCATTTGCTCTTTTATGCTTCAAGCTTTTTGTTTTGTTTAAATGTACTTCTTTATCCCAAATTCTTTTTTTTTTTTTTTTTTTTTTTTTTGCGTTACGTGGGCCTCTCACTGTTGTGGCCTCTCCCGTTGCAGAGCACAGGCTCCGGACGTGCAGGCTCAGCAGCCATGGCTCACGGGCCCAGCCACTCCGCGGCATGTGGGATCTTCCCAGACTGGGGCACGAACCCGCGTCCCCTGCATCGGCAGGCGGACTCTCAACCACTGCGCCACCAGGGAAGCCCTATCCCAAATTCTGAAAGCTAGGCTTTGAGATTTTTTTCTAATATTTTTTAAGTTTTACATCTTATATTAAGTCCTTTAATCCATTTGGATATTTTTGTTGTTTCTTTTTTGTGTGATGTACAGTGTAATGTCATTTTGGTTTAGATAACCAATCTTCTCAGTGCCACTTATTGAATTTCCTGCTCTACTCCCACTCATGTGTGATACCATCTCTGTCGTCTATCACCAGTAACAGCTTTGGTGCATTTGCACCAAAATTCTGATCCCTGGTTTACATGTGCATTCCTGCTTCAATAATTCTGTCTAAGGTCTAACCACTATAGCTTTTTAGGTTTGATATTGGGTATGATGATTCTCCCTGTCTTGTTCTCTTTCAAAATTGCTATTGTTAACTGTTTGCCAATCCTTATGAATTTTCAGATGAAGACAGTTTCTAGAAAAAAAAAAAAACCCTTTGAAGATTTTATACATTAATTTTGGAATAATTGACATTTATTTGTAAAAGTTTGACATTTTTAAATTGTAAAAAGATTGTAAAGTTATAAAAAATACCATTTGTAAAAATTGACATTTTTACAGTAACAATTCTCTTTAGCTTTGTGAGGAATATAGTCCCTGAGTCTTTGGATAATTTCTGTAATTTTCTCCATGAAAACTCTGAGCAAACTTTTAATTTCTCCGTATAATTTTTGTTTTTTTCGTATTTGTTTGTATATTTGCTCTTGAGAATAGGATTCTTTCTAAATTAATTCTTTAAATTAGTTTTTACTGATTTATGTTAACTTTCTTGATATGTATGTATTAGTCTGTGTCAGGCAAACTTGCTGCACTTTTTTATTGATTTTATAGATTAGTTCTATAGATTCTCTTGTATTTCTGTAAGGACTTTCACATTATCTCTACATAATACTAATTTATTTCTTCGTTTCTAGCTTTTGCTTGTAACTCTGTTATTTGTTCATTTATTTTATTGTGTTTTTGAATATAAGTGTTAATAGGGAGCATTCTTGTCTTATTCCCATCATAATGGAGAGGACTTACAATGTCTCACCACTCAGTGTATTTGTGGAAGAGGGCCTTTAACATGTTAATGAATTCCCTTCTCTTTCTAGTTTACTAAGACATAATATTTTGAATGAATGCTAAGTCATAACAAATGTTTTTCATCTTCTCAATAATTTCTTTATTTTCTATTTTGTTAATTTCTACTCTTAATAAGTTATACTTTCATGAACATTCATTGAGTTTACAGTATTGTTATGTTTCAGATTTCTCTATTTGAATGCTTTCATGTAAGTACTATTTCTGGCACTGTTGAAAGCTCCCTGTTTTCTTGTCTCAGATCTGTGGTCTTCTTTCTTGGTTTCCTATTGACTTAAATATATATTACCCTGTTTGAATACCAATGCTTGAGAATACTAAAAAACAAAAGGCTGCAGTGTAGGATATAAACTAACTTTCATGTTAGGGAAGATTGAATAGCCATGTATTGGCTACAAGCTCATGGTTTGGATTGCTGATTTGAATCTAGCAAGTTGTTGGTGGATACTTTTCTTAGCTAGGACCATCTTTCACTGGCAATGGAAAAGTTATGGCACTGACAACTAACAGGTGTGCCAATAATAAGTCTAAATGTTCTGACCTACATCTAATTGTTGGAAGAAGAAACGGTCATATGAAACAATTAGTGAGTGATGTAAAATAATTTGATAAATTTTGTAGTTTAGACTTAAAGGATTTATGACTGCAGAGGAGAGAGAAAAGCATTGAGGACTAACACATTTGTAGGAAGTTTCATAATATAGTATGGACTTTCCCTGTGCTTTTGAATAATTTATGGGGCTTAGAATATAAGATTGAAAAAGAATGTCATTGCAGTTGAAGTAAATAGCATGATTAAAGCATGAAGGTATAAGGTATGCTCGAGGGATATGAGAAGATCAGCTTAACTAGAGGCTGATTATTTGGCCATATGGAAGAAGTATTGGTAGGTAATGGTGAGTTTCATTGTGTATGGCCTTTATTTACTACCATAGAAATTGTTTTTAAAAAGGAAAGTGTTTGGAGGGCAGGGTGCTAACATAAAAACGATGGTAATGATAAAGATGATGGCAATAACTACAAACTTTGGTTGAAGCAAATTATATGCCAAACACTGTTCCAAGTACTTTATGAATGATTTAAATGAATCCTCAGAAAAATCTTGAGGTAAGTATTATCACCATAATCATCATTGGTAGAAGTAATCTTTGTTGCTGTTGCTCTGTTCTAATTATAGATACTTAGGCAGCTTCTATAATATGCCTAAGCTCTCACATCCAGTAGATGACAGAACTCGGACTTTTAGCAGACATTACGCTTCTTCAGAAGCAATTATTAAAATTAGTCTGATTGGTCCATAAGATGGACTTGTGAAAGTGAGAATGCTTCTGAGGTTGTTGCTGGGAGGCTGTGAAATAATTCAGCTGTGCAGTGATAGAAACTTGGCCTCGGGAAGTAATAAATCAAAGAGGACTCCAAGGTTCCAGGTGCGAGTGACTGGGGCAATGAGGCATTAATTCTGCTTTCTTTGTCAAATTAACTTTCTTTATTGTCCAATTTTTCTCTCTTCCTCTTCTCTCTCTCTCTCTCTCTCTCTGTATTTCTCTCTTCCTTTCATTTGGGTAATCAATTTGAGAGTGAATGATTTTCAAGATTAGATATTTTATTTACTTATTTTTCCTTTTCCTTGGGTCCTAGATATAGCTATCATACTCTTGTAAAAAATAAAGCAAAAAACATGTTTTTGAAAAACCATGGAGGATTTAAGATATGCTTTTACTCCAGACCGAAGACATTCTTCAGTAACAAATCATGTTAGAGCATCACATAATCTCCACACATGTCCAGATATAGTGCAAAGACATCATTTAGAAATTTACATTATAAAAGTACTTTGGTTTAGGATCAATAGACTAATCCTTTCAGTAATTTAGAAAGTAACAAGAAAGTCTCACCTTGTAGGTTTCTGTGCTAACCAAAGAACTCAACAACTGAATGAATGGAGATAATTTCCGGTAACTACTATACCTGTGTCACTTTGAACAGATTACCTGTTCCTTTGTCTCAGTTTCTCCCATATGTAGACTGAATATAATGATACTTTTTTCCTTACCTGCTTCTATCCTTGAGAAGAGCAAACACATCTGTAATGTGGAATATTGGAATATAAACGCTAAAGGACTTCTTTTGTAGCTATATCTATATCTATATATATCAATATATATCTATATCTTTATCGGTATATAGTTGCTTTACAATGTTGTGTTAGTTTCTGCTGTACAACAAAGTGAATCAGCTATATGTATATATATATCCCCATATCCCCTCCCTCTTGAGCCTCCCTCCCACCCTCCCTATCCCACCCCTCTAGGTGGTCACAAAGCACCGAGCTGATCTCCCCGTGCTATGCAGCAGCTTCCCAGCAGCCATCCATTTTACACTTAGTAGTGTATATATGTCAATGCTACTCTCTCACTTCGTCCCAGCTTCCCCTTCCCCACCGTGTCCTCAAGTCCATTCTCTACGTCTGTGTCTGTATTCCTGCCCTGCCACTAGGTTCATCAGTACTGTTTTTTGTGTTTTTTTTAGATTCCATATATGTGTGTTAACATATGGTATTTGTTTTTCTCCTTCTGACTTACTTCACCCTGTGTGACAGACTCTAGGTCCATCAACCTCATTACAAATAATTTCATTCTAAAGGACTTCTAGAGAAGACTAAGAAGGAAAAGGTTTTATTTGGGTGTGTGTGTTACTTAATATTAGAGTATACTCAGTACCAACTTATTCCAGTGACCTATCATCCAACAATTTATACTTGTTTGTATTTCAGCATTTAAAGTCGCCCTATTGGGTTAGGTCTTCTGAGAAGGAAACACAATGGTGTGAGATATTTACTTGGGAAAAGAGCCAGAGAAGGAAGCGAGAGCTCCTTGAGACCACACTGCAGCTCACAGCCTGTGCAAGGAGAGAGGGAAGGGAGAAAGTCATAGGCTTGGAGTGAACTGAGGGAAGTGCAGCCTTCATGGTGGCAAATGCGAAGGAGCAATAGGAGGGAATCTAAGCAGTGCCTTTTCACAGCTGCCACATCCAGGCACAGCATCTGATAAAAATATCACTATTTTCAACTTGGCTGGCCCTTTGTTCCTACTGAGCCTGCCTGAACGAGCTTTATGTCTCCTAGTCCATCAACATGTTCTATTCTGCTAGCCAGTTTATGTCTTCTATTCATCCTCAATCCTGGGCATATTGATCAGCTATTTCAACTAGGTCCCTTCCATTAGGTTTCCCTTTGTCCTCTTCTGGGAACACCTATTGATTCTAAGCTCTGAGTAAGTCTTAAGAATTTCTTTTCTTTTTCCAAGTTCTTACTATACCCAGTGTTTCTGAAGAGTATCATGTAACTATTTTGATTTGGGATCACAAGAAAGTCATCCAAATTGGTTAAGATTACTGATTTTGGAGTTGCACATGACTGGGTTTCTAATCCTGGCTTCCCTGCTCACTACCTGTGTTAATTTGGTCAAGTTACACACATCCATTCAAGTCTCAATTTTATGAACTGACAAATAAGGATAGTAGCATTTTCCTTACAATATAGTGAATTTGGCACATAACAGTTGCTTAATGAATGACAACTATGTCATTAATAACTTAAACTAGGACTTACGACTTTTCTGCACATTTCTACATGTTTTGGACTCCTTTTTACCTTCTCACTGGAGTTAATTCAAACCTAGTTCTACTCTTTCAAATCACATAATCTTGGGGCCACATCTCCTACATTACTGAAAAGTGACAGGCCATCTCTCATTCAGTAGTTGTTGAGAACCTGCTATGTACCAGAAAGTTTTTTGCAGTGAATCTACAGTGGTGAGTCACACAGACCAAGTCTCCACCTCGATGAAGCTTACAGTCTATTTCGTCAACTTCATTGTTTTATACTTCAAAAAATTTAACTTATTTTTTACTTCCATTTTCTGTCTTAGGCCTGTCTCAGAGGAAATTTGTCTTTATCCTTTTCCAAGACTAACCCTAATTCTCTTCTTATTTGGCTATCCTAGAGTTTTGTTCTAGCAACCATCTCTCAATCTACTGTGTATCTAGTAGTACCTATCTCTAGTAGATTATCTTTTCTTTGCATGAAATTTTCTCCCACATTTTTAAGAACAAAAACACAAACAAACCTCATGTGAACGTGCTTATTGCTTTCTCTTTTCTTCCTCTGTTTCCATTATTTTGCAATCTGGCTTTCACACCAAGTCTATTTAAATAGCCCTCTCTTAAACATGACCGACTTTGGTCTTCTCTTAGCTATCTTATTTTTGTTAAAACTGAAGCACTTATTCTTAAAATATGTTTTCTTTGCCACACGTATACCCAGTTCTCCTTCTGTTTGTTTTTTCAATCACAGTGTGTCATCCTTTGCTCTTCATTTCAATTTTTTTCATTGATTTTCTCAACAGGTCTTCATTGAGTGCTTATTACAGGCACTCAAGTGCAAGTCATACAGAGTACATACTTTCTAAATTCTGTTTTCTATCTCCCTCACTAAAACCTCAGAACTCTTCTCTTGGCAATCTCACCCCCTACAAATCCTAATTTATGTCTTCAATCAAAACGTTCCAGTAATATCATTCCTATGGTCACATTTTCCTTCTGTTCCTCTGGTCCCCTATTTTTCCTCAAACTCCACCTGTTTCTAATGAATGCTACCATATTCACCTAACACTTTCTTTTAAATTCCAAATGTCTGCTAATATCATCTTCTAGTCACTCAGGCTTTCAGATTTAAAATGGTTTTTGTTCTCTTGCTTAAACCTAGCTCTGGTTTTTGTCCTCACTGCTACCATTTGCTCCTGGTTATTCTACTTCCTCCTTGGAATGTTATAGATGAATCCTCACTTTTTTAACCACTTTTCCAAAAATTCTTCCTGACCCTCTAACAGAGTTCAAATGTCTTAGTCCTGGCATTCAATCTTCTCTAACAACTGCTTCAATCTTATATTCCATTGAATCTTCTATCACCTAGTTGTAAGCCCTTTGTCTTTCAGTATTACCTTAGCCACTTGTGCTTTTCCCTTTCACACCTGCGTGGCATCACACAAAGACTGTTCCTCCCATACCATGCATGCTCTGTGTTTACCTTTGCTCATGGAATCCCATCCATCCTTCAGAGTCCAACACAAGTGACACTTCTTTAGATCCTCTTTACCCTTCATTCTCCCTCTCTTCTGAAACACTGTAGAATATTTTATTTCTTTTGTAATTCATCTTATACTACGTTGTATCTTCTCATCTCATTTAGGAGGGTTTGAGGTCCTTGAGGATAGAGACTTGTGGCATTCCTATTTATGCTTTATAGGATCCTGAGCACGCAGCCTTCCTCTGTCAGCATATGTTAAAAGAATAAAGTAGTGGAGAAGATCTTCCTCTCTTCAAAGTGATTACCTATCACTGAAGTGCAAAGATAAGATAAAGTAATAAACTGTCTATCCTGGCTGAGTAGTCTTCTAGAATGGCAAATACAATAATTGCTATGTGTGCAACTAATTTCTCTTCCTCTCTCACCCAGGTATTGTGTTAAGGAGAAGCTTTCTCAGCCAGGAAGAGGGATCAGGGGTACCAAGTCATAAGGACACAGTCCTTTCTCTGGAGATGTTTACTGTCTTTGAGACTGACATGCATGCAAATGATTTCATGTAAAATAAAAGAAATTTTAGCTACGAACTTATATGAAAAAGATACTACAAATACAAAAATTACTAAATGACTAATGGGTTTATAATCATACTCTTGTAGAATATTCTTTATGAAACCTTAAAAAAATCAGGTAGTGGGACTTTCCTGGTGGTCCGGTGGGTAAGACTCCGCACTCCCAATACAGGGGGCCTGGATTTGAACCCGGTCAGGGAACTGGATCCCACATTTATGCTGCAACTAAGAGTGTGCATGCTGCAACTAAGACCAGGCACGGCCTAAATAAATAAATAAATACCAAAAAAATTTTTTTTAAAAAATCAGGTAGTGGTTTCCATCCTAATATCTCTCTGAACTTTAGTATAGCAAATATAGTGATAAGTTTTCTTGATTAAGTTTCAGAATTATACAAATCTTGCAGAAATAGTATATTTATTTCCCATAAAGCTATTTAGGCTGTGTAACATCCAGTTTGCTTGATTGTGGCTAGAATTTTGAGTCACAAGTGAGTATAAATTACAATGTTGTAAATTATGTTTACTTTGGT
The DNA here is from genome assembly GCF_025265405.1 of Mesoplodon densirostris. NCBI lineage: Eukaryota > Metazoa > Chordata > Mammalia > Artiodactyla > Ziphiidae > Mesoplodon > Mesoplodon densirostris. The sequence goes on along the minus strand of NC_082671.1, from coordinate 105,369,166 downwards.
GAAAAAATATTTTAAAGACACAATGAAAGGGGATTCATTGTTTTCTTTTGTGAACAAAGGTTTACAATGAGTTTTGCCTGCATTAAGAGGTACGATCTTTGTTATAACCCATATATAGTAGGTACTTAGTATGTGTTGGCTGCATGATAACACTTGGAGAGCCCATCTGCCTATGAAGTTCTATGAAATAGAGATTTTTTAAATTGAGCTTTGGAAAGAAAAGGCTAGTTAAATATAGAAGAACGCATGCATACTACTCTGGAGAACTTAAAACGTTCAAACTGGCAAGACAGACATATTTTTGAAAAGTTAATTAAATTATACAATATAATAATAATAGGGAGTTCAGTAATATTCTATAACTTTTAAATATTGATTATATTTCCAGATTTTCTTTCCTGTTAGTACTCTGCTACAGCTCAGCCTAGACAGGAAAATGGGTACATTCTTTTATTTATTTATTTATTTATTTGTTTGTTTGTTTGTTTATTTATTTATTTATTTATTTTTGGCTGCATTGGGTCTTCATTGCTGCGTGCGGGCTTTTCTCTAGTTGTGGCGAGCAGGGTCTACTCTTCTTGTGGTGCGCTGGCTTCTCTTGTTGCGGAGCACAGGCTCTAGGTTCATGGGCTTCAGTAGTTATGGCTCGAAGGCTCTAGAGCGCAGGCTCAGTGATTGTGGTGCATGGGCTTAGTTGCTCCCCGGCATGTGGGATCCTCCCGGACCAGGGCTCGAACCTGTGTCCCCTGCACTGACGGGTGGATTCTCAACGACTGTGCCACCAGGGAAGCCCGGTATATTCTTTATGGTTAGGAAGAACTCTTTTGCCATTAGCCCATGCTAAATTGATAGTTTTTACAGCCCGACAAGAGACCAAGACTTTATTGCCTAGAGGGAAGCACTTAAATCATCTGAAGATGGCTATTCTGTACTGAAGGAAAGTTTGAGTTGGCTACTCGAGATTCTGCCTCATGCCCCAGGTGGCAAGGGTTAGTTTTTCTGCGGAACTGACAGTTTCCACCCTCAGGGTGGGTAGATTAGATTGGGAAATATATAGGAGGGGAGCTTGTCAAGGTAATTCAAGGAGCAGAGTTGATAAGTTCTAAAGGGAATTCTAACCTGGTCCCCAGATTGAATCATAAATGCTTATATTTTATGGATTTATGCAAGTGTGCAGAAGATGCAGACTAAGAAGCAAAAGAAAGCAAAGAGAAGATATACCAGAAGAGGCATACAACTCTATGGCTTGTCCAGTTCATCATTTGTTGAGTTATGAATAAAATACCAGTTTTGAGAGCAACTGTGGTGATGACTGAAAGTTTTTGAGACATTTCTTTAATGGTGATTCATGGAGCCTGGGTACTGTACTGCATTAAAAATTTGGAATTACAGGAAACAATTCTGGTAACAAACAATGGAAATTCATTCTTACATCTCTGTACTGGCTGCTGCAGTCCAGCCCCAGGCAGGATGAGTCTATATGTGGTTCTTATGATTCTCTTATAAAAAAGAGACACCTGGTAAGAAATTAGTTATTGATGGGTATGAATTTGTAATGAGTATGAAGTGGGAAATGTAGTCATAAAGGGATTTATTTCCCTTAAAACCAGGCTATCATTTATATTTAAACTTTTGCTGCTTATAATTCACTGCTTCATACAATTTGGTGCAGATTGAAATATCTCCTTGAAGGCTTATTTATATTTTACATACAGATTTGTGATCATCCAGGCTTAGCCATCATTTCTTGGAATGTTTCATATTGGTTTCATGTCAGCCTTTTTGCACTGATATTGCTCTACAATAAAATAACTGTTCTCAAAGTGAGGTAGACTCTTAAATTAGTATTTTCTTCTATTACTCTAAATATTTATATCAGCCACGTAAGTGTTCTACTTGTATATGGATTTATAGAAGACTCTAAAAGGAAAAAAACACAGGAAATAAAAATCATTAGCTTGATATAATACTGACAGCTAATATTTCTATCATGGTTACTGTTTTTCAAACCCAGCTTGAACTACTTACATACAGTAATATATTTAAATTTCAGAACAACCATAGTAAATTGGGACTATTATTGCCTACACTTTACAAGTGAGAAAAGTGAGGAACAGAGGGGTTAAATACTTCTCCTGGGTAAACATGGAGGGTAATGCCAGAGCCAGGATTTGAACCCAAGCAGTCCGACTGCTTGGCACTCCTACTGTCCACTTCTTTGGCTAAATTATTCTTGATTGAACCAGAGGTAGAGTATGTAGCTGTGTTACTTCAAAGCTATGTTTTAACATGATTATTTATTAACATGGTTGTCCCTCCCTTACTAGATTATGAACTTGTGAGTACATGAACCATGTTTTATTAACTTTGTCGTATACAATGCTCAATAAAATATTTATTATTCCTGAATTACAGCTTATTATTGCTCTGAGAGATTTTATCCAAGAGACTTCTATTTTGAAGTCATTGGTTTTATATCCACAAAAGTTTTAGATCCACAAAACAAAAAATGCAATTGTTACCTCTAAGTGAATTATTTCATTCATAATTCTCTTATTTCTTAACTATTTTAAAGAATAAAATAGCATGAATGAATGAAGCAAATTATTTTTAATGGGTATGGAATAATTTTAGAATCCTGTGACTTGGTTGAAATGTTTTTTTCTTTCTTTTAAAAAAATACTCTTTCTTACAGGGTGCTGCTTTAATTAGAATGCTGGCTAATTTTATGGGCCATTCAGTATTTCAAAGGGGTTTGCAAGTAAGTAAAATGCTTTCTATTTTCTCTTACACTTTTCCTTGTTCCTGCATTTATTTTTTTTCCAAATATATTTATTTATGGCTGCTTTGGGTCTTCGTTGCTGCGCACGGGCTTTCAGGGGCCACTCCTTGCTGTGGTGTGAGGGCTTCTCTTGCTGTGGAGCACGGGCTCTAGGCACGCGGGCTTCAGTAATTGTGGCGCACAGGCTTAGTTGGTCCGTGGCATGTGGGAATTTCCCAGACCAGGTCTCGAACCCGTGTCCCCAGCATTGGCAGGCGGATTCCCAACCACTGTGCCATCAGGCACATGTATTTATTTTAAAGATATTTCACAGTTTGGGAAATTGCTAATAAAAAAATGCTGAATTTGATGGAAAACTTTAAGATGAATAAGGTAATCAGTGTCTTTCCACATGACAAATCAAAGTGGTAGACAAAATTCCATACCAACCCACAAAACTCCAACCATTATACCATTTAGAATCTCTTTAATATGCATTTTAAAACTGAAGTAATTTTCAAATATATTAGATCCTAAGTATTCTATACAATATTTTATGAAAGTCTGATTCCTTTTTCTTCCATTTAAAAGTTCATATAAAGTGAAAACGTTATGTTAGCCTTCTTAGAATTATGTACTTGAGAAATTCTTAACGCTTTTTTTTCAGATATGTGCCTTTTATGTTGTTTGCTGTTTTAATGTTGACATACGTAGATTGTTATTTTTTTCCAAATATAGTTAAATGTTTTTTAAATTAGAAAATGCACTGTTTTAAATAAAGGGGGAAAAAAGAAACAGTTTTATTATAATACATTTATAGTATGATGTATGGAATCTGGGAGTAGATTCTTAGAAAAGGAGGATTCTTAAATTCTTGAAGGCAAATATAGAGAAATAGAACTTTTATTCCATTGAATCTGTTGGAGTAAATGATGTTCCTAGCAGCTGTGATTGATGAATTATTTATGATGCATTCTACTTAGAAGTGTCCTTTAAAGTAAATTGATGTTCACCTGAAATACAATTATGCTAAGACAGAGAGAGCAATCAATCTTAGCTGTTCTTAGTAAGCTTTTCATTCTGAAATTTAAATAAACTACATATGGGATCAGGTCATATTTTAGTAGTGTAATTCTATCTTTACCCAAAATAAACCAAAAGATAAAATACAAAGCAAGAGTTAAATATGTTATGACAAAGCTATAAATACGTTAACACAACAGAGAAAAAATATATAAATTTCTTGAAGAATAATTTCCCTTAGAAAGTTTTTTTACTGAATTGTCCCAGCAGGGGTTGAAATTTACTTTAAAATCAGCTCTTCCCATTAGGGACACCTTCAGAATAGCTGAATCCCATTGAACCTGTTTGCGGGTGCTAAAGTCTCTATTCTGATCACATAGTTAGGAAAACCTTTTTTCTCCAGGTGTGCCCTCCATGAATATCAACTGTCTGGAGAAACGTCCTTCCTTATCCCCACTCCTTTGTTTCTCCCACTGAAGTTGTAGCAGACAGTACAGTTCCAGAAAATATCTAAGCTTTCATAAGGGCTACACAAGTTGATGTGAAATCATTTTCTGTATACAATTTTTATTGTTTTCTTTTCTCACTTGTGTGTATAGATTTGCTTGGCAGATTGAATAACTATAGTTATGTTATCTGGAAAGGATTGTTGTTTTGCAACATTTTTCTTTATCTTGTCACAATTTCTATAGTATGCAAAATACATCAATATTTAATTCACCCTTTTCTACTGACCCAGTCTGTTCAGTTTTATCTGAAACAGTTAGACTATACCCTCTGACTCCCATTATATTAAATTTTCATTTGAAGCTTGTTTTAATGTGTGCACCTTTATGCTCTGATACTTGATTTGGTTAATTTTCAACTGTGGGACTCTGTTTGTCAACATTGCATTTCATTTGCCTTGTGACATCTCATTGATCAGATAGATCTTTATCCTTCGGTACTTCCCTTGCAGCTTTATTTATATTCATCACTCAAACTGATTTAGTGTATCATCAGCAGTTTGGATTAGTTTACAGTAGATCCCTACGTCTATTTAGTGTATCATCAGCAGTTTGGATTAGTTTACAGTAGATCCCTACGTCTAAGTGATAAATTATCATCTCTTGTGCATGAAGATGTATGGAATACAGTTTGGAAATGACCTCCTGAACAGACACTTCATGTCATGGTACTAAGTGGTCACAGAGTTGATATTAATATATTTCCCATCCACAAGGCTCTGGGGAGTGTTGGTTTACATGTTGTTGAAAGAGCTAATCTGGACTGTCAGCACTTACCTCTGCTGGAAAATCTATTAATTGCCTTTACATTAACCATAGATATTTCTATGTTGACAAATGGAAGTTTATATTTGCAGACGGAGCCAGGGTTAGATTTATAGGTGTCGGCATCCCAAGTTGCAGACAGTATATTTTTCATATGTTTTCCCCTCCCTCCCTCCCTCTTCCTCTCTTCCTTCCTCCCTCTCTTCCTTTCTTCTTTCTTCCCTCCTCCACCTTTCCTTTCCTTTTTTTTTCTTTTTGTTTTAGTACTTGGACCTTAGCCCTGATGTTTCACACAGGGACAATAGTATAATGGTGGTTTCTTCTAAAACTTGTGTTCTCTTGTATTTTTTAAATCCTAATTAACCATCTTAAGCTCTTTTGGGAACAAAGCAAACATTTTTTACAACCACAAATATATAAAATATGATATATTTACACGATATAAATTTAAAATATAATATAAATAAATATATGATATATCATAATAAATATACATAGATATAAAATAAACTATAAATATATTTGTATATTAAACATGATAATAATATAGAAAGATGGGTCCGTTCACATGTTTATATTTAACTTAGCAAATATTTGAGTATGGATTCAACTACATTTTTCTAACTTTTGTAATATTTTGTATTGGACAACATATTTCAGGTTTCAACTTACACGTATATCCTTCAGTAGGAAGGGACTCCTAGTACCCATAAATCTATTCGATCAGCTATCAGAAAGTCTGGTGGTAAACACTTTTATAGTGAATAATCACAACTTTGCTTGGTCTGATCTTCTTGATTTTTTGGTCTACTTCCCTTATCTCTTGAATTTTGTCTGATGCTTAAATGGTTCAGTCTTGCATAATTTTTAAAATAAGTTGCCTCAAAACTTCTTACAATATGTAATAGACAGAACATACATTCTATCTATTTAGAATGTAATAGACAGTATATACAGTCATAAAAAATTAGTCCTGACTACCATTAATGTCAGCTTCTGTTTTGTTTTGATGTTTAAATTGAAAGCGGAACACAGCAAACGAAGCTTAAACTCTTGTTGGATCATGTATGCCACTCGTAAATAATACATTTTTTAAAACATAGAAATATTTGTATTTTTGCAAACTCTGTATAGCTATTGCTCTTCCATAATCGATTTCCCAAATCAATAGCTGGCATATTTGGGGACACAAGAGGCAATGGAATAAGTAGAGAGAAACAATTCTTATTCCTGTTTCTAATTAATGATGGGCTTTCTGCTAGTAACTAAACCTTTCGTGGCCTCTGACTTTATAGTTACAAAATGCAAGAGTAGAATTAAATGCTCTCTAAGTTTTTTTCATCTTTCAAATTCTCTGCATCTAAGACATTTAATGCATTTTACTAGCTAGACAATTTGGGTTTGATACTTTAATTTAGGACAGCTATTTCAATTTGATGGGAAAATTTGTTAACTAGATGTGCAAAAGTGTCCTTGAATCTTCAGTTAATCATCTGAGTATTAAGACTATTTGGCTTTGACCCTGTTGGGAGGGTTAGTGGAGTGAAAGTCAGGAAAGCCACCGCTAGATTTCAGAAAATCAAGAAATCTTGGTGTCACAGAGAAAAAACACCCATACACTCAGTGTAGCTCTAGTCAGGTTTTGGGAGGGAGTGAACTTAGATGTGGTTGTTCAATTCACCGTCGTAATCCAGAAGTCCTTGAATCACTTTCTTCAGTTGGCTTTGGTGGCACTGTGTTCTGTGTGTCATCTTAGTTTACCTCATGCTCAAACCCTATTACTGTAAGAATTGCTGAATCTTTCTGAAATTCTCACATTTTTAATTTCCTAGGCTTCTTATTGTTTAAGTACATATATATTAATTTTCACCCATATGTAGCAATGTTTATGTGTATAGATCCACTAAATTAGGATCTACTTCTTTTACCTTGTTTTTATAATTTAAGCTTCCACAGCTCAAATCCTCATTCTTACATAAGTATTCTAGGCTTCTTTTTAAAGTAAATAATTCAGATAAGGATTCTTTTAGATAGAATTGTTTCACATGAATTTAACCTTTCTTAATTCATTTTTACTTGTTTTAATCCCCCTAGTAACATTTTTTAAATTTTTCTTTGAGTTTTTTGGAAATAAAAGAATAAAGCTATAATTTTGAAATCCTCAAATAACATTGATTGGCTCAGTAGCTATTAAAAAATAATTAGTACATAACTACTGCTTTTTCTTTTCAAACAAAACAATATTGTTTTAATGATCTACAGTACCATTCTTCATGTTGTTATGAGGCAATACCAGGGAACTGAAATTATGAAGAAAGATCATTGCTAAACTTGATATAAACTCACTCTGAAATCCATGTCAGAAAGTGAGTCACCCTCCTGCTTATCTAATGAGGGTAATTCAATATCATTTAAAATATGGTTGAATAAGGAAAGATTTCTCTTGATTAGTATTTAACTGCTCTTTTCCATAAGGTAACCTACAAAAAGATGTTTGCCTCCAATTATCAGGGTGGAAATTGCTTATGCAAATCAATGTAAGGCAATGAGGTGTGGATAGAAAGCAAAAGGGAAATATCATTATTATTGGTTTGTGCTCATAAAATTCTGATAGCCTGAAGGTAATGACAGCACAAAGCTATAGGGATTATTAGTAGCAACAACATACTAAATAACTTGTGTTCCAGTGAGAAGTTATATGTTAACATATGTACACAGGATTTTTATTTGAAAACTGCAAGCTTATGTTTGTGAAAGAGTGTTTGCTCCCTTGCATGTAGGTTTTTAGATAAATGAAAAGTCAGAAAATAACAGAGGAACAGAGACCATGTGTCAAAGTTAATTTCCTTTCTGAAGAGATATTATTGGCTTTTATCCAGATAGTAGCTGAATCATGCTTAATCTAAAATTAAATGACCATAGATAGGTTTTGTTCAATTTCTCCGTGTTTCACTTAAATCACTGTGCAGTTTTAGGTATGGTATAGGTAGAAAGGTTAACTCATCATAATAATTTTTTGTGATCAGTCAATACCATGTGATTATAATACTATCATTGATGATGTTTAGTCATTGGATTTGACCTAATTAACATTTAACTTATTAAAGACCAACTACAAAGCTAAAATTAATGAGTATGCTATAGAGAAAAATATTAATTTTAAGGAAAGATTCCATGGATTTGAGAATCAAGAATATTATCTCTAATAAAAATCAAGTACTTTAAAAAATTAAATAGCAATAGCTATTCATATTTCTCAATCAGAGAAAATAACTTCTATAACTCAATTTCAATGAATTTGTTTGTATACAGCTACTGATTGAATCCTTATCATTTTGCCTCTGAATTAAATGTTGTTACTTGACTACTGTGACTGTATAGCATTAACTAAAAAGCCTTCATTAGTAATGACATATATCTCTATTTGTTCATCCCACAAGCATTGACCCGGTTTAATGGGAGGTTTTAGAAACTTATTCTTACTGGTTTTCTTTTGCCTGTTCGTTAAGAGCTCAAGATATGTTATTCATTTTAACTCATAGGGTTGATACTATAAAATGATGTTTTTGATACCTTTAAAATGTATTTGTGAAATGATTTGACACATTTGGCTAATGGGTGACATATTCGTATATTGGTATGCGTGTAAATGCATACACATCAGTGAATTCTACACACTGGGGTATGTATACCTATCTGCAAACACCCTCTCCCCTTGTAAATGTTACCATTTGGTTAGATTGCTAGTTCAGAGGTACAATAAACTTGCCTTAGAGGCATTTTTCTCTAATCTACTTAGCTCTTGCATCAGCAGTTTTCTTTCGTTTCCTTTTTTAATTTATTTTTTCTCTTATTTTATGTTCTCTTTTCAGAATGTTCATGTAATAGCCTAGAAGTATATATTTGGCAATGTTGAAAGTTTTGATGCTAAAGAAACCTTCTAGGTTGGGAAGTTTTTTTTTTCTTTTTTACTCACATTTTCATAATTGCTTGGTGGTTTTAGTATAGAGTCTAATACTAGTGTTATGGCATAGATGTACATAATATTTTTAGCTTTTTCCTTGTTGGCAAACATTTAGATTGCTTTCCAATTTTTGTTAAATAAACAACACTGTAACAATTTTTAAATTATAGATTTTCCCATTATATTTTGATTGCCTCTTCATCTACATTTCTCAAAGCATATTATCAATTTTTCTTCTGAAATATTAAGCCAATATATAATGGTAGAAATAAAGTTTGAAGTTCTCTTTTTACAATACACTAAGCAAACAACATTGTGTCTTATTTTCAAAATAAATTTCTTACTAATTTAATAAGTAAAATATTGCTATTTCAGTGTATATATTTTTATCACAATTGAGGTTGAAAACTTTTCATATATTCTCTTGCATTTCACTCTTATCACTTGCTTTTTTATGACATATTTATCCATGTGTTTATCTGTTTAAAAAACTGAAGTTCTACTTTTTTATAACATAACTATTTATAAATATTCAACAGTTATAAAAATAATGAACCATAACATTTATACAACTTCTTTTCCCTATCATATCTAAATGTCAAAATTATTGTTCTGAAAAACCATATGTTATAAATTAGTGGCTTAAGAGGTGTAAGCCTAAGATAAGATAGATATCTATCTTAGCCTAGATAGATATCTATCTTACAAAAGGTTCAAATGTATTCAAAATTCCATGTTGATCTACCTCTGTGTTTCTGTCTATGGAAGAGAAGGCTCTGTGTTAGTATGACACACAAAGAAATGGGGATATCCATTTGTCATCCTGCATCGCATTTCCTTTTGCAATCAGTCTCTCGTATTCATCTTTTCTCTTCTGCTCAAGGTCTCTCTCTATGATTATGTTACAGATCATTTTTCCCCTCTTAAGAGCAATAACTCATTTTAGTGTTAAAAACTTTTCTTAGTGCTTTGTGCTAATAAACCAAAATTGTGATTTCTCTTGCTGTATCAGCTCTCTTTAGTTTTATATCCACGTTGTTCACCCATCAGATATGTTCAGTTACTCATTTATTCCACACGTATTTATTACATAGCCGCTCAATGTTAGACACTATGATAAATAACAAGCATTCAGGGCATGCTACACACAGCAGATATGCCTCCTGATCTCATGAATCATATCACTGGATAAGATTGATGCTAAAAAGGAAAAGAGCAAATACAGGCCTATTTACTAAGTGTGCTAAATGCTAGGCAGGAAAAAAATCGGATGTTGTATGATAACATATGGGTGGGTGGGTCAGGTAACTTTAGGTTAGGTGTTTAGAAAATCCTCCTTGGGAAGAATGCATGTGTCTTCAGTTCTGAAGGGTGAGAAAGAGGTGGGGGTCCGGGGAGATCATTCCAGAAAGATGGAAGGGCTTGTGCAAAGGGCTGAGGGAAGGAACTGAGCATTTTCAAGGAAAATAAAGAAACTAATGTAGGCGAGCAGCGTTAGTAGGGGCAAGAGATGAGGGGGGAGATGAGGGCAGGAGCTAATTGTGGGATGCCAAAGTGCACTGTGCTTAAGAGGGTTGGGTTTTATTCTGAGTGCAGTGGGAGGCTATTCAACAGTTTTAAAGCTGGGATGTAGCATGGCTCTATTTATATTTAAAATAGTTATCTGACTAATTGTAATAATACATTGGGATTGGAGCAATCAGCATACCAAGAGAGGAGGAATCAGGTAATAAAATTAGGAAGATATTTTAATATTCGGGTGAGAGATGACAGAGGCTTAAATAGTTAGTAGATGTACAGAGACATGGATGGATTCAAAATGTTTTTTGAAGGGAGAATGAAATGGACCTTGGTATAGATTGGGTGAAGAGTGTGGTAGTTGAGAGATGAGGAAGAAAAAGTACCTAGGAATGATTCTGAAGTTTCTGGGTTGAAGGCCTGAGACCAAGCCCTGAAGGGCTGTAGCAGTTGGAGGTTGAAGGAAGAGGAGGGGGCTGGTAAAAGAGACTGAGGTGGAATAGTCAGAGAGGCAGGCAGAACACCAAGGGTATGGTGTTACTCGTGTCAAGAAAAAAGCCTATTATTTCAATAAAAAGAAAGTGATCAAGGAGGTTAAATGCAGCCAAGGGATAGAGCAGAATAAAGACTAAAAAGTGTTCCTTTTGGCAGTTTGCAACTTAATGACTTCAGTGGAATGGGTTAAAGAGTGTCATACAGAGTAAAGTAAATCAGAAAGAGAAAAACAAATGTATATTAACGCATATATGTGGAATCTAGAAAAATGGTATAGATGATCTTATTTGCAAAGCAGAAATAGAGGCACAGACGTAGAGAACAAATATATGGATACCAAGGGGGAAGAGGGAGTCCGGAGGAATTAGGAGACTGGGATTGACACATATACACTATTGATACTATGTATAAAATAGATAACTAATGAGAACATAATGTATAGCTCAGGGAACTCTACTTAATGTCCTGTGGGGACCTAAATGGGAAGGAAATCCAAAAAGGAGGGGGTATATGTATATGTATAGCTGATTCATTTTGCTGTACAGTAGAAACTAACACACATTGCAAAGCAACTATACCCCAATAAAAATTAATCTAAAAAAAATAAGAGTGGATGGGAAATACCTAAGTAGAGATAGTGTATGTAGGATAAAATTTTTTAAATTTTCCAAGGAAGGAGATCAGAAAAACAGGGTAGGTAGTTAGAGGAGGATACGGGCTAAGGAAAGTTTCTGTTTTGTTTTTTAAAGATGGGAGGCGGTTGTACTCATTTTAGGCTGGTAGAGAAGGAGTCGGGACAGAAGAGTTTGATAATGTTGCAGAAGAAAGAGACAACTCGGATTTTGGTTCTTGAGACAGTAAAAAGACTGGTCTTTGATAGGAGAGACCCTTCCAGTAAATTTGGAAATTGGAAAATAAAGGAGTTCATTTTCTGATGAATTCTTTTTTTAAAAAATTAATTAACTAATTATTTATGCCACACTTTGAGGTTTGTGGGATCTTAGTTCCCTTACCAGGGATCAAACCTGAGGTCACAGCAGTGAAAACACCAAATCCTAACCACTGGACCACCAGGGAATTCCAAATTCTGTGTTTTTAGTGTATCTGAGGCAAGGTCAATAGCTGAAAGTGAGGTAATGCTGCCCAGTAGACAGATTTGAATATTGAGGATTGGGAAGAATAGGAAGGCATGGCTGCCTGGTTTTATTGAGTGCCTATTTGAGTTTGGTGCTTATGAAATTTATAAGAAAGCACAGGGGCTTTCCTGGTGGTGCAGTGGTTAAGAATCTGCCTGCCAATGCAGGGGACACGGGTTCGAGCCCTGGTCCCGGAAGATCCCACATGCCGCAGAGCAACTAAGCCCGTGCGCCACAACTCTGAGCCTGTGCTCTACAGCCCTCGAGCCACAGCTACTGAAGCCCGTGCGCCTAGAGCCCATGCTCTGCAACAAGAGAAGCCACCGCAATGAGAAGCCCATGCCCTGCAACGAAGAGTAGCCTCAGCTCGCCACAACTAGAGAATGCCTGTGGGCAGCAACGAAGACCCAACGCAGCCAAAAACAAACAAACAAACAAACAAATAAATATGGTGAACCAGTTTTTATTTAAAAAAAAAGAAAACACAACTGCTCAATTGCCTTATTTTTTCCTGTGATGCTCAGCTGTATGGGTACAGGTTTGAAGAAGGCAAATACTTGAATTTATCCAGGAATGGGATATTTGCCAACTAGTCTAATTGAAAAACAGAGCTGCAAAGGAGATGAGGCTGTTTGTTAGGAATTAAGATAAACTATGAAATAGAAGCTGGATAACCAGGGAAACAAAACCAGGAAGGATCTGATAGACAAATACCCGCCATTAGTAATGTTAACAGTAAATAACATATTAGTAAGTGTATATTATTTTAACACTGAATAAAAGAAATCCCTCATGCTTCTGAGCATATGGGAAATTTAATCTGTCCTTATGGAATTCCCCTTATGTCATGCCCATTCATAGGAGAATGTTCCAGGGAACTTTATCAGGCCAGAACATACAGCGAAGAATGTCTGTTCTCATCCACACTGATAGTCAGTCATATTAGTTTCAGGAAAGAAGTGAGATAGTGCACGCTGCCCGAATGTTCGGTATGTATCTTGCCCAACCCTTGCCTTTCTGGTCACCTGGAGGTTAGTGTCTTTCCTGCTTTAGTGCTCCGTTAGGTATGGCTATTTTGTGCTGAGGAACCTAACTAGTGCCCCCATTTCATGGACCCCTCCCCCCATTAGTGGTCTTGTCACCTCAGTAGGCCTCGGCGAAAAACAGAGTTCTAGACCTCACAGTCTCTTTCTTTCTCCACCCTTGGATAAGGGAAGGTTTCTAAGCTTTTCTCAAGTCTAAAGAAGCTTTGATCTCAATTTTTTTTCTTGCAATTTTACTTTCTAAAAGTAAAAAAAAAATGTCCTCTGGGCACTTTCCTCCTACAAGTTAGTCCAGTTAATTTCCTTGGGCCTCTAGAACGTTTTGACTTCTCTTGGAGGTTAGGGTTGAAGAAGAAGATGTTGACTCTAGACTTTCTTCCCTTGAGCTTGATCTTAAAATAACTAACGTTTCTTGGGTTCTTTGTGTGGCAGGCTTTTTCTTCCTGAGTGCTTTACTTGTTTTATGTCATTTTCTATGCACACTGTTCTCAAGTAAGTGCTGTATTATCTACTTTTTCCAGTTGAAGAAATTAAGGTTTAGAGAAAATAGATATCTTACCCAAGATCACATGGCTGGTAAGGATTGGCCTGAATTCTTAGTTTTTCTGAATATGCACACTACCTCTTTCTCAACTGAGTTTCATTGTCTTCTCAGCGAGTCGCCAGCACCGGGGGCTGAGTGAGAGAACTCCCTGTACATGGCCTGCAGTCAGTGGGTATCTTGATTTACAAAAGGCAGTATATTCTTACCGGCCAGGATATACTTTATCTGTTTTGTGAGCTTGCTGTGGTCCAAACCCTTTACCAGGGCATTCAGAAAAAGCAATTCACAAACTTCAGTTTTACCAATAGATTCATTTTATGTCTCAGTAATATTTCAAGCTAGCAGCAGAAGTGAGAGGTGGGGATATTTTAGTACCCCAGAACACCCCTATAGACTTAACATTCACGCTATTTTGCTGACAGGCGTAGGACCCTGTCAGGTTGTTCTGGGATGGAGTACAAATTCAACAGTGGCAATATTGCGCCTCTGGTGATGCTCCTGCATGTTGGGGCATTGCTGGTATGATCTATAATTGCTAAATAAAAGATAGACGAAAACAGAACTGAAGTGAGAATACGCCATTGTCTGTAATTTCAGGCAAACAGACAAAAAAAACTTTCATGGGCTAGCAGGTTGTTTTGATTTAAAATTTTCTGGCATATTTCACAGTCCTTTAAGAGAGTATACTGATTTTACAAAATTTACACTCATTAGGTGGAGTAATGGATTTTTAAAACATGTGAAATGCCCTTTTGTTCCTATGGAAATATCTGAATATTCCTATATCTAAGCAAGCAACTTCTGAAAGTAAATTTAAGTTAAGCACACATTTAAAAAATCAAAATCAAAATGGCCTGCAAACAATGATATAACTGACTTTTCAACTATTATCATCGTAGCTATTCAAACAACTTTCCTTCCTAAATTCCACCTCTTTTTTTATTGTATCCTGTGGTCAGAAACTGCTGTACCTCAGAATGTTTGGTAATGGTTTCTATTTTACTGGATTTCCTCCTTGGAAACTTGTTATAATTTAATAATAAAAATTTAATAATTATTTATTCCTTTTATCCTTGGTTCTTATCTAGTAGAATTAAAATGTAAACATTCTTTTATTTTGCATAGTGCTTTTTCAGTACTTGGCTACTTGTTTTTACTTAATTTCATAATCTCCAACCAGTATTCAGACATTAACAAAAGTAATATTTTGATCTATAGCCTAGCTTTCTTGTGTTTTAGTTGGTCAACTGTCGCTGTCTTAGTCTTTTACTTCTGTTTCTCAAGGTCAGGGAATGTAGAAGCATCCTCTGAAATGCATGGCCAGGCTTCAAATGGGTTTTATCCAACCCTTGTGTGACATTGCTGTGATCTGGCAGCTTTTAATCTGCTTTTGTTGTTGTCTATGGATCCCTTTAAGATCACTTTACCCTAATAATGCCCACACTTAGAAATATTTAATTCTAGACCTTATGGGTCCCAATTTAAAAGCCTCTGCTCTAGAAGCTTTGTTTAAGACACAAGTTTTACAGAGTTTTATTTTTTATTCTTGTCACTCTCTGTGCACTCCTCTCTGTGGAACTTTCATATCTTTTTTCCCAACCTTCTTATCTGCCTCTTTTTTTTTAAACTATCCACCTCTTTCTTCCATACCTAATAATATAAAAGCCCAGTTGATTTACTAAATAGAACTGGGTGTTCTTTTTTTATGTTTTGCATAAGTCCTGAGAGATTATTTCTATTTTTCTTGCTGAGGAAACCAAGAAAATGTAAGACATCTTTGTTGTGTATCACCCATTAGTGTTGTATCAGCCAGGATTTTGGGTTGCAAGCAACAGAAAGAAACTCTGACTAAATTAAGCAAAAAGGAATTTTTTGGAAGTATGTAGGGCAGTCCTTGGAATCATTGGGAAGTGTGGAGAGTCAGGCTTACAAAGCAGATAACAGGAACTAAAGGAGACTCGGAAATTAAGAAACCTAGCCAAGGTCATGTCACAGTACTGGCTGGTTCAGTTGCTGCCATTAGCATGGCTGTATCTGGACCCTCAGTGTCACCATTACAGGGAATGTAATTTCAGTGATTGCTGCTCCTTTGCATTGATCCTGTAGGATTAACAGTCCTGGGATGAAGTATCCACTTGTGTCCATGTTGTAGTTGACAGGAAGAGTGGAGAGGATTAGCATTTTGTCCCTTCCATTTCAAGTGAGAGAGCCCTCACTATCCTCTAAGATTCCATGATGAGTTATTGCCCTCATATAAAGGTGGTGTTTAAATACCAGAAAGCCAAAAGAATGACAAATGCCCAGTACAAATATTTTGAGGTACAATTATTCTTAATAGAAAGGAGCAATATTTTAAACCCTTGCTTCAAACTTCTTGTCACATAGTCAGAAAAGTCAGTGCTCGATTTACCTGGCGTTTCCCAGACTATTCTTGGAAGTAGAAAGGATCCTGCTTCCCAGGGTCACTGAGGCCTGGACTTGCATCCCTTGTCTCATTGGAGAAAACACTGTTGGTGATCTACCCATAAGCTAGTCTCCTCTTCTTTCTTATAAACCAAATTTTGATTTGTTTGGATTCTCATCCTCATCTATATAATCATATACTTCATAGGACTGGGTCCTGACTTGTGCAATCCCCCCCCCAAAATTTCACTAACAGATTTTGTTTAGAGCACATGATAGAATTCGGCTAAACGGGAAACGTGCGGAGTTTGATGTAGGATTTGAGGGAGAGCTTTTCTGATTCTTAAACAGAGATTCTCAGGAAAAAAAAATCCATATTTTCCTCTATGTGATGTTACATCTGAATGCGTGGGGTTGCTGCAGCCATCTAGCCCCAAATGTGAGGATAAAGCCAAAACTTAGGTAAAGATGGGGCCAAAAGAATTCCATAGGAAAAGAGCTGCGGCTCTATCTTACCTTCTTATAGTAGGAAAGAATAAATCTTGTTATTAAGGAAGTCATCCCAGGGTGGATTTTTTGTTATTTGCAGCTGAACACATACAAGCCAGTCCATACCTCTTTGATTTTTTTTTTTTTTTTTTTCGGTATGCGGGCCTCTCACTGTTGTGGCCTCCCCCGTTGCGGAGCACAGGCTCCGGACGCGCAGGCTCCGGACGCGCAGGCTCAGCGGCCATGGCTCACGGGCCCAGCCGCTCCGCGGTATGTGGGATCCTCCCAGACCGGGGCACAAACCCGTATCCCCTGCATCGGCAGGCGGACTCTCAACAACTACGCCACCAGGGAAGCCCCCTCTTTGATTTTTATCAAACTGTCCCTCCGTGTCCTGAGGAATAAACCATTTATATGGTTGATCCTCTGTTTCAACATGCTGAAGGGCTCGTTAATAGTAGAGCAAGTATTCCATAATTATTTCCACATAAATCTTAAAAGATAATAGTGCTTTACTTCCTCAGCTCACTTTTTACTTTTCCCCTTGTCTTTATTAGTCCCATTGGCTTTTATATATAAAATGTTATGAACCGTGTCACTTGTTAGCAAAGAAAGTTAAACAAAAACCGTCTCATACCCAATAGTTTACAGTCTTTTGATGACATCAGGGCCAACTGTATATATCATTGCAAGTTATATATCCGACAAATACTCACTGAAATAATAAATTAAGTATTTAGCATTTAAATATGACATTTAGGGGGAACATGATAGGTACAAGAAATCTCTCTTTACTGCATTGTCAGCTGTCTGCAGAAAGGCATACTGCATAAGGAAAGTCAGAAATCACACAAATATATTGAGCATCTACTGGGTACCAGGCTGGGCACATAGATGCTGGTTAAATAGTGGTAAACGGAATCACAGGGTCCTCACTCTCATGGAGTTTATAGACTATGTGGGCAGTCAAACTAGTAAACAGGCAATTATAACAGTGTGATAATTGCTCTTATATGGTGAAGCATGTAAGAATATAAGAGGGGTGCTTAACTCAGAATTAGGAAGGGGGTGAGAATGGGCAAGAAAGGATTCCCGAAGGACATGCAAACTTGAGTCCTGGAGATTGAATTGAATTTAAACGGGCAAAGGAGAAAAGAGTGTGTAGAGAACTGCTTGTGCAGGGGACTAGAAAAGGGAGAAAATATGCATTAGACGTCTGCAAGAAAGGTGAAAATGGTTAAGTTGAGGCAGGGGGCCAACAAAGTAATGGATGAGATTGGAGAGGTACAGAGGGACCGGACTATAAGGGACACCTTTAAGTTACATTGAGGTCTGTTTGGACTATATTCTGAAGGCAGCAGGGATTCATATGTATATTTGATGAAAAGTATTCATGCATGACTGCGTGAAAGAGCTTAGATTTGAAAGGGACAAAGCAGAAGTAGTAGCAGTAGTAGTCATCTGGGCAAGATACTGTACAGTGGCTGTCAAACAGCTAAAAGGAAGGGGGAATATTAGGGGGCTATTTAGGATGTGGATCATTACCTGAATGTGGTGGAAAGGGAGAGAAAGGCATCAAAGATGACTCCTTGGTTGAGGTGGATGGAAGGGTCATCCCTGGGGAAGGGCTCCCAAAAGGAGCTGATATAGGGGAGGACAATGAGTTCAGCATTAAACATGACTCTTAGTCACCTGTGTGTCATCTCATAGATACTGGATTTGGGTCAGCAGTTGTGTGCACAGATGTGGGGTTTGGACATAGGCTGGAGTCTCTGAGTTCCAGTGTTTTGATTTATTAAGTGTTGATGATAACATCTAACTCATAAATGTCATCTTGGGATTGAATGAAATAAAATATAAAGCAACTTAGTGCTAAAAGGGAAGCAAATATTGTTTTCATGTAACTGTGTTCTTTAATTATTATCATTAATGATGCTTTTGCTTTTGTTACTCAGTTTTCCAACCTGTAACCTGAAATGATTAATAAGATTATAGCAGCCACTGTCTATTGAATAGACATTACTGTGTTAAGCACTCTTTGCTTTTTAACACTGTACAGATATTAAATCATTTATTTCTCAGAAAAGTTCTATGCAGCAGGTATTTTTATTATCCTTATTTTCTAGATGTGAAGACAGGCACAAAGAGTTTAAGTGATTTGCCAGAGATCATACAACTAGGGAGTGTTGGAATATGGATTTGAACAAAGACAGTCAGACTCCCATTCCTGCACTTTATGTATCAGAATATACTTTTGCTTAACATGCTTTTAACTTTTTAAAAAATTTATTTATTTATTTATTTATTTGGCTGCACTGGGTCTTCGTTGCTGTGCGCGGGCTTTCTCTAGTTGCGGTGAGCAGTGACTACTCTTTGTTGTGGTGTGTGGGCTTATTGCGGTGGCTTTTCTTGTTGCGCAGCATAGGCTCTAGGTGCTCAGGCTTTAGTAGCTGTGGCATGCAGGCTCAGTAGTTGTGGCGCACTGGCTTAGTTGCTCCGCGGCATGTGGGATCTTCCCGGACCAGGGCTTGAACCCGTGTCCCCTGCATTGGCAGGCGATTCTTAACCACAGCGCCACCAGGGAAGTCCCTGCTTTTAACTTTTAATCAGTTTATATTGTTGTTTATGTTCCTTAAGAATATTCTAGTGGTCGTCTTGGTTTTACTCTTTTCAACAACTCTACTGTTTCTGAAATACTCTTTATAGAGAACCCACAATTCTCTTTACAGTGTTAATATTAAATCATTCTTCTACTTTATATTATGTCATATCTACTGCTGATTGACTTTCATACACATAAATATAAATTTTCATTTCAGGTTCATAACTCCAGCCATGTCCATATTCATTGACTTGTAGGTTTGACCAGAACTTAAAATCTTCTTATTCAATCTCATACCAAATATTTGATTCATCTTATCAAGTGGTTATTGTACCAAGACTTCCCCAGTTTCAGTCACAGAAACCTTCCTACACAAATCGCATCTCAGTATTTCTAGTTATTCTCAGTAAAATTTTCTCCACCACTGTTGCCCCAGCACCTGGTAAGCTGCCTGGCACATGCAAAGTGCACCATACATTTTGTGGGATGGACAAGTAAATAAATGATTGATCATCAAAAAACCACACTCACTATTCTCTTAAGTGGTTTTGTAATTCTACAAAGACAAAGCAAAATTTCCTCAATTCAAAATATGACTATATTTGTGCAAGAGGAAGGTTAAAATAACTAAGGAAAACATTTGAGTTTTTGCCATTTCAGCCTGCTTGAAATGTAAATTTGAACTTTATTCTGAATTGGGGAGAGAACCGAGAGCTCAAGTTGATGATCAGTATTGGGCCAAGGTCAACTCATATCATGAACTGTTGGATTTTTGTGATCTGTCTGTGAAGAGAAACATGTAGTTATGTATTGGACCTTTCAAGGTCTATGTAGTATTCCTTTGTTCCCTCTTTTGGATTATCCTAGCAGCACTATACATAAACAGAATCCAATAATAAATAGTTCTAATGTTAAAACTGTATTATTATAGCATTATTATTATTTATTTAAAATAAAATTTAAATTTATGTTTCATAATTCCTATTTTCCCCAAATTTATTCACTTAAGTGCTAAACAAGCATAAAAAATAATTCTGACAACTAAATCTGAAATAGCTGACTTAAATCCTGGTCCTTGAGTTCTAATTGGAAATGCCTCATGTGGCATGTTCAAAGCCAAAGTTAGGATTCAGATTGGTCATTCAGGCTTGTGTTTTTTCAGTAAAGTTATTTCTAACACCTGATGATGACGATGAATTTGTGGTTGCTAAGTTAGTGTTGAGTACTGCATCTCTAGGAGTCTGATTAAGTGGGAGTTGCCATTTGCTGTGCTGTGAGTTACCAAGAAAGCTGAATCTGTCACAGGTGCTACAATTTGTATTTCAGAAAATTTGCTTCCCCAACTTTAATTATCCCCAAAGTATTCCACTCTACATAAAGTACTGAAAGGAGTCAGCAAAATTTTTTCAGTTTAGTACTATGATGTAAATTAAGATTTTGTCTACTACCTAGGTGTTGTAGAGATAATGGAATTTCAGATGAAGGAGGGGACACTGTTTCATAATGTAAAACACTGTTTTCTATTGATTTTTCCACTTTGAAATCAGAAAAAAAAAAGCCAAGTAGCCATAACTAAATAACACATTCACAGGGACATAAACCACGCTTCTTAGAAGGGAACAGACATGAATCAGAAAGTGTGTATGTTAAACTACTAATGATTGAAAATGAGAAATGTGAAGTCCTAAGCTCAAAAATATTAAATAAACTTAGGATTGACCTTTTCTTATTAAATATTAATATGTGTTTCAAACTCATGGAAATATGTATATATCATTTTTGTATTAGGCAGCCTGTCCTTTGCAGAGAGACAGGGAACTGGACAAGTTGTGGAGATAGTCATCACCTTTTTGGCAAAACAATCCCTCTTCACATAAGAATATATCAGTCAGGTTGTTTTTTTCCTTTTTCCATAAAGCAAGATATTTTTTTCAACACTTCAACATGAAAGCCTGATGAGAAAGTTTCCCCTAAATATTTCATTGCACAGGTAGTTTCTTCAAAATTGCCTGAGTTTGACTTGCTAAATTAGAGGAAGATCTTTGACCCTGGAAATCCATAAGAAGTGATTATGGCTATGAAAATAAATTTTAAGAGATTAGTATTGTTTGATGATTTAATTAAGAAATATGCTATAGTTCAATCTCTTTGGAATATTTTAAAATGAGATTCTTCACCTTTTTTGCACATCTTTATCTTTGTGTTAAGGCAGTTCCAACAAATGGAAATGGTTAACCGAATTGAGAAATAAATGTGTTTACTGGAAATTGCTTAGCCTTTGAATTGTAATTACAATTTTATATTCTTTGTAGGATTACTTAACTATTCATAAGTATGGCAATGCAGCCAGAAATGATCTCTGGAATACACTATCAGAGGTAAAGTATAGGAAGCTTGAAAGCCAAAGCCTCTTCTTGAATATTTGAATGGAGTTTATAAAACATTCATAACTTTTATTGACACTGATGGTTTGTTTTTACTTTTTATATTTCCCTTTTCTTGATATTGCTTTCATGTATTATATTATAAGGATAATGAGTTTTAAAATTAATTCAGCTACAATGGTAGTTAAAGATATCTTGCCTACTTTCAAACATGATAATACTTCTGAAATATAATTTTAATAGGGTGTCAGATATTCATGTTTGAGTGAAATATGGATGGTAAAGAACTTTCTCTCTATAAGTGAATAACAAGTATTTAAGTTTAATACTAGACATACTGGGTGGGGATGCTTAAAGATGCTGCAAGTAAGTACTTGCTTTAACAATAAAATATATTTCATCTTCCATTAGGTAAAAACTTTAATGTTAATAAAGCTTTTATTTCTATGTATATATATATATGCATGAAGCTTAAGCTAAGGCAAGAAGATTAATTTTACTAACACATTATATTAGTTGCACCGATTTTAAATGTTTTCATACTTAAGTAAATCATAAAAGTAAACATGAAAATGGTTTAATGTTAATTATGTTTATAGTTTATGTTTATAAAATTAATTTATACAATTTTGGTTATAAAGGCTTTAAAAAGGAATGGAAAGTATGTAAATATACAAGAAGTAATGGATCAGTGGACACTCCAGATGGGTTATCCTGTTATCACCATCTTGGGAAATACAACAGCAGAAAATAGAATAATAATTACACAGCAACATTTTATTTATGACATCAGTGCTAAAACTAAAGCACATGAACCTCAAAATAACAGGTACAACTCTGTTGTTTATGTGGAAAAATTGCTTTTGTTTTATGTTTCACTTTGCATTTTAACGTTTTAAAAATAATTGATAACAGAATTATGAAAAGTACTCAAAATATAGTTTTCATTTCTTTATTTACAGATGGTATTTTCATTTTGAACCCTCTTTTACTCCCATTTCCAGATATTTTAACTATCAAGGTGGCAGCATGCTAAAGTTATTTTAAGAAGACAGGATTTAAATTATGATGGTCATTTAAAACAATAATGTGTGCTTTTTTTTTTTACTTTTCCCTGTAAATGTTTTTTGAATTAAATTTAAGAAAGTTAAAATACTTTGAAGTGGATTAAATGGTACTGAGAAAACCAAGATTTGTAGAATAGACAAGAACAGAAACTAACAATCCAGAAAGGCTAGTTAAACAAACAAAAACCCACAACCAGACTAAGTAGTGTCTGAGCCAGAGGAACTCAAATTAGATCCATTTAAAATGGTCTAAGTATCAATGCCACTTAGGATCAAAATACATTCTCTTCCCTCACTTTTAGTGTTTAAAAACCATTAACACAACATACATAGAACTTGACTTGTTGTTACTTTAACTTTCATTTGAAATTCTTATTTAATTCCTGAAAATTCAGCATGTAGTGATTCTTTCCTAGTTCATGTTTTCCCACTCTTTTGTGCTTTATTAAAGCTGAGCCAAGGAAAGATAGAATTTAAATCATTTCATTGTATTTTTTTCTAAGATATCCGGATAAGAGGTTGGGAGCGGGACAGGGAGGGATGGAGGTCAAAATTAATAAATAAAGTGAGGCGTTGGGATTAGACTGGTCATGCTGTCTCCCATTTGGTATATTAGGAATCTGATTTTATCATCCATCAGTATCTAGGATATGTGAAGCATGCATTAAGCTTTCTTTGTTATCTCTAAGAGGAATGAAAATCATACCTAAGTAGGGTAGCTCCAAGACAGGGTCCAGATAGAAGTGACTGAGAAATTCATGAATGTTTTCTGGTGACTAAATTGGGAACCCACCTAAGAAAGTTTTGTCTTAAATCTCCTGCTCATTATATACACTGTCCTTCAGCAGACTGCCCTTGTAATCTAACTGTTTGCACCTGTGGAATACAGGGTATTATCCTGCCACACTGTCAGGATCTGACTCTGTCAACCCTTCACCCAGCCTGGATTCCTCACAGCTGCCAAACACTGCTTCTGGTCAACCACGGTCTGGCCCCAGGTGAAACCTGCTTAGGCATCAACCCTGGCCTTGTCAGGAATTACATAAAAACTACTTGACTGTGGCAAAGTTAGAGAGATTCAGGCCTTGCCTTTGAGAATGATCATTCTTACACAAACATCACTGATGCAGAAAAACCTAAAGGACATGCAGATGACAGAACAAATTTTGAACAAAAATACTCTGTCAACCTATAATATGAGCCAGATGTATCGGCCGCAAGTCTGACTCTTTAAAAGAAGGCTTTCTCCCAGTCTGCATAGGTATATATACCTATACAAAGCTGTTACAGAGCTTTGTTTTTGCTGGAGTTATAAAATCATATGAATGGTTTTGAACGCTGAGAACTTGGCATAGAAAATATTGAGTGAGATAATGCATGGCATTCCATCAGTCTCAAAATTTATTTTATATCTATTTTGAAATAATAAAGTTTGCAGTTGAAATTTTAGTATTCAGTTTTATATTATTGATAATTTAATTCACTATAACATTGTGGTCAAATCTTCAATACCAATTCTATCTGCGCTTTGTCTGTAACCTTCTTAGATCTTTATCATATACTGCAAATAGTTAATGCAGTAAAACATGGTGCCCATTTACGCCAGGAAACCCATGAATTGTGGATATTTTCTGTGACAGTATAATCAATTCTTTGTCTTCAGTTTTGTCGAGGACACTGGAATGTCACTACAACATGCCTAGAACATTTTTAATGTATATAGTAATCATATTTTTCATATGTGGTAGCTATATTACAGCATAGAAAGGAAAGATCTTTATATAATAATTGCATAAATTTAGTTGATATGTGAAAGTGAGTAAAATATTTGCTAGCATTTTGGTATTTGGGAAATTGTGAATTTGTGTAGCTTTTTTTTCTTTATAAAGTTAATACATTGTAATGTTCAGTAATGTCTCCTATACATATGGAGCTTCTTGGAGTCCTGTGCTACAGAGAATTATATTTATCTCCTTTTGTTTTGGGTCCGATGATAGCAACCTCGGAACCATTTTTCATGGCATCTACATTAATGCTTCACTAATATTGGTACCATTTTTTAAAAAGTTTTTTCACTCCAGCTAAAATAAGCACCTACTCTTTTCTACCTTAACATAATCATTAGAATAAACATTGCTTTATTATAAAAATGTGACCTACGTTGAAGAGAGGTAGTCCCAGGAACTGTTAAATAAAAAATATCTTGAGAGTCTTTTGAAGTGCATTGTTTTTGTTTTTTTCTTCTTAAAATGAGATGACTAAAATTCAAGTTAAACTTAAGGAGCGGGGGCACAATTTAATTTCACAGGTTCTTTTTTAACATAACTCACTGCAGTTTTGGATTTTTTTACAGCACACCACACAGAGCTTTTCACCCACAATGTTTAGGGTCTTCTAGCCTTTTAAGTTGTAATCATAAAGCAACATAATTGCCATGCTTTCTTTGATCTTAAAAATGAAATTTGTAGAAAGATCAAATATGTGTTGTTTGGAAAGTTAAGGAAAATAACTTGTATAGTATTGATAGTATAGCAATTCAGAAATAATATAAACTTCATATAGTGCTTGGTGATTTGTAATTTTTACTTTGTCTTTGTGACAATGTATAGATTTTGTGTATACATACACACACACACACACACACACACACACACACATAGAATAGAGGCCAAAAAACATTCTTAGGAAAAATATAGAGGGTATTTTAAAAGTTTTACAAAATGCCCCAATGTTTGTATCGCAATACCTTAAAGTTAACTTCTTTTTTTGCATCTGAACATTGCTATACAGTACAGTGTCTGCCATTTAGGAAGTTTCTTGTATGTGGAATTGTCTGTAAGCAACAATGGAGGTATTGATATGAATCTCTCCTTCTTGACTTTAGAGACTTTTGCTAAAACTCAAAATCAAAACATATCAATTTTTATTGTAATTTCTAGTTTCATTATTTAGAAGGATACAGTTTAAATAAATGTAAAATTATAAGTATGTTTATATTAGGGGCAAGTACTATTTCATAAATATTTTATGATCACGTTACAAAAAAGACATTTATCCTTGAAGAGTTTTAAACATCTTCAATTTTATATATTTCTGGCCCTTTAACTGATATTTATTTGCCTTCAAAATTTAGTTGCCCCAACTCAATATAGACAATCTGTTCTAAAAAAATCAATTTCATAAAGTTAATCTCTGTCTTATTATAGACTGATATAGTTCCTTTTATTTTACTTCAGTCTCATTCAATCCATTTCAATAGCAATTTATGGAAGCATTTCATTTCCAGGCTTTTGGAAGATATTAGGTACACAAAAATGAGTTCATAGTTTAATTCGAGAATCAGATGCAGAGTCAGGCATTGTTGTCTCTTACCTAATAATTTCAGTTAATCGAAAAGATTCATTAGTTTTAGAGAACAGCTATACATATTTATATATAAATTTATTATATAAATTCTCTGTATCTTCCTAACAGTAAATCCATTATTAAATACTTGTGGCATATTCTTGGTATCATGTTATGAGCTTGGGGATATTTGTTAAAGAGTGTACATGGGTTGGCGTTCACCAATGTCTACCCTACAAACAATACCTGTTTCGCTACAATAGGTTGTTTATTTCCTGATCAATTGTCCGGAGTCCATTCAGTATAGCAGCATGTCTCCACATAGTTGACACTCAAAAATGTTTGTCTGATTAAGTATAGCATATACTTTTAAAATTTAGAATCTTAAACATATTAACTTTCTATGTTGGAGATAGCAGTTGGTATAACACTAGGAATTTCTTCCAGTCTTCCATTTGGATTTTTGCTATTACTAAATTCTGATTATTGTGAATGGGAGACATGAAATGATAAAATAATAATCAAATTCCATATGATAGATTTGGAGATGTCCTCTCCCATCAAAAGACATATTCATTCTATTTTTAGCTACATAGCCCCAGACATGTTCCCTGAAAAATTCTCAATTCTCCATTAATTCCCATAGTTACTGAGCTCATAGAGTATTCTTATAGTTTTCAGGTCAGAAATATTTTTCTCATACTGCATATTGTTGACTATCCCTGTTGCTAATGGTGCAATGATTGGTTAACATAACCTGGCTATATTTTAGGGGAACAAAATGTAGTCATTGGATTTTATTGTAAGACTATCCAATTTATCTCCCGTTGCTCATTTGAGGTTAAATTGATATTACTTCACGTACAAGTATAGGCCTAAATTTTTGTCCTATAAAAAGTCATGTTCTAGAAAACGCTTCTCTTTAATAGCTGAGACTCATGACTGATCCTTGCACATTGGTGGTTGATTTCACACATCAATTTGGAAATTCCATTTCAGAAAACAAAGCATTGTGTCCCATGGTGTTCTTTGTATTGATCTGGATTTTAGGGGGATCTGATCAGTTTTGCTTTTTGTCCCTACTTTGCTGAATAACTTTATCTGTGCTGTATTATCCTTTCTATACAATCTGACAAAGGTGTTTTTTAAGAATAGTTAAGTAAATGAGGAGAATGTTGAAATGTAAATGCATGAAACCACTGGAACAGGCATTAATCTAATGCAGAATCAAGTTGAAAGGAGTTATTTTAAGACTTTACTCAATATATGGTGCAGCTCAGATTTATAGATTTTAGCTACTTTTTATTCCTCATGTAAAATTCAAATCTTTTTTTCCAAGATAAATTGTTTTGTTGGTAGTCCATCTTTTGTGTTGAAATTAAAACTCTGAGAGTCCAAGTCTGCTTAGCGACATTGAAAGAGTGAATTCATCTTCTTGGCCTATTCCTTACATTTATGACTGGGGAATTTAAAAAATTCTCCTAAAGAGAATAAGAAAAATCACATAGGAGGTACATAGGAAATGTTGTTTGTTTGTTGTAACCATTTTTATTCTTAAAGTTTCTCTTTTATTTTGCAGTTACCTGTGGCAGATCCCATTAACTATTGTGGTAGGAAATAGAAGCTATGTGTCTTCAGAAGCAATTATTTGGGTGTCTAACAAATCAGGTAAAAAATATGTTCTCCCCTGAGAATTTGGTTTCAGATAATTGTTTAGCAACTTAACCTCTTGTATCAGCTGTTATAAAAATGTGAATAAAGACAAATTAGAAAGAGAATATAGAGGAATAACCTCTATAAATTTAAGTATAATATAGTATAGTTTCTACATACTCTAATTTCAGTCCACTGATATAATTATTAAATTTATTTGTGTCTTTGATGGTAAAGAGAAAATTTAAATCTAAGTACTTGTACTAATCTTAACTGCTTTAAACTGTACTATTTTATAATCCTGAATGTAATAGAATTACAATCGTAACTCCCAATAGAACAGTATGCCAGATACTGAAACACAGGCCACATTTTTTATTCCATTTTCCAGCTATCTTCTCTTTACCAGACTGGCTCTTTAAAGAATGGGTGAGGCAATATTCTCTGTAGAATTAGATAATTATAGGGCCAGAAGGGAGAGGCTTGCTAGGTCATAAAACCATCCCTTAGGTAGGGTTAACTCTTAAGGATCAGAGAAAGATGAGATTCTACTCTATTTCTAAATATCTTCAAATAAGATAGTTACCTATTTCAATTCACTGTCAGAAAGCTATTTCTTGAATCCAATCTAAATGCTTCATACTAGAGTGTGAAACAGGTCTGTTTTATTTCTGTTTTCCATTGAATTGAAGAAAAAGCCAATTATCATCTTTTCTGTAACGTTTCATTTAGATTTAAATGGTCAAGTATGTTCACATTTTGTTTTTCTTACTCCTTTCTCACATTCTGCTACTTTATGTTTTCTTGCTATTTTGGAAGCATAATTTAAACAACCACAAATCTTTTTTTGAAGTAAGGTAAAGTATAAATAAACAACAAAAAATATTGTTTCTTCTCCTCAGTCTTGCTCCTATTAGGGAGATGTAAGTGCTTAAAATACATACACACATACATATAAGAAAAAGGTCTCACAGCAGAATCTAATCTGCCTACCAGAAATATAAACACTTGTTTTGCCAGTTGAATTTTTATTCAGATATTCATGTTGTTGTATTTTTAACACATCATCACATATTATGAAAATATATGCTTTCATTTATATACATTGTGTGTGAAACATTCATATGTAATGTAGTGATGCATTGAAATGCTTACTTTAAAATGTATTGGTGTTTCTCCTTTAAATTGCTTACTATAATCTATTCTTTTCATTGCTTCAAATTAGTTTTTATACCGTGATTCTGAATTCACACTTACTCTATTGTCTTTATACTTCTCTTTATCTTCATGTGGTTGTTTTATTTATCTACATAATTTATTATGAAATGATGAGTGAAAGCAGTGAGCTTCTACTGTAATGATTCAGCTATTAGAATGAAGTCATCGCTCCATAGGATTGCTAGGAACACGAAATAGAACAGTTTTCAGTAATAAAACATTTCTCACTGGAGGGTAGATGAAAATGGGAACTTAGAAGAGTGCAAAGACACTGATCAAATGTCAGGATCATCCCCAACTTTCACTTTTAGACAATGCAGGGATTCAAGGCAAGTCTGATTCTTCTTGAATACTTTTCCCAGGTCCATTTCCTCTATAACTCCCTAGTTATGTCTATGCTGTTATTCATGGTATCCGCTTATTCCACACAGAGTATCTAGAAGAGTATCATGACTTTTCTTTTTTTTTTCTTTGTTTTTATTGAAGTTTGGTTGATTTACAACATTACCTCAGTTTCAGGTGTACAGCATAGTGAAACAGATTATACTCCATTTTAGATTATTACTATCATGGCTTTTCTTGACCAATGGCAACAGGTTGTATTTGAGAGGTTGATTTTATTTACAGTCTTTTATTATTAATCAGGAATAATAACAACATGATATTTCAAACCGTATGTTTGCCTAAAACGTCCCCTATGGTAATACATTTAGGTGTTATTCACAGCTGCATACTTTTTGCGGTGCATAACTCTGGGAGATGATATTTACGTGGACTGTGATATTACTTGCACACTCCCTCACCCCAAAGTTGTGTAGTGTGCAACCTGCAGAGTGTAATGTGTCATATTTCATTATATCATAGCAGAATCTTCTGGTTGATAAACATTATCTTACTCGAAATGTTAAGGCTTTTGCATGGAATGTTCATACCAAGTAATTGTTTCTTGAAAACTTTATGAATACATAAATCTGGAAGAATTTTCTAAGTGGGACCTAAAAGAAAGGCAACCTTTCTATTTTCCCTGTTTAGTCTTGTTCTAAATGTTTTTAGTTCTGTCTCGAACTCCTTCATTCTGATGACAAAGAGAAAACTGACACCAGACAAGGATTAGGAAGAATAAAAGATTGTTAAATTTGTCTCCTTTTAGATCCCCTTTTTTTCAAAATATAGTCAACTAATAGTAATGAAAAATGTTTCTTCATAGAAAGAGTAAGAAAATATTCTGATCAATTCTTATCAACATATATAAAACATTCCACCTTTTAATTATAACAATCAGATCAATGTTTTTATAATTTTTCATTTTCAGTAATATCAATTTGATGTCACATGATACTAAGGTCAAGACATTGGTGAACAATGTAAAGTATGAATTTTATTTGAATCATTAAATGCTCTTGACACTTCAGTTTTTTGTTGTGTCAGATGATTATCTAATTAATTCCAAGTTAAGGTACAGATAATTTTAGTCTAAAAATTGTTTTAAAACAAATTTTTAAATTATTGAAAGTAGGTAAAAGGATTTTTCTCTTTTGTTTTTACTATGAAACTGCTGAGAATGCAGACATTCATATATGTAGTAGCCTGCATGTTGACTGGCTATTAATTAAGGTGCAATGGAAGGGAATAAATTTAATGCCAAATGTTAGGAAAAGAGAGGACCTTCAAGATGGTAGAGGAGTAAGACGTGGAGATCACCTTCCTCCCCACAAATACATCAGAAATACATCTACATGTGGAACAACTCCTACAGAACACCTACTGAATGCTGGCAGAAGACCTCAGACTTCCCAAAAAGCAAGAAACTCCCCACGTACCTGGGTAGGGCAAAAGGAAAAAGGAAAAACAGAGGCAAAAGAATAGGGACGGGACCTGCACCAGTGGGAGGGAGCTGTGAAGGAGGAAAGGTTTCCACACACTAGGAAGCCCCTTCACTGGCAGAGACTGGTGGTGGAGGGGGAAGCTTCAAGTCATGAAGGAGAGCACAGCAACCGGGGTGCGGAGGGCAAAGCAGAGAGATACAGAGGATCAGTGCCGACCCACACTCACCAGCCCGAGAGGCTTGTCTACTCACCCGCCGGGGCACACGGGGGCTGGGAGCTGAGGCTCAGGCTTCGGTCAGATCCCAGGGGGAGGACTGGGGTTGGCGGCGTGAACACAGCCTGAAGGGGCTAGTGCGCCACAGCTAGCCGGGAGGGAGTCCGGGAAAAAGTCTAGAGCTGCCGAAGCGGCAAGAGACCATTGTTTCTGGGTGCGAGAGGAGAGGGGATTCAGAGCACCACCTGAACGAGCTCCAGACATTTTTTTAAAAAAATGTTAGGAAAGAAAAGACTTAAAAGGGAAATTGATGCTGCAAATTCGAAGTAAACATTAAAAACGGCATAATGTTATAACGCTTTCCTTAAATATTGGTTCATATGAAAGTTACAAGCCTTTAAAGAGAGCATTGTTTTTAGTCCCCTCTTTACAAATGAGAAAATTAAGCCTTGAGAAATAACTTGCCGAAAGTGTCTTAGGAGCTTGATTTTCTTTTCTAAGTTTATTTACAACACACACACACACACACACACACACACACACACACACACACAAGATTTTAATACTTTGGTAGGTTACTTTGCAGATCTGTCAGTTTTGACACTTTGCCACTGGATACACAGGAATGGTTCTCTATAATCTCTACAGAGCATTATCTAATTTGATTCTTGCAAGAGTCCAGTGAGAAAACTAGTATGTGCTATTATACCTGAATTTGTTTCACACTGTTACCCTTGTTACCCTGGTTCACTTTTTTATGTGTTTTAAATTCTGATTGTTCTGCAACCAGCCAACATTTAGTAGAAAGATCTGATATGCTTTCTCTTTTTATTCCAAAAGGATAGATAAAATATAAAGATATAAAATACTATAAAATGACCACTACTTTGTGCCTTGATATAATTTAAGTCTTGTGCCATTTTGGATATATTCTAAATATAAATTTTAATTGTTATTATGAACACTTGAAATATAATTTCCATACTTTTTATTATGGTACTCATCACATACTGTACCTCATTAGGCTATTGAAAAAGATCTCTTTAAAATTCATTGCTTTCTGTTAGTTAATATGAGGAACATTTTAGAGATATAATTAAGTAGAAAGAAAAAGGTATTTAAAAATGTATTAGAAAACCTTTTAGGGAATCATTTCTCCAAAGGTTTCATTTATAACAAAGGTGTAAAAATATTCATGAACAGTAATAACCTTCAAGTTTTAGTTATTAATTTAATAATAGAATACTAAAAAACAATAGATGCCTGCCTTTCTTTGTATCATATACAATAAAAACGTTATACCATCTTGTATCAACAGAGAATGCGTGGTAAAAAGGGCATGGAAGTCAGGATACTTGAGATGCACCGTTTCAGACAATTCAATTAACCTGCCTGAGCCTCATTTCTTCATCTGTTCTAATACATACTGTTAATAAAGGTGTCAAGAAGTTGCAGTGCTCTTTGAAACATTAAAGATTAGATTTTTATGTTTACTATAAATTTATGCTTAAGTATTTTTTACTGTATTTCTGAAAGTTGATAATATGTAACATGCATTGGTTA
Source organism: Mesoplodon densirostris (assembly GCF_025265405.1). Lineage (NCBI taxonomy): Eukaryota > Metazoa > Chordata > Mammalia > Artiodactyla > Ziphiidae > Mesoplodon > Mesoplodon densirostris. Next base: position 105,336,647 of record NC_082671.1, on the reverse strand, counting down.
CATTAGCCCACCCCATTCTAGACGTGAACAATTAATGATCTTTAACATTCATTCATTAATTTTTGTGGTATAACCTCTTTTTGTATGACTTTTACTTAAGAGAAAGTACTCTGTAAATTCAACACTTAAGAAAAGTAAAAATAAAATTTGTTTTGTTGTCTGATGTGTAAAAACCTGGATAATAGAGTGAGAATTAGAGGTTATGCCTCTTCCTCAGAACTGACATGAATGGTTTCCATGATGCATTTTGTGGTTTTGAGTCACTGTGGAAATTAGATAGACCTGTGTGTGTGTGTGTGTGTGTGTGTGTGTGTGTGTATAAAATATGAATTTTAAGTAAACTTCATACATTATGCAACTTCTATGAAGCATGAGTCCTGAAGGCAGCAGCAACAAAATAATTAGAATTGTAAACTATGGTTCTGGGAAGTCAATAAAGGCTGCCATTAAAAGTGAATGAGTTCTCTGTCTATATCATATTTGAAGGGGTTAAATATATAAGTTATAAGATTGCTTTTACTGGCTTCCTTTAATTGAATTAACCAGTGAATATAATCAAGTTACCATTTTCCAAAGTGATTCCAATAAGCAGAATTTATTATCTTTTTTCTAATTATATGTAGAAATACTAGAGACTTAAATAAATGAGGTTCCTTTTTCCAACATTATTGATGATGCTGGAAAGTCTGTTATTTATTAGCACATCCAAGAAAGCACAAGGAAAAGGGTAAGAAATAACAGTGACTTTCAAATAAATGGGCCCTATTATTTTAATCACTTTCTTGCTGAATAAAATAAGTAGAATGTGCAACTGAAGCCTTTTCCACAGATACATATACAATGTAACTGGAAGCCACATGAATACAGTAGTAGATTTCTTGGTTACATTTATCTTGAGAAAGAAAATTATATATACATAACAGGGTTTTGTCAAGGGTAATAATGAGTAAGCTACTAAAGGTTTTCTAGCAAATTCTAGCTATAGTGATTAATTGACTAAAGAGTAGATTTCAATTAGGTATTTAGGATGGTGTCCTCTTTTAATTATTGGTACTGTGATATCTGGTATTAAGAAAACATACTTCATTCTATTTTAACCCTTAAAATTGCAAATCTCTCTTACTCCCTAAAATGCTGTTTTCAGAACACCACAGAATAACTTCTTTGCACAAAGGAAGCTGGTTACTGGGGAACATCAATCAAACTGGCTATTTTAGAGTCAACTATGATTTAAGGAACTGGAGATTATTAATTGATCAATTAATCAGGAACCATGAGGTAAATTGGATTTACTCATCAAAGATCTGTTTTGACATATGAACATCTGCCATTTTAATCCTAAGTGATTCCATTTTTTTTTTTTTGGTTGACCTCATAGGTTCTCTCTGTCAGTAACCGAGCAGGTTTGATCGACGATGCCTTCAGCCTAGCCAGGTACGTTTTCCTGTGGCTCTCCACAACAAAACTAATGCCCTTAAGACTTCCTCTATTAAGCTAAATAGTGTATATGTTTTGAATAAGAAATCTTTTAAAAATAATTTCTGTCTCACACCCTTTGTGTTTGGATATGAATTATAATCAGTGTCCCAAACTCTTGATCAATAGTAGCCATGGGGTATTTCTGAGTCAGGAGAAGCTTGATCAATTTTCACCACAAGTTCAATTTAACACTCAAGATTAATACTCTCTTTACAATTTCATTAATGAACTCTACAAAATGACCATTGTGCCATATTTAATTTTTGATGTAAAGTACCTTGAAGCATCAGCATTTTTTTTCATGACATATACTAGTATATCTTTTTTTAATTGTATTTTTTAATGTGATTCATTATGAAAATCTTGTGCTGCAAGACAGAAATAAATATTCTACTGGTTAAAGCTGTTCTGGAAAAAATATATATCAATCTTGTAGCAGAAGTTATAGTACTAGTTATAGTAATATTTGTGTTATTTTCATAGTTAGATTTATAATGTTAAAAATCAGTTATTCTTTTGAATAGTCATTAAATAGCTATTCCTTTAAAGTAATGTTGATTGTAAACCCAAGCTATTTTACTCAATTTTGAGGCTAAATAGTAAAATAACTCAGTCCTTTTAATATTTTGTATTGTTCACATCAAGTATAGTTTAAATTTTAATAATCTGATATTATGAGACAAAAATTTAGAAATGATAGAGGTGGAGGAAAGCCTGACAAGATAGTCATATGTGGAGATAAAGATTAAGTAAGATATGAAGACTTTGAAGAAAGCATTAGATATAACATGAAGATTATTTTGACATAGAAGTTTAGAGAGTTCAGAAAGCCAGTAAGAGAGTGTACTTAATGTAACATTGCCCTGAGAGAGAAGCAAGCAAAAGAGAGCTATGTTAAGAGTTCCACAAGGAAAGGTTAGGGAACTAGAAGAGAACTAATATTACCAGTTAATTAAACACATAAATTTCCAGGCACTGTTCTGTTTTACATACAGTAATTTGTATAATTTTCACAACAACCTTATGAGATAAGCAGTTCTGTATTATTATTATTATTCCCATTATATAGATGAGGAGACTGAGAGTCAGAGAAGTCAAGTAACTTACCTAAAGTCACATAGCTAGTAATTGACAGGGCCAGGGCTTCATATATATGCAGTAATAGAAGAGCCAGGTAATATAGGACGATTGAGGGGATTTGAAATGGTAGTTCATGTGAATCCTTACGTGTTTGAAATGATGGTGAGAAAGCAAACAAGTAATGATATCCTAAAGAGAGAGGGCAGATGGAAAGATGGAAATTGAAAAGATCTTTGACTCATCTTCATTAAATGATAGAAGCTATTTTTTAATGAAATATTTCAATTTTAGTAGATGATTTTTTTTTCCAAAATTAAATTCCTTGTTGTCTAATACAGAACATTGCTTTCAATAACAATTTTGGAAGCCTTAAACATTTGAAGTAAACAATTTCATTATCATTTATACAAATTTACCAGGGGAATGTGCAGATCTCCTTGAATATATATTGAAATTTGTTCTATTGATCGTGAGATAATTTTTCTGTTAGCATGGAGGTAAATAAACACAAGATTAGATTTATTCTGCATTTACTTGGAAACACCCTGCAGTCACTGGAGTTAAGGGTTATTCACATTTCAGTGTATTCTAGTAAATGTTCCAAAGTTTTGCTACCAACCTGTGTCAGTCTTCTTTCAGTTTCCTGAACACACCATGCTCCTTTTGGCTTCTTTATAGATAACAAACAGAAGAGTAGCAAATATTTATCAATATGTATGTTCCAGGTACTGTACTGAGGCTTTTATGAATGATTTTGTTCAGTCTTCTCAGTAAACCCATGGAGTGGGTGTGGTTACTGCAGCCATGTTATAGCTGAGTCATGGAGGTTGAGAGGGGTTAAGTCTCTTAGCTCAGGGTGCACAGGTTTTAAGTGAGGGGTGGAGGGGTGACATTCAACTGCAGATAGTAGCACAGCAGCGCTTATGACCTCAGGTCAGGGTGACTGCCCATTATATGAAATTTCTTCCCACTCCCCTTGTCTGTTGGGAATATTGCTATTCACTTAAAAATAAAATTTCACTTGCACAACCTTACCTGAAACATATCTGTCCTTCCCAGAAAGAATAAGGTGACATCCTGTGGATCTGTACTTTAGCAGTTGTCACCTTATAGTTCAACTACTTTTCTGGGTCCCTGTGATTTTTGGGTGATCTTGAGGGTAGGGCTTTGTCTCATCCTTGTATTACTACTGCCTAACTTAATCTTTGGTACAGGATTATACCAATATATATTTGTTGAATGAATTGCTAATTAGCTATTAATTATTCAAACTATAAACTTTCAGGCCCACTATCTTTTTGTGCAATTAAGTACACATATTCTAGGTATTTTTTATGTTTCTTTTTTTTTTTCTTTTTTTGCGGTACGCGGGCCTCTCACTGTTGTGGCCTCTCCTGTTGCGGAGCAGAGGCTCCGGACACGCAGGCTCAGCGGCCATGGCTCACGGGCCCAGCTGCTCTGCGGCATGTGGGACCTTCCCGGACCGGGGCACGAACCCGTGTCCCCTGCATCGGCAGGCGGACTCTCAACCACTGCACCACCAGGGAAGCCCTATGGTTGTTTTTTAAATATATAAAAACCACATGAATGCATTCTAGTTGTAGTGATTAAAACAAGAGAGATAACAATGTGAAAATTTTCTTTCACTCCTTCCATGACATCCTATAGCTCTTACCCTCCCTCTTCACAGATAAAATTAATATTTGATGTATATAAATCCAGCCATTTTTAAACATTTCCAAACAGTTTAATTTATTTTACATGAACAGAAATACATTCTGTTTTCTACTCATTTATAAAAATAAATCTGAGGAGCTTTATTCCACTGTTACTAAATTTTCATTATTATAATCAAGACTGCACTGAGTGTTCTTGAACAGTCTTTTGTTGTACATATACATATTTTTATAGGATTGATTCCTGAAAGAGGAATTTTTGGTTTAAAGAGTATAAGATTTTTGATAAATATTACAAATTGTATTCCAAAGGGTTTCCCAGTAGAACCCTTCATCAACCACATACGAGAGGACCCAATGCCCCCAAACCCTTCATGATAATAAAGAGTATATACATCTTTTACATTTTTGACAGTATGGCAGCAAAAATAATTTTTTTGAAGCTGTTACAGAACTAGTTGAATTAACTTGTGCATCTTTTCATATACATCTGCCATGTGTATTTTGTTTTCTTCTGTGAATTGTTACCTGGTTTAAGGAAAAACAAAAGCCTAATAGAAGATAGGTGAGGTATTTTTCCTACCCTTTTCCTATATATTTTGGATTTTTTTGGATTTTACTCCTTTTTGTAGAAAACAGTTTTACAGTATTTTCTCTCAACACTATGTCATTTTTTTTTATACTTTGTGGTGTATTTCATCACCTCAAAGGCTTTTAATTTATATGTTAAATCATTCCTTTTGTAGCTTTCTGTTTCTTTGGTTCTGACTTCCACAGAAGACCTTCTCTATATGAACATTTTGAAAATATTCCATTTTTTATTTGAAAGCTCTTTTGTTTTTACATCTCCTCACGCTTCCTTCTCTAATTAGTTTTTATGTATAGAATGGAAGAGTGGTCTAATTTTCTTTAACATTAATATATTTATAACCAATTATTTAATCCTATTTGTTTAAAGGACTTTCTTATTCATAGATTTGAAATGATATCTTTATCTTAATGCAAATGATTATATTTTAGGGAACTGATTCAATTCTGTTTAACTGGTCTCTGTTCTTTTTGGCACTAGTACCATGTTGCTCTGATTAGCTTTATAGTATGTTGTGGTTGACAACATTTTCTCTTGTTCTTGTTCAAAATCTTACGTGTTTTCTCTTAAGTATAGATTTTTAAATCAGTTTGACAAAGCCCATTAAAAATCCTGCTGCAGTTTTGACTGAATATGCATAGATTGGATTTATAAGTTAATTTTTAAAGAATTAACATATTTTCAAATGTGAACTTTCCAATATCAAAACATGTTGTTTCTCCCCATTTTTTTAGGTCCCTAAGTCAAGCTCTATAGCTTTATTTACATTGGTTCTGGAAATGTCATATTATTTCCTCATTTTTTATGGTATACGCTTCTATAGGAAATGACACTGCTTCTGCACTTAGATGTTCTAATTTTCATTACTTGTGTGTAAGGAATTAATCAATTGCCTCGCAAATATCATTGAGTTATGACTTGAACTTTGAAGTTAGTGACTAAATGCCTAGATATTTTTTGTTGGGTGTTCATGTTTGTTGTTGGTTTTTGTTTTGATGAAGCATTGCTAGATTGAGAGATATAAAAATGAACAAGATGCATTTCTTGTTTTCAATGATTTCATGGTCTAGCAGGGACAATACACTGTAGACAACTAACTATATTCAGTATGTCAATACGATGAATAAAATATGCAAATGTTGTAATATAAAGAATTAATGTGGTCTGGAGGATATCATATAGGAAATACCATCAGAAAAATGAAAGTTTGCTATGGAAATCTGCTAAAGTTTTAAAAGTAATAAAGGGCTTCCCTGGTGGCGCAGTGGTTGAGAGTCCACCTGCCGATGCAGGGGACACAGGTTCGTGACCCGGTCCGGGAAGATCCCACATGCCGCGGAGCGACTGGGCCCGTGAGCCATGGCCCCTAAGCCTGTGCATCCGCAGCCTGTGCTCCACAACGGGAGAGGCCACAACAGTGAGAGGCCCATGTACCGCAAACAAAAAGTAATAAAATGAGAGCAGGAAAAAGTGTAAACTAGAGGATGGATTTAGGGCAAGAAAACTGTTACCACAGTGATGCTCATGCAACAAATTGATTAAAACATAGATTTGAGAAGGAGTGGAATTGGCAGCTTGATAACGTAAGAACTCTTATTGAAGTTATTTATTAGCTTAATATGTAGTAGAAACTGGAAATTTGGAAGATGCGCTTTAGGAAGTATAATATTCACTGGATTTGGATATTTAAAATCATTAACATACTCTGAGTATGATTTTAAAAAGCTATAAAAGTGTGTAGAGCTGGATTGTGGACCTATGTGGTATTTTGTTTGAAAATAGTCAAAATACATGAAAATTGTTTGGAACATTTGTTCATACCCAAGAGTTCCAGAGATAAATCATCATCATCATCACCATCATCATCACCACCTTTGCCCTGGGCAATTACTGCATTGATTTATTTATTTAGTCACCAGTTTCCTGGAAAATTCAATTATGTATTGTAGAACACATGCCAGATTATTGCATTATTAATGTCATAACATATATTTTTAGCTTGCGTAGCATATTTTAAAAATTCTGTTATAGGCTATTCCATTAAGGACCCAATCACATAAAAAAGCCTAACTAGGGCAGAATCTTACGACTTAGTTTGCAAATTTTGTTAAGAAATAAGATAGCAGTTATATCCTTTAAAGTATTAGTGTTTTATTAACAATAAGCACAAGCACTTGTACCTGGAGATTATGAATGTCACACTTAGAAGTGCTCTAAGTACTGGTGAGCTGTCATCAGTAGTAGTTAATACATTTTTGAAGACTGTATAAGTTAAAAAATTAATAAATACATTTTTATCAACTTGTTTCTGAGTTTATAAATCTGCGATATGTTAGGAAAACTGGAAATTCAGTATGTGAGCCAATGAAAATATAATGGCTCATGAAGAAGCAGACTATGAGAATGCCTCAAACCTACCCTCATGCATTGTTTTTGTTTCTGGGCCTTAGTTTCAGGACTGATAACAGCATTGTTAAAACTGCCTTAACAACGTTTGCACACTGATTGGTACTAATCTGCTCCTTGTGAGACTTCCTCTATCGTAGTTTTTATTAGAGGTTCTGTGTCTTCTGGATGGCTCTCTTTTACCTTGTTTAAAGTTTCCCCTGCCAAACATGTGTTCATTACTTCTTTGCTCATTGCAGAAAATAGGAGCATTATGTACCTAAAAAGCGACTTCATCTTGAACTGGGCTAGAGGAAGAGTGGCTTTTCCTATGTTGATGGCTGGACGTTTAAATTGTAATGTGTTGACCTTTTGTAGGGGACATTGAGAAGGAATGACTTAGAAACATTTTATGAGAAATACCTTGGCAGACTGGACATTTTGTCCTGATTTCCCCACTCGGTTATGGAGATAACGGGACTGCTTTACTTCACCTGAACATGGCTATGCAAAACCTGATTAAGAATCCTGGATCCCTCTGACATTGTCTACCACTTTATAAATTCTGATTTCAAAAAGGATATTTAGTTTCAGAATTCTTTCCTCAATTCCTGCCTTTTTCTTTTTTGAAAGCGCTATATAATCTCAGTATAAACATTTTTCTTCCTTAGCTGTGTTTTATAATGGAATCATAAGAGTTATTAATAATAGAATACTGGGAATACTGATTAAAATGGATTTTATATTGTACTCACTGGGCAGGGAGAGAAGGATGATTCTTCAGCTGTTTGTATTAGAATCATTTGCGAGAAGTAACCATGTGTAGGTTATGTTCTTATTTATCTTTTGTTAAACCACTAGAATGTGTGTGCAAAAGGATTACAATTAAATACTTGTGAAATCCTGAAAGTGATAAAATTGTTTATTGCAAAATAAGATCTATTGTTAGCTATATGCTTCCAATCTTTTGCCATTGACCAAAGGCTATTTAAAATTAGCTTGTAGTTATGCTTTTGGACTTTCTCGCTAGGGCAGATCTTTCCATACTCTGAATAGTGACTCATAATGAGTTCATTCAGGAGATCGGTGGCCTTCCCTAAGAGATCACAATATTTCTCACATCTCTGAGACTGGGGATTTAATTATTTGTCTTTATCAGCTAACATTCCTCTTGAGATATACAAAAAAGTCAGCCTTGAAGCCCTCTCATTTTATACGTTTCTGCATGCAATTACTTAAAAATTCATACCCCAAAGTCCTCCAAATTGGTCTTAGTTTACGCAACACTTTGTCACAGTAGATGTTAAAAATACTTTGAAAGCATTTTCAGGACATTTACTGTAATGAGCTGGGAGTCTTCAGCTTTCTTTCTGATCACCCAGTAAAAGGCTAGAGTAGATTCCTGAATTTTCAAGCCACACTGTTCATACAGGGGTACTCCCGTCTGCTCAAGGTTAAAGAGTGAGGTAACATGTTCCTTTGAGCTATCTTGAGAAACCTTTTTAGGGTGGAGTCACAGGTGTTGTCCTTGAGATAAGGATTTAGGGGGAGCTACCATACATTCCAGGTACTTCTGAGAAGCTCAAACCTCCTGGGGCATAAGGGCAGGCCTGTGGCTCTTGAGGACGACAAACTTTCTTAGAGACATTTCAATTGTACTGCATTAAATCAAAAGCAAATTTGTAACCTTCCAGTGCAAAATTTGTGTTTCAGCTCTGTAGGTGAAAATGTTTTAATATTAATGTCTAATGTCTGAGAGTGCTGAGTAGAAAGTAGAAGAGAGATATTTCGACATCCTGCTGTAGGTTTGATCCATTTTCATAAGAGCCTGCACTCTTGAGTTACAAAAGTGTGGGTGATGTTTGTAGCTTACATAGATTTGCATAAGCCATTCTTCTTTAAGAATAAATAGTCTAAATTTCCAAATGCAAGTACAAATTTGTTTGAATAAGTGTATATATGCTCTTTAGTGTCTCACAAATTTAAAAAATTAGAATTCACATTGTAGTTAGTACTGTCTGGTCACATTTGACGCAAAGTTATGATTCTTTTGATTTTATAATTGCTTTGAAACCTGAGCCTGAGATTTCATAAGAATTTCTCTAGGATTTCTCTAAGCTTCCCAATAATTTGAAATACCTGTTCACACATAATTTAAATTATTTAGGTAAAGCTTCCTCCAAAATGGTCATTTATACCATCAGCTTTACTTGAATAGATATTTGTAATATGTGCTTTTAGCACAGAGACCTAAATATTCCTCTGATGTTAGATTCTTGGACTGTGATAGTATTATCTTAGTGTTTTTCCTTCCATGAATTTGAGTTATCTCTTCTCCTGCTTGCTGGGAATCTTTTGCATATTCAGGTGCGGTGCTTCTTTGAGTATGAGCTAAGAGACCACCTGCATCAGGACCACCACACCTGAGACATTTTATTAAAAATTGCATATTCCCACCACTACCTAGGAATCTGCATTCTATGAAGCACCTCATGTGATTCTGACACCCACAGCAATATGAAAATCACTGCTTTTGAGGCCCAGAAGGTATTTATGGCATCGACTTAGACAGGCAGGTGCTCCTGTGGAGCTAAAAGGCCTTAGAGTAGTATCCTCAATAGCAGTGAGAGTGGCTTTCTTTGGATCCTAGTGTCATGAGCTGATCATTCAACAATCAGGACATCAAGGATTCAGTTTTAACTCTTCAAAAACACTTTTTTATTCTTGTTATTAAATATGTTACCATTTCGGATATGCCGTCTGATAGCTGTGAGCAAAACTCAAAATCTGGGTGTCTTAGAAATTTTCCCAAGCATGGAAATCTCCTGGAGGCTTCTCATATAATTAGGAGACACCTTTATGTTTATTTTATTTATTTATTTTTTACTTGGAGTAAAATTGCTTTACCATGTTGTGTTAGTTTCTGCCGTACAATGAAGTTAATCAGCTATATGTATACCTATATCCCCACCCTCTTGGACCTCCCTCCCACCCCCCATCCCACCCATCTAGGTCGTCACAGAGCACCGAGCTGAGCTCCCAAATGAGCATACTAACACAGATCAACCATACACATGCATATTGAATCCTGAGGTGTTCAGTAGTTGTCCAGGGTGAACAACATGGCAGAATTTTCTTGCAAGTTAATCTGGCATCTAAACCTGGAGTAATCTGTAAAGCTATTGACAGTGCAAGTAGGCAGCAACAGTAGAGCTACCTGGAGCAAGTGGTAAGTGTGAGAAGAAGGCATCTTTAGCTTTTGTAGTTATTCTGTGATAATCTTTGAGGGACTCAGGAACTTAGAAAGATGCAGAAAAGGGAAGGGAAGGGAAGGGAAGGAAATAGGTTCTTTCAGCAAGAAATACTTAATAAGAAAGAAGAAAACAAGAGTTTTCTTAGACTTAGTCTGTGGAGAAAAGTAAATTAATCCTCTGGCATTTAGTCTGTTAGACTTAGTTTTCTTAGACTTAGTTTTCTTAGACTTAGTCTGTGGAGAAAAGTAAATGAATCCTCTGGCATTTAGTCTGTTAATGTCAAAGCCTAATTTTCAAAGAAATCTCAAAAAACCTCTTTTCATTTTTATTATGATAAATTATAGAGAAATTTTTAAAATGAGGAATACATGAATATAGGTATTCATGCAGGCTTTATGCTAGAGTAATTACTTTAAGGTGTCTTGTAATGATATTTTCCCACTTTGGAACAGAGATTCTTAGGGGCCTTTCTGATCGCAAGCTTTCTTAACAAACATACTAATCAGCCAGTTATAAGAACTGCTCGTATTTTTCTCCTAGAACTCAGAAAATCTATTTTGGGCTTCAATAACTTATTTACCTGAGGTAGCAATGCTATCCTGATAAGGAAACTAGAATAAAGGTAATGGAAAATAAGTGTTTTACATTAGTTTCTACTTGCCATGAAAATATAGAAGATTTCATTTTTATACTTGAAGAGACAATGATTTGGGAAAGAGCGGAAAGGAAAGGAAACTTAGTTCCAACATTTTGTGCAATGAAGGTGAGTGATTAATTCGAAATAGCACACACTTTTGCTTATATGGCAATCTTAAAGCCTTGGGAGATTATTTTAAATACATGAGGTTGTCCCTTAATTGCATGCAATTTCAACTAGCCTGTGTGGAATGCTTCAAATGCCCTTATGTGAAATGGAGTACTAGTGAAGAGGCCTTCACTATTTTGGATGTGAGAAAACATCAGATTAGGAAAACTTGACTTGTTGCAACTGTGCCAAAGCCTATTTAATGTTATTTAAAGATATGTGTACAGGCCAACTCAGAAGCTAAGAAGTAGCACGTGGCCCTGCAGAATCAGACCACATTTGACTCGCAGATTGACTTCTTCCTTCCTAAAGTGGAATGGCCTGGAGTACAGTGGATTTGAGCCTCAGAAGGGAGGGAGGCAGGGGTTTCTGGTTGCTCAGCTGCTTCAGCTAATTAGGGTGAGTATTAAACAGAAGTTCAATATCAGCTCTCCAGGTCACCAGGTTGTAGTGCTAACCAAAGGGGAAAAAAGAGAGTTTTCATAAGAAAGAAAATGTTACTCTAGCAGTCCATATGCGACAAATTCAAGTAAGGCTAATAGGCTCCGAAGAGAATAATGATTGAGTATCAGAGAGTTTTATGTGGATGCTGACTTAAACACACTCTAAATTCGTGGAGGGTTCTTGGGAATGCTGTCAGAAATGCCAAAATAGAAAGGACTCCGGGTGAAAATTACTTGGTTTTGCATTCCCAGTGTGCAAATGCACTGGAAGTTAATTGCATAAGCTGAGGGCAGATCATGGGCTTTATTTAGGCCGTATCAAGGGAAATGTTACTTCCCTTGTTTCAACGATCGTGAGACTAAATTTATTATAGAAATATAGTTAATATGCAGAGCAATTAAGCCCCTTGCCTCCTAACTTACCACACTTTTTAATTTCCATCTTTGTAGAGTTTCTCAGGTTTCCTATTTACATTTTTTTTTTTTTTTTTTTTTTTGCGGTACGCAGGCCTCTCACTGCTGTGGCCTCTCCCGTTGCAGAGCACAGGCTCCAGACGCGCAGGCTCAGCGGCCATGGCTCACGGGCCCAGCCACTCCACAGCATGTGGGATCTTCCCGGACCGGGGCGCGAACCCGCGTCCCCTGCATCAGCAGGCAGACTCCCAACCACTGCGCCACCAGGGAAAGCCCCTTATTTACATTTTTTAAATGTTACTGCAGTCTGTTGAATTTTGACATTGATAGACTATCAGCTATTTCATAGAGTGTGAAGAGTTCAGAAATCCATATGAAAATTTGTGTTTCAATAAATGCAAAAGTAATACATAGGGTATTTCAATAAATTATATATATAGTGAACGTTAATGAGTTTGTTGACAGCTAGATAGATGATGGATACATGGATTGAAAGGTAGGTGGATAACAAAGACAGAACCATAATACTTATTTCATGCTGTGAGGAAATCATTATATTTGGCCTCAGAAGGATTATTTTGTCATGTTTGCTTTTCATATGGGAAAAGTCATACAGAATTTTATTTTTTATTATATTTATTTATTTTATTTATTTATTTTCTGTGGGTTTTTGGCTGTGTTGGGTCTTGGCTGTGGCATATAGGGTCTTCGTTGAGGTGTATGTGATCTTTCAATGCGGCACAGGCTCTTTGTTGTGGTGCGCAGGCTTCCCTCTAGTTGTGGTGTGTGGATTTTTTCTCTCTCCAGTTGTGGCGTGCAGGCTCCAGGGTGCGTGGGCTTTGTAGTTTGTGGCATGTGGGCTCTCTTCTTGAGGCGCATGAGCTCAGTAGTTGTTCCACGCAGGCTTAGTTGCCCCACGGCATGTGGGATCTTAGTTCACCGACCAGGGATCGAACCCACGTCCCCTGCATTGGAAGGCATGTTCTTTACCACTGGACCACCAGGGAAGTCCCCAGAATTTTAAAAGTCAAGAATCATAGCCTATGTTTAGTTAAAATAAATTCAATTGATTTTCTTAGCAAAAGGAAGATATTGAGATAAAATATGAACATGCATTATATACTAAATAATTATCACATATAACAATAGAGAGTTCCAAGTGTTGGTGAAGACATTTTCAAATATTTATTTACTTCAAAAATATGCCAAATTCAGAGTAAGGTAGAACCATATGTTCTTTATTTGTTAGTCTGTACTTTATAGAATGTATAGAAACTAGTAAGAAAAACTTTCAATAGCTATTTACCTGGTTTGTATGTCATCATTCAATATCTATTTTTCACTCCAGATCAGTTAATCATTTTCTAAAGCATATATACATGACATTAAAATGAACAGTGTGTTCTCCTTATTCTCAACAGATAAGTGATATGAGAACATCTTTCACAAACAGGCAAAATGAAAATAATGAAAAACATGAGAAGCAAGTACGTCAATGTAATTTTAGTGGGTTGACGGTTTTTATTTCAATTTCTGATGCTCATTAGTAAGAATAATTCACAAATGGAAAGTTCTGTAATACAAAGTTAGTCAGCAATGTCTTCCAATTGTATAGTAACAGCTTTGCACATTTGAAGATACATGGGAGTTAAAAATATACATAGATAGGGCTTCCCTGGTGGCGCAGTGGTTGAGGGTCCGCCTGCCGATGCAGGGGACACGGGCTCGTGCCCCGGTCCGGGAAGATTCCACATGCCGCAGAGCGGCTGGGCCCGTGAGCCATGGCCGCTGAGCTTGCACGTCCAGAGCTTGTGCTCCGCAACGGGAGAGGCTACAGAGGTGAGAGGCCCGTGGACCGCAAAAAAAAAAAAAAAAAAAAAAAAAGAAAGAAAAAAATATATATACATAGATAAGGATGGAAATGGTGATTCCATGTGGCCTATCCACAATGTGACAGTTCATTAATTCAACAAATATTTAGTAAACACCTACTATGTACCAGGCACTATTATAGGCACTAGAGTAAACAGTAGTGAATAAAAGAGCCAAAGTCTCTGCTTATATTACAGTGGATAGGATTACAGTTAGTTTATCAAGCAAGTAAAAATTTGTCAGGTGGTGATACTTTCAGAGTAAATAAATAAAAAGCAAAAAGAATGAGAGAGTTTGGAGGAGGCTAACAGAGAAGGAGTTTATTTTAAATATCGTGGTCAGGGAAGCTCTTGTTTTTCATTTGATATTTGAGTTGTTATTTATGTTACAAAGCTAAATAAGGTAGCCATCTGGGAATAGAGCATTCCAGACAGAGGAACAGCACATGCAAAGGCCCTGAGGTAGAATGTGTGTGGCATGTCCAAGGGAAAGCAAATAGACAGATGTGGCCCTAATGGAGTGAGGGGTATAGCAAGATGAGATGATTTAGGGAGGGAGGTAACAGCGCTGACCATGTAAGGCCTTATAGTCTATTGTAAGAATTGGGGGTTTTATTTAGAGTGAGAGGGGAAGCCATTGGGAGGGTTTTGAACAAAAGAGTAATGTGGTCAGACATGTTCTTGTAGGATCACTCTGGCTGTTTTATTGAGAATACACTGTGAGGAAGCCAGGGTGGAAGCAGAGAAAGTAGTTAGGAGAGCAGTTAAGACAAACTCTATTTAGAAAGCTATTGAGAACTATAATATGGCTATTTACCTGGTGAGGAACAAGAGATGCCCCGGGGCACCTTGGTAGCCTCCTGGATGGCAGAGGTTTGCACGCCAGAGATACAGACCCTTACAGATGTTTTCCTGGAAAATAGTTACTCATTAAGCAGTAATAGCAAGAAAAAACATACATTTATATTTTTTAAACATTTGGGTTGCTTCCAGTTTTAGTCTGTTATGAATAATGCTGCTATGAATATTTGCATAAACATCTTCATGTGATTATGTTTCCCTTTCTCTTAATAAATACCTAGGAGTGGACTTGCTGGGTTGTCTGGCAAGATTATTAGATACTACCCTATTGTTTTCCAAAGTGACTGGACCACTTTGCATTCCAACAAGCAATACATGACTGTTTCATTTGCTTTGCATTCTCACCGACACTTAGTGTTGCCAGTCTTTTTAACATTAGCCATTATATTGTGTGTGGAATGTATCTTATTATTATTGATTTAATTTGCACTTCTTTAGTGATCAAGGATGTTGAGAATCTTTTCATGCACTTATTTTTCATCTCTGTATCTTCTTTTGTGAAATATCTGTTCAAGTCTTTTGTACATTTAAAAAAATTGAATTGTTTTATTATTGAGGTATAAGAATTCTGTATATTGACCTTATGTTCTGCAACCTTGCCAAGTTTCATTATTATTTCTTATAGCTATTTAATAGTTTCCTTTAAAGGTTTTCTACAAACATTGTAATGTCATCTGGAGATAACTATAGTTTTATTTCTTCCTTTTCAATCTTTATGCATTTTATTTCCCTATCTTAATAATTTTGAAATGCTCTCTAATATTCTTTTTTATGGTTATATATACCATAACTAACTTAAAATATTTATATTATTGGAAATTTAGAATGTTTTCAAACTTTCACTTATGAATAATTCTGACAAATATATTTCTGCATGCAGTTTTATTATTTATTTGCTGTTTACTAAGATATAGTTTTGGAACTTCAATTTTTGAGTCCATGGTTAAAATCATTGAAACAGATTGTCAAGTTGCTCTTAAATATTGGCAAATTTCTCCCAAGAATAATATGAGAGTATTTCTAGCATGGCTAATTTTAAAACTGGTATTATTAATTTCCGTTTTTATATTATTCTATTCTCTAGACCAAAATAAGTTTAAGAAATAATTATTTTAAAAAAATAATTGCTCTCCTCTAATTTTGTTTAGAAAATTATAGTGGTTAAAATCATTGACTGCGGAATTAAATATAGATATTAGTCCCAGCTGCAACAAAAAATATAGCCTTGAACAAGTTACTGACTTTTAGCCTTAGTTTCCTCAACTACAAAATGTGGATAAAAGAGTATCCACATCATTGGGCTTCCCTGGTGGCGCAGTGGTTGAGAGTCCACCTGCCGATGCAGGGGACACGGGTTCATACCCCCGTCCGGGAGGATCCCACATGCCACGGAGCGGCTGGGCCCGTGAGCCATGGCCACTGAGCCTGCACGTCCGGAGCCTGTGCTCAGCAAAGGGAGGGGCCACAACAGTGAGAGGCCCGCATACCGCAAAAAAAAAAAAAAAAAAGAGTATCCATATCAGAGTTTTAGTTTGAATATTAAATGAGATCATGTAATTAAATAAAAGTTCTATGTAGCTCCAGGTCCAATAAGCACTCAATCAATATTTTCTGTTATTATATGACATTCCATAACAGACTGGGATCTGTCATGACATTCAAGAGACATATGATATTGAGTTGAGACTTTAGGGCTAAAAAAGTAGTTAATCTAGGATAGGTTTTTACATTAGTTTTACCTCAATTTAAAACAAATTATTCAGGATATATTTTATTAGAAATACATACCACTGTACTGAAGTACAAAATGTATACCCAAGTTTTAATCTGAATGTAGTTTGTTGAAGTTGTTGACTGTTTTCACCTTAATTTGTCTTTGTCTATAACATTCTCTTTCTTAGCTTTCTTTTGAGAAAAAAATACTACTGTAATTTAGAATAATTCTTCCAACATGAAGTATGTAATTTTAAATATCAAAGTTGAATGTTAATATTAAATTTAGTAGTTTTGATAATTAAGGAGATCAAAGAGGTGCAAATATATCTGGATAAATGCAGCTTTGTGATGTTGACAGCAGCAAGGAATCTCTTAAAAACAATATTCACAACAAAATTAATTTTTTATCAAGTAATAGTTGTTAGAAATATATGTGTTTCATTTGTTCACTAAGCAAATGTTTATGAGGAATCTACTGTAACAGTGCACTATATTAAACATAATGAACTACATCTATTAAACATATGAAGTACAAAATTTAACAGCATATTCTCAAATGTCTTAGAATTTAGAGAGAGATTATAATCTCACAATTATCTAATGGAAGATTTTATCTAGTGTAATGCATTAAGGTCTAAAGGATTTAATGTTTATCTAATATAAATGTTAGGTGCTTTAAGGGCACAGTGTTTTTAAGGAAAGAGGGATCACTTTTGGATGGTATACTCACAATCTCCTAATACTTCATGGAAGATACGGCATTTGAGAATTTAGGGTGAGCCTTGAAATACATCTGGAAGAAGGAAACAAGTAACATCACACATGTAATATCATGACACTTGTGTCCACCATTATCTGGTAATAGATCTCAAACATGTTAGCAGTATATGGTATTTCAGGATAATCTTCAAAGAGATCTCAAAATAAAGTGACTGCAATAGATCCACGTAGAAGAGGAAGACAAACATGAAGAAATCAAAATGGAAAAGTTAACGTGGTAGCATCTTTGTGAAATTTAAATTTAAAAAGTAATGTGAAGGGGGCCGGAGGAAGATGGCGGAAGAGTAAGACGCGGAGATCACCTTCCTCCCCACAGATACATCAGAAATTCATCTACACGTGGAACAACTCCTACAGAACACCTACTGAACACTGGCAGAAGACCTCAGACCCCCTAAAAGGCAAGAAACTCCCCACATACCTGGGTAGGGCAAAAGAAAAAAAGAATAAACAGAGACAATAGGATAGGGACGGGACCTGCACCAGTGGGAGGGAGCCGTGAAGGAGGGAAGGTTTCTACACACTGCAAGCCCCTTCGCGGGCGGAGACTGCAGGTGGCGGAGGGGGAAAGCTTCGGAGTAGCGGAGGAGAGCACAGCAACAGGGGTGTGGAGGGCAAAGCGGAGAGATTCCGGCACAGAGGATCGGTGCCCTCAGGCACACACCAGCCCGAGAGGCTTGTCTGCTCGGCCGCCGTGGCGGGCGGGGCTGGGAGCTGAGGCTTGGGTATCGGCTTTCAGTCGGAGCGCAGGGAGAGGACTGGGGCTGGCGGCAGGAAGAGAGCCTGAAGGGGTTAGTGCACCACGGCTAGCCCGGAGGGAGTCCGGGGAAAGGGTCTGGAGGTGCTGAAGAGGCAAGAGTCTTTTTTCACTTTCACTTTCGTTTCCTGGTGTGCGAGGAGAGGGCATTAAAAGGGCTGCTTAGGGAAGCGCCGGAGACAGGCGCGAGCCGCGGGTAAGGCGTGGACCTCGGAGACGGGCGTGGGCCGCCGCTGCCCGCCGCCGCCGCGGCCCGCCGCCGCCCACCGCCCGCCGCCGCCCGCCGCCGCCGCGGCCCGCCGCCGCCGCCACCGCCCGACGCGGCCCGCCGCCGCCGCCGCCGCGGCCCGCCACCGCGGCCCGCCGCCGCCGCCGCCGCCCGCCGCCGCCGCCGCCGAGGCCCGCTGCCGCCGCCGCCCGCCGCCGCCGCCACCTGCCGCCGCCGCCGCAGCCGCGGGGCCTGTGTGCGAGCGCGGGTCACTGTCCGCCCCGCCTTCCGGGGGACCTGTGCACCCCGCCACTGCCGGGGTCCCGAGACCCGGGGACGGCTTTCCCGGGAAAGCGCACGGAGCGCCACGGGCTGCTGCAACGTCACGCCGGCCTCTGCCGCCGCAGGCCCGCCCCACACTGCGCGCCCCTCCCTCCCCTCTGCATGAGTGAGCCAGAGCCCCCGAATCAGCGGCTCCTTTAAACCCGTCCTGTCTGAGCGAAGAACGGACGCCCTCCGGCGACCTACGCACAGAGGCGGGGCCAGGTCCAAGGCTGAGACCCGGGAGCTGTGAGAGCAGAGTCAGGGAAATCTCTCTGTGCAGCCTCGGAGGCAGCGGATTAAAGCTCCACGGTCCATTTGATGTGCCCTGCGTCTGTGGAGTGCATGAATGGACAGCGAATCATCCCAAATTGAGGAAGTGGACTTTGACGACAAGATTTAAGACTTTCCCCCCTTTTCCTCTTTTTACAACGAATTATTCCAAAGTAAGGAGGTGGACTTAGAGAGCAAGATTTCAGACTTCTTGCCCTTTTCCTCTTTTTACAACGAATTATCCCAAATTGAGGAGGTGGGCTTGGAGAGCAAGATTTTTGATTTTTCCCCCTGCTCTCTTTTTGTGAATGTGTATGTGTAATCTTCTGTGTAAGAATCTCTCTGTATAGCTTTGCTTCCACCATATGTCCCAGGGTTCTATCGGTCCGTTTTTTTTTTTTTTTTCAATAATTACTTTCTAATTTTAATAACGCTACTATATTTCATACTTTATTCTATTTTACTTTACCTGCTCTTTCTTTTTTTCCTACCTTGCCTTCCTCCCTCCCTCCCTCCGCTCTTCCTTTCCTTCTTTCTTTTTCTTTCCTCCCTCCCTCCCACCCTTCTTCTTTCCACTTTCTTTTTCTTTCCTTCCTCCCTCCCTCCCTCCTGTCTTTCTTTCTTTCTTCCCTTCCTCCCTCCCTCCCTTCTTCCATTCACTCTTCCTTTTGCTTTCATTGCCCCCTCCCTCCCTCCTTTCTTTCCTTCTTTCTTTCCATCCTTCCTCACTCCCTCCCTCCTTTCTTTCTTTCTTCCTTCCTTCCTTCCTTTCTTCCCTTCTTCCTTTCTTTCCCTCTCTCTTTCTCTCTTCTACTAATTCTTTCTTTCTGCTTTTTCTCCCTGTTATTCTGAGCTGGGTGGATGAAAGGCTCTTGGTGCTGCAGCCAGGAGCCAGTGCTGTGCCTCTGAAGTGGGAGAGCCAACTTCAGGACACGGGTCCACAAGAGACCTCCCAGCTCCACATAATATCAAGCAGCGAAAATCTCCCAGAGATCTCCATCCCAACACCAGCACCCAGCTTCAGTCAACGACCAGCAAGCTACAGTGCTGGTCACCCTATGCCAAGCAACTAGCAAGGCAGGAACACAACCCCACCCATTAGCAGAGAAGCTACCTAAAAACATAATAAGGCCATAGGCACCCCAAAACACACCACCAGACGTGGACCTGTCCACCAGAAAGACAAGATCGAGCCTCAACCACCAGAACACAGGCATTAGTCCCCCCCACCAGGAAGTCTATACAACCTACTGAAACAACCTTAGCCACTGGGGTCAGACACGAAAAACAACGGGAACTACGAATCTGCAGCCTGCAAAAAGGAGACCCCAAACACAGTAACATAAGCAAAATGAGAAGACAGAAAAACACACAGCAGGTGAAGGAGCAAGATAAAAACCTACCAGACCTAACAAATGAAGAGGTAATAGGCAGTCTACCTGAAAAAGAATTCAGAATAATGATGGTAAAGATGATCCAAAATCTTGGAAATAGAATAGACAAAATGCAAGAAACAGTTAACAAGGACCTAGAAGAACTAAAGATGAATCAAGCATCGATTAAAAACACAATACATGAAATAAAAAATACTCTAGATGGGATCAATAGCAGAATAACTGAGGCAGAAGAACGGATAAGTGAGGTGGAAGATAAAATAGTGGAAATAACTGATGCAGAGCAAAATAAAGAAAAAAGAATGAAAAGAACAGAGGACAGTCTCAGAGACCTCTGGGACAACATTAAACGCACCAACATTCGAATTATAGGGGTTCCAGAAGAAGAAGAGAAAAAGAAAGGGACTGAGAAAATATTTGAAGAGATTATAGTTGAAAACTTCCCCAATATGGGAAAGGAAATAGTTAATCAAGTCCAGGAGGCACAGAGAGTCCCATACAGAATAAATCCAAGGAGAAATACACCAAGACACATATTAATCAAACTGTCAAAAATTAAACACAAAGAAATCATATTAAAAGCAGCAAGGGAAAAACAACAAATAACACACAAGGGAATCCCCATCAGGTTAACAGCTGATCTCTCAGCAGAAACTCTACAAGCCAGAAGGGAGTGGCAGGACATAATTAAAGTGATGAAGGAGAGAAACCTGCAGCCAAGATTACTCTACCCAGCAAGGATCTCATTCAGATTTGATGGAGAAATTAAAACCTTTACAGACAAGCAAAAGCTGAGACAGTTCAGCACCACCAAACCAGCTTTACAACAAATGCTAAAGGAACTTCTCTAGGCAAGAAACACAACAGAAGAAATATACCTACAATAACGAACCCAAAGCAATTAAGGAAATGGGAATAGGAACATACATATCAATAATTACCTTCAATGTAAATGGACTAAATGCTCCCACCAAAAGACACAGAGTGGCTGAATGGATACAAAAACAAGACCCATATATATGCTGTCTACAAGAGACCCACTTCAGACCTAAAGACACATACAGATTGAAAGTAAGGGGATGGAAAAAGATATTCCATGCAAATGGAAATCAAAAGAAAGCTGGAGTAGCAATTCTTATATCAGACAAAATAGACTTTAAAATAAAGACTATTAGAAGAGACAAAGAAGGACACTACATAATGATCAAGGGATCGATCCAAGAAGAAGATATAACAATTGTAAATATTTATGCACCCAACATAGGAGCACCTCAATACATAAGGCAAATACTAACAGCCATAAAAGGGGAAATCGACAGTAACACAATCATAGTAGGGGACTTTAACACCCCACTTTCACCAATGGACAGATCGTCCAAAATGAAAATAAATAAGGAAACACAAGCTTTAAATGATACATTAAACAAGATGGACTTAGTTGATATTTATAGGACATTTCATCCAAAAACAACAGAATACACATTTTTCTCAAGTGCTTATGGAACATTCTCCAGGATAGATCATATCTTGGGTCACAAATCAAGCCTTGGTAAATTTAAGAAAATTGAAATTGTATCAAGTATCTTTTCCGACCACAATGCTATGAGACTAGACATCAATTACAGGAAAAGATCTGTAAAAAATACAAACACATGGAGGCTAAACAATACACTACTCAATAACGAAGTGATCACTGAAGAAATCAGAGAGGAAATTAAAAAATACCTAGAAACAAATGACAATGGAGACACGACAACCCAAAACCTATGGGATGCAGCAAAAGCAGTTCTAAGGGGGAAGTTTATAGCAATACAATCCCACCTTAAGAAACAGGAAACATTTCGAGTAAACAACCTGACCCTGCACCTAAAGCAATTAGAGAAAGAAGAACAAAAAACCCCCAAAGCTAGCAGAAGGAAAGAAATCATAAAGATCAGATCAGAAATAAATGAAAAAGAAATGAAGGAAACGATAGCAAAGATCAACCAAACTAAAAGCTGGTTCTTTGAGAAGATAAACAAAATTGACAAACCATTAGCCAGACTCATCAAGAAAAGAAGGGAGAAGACTCAAATCAATAGAATTAGAAATGAAAAAGGAGAAGTAACAACTGACACTGCAGAAATACAAAAGATCATGAGAGATTACTACAAGCAACTCTATGCCAATAAAATGGACAACCTGGAAGAAATGGACAAATTCTTAGAAATGCACAACCTGCCAAGACTGACTCAGGAAGAAATAGAAAATATGAATAGACCAATCACAAGCACTGAAATTGAAACTGTGATTAAAAATCTTCCATCAAACAAAAGCCCAGGACCAGATGGCTTCACAGGCGAATTCTATCAAACATTTAGAGAAGAGCTAACACCCATCCTTCTCAAACTCTTCCAAACAATTTCAGAGGAAGGAACACTCCCAAACTCATTCTACGAGGCCACCATCACCTTGATACCAAAACCAGGCAAGGATGTCACAAAGAAAGAAAACTACAGGCCAATATCACTGATGAACATAGATGCAAAAATCCTCAACAAAATACTAGCAAACAGAATCCAACAGCACATTAAAAGGATCATACATGGGCCTCCCTGGTGGCGCAAGTGGTTGAGAGTCCGCCTGCCGATGCAGGGGATACGGGTTCGTGCCCCGGTCTGGGAGGATCCCATATGCCGCGGAGCGGCTGGGCCCGTGAGCCATGGCCGCTGAGCCTGCGCGTCCGGAGCCTGTGCTCCGCAACGGGGGAGGCCACAACAGTGAGAGGCCCGCATACCGCAAAAAAAAAAAAAAAAAAAAAAAAAAAAAAAGGATCATACACCATGATCAAGTGGGGTTTATCCCAGGAATGCAAGGATTCTTCAATATACGCAAATCAATCAATGTGATACACCATATTAACAAGTTGAAGGAGAAAAACCATATGATCATCTCAATAGATGCAGAGAAAGCTTTCGACAAAATTCAACACCCATTTATGATAAAAACCCTGCAGAAAGTAGGCATAGAGGGAACTTTCCTCAATATAATAAAGGCCATATATGACAAACCCACAGCCAACATTGTCCTCAATGGTGAAAAACTGAAACCATTTCCACTAAGATCAGGAACAAGACAAGGTTGCCCACTCTCACCACTCTTATTCAACGTAGTTTTGGAAGTTTTAGCCACAGCAATCAGAGAAGAAAAGGAAATAAAAGGAATCCAAATCGGAAAAGAAGAAGTAAAGCTGTCATTGTTTGCAGATGACATGATACTATACATAGAGAATCCTAAAGATGCTACCGAAAAACTACTAGAGCTAATCAATGAATTTGGTAAAGTAGCAGGTTACAAAATTAATGTACAGAAATCTCTGGCATTCCTGTACACTAATGATGAAAAATCTGAAAATGAAATCAAGAAAACACTCCCATTTACCATTGCAACAAAAAGAATAAAATATCTAGGAATAAACCTACCTAAGGAGACAAAAGACCTGTATGCAGAAAATTATAAGACACTGATGAAAGAAATTAAAGATGATACAAACAGATGGAGAGATATACCATGCTCCTGGATTGGAAGAATCAATATTGTGAAAATGACTCTACTACCCAAAGCAATCTACAGATTCAATGCAATCCCTATCAAACTACCCCTGGCATTTTTCACAGAACTAGAACAAAAAATTTCAAAATTTGTTTGGAAAAACAAAAGACCCCGAATAGCCAAAGCAATCTTGAGAACGAAAAAAGGAGCTGGAGGAATCAGGCTCCCTGACTTCAGACTATACTACAAAGCTACAGTAATTAAGACAGTGTGGTACTGGCATAAAAACAGAAAGATAGATCAGTGGATCAGGATAGAAAGCCCAGAGATAAACCCACGCACATATGGCCAACTTATCTTTGATAAAGGAGGCAGGAATGTACAGTGGAGAAAGGATAGCCTCTTCAATAAGTGGTGCTGGGAAAACTGGACAGGGACATGTAAAAGTATGAGATTAGATCATTCCCTAACACCATACACAAAAATAAGCTCAAAATGGATTAAAGACTTAAATGTAAGGCCAGAAACTATCAAACTCTTAGAGGAAAACATAGGTAGAACACTCTATGACATAAATCACAGCAAGATCCTTTTGGACCCACCTCCTAGAGAAATGGAAATAAAAACAAAGATAAACAAATGGGACCTAATGAAACTTCAAAGCTTTTGCACAGCAAAGGAAACCATAAACAAGACCAAAAGACAACCCTCAGAATGGGAGAAAATATTTGCAAATGAAGCAACTGACAAAGGATTAATCTCCAAAATTTATAAACAGCTCATGCAGCTCAATAGCAAAAAAACAAACAACCCAATCCAAAAATGGGCAGAAGACTTAAATAGGCATTTCTCCAAAGAAGATATACAGACTGCCAACAAACACATGAAAGAATGCTCAACATCATTAATCATTAGAGAAATGCAAATCAAAACTACAATGAGATATCATCTCACACCAGTCAGAATGGCCATCATCAAGAAATCTAGAAACAATAAATGCTGGAGAGGGTGTGGAGAAAAGGGAACACTCTTGCACTGCTGGTGGGAATGTGAATTGGTACAGCCACTATGGAGAACAGTATGGAGGTTCCTTAAAAAACTAAAAATAGAACTACCATATGATCCAGCAATCCCACTACTAGGCATATACCCTGAGAAAACCATAATTCAAAAAGAGACATGTACCAAAATGTTCATTGCAGCTCTATTCACAATAGCCCGGAGCTGGAAACAACCTAAGTGTCCATCATCGGATGAATGGATAAAGAAGATGTGGCACATATATACAATGGAATATTAATCAGCCATAAAAAGAAACGAAACTGAGCTATTTGTAATGAGGTGGGTAGACCTAGAGTCTGTCATACAGAGTGAAGTAAGTCAGAAAGAGAAAGACAAATACCGTATGCTAACACATATATATGGAATATAAGAAAAAAAAAATGTCATGAAGAACCTAGGGGTAAAACGGGAATAAAGACACAGACCTACTTGAGAATGGACTTGAGGATATGGGGAGGGGGAAGGGTAAGCTGTGACAAAGCGAAAGAGAGGCATGGACATATATACACTACCAAACGTAGGCTAGATAGACAGTGGGAAGCAGCCGCAGAGCACAGGGAGATCAGCTCGGTGCTTTGTGACTGCCTGGAGGGGAGGGATAGGGAGGGTGGGAGGGAGGGAGATGCATGAGGGAGGGGATGTGGGAACAGATGTATATGTATGACTGATTCACTTTGTTATAAAGCAGAAACTAATAAAAAATAAAAAATAAAAAATAAAAAAAATAAAAAAGTAATGTGAAATATAAATTTAAAAAGTAATTTCTTGCCATTATGAAAATTTGCTCCCAATTTTGGATTAAGAGGCATGCTCAGATTTCAAATCCCTAGATAGAAAAAGAATGTCCAAATTTTGGCTTCACCAAGTTACAGTTACCTGTGAATACAGAAAAGCCATTTCCTGCTAATACAGAAAAGCCATTTAGAAATGTTCCCTTTGCCGACCAGTTTCACTTTTTATGTGATCCAGTTTTAAACCATATTTATCTGATTAAGTCACTAATGGGGCAGCACTATAGGAAGGTAAAAATCTGTCACTCTGGAGAATATAATGTGTCTCTAGTTATACACTGCTATGTGGGAACGTACTGATACGTGGAAATCCAGATGTTTCTCTCTCTTCATTAAGCCTCATCGAACTTGAGATCTTTTGGAGTTTCTTATTGTTGGATCCATGTTTAGAATATTATGGTGCATACATTTCATTTTTAACTATTAACAATTTTGGGGGGTCCTTTTTATATTTTATCCATGAATCAGTAGCAGTTTGTACTTTAGGAAAAGTAAGAGAAGGGTGTGTGTGTGTATGTGTGTATATTCTAAAATATAAGTTATATGGGACTTTTTAATATATATTTTAAAATAGAAGTTATAAAAAAGGCTTATTTAAAACAAGTAGTGTGCTATTCTTCCTAATCTACATGCCTCAACTGAGGAGGTAAAGGAGAGAAAAACTGTTATAATCTCTTCTTGTTCTTGAAATACAGTCTTCTTAAAAACACTATTTACCTCAGAAAATTGCCAAGTAATAATTATCTAATTGTACAAGCAAAATTAAGTATAGTTAACCACCGTTTGCCTCCACAAATGGATTGTGTAATATACCTAGCATGCGGTGGACAACACATTGGTTGATTTACAATTATTAATTACCAGAGCTTAACATCAGTGACCATATCTTTATATTTAACTAGAATCAACATGGTCTTCAGCCACTTTTGTTTTCCAAATGTTTCAACTAAATTTCTACACTGCTTCTTTACATTGGAAAATCTTCAAGAAAACTTTACCTGATACCAGAGGAAAATTCCTGATAGATGGGATTGCCATCTATTTTTTTTTTCTTTTTAATAAATGAAATGCTGATTTTTTGTTTGCTTTCTATTCTTGGTCAGCAAATGGGGAATTCAAATGGCACCTTTTGAAATTCTATCTTTTGAATACAAACCAGCTCCAAGTCCAGTATCTCCAAGTGAAGGACAGATCTCTACAAAATAAAAAAAAATCCGAGGAAATAATAAGTTGATTGTCTCTCACACAACTGATTCTCAGTGGTGGGGCTAGGATAGAATAAAACCTGCCATTCAAGAGAGGGAAAAATGGAAAAATAGGAGCCATTGAGAAGAACTCTTGGTGGTGGACAAAGTTTCTTGATTAAATTCTGATTTTGCTTTTTGAGCATAGCTCCCTGGTCGGTTTTTCTTGGTGTCTCTGGATCTGCCCTTTGAGAGACTCTTCCTTTTCCGTCATCCTCCATGAACACATGTGAGGTGAGTCATGGGCACATAGTTTCCTTGGGTACCACACAGTTTTATCATTGCACTTCCAAGCCTGTAGAAGGTTGAGTGCCTAAGGGTTGTTTCAAGTCTTAAACAGTTACACATGCTTTTAGTCTAAGATTATATCATCTTTGGAAACAGAACCCCCTTAAAACCTCAGTAACCTTCTTATTTTTTTTTTAGGCATACCCACTCCCACAATATTTTTGAGACTTGGTTCTCAGATTCTCGACATATTTGGGATTATTTTGTGTTCTTCAGCCTTCAACAGGAGAACCGGATTTAAGCTCATCTCCTGAGTTATATTCCTATTTGAAAAGACTTACTATCAAGTAGACCAAGGGTTGTTATCCTTAAAAAGCAGCCCATTGGTGAACTTGGGTTTGTCTCTATTTCAGCAAGACAGAATGGGACAGGGCATGGAGAAACATATAATAAGCTTTAAAATGTCGGTCTGGATATGCTCACTCTCTTTTGGTAGAAATCAATTACATGGTAATACCTGACTGAGAGGGAATCAGGTAAATAAAATCTAGTTGCGTCCTCAGGATGAAAAAAGAAATTGATTTGGTCAAGAGCAAGCTGAATAATCAACAGATACCAATTGAATATGCTACCAGAAATACATGAGAACACTGGCTTCAAGACAACATTCTCAAGACCCAGATTAGCAGGACCGGTTTTTGTTTGTTTATTATGCTTTTGTTTAAAAAAATATTCAGTTGAAGGAAATGATATTTCTACTTCCCTGCTTCCCCAACACCAACTGCCAATAACCAAAAGAAGGAAGAAAAAAAATAAAGAACAATTGACAAATACACTGAATTATGGGCCCAAATAAAGAAGGATTCTGAAAATGGATGAAAGAATTTACAGACCTTTTATGGGACACAGAAATCTTAAAAATGAAAGGCACATCCATGAAGGGACGGTTTTATTTGGAATATGGAATCTGGAGGCATGATGGGTTACATTGCCGAATCTTTCTCTACATGGAAGAGCAGGAAACAAATTCAGGCCTTAAAGAGAAGACATGCAAACTCCCACTTTTTGCAGGAAGCAGGGGCCAGAAATAGTGGGGTGGGGAAGAAATATATATGGCAGTTGGCTTGGCAACATTAATTGAGACAGCTGGAGAGAGACAATTAAATGCTAAATCTCCACAACAGGAACTTTCAATATGCAAGGTTGAACTATGAATCACACAGCTCTCCAGCATATTCTGAAAGAGACTATGGAGCAGAAATATACCCCTAAACAGATGGAACCACTGATTTGATTAGAACCAGGTCTGAAATAACAATATCACTAAGTGTAAACTGCTACTGTCCCAGTCTATTCACTATGATTGCTCTTTAGCCACAACCAATCAGCAACTACTTGTTAGACAGGACTACCCTTTTCAAATATGAGTGAAATTCAAACCTATACCATCCTGAAAGCCATAAAACTATGGAAAGATACCATAGGGAAGATAGTTAAGAATCATAGTAACAACAGAAGAACTATAACATCAAGCAAAAAATTCACATATGCTCATCTATGTGATTTCCAAGAATGAAAATAAAGATGTGGTTTCCTTTGAGACAAGGGTTTAAAGAAAATAGAAAAAGAGATAAGGCAACAAAAAAAAAATAAAAGTGATCTGGCATTACAAGAAAGAAAGCTGTATTAGAAGCAGGAAAAATTACATAGACACGGGAAAACATAGTTCAGGGACGACATGGAGATAATTTAGATAAATGAAATGGAAAAAACAATGAAAATGTTAATGTAAACAAGAGACATGCAGTGTGTTTGTGTGTTGGTATATGTGTGTGTGGTGTGTGCACTTAATATTTATGAAAAAGAAGCAAGCAAATAAAAAAATTTGAAAGCATAGGAAGAGTAAACTTTCTTACAATAAAGAAGTGAACATGTAGATCAAAAGGGAACCCTGTGTTTAAGGAAAAAACTTACACAGAGCGATTAATATTAAGACATATTTTGGTGAATACCTTAGGCTTTAAAAATTAAACAGAACAGGTTACCTAGAAAGTGGAAAATTCAGACTGGCTCAGATTTCTGTAAGTAAAGTATATTTCAGTGGATAGAATACAAAGTCTTTTACGTAGTCAAGTTAACCTTTGAATGCAAAGGGGTGGTGGTAAGTCTTGAATCCACTTGTACATGGAACAAAGGAAACAAATTAAGGTTACACAATAGAGGCAAATCTTTAAACCAAGAAAATTTAGAAATAATTCAGCCAGTAAAAATCCAGAAGGGGCATAAAAGTTAGAAAGTGTACGTCTCATGATTTTCTTATTTTTCCTATCAGGGACTCAGTGGATACAGATTTAACTATGGATAAATCCATAGAAAAAGTTCTTTTAAAATACTTTGAAAGAAAGAGTAGCAAGTGTAAGTTTTTAAAAAGTGTTTTAGTCATATGGAGTGTCCTAGTTTTCTGTCATTTTTCTAAAACTCTCTACGTTCTTTAAAAGATTTTGACACTATGTCATTTTTTTCTCCTAAATTTTTACTTTTTAATATTAAATATGTGATTCTCATGAAAATTATTATTGTACTATAATTGTACATTAAATAATAGTGACAATGAGTTTTATTAAATTAAGATTCTGGAATTATCTTCTCAATAAAGTGGTTCTCTTAGTGGAGAAATATTTCTAATTTTTACAATTATATATCAATTTCAATAATGTTGGACTACATGTGATCATTTTAGCAGAATAGAAAAAATTTTAAACATTATTCTTGTAAAAAAGGTATATATAATAATATTTTAAGATAATGTAAATATATATACTTGTTCTGAATTAGCTAGCACTTTTTGGTATTGTTTGTATTTTCATTAATGCTTCAACTTTTAAAAATTACTTCCTACAAGTGGTAATGAGGGGTAAATTTTCAGACAGTAAGCAAGGACTTAACTATAGGACTGTTATTAAAATTAATGAGTGTCATTGTTAGAACACAGTAAATCTATACCATTAATGTCCTCTAATTGCTAATCATCATTAAGGAGTTAGAACATCATTATCATTACTTTTCCTAAGTTTTTTTTGAACATCTTCAACATTAAAGAAAATCAAGGAAAGGTTAAGGTCACGTATTTCTGAGTTGGGGATCCAGATTAATTAAATGTTTCTATGTAAATAGTATATCTTCAGAATTTTGTGACACTGGAAGTTAAAGCTAAAATTGACAGGCAGGACAGCTATGTAGCTATTAGAGGAAGCTACTTCCCCCACTAACTTCTGTCTCTGGAGGTTTTATAAATTGTCTACAAGTTAGTGTCCCAAAGGATAAAAATTATCTGTTATAATATATAGTTGTTAGATGATTTCAAAAGTATTTCAACGTGTTTTAATTCCAAGAATTGAAAATGTCTCAAATCTAAAATTCCTTTTG
Source organism: Mesoplodon densirostris (assembly GCF_025265405.1). Lineage (NCBI taxonomy): Eukaryota > Metazoa > Chordata > Mammalia > Artiodactyla > Ziphiidae > Mesoplodon > Mesoplodon densirostris. Next base: position 105,306,059 of record NC_082671.1, on the reverse strand, counting down.
GTATGAATACTCAAATAAATTGAAAGCATAGTTTCTTTAGTTTATACTGATTATACTCTTTAACAGTTTACACTGTTTATACTTTCTACCCATTGACTTTGTACTCTTTGTGGCTCAGCAAGTTTGTTTAGCTTTGTCCTTACTTTAAATTATCATTTAGCATTCTTACGATGGAAACAAATTATCCAAAATCTCACTAACATGCCTGCTTCCCCAAAAGGTGATTTCAAGGGGGCACAACTATCTTTTTCAAGGTATTAATCCTTTTTTCTATACAATGAATTATAGAGTAGAAGTCCTTTTTTCTATCTCATTGGTAGTAACAGGTTTTACCTTCCACATTTCATCTGCAATGGCATTGAGTGGCTTTTAACTCTAATTTGGAATAGGGTATAAGATTATGAGAGGCAGGAAAATATCACTTTAAATCATAAAGAATTAGATCAGATATTTCATTTCTCCATAAGTAAAGATGAATATCTTTTACTAAGATTAGAGAAGGAGAAAATGCATGGCATGAGCAGGAGGTGTGTCCTTCTCTCTCCCTTTCCTCTCGTTCACTATTGTTGCTTGAAATTGTCTTTTTGACATGCTAGTAGCAGCTATGATTGAATTTCAAAGAAATGTGGATGATTGTTATCATTACCAAATGAAAAGACTTTTTTTCCTTTGATGCAACAGAAAATGTTTAATGAAAAACAAAATGCTTGTCACATGTTGTACAATCTGCATAAGACAGATGATGGGATATTTCTATAGCTGATAGCTGAGTAAATCACCTCATTTTCATTGTTTCCACAATGTTGACCAACAGGCTGCCAGCCTGGCTTCCCACTTCTGATTTAAACACACGATTCAGAATGACTTTGGAGGGTTGGGATACTCACAGATTGATGGAGCACTCATATGTGGGATTCTCATCACTGTACAGCAACCCTGTCATTTTTGTGACAGAGCCTGTTTGACTGGTTTGGGATTTATGAAGGAAATAATTCAGAACAGAGTAATAACTTTCCCTTGGCAATTACACTACCATTTGGTACTTTGTCCCTAAGGGGAAAATGAATGTGCTGGGATCTATCCATGAGTTTAGTGGCTCTGTGTAAGGAACAAATCAAGGTCAGAATACAAGTGCAGAACATGTGGTTGCTGAATTCTAGTTCTGGTTCTTCAGCCTTAAGGCTCTCCACATTTGTGTGACACTTTATGGTTTACAAACTACCTATCCATTTCTCTTCTTTTAACCCTCACAATGACCCTGGGAGGTAAATACCATTTCTCCCATTTGTAAAGAAGGAAACCGAGACTAAAAATGTTGCCTTCCTTGAAGCTCATTATTCAGCAAATATTTTTAAGCATTTGCAATGTGAAGGTTTTATGATGCATGCTGGGGATACAAAGATAAATAAAACTTAGTCCCTGCTTCAGTTTTTTAACTATTTATTATGAAGAATTTCAAACATATAAAAAAACCTCTAGAGCTATGTACCAAAGCCCCTGTATCCATTGCTCTGCATCAGCAATTATTAACTCATGGTCAGTCTTATTTCATTCACATCCCCAACTAAGCTTTCATACTATTTTGAAGTAAATTCTAGACATCAAATCATTTCTTCAAAAAAATCTTTACTATGTGTATCTAAAAAATGATATTATTAAACATGATGACCTAAAATTAGTATTTCCTCAATAATATCAAATATTCAGGGGAATTCCCTGGGGGCCTAGTGGTTAGGATCCCAGGCTTTCACTGCCATGACCCGGGTTCAGTCCCTGGTCAGGGAACTGAGATTCCCCTAAGCTGCACAGTGCGGCCAAAAAAAAAAAAAAAAAAATCAAATACTCAAGAAGTGTTCAAATTTCCGGTTGTCTCATAAAATGCCACTTTTTTTTTTTTTTTTTTTTTACAGTTTTTTTGAATTAGGATTCAAATGATATTACTGCACTGTGGTTGGTTGATATGTTTTTCGATCACTTTTAAACTATTGGTTTTCTTCTTCACCTTTAAAAAATTTTCTTTCCAAATTATTTGGTAAAGAATGACGTTGGGGCCTCCCTGGTGGCGCAAGTGGTTGAGAGTCCGCCTGCCGATGCAGGGGATACGGGTTCGTGCCCCGGTCTGGGAGGATCCCATATGCCGCGGAGCGGCTGGGCCCGTGAGCCATGGCCGCTGAGCCTGCGCATCCGGAGCCTGCGCGTCCGGAGCCTGTGCTCCGCGACGGGGGAGGCCACAACAGTGAGAGGCCCGCATACCGGAAAAAAAAAAAAAAAAAAAAAAAAGAATGACGTTGTTTGTCCTGTATAATTTCCCACAGTTTGGATTTTGCTGATTGCATCCCCACTCTGCATTTTTATGTGTTCCTCTGTCTTCTCTATCACCTATAAATTGGTAATCAAGTCTACAGGCTTAATTTAAGGGCTTTTAGCAAGTTAGCTTCAGAGTTGACTCTATATGAACACATAAAATGAAGAGTAGCCTCTCTTTTTATGATATTTGCAGCGATTTCTGTTCAGTGCCTAAATCTGTTGTCACTAGAGCTTGCAAATGGTGATTCATTCATTCCTTTTCCGTTTATAAAAGAAATAGCTTTTCAAAGAGAAACTTGCTCTCGTTTCCTATTTGGTGACCCAGTGATACAGTTCTTAAGGAAAGACGGGATAAATGCCTGATTGTTTCCTTGCATTTTTCAGCATCAAAAATAATGAGCCAGTCCTCTATGTAGTGACCAATTATTTTGTTTTGTTTTGTTTTTAGTTAAGTATCATTTTGACCTATGGATTTAAGTATATTTGATAAGTTTAAATCCATTGTCGTTTTTATTCCTATTGACACTCAGAATGTCTAACATTGGCCAGGAGCTTCTTCAAGTTGGCTGCAGAACCCGGGTTAAATGGGATGCTATCACTTCGCTCTTGTTAGATTCCCTTTAGTTATCAGTTAGATTTCACTTTCGGTGCCTCTTCTAAACATCTTCCCAACTGAGTCATCACTGTCTTGGACATGACTAGATCACACTCTCGTAAGTGTTTTGTTTTGTTTTCAAAATGCCTCCACTTTTTGGACTGTACCTTCTTGCTTAATTTCGTGTCAGTCCAAAATTTAGACCTTAGCTGTACATTTAGAAAATTACATAGGGAATTATAGTGGCCGCATATATGTAGCACTACCTCTGTGGATACCCTGGGGGTGGGATTGCCTTGATTTTGAGATTTCTTGTTGAGATTTTTCACTGAGGTGGGCTCTCCAGGCCCAGGAGGTGCCCTGCAGTTCTGTCCAGGAAGCGATTTCTCCAGTGCTTCATATGCTTTTATTCAAGTCCTTTGCTGTTCCTTCTAAGCCTGAGTTTAGGACCCCAAATCACTTTCCATACCCTTAATTTGTTCCTTTCCCATAAGACCTTGAGATGGAAAACATCTTCTGTCGTTTGAAGCATTTCCTCTTATTTAAATTAAAGACTGTAATTTTATGTGATTACCTCTCCTTCTCTTTTTTAGAACACATTCTAGTGCTCTGTTGTTTTTACCTCTGTCAACGATATTTCTGAAAGCAAAGTGTTGTTGTAATGCACACTCTTCATGGTAGGTATGTTGCTCCTAACTGGTTAGCCCCTCCAGGCCAGTCTGAACTGTGGATGTTCCTTGACATATGGAGATTAGACTTGATAATGAAGAGGCCCAGGGAATGGGGGACAGCGGTGAAGAAAGTGGTTTTGGCAAAAGAGACACAAACGACCAAAGTCTAAAAGCTTTATCTACAATGAGTCCACTAAGGCCTCCATTTCAGAGTCACTGTCATGGACCAAATCAGTCTCTCCTTCCACATCTGTTCTCTTATATTATTTTTTCCTCATAAGGCCCCCAGAGATTACTCCCACTTGATTTCCCCCATATTCCTATCCTCATTTTTTAAACTAGAAGATGGGAAAAAGAATAAAAAATTACTTCCTAGGTCTTTCGGAATAGTGGTTAAGAATGTCACGGGCTCAGCAGGAAGATCGGATTCAAATAACAGCAACATCCTTATTTGCAGTATGACCCTGGAGAGGTTCAGTAACCTTTGTGAGCCTCAGTTGTTTGTTGTTTTTTGTTTGTTTGTTTGTTTGCGGTACGTGGGCCTCTCACTGTTGTGGCCTCTCCCATTGCGGAGCACAGGCTCCGGACGCGCAGGCTCAGTGGCCATGGCTCACGGGCCCAGCCGCTCCGCGGCATGTGGGATCCTCCCGGGCCGGGGCACGAACCCGTGTCCCCCGCATCGGCAGGTGGACTCTCAACCACTGTGCCACCAGGAAAGCCCCTTGAGCTCAGTTTTGATCTGTAAGATGAGGATAGTAATGTTGCTGATCTCAGAAGATTGTCATGAAGCTTTAATAACATAATGTATGTGTAGCACTTGGCATAGGGACTGGCACGTAGGGAGTGCTGACTCTGTGTTGGCCACCACAGTGACTGCCTTTTTTCCTTTGTCTGAGACCAGTGGCTGATTGATGATGCCAGAAAACATGAACTCAGATTTGCCAGGAACCACAATATTTTATAACTAGTGACATGAGAATTCGAATTTGGGTGTTCCATCCAAAGAAAATCATCCAGAATATGTAAAAGCGTTATGCACAAAGATGTTCATAGGTCTGTTACTTAAGATATGAAAAATGTATATACCCAAAATGCTCAACAACGGTGAACTACACTTATCTTCCCAACAGAATATTCTTAGAACTAATTTGAAAGTAATTATGAGGAATTCCTAATAATATGGAAAATTAAGTTAAATATATAAACTTACATACAATGTAATAAAATCTATATAAAAGACAAAACTTTGACATAAATATTAGACAAGAGGAGATATACCCAGTTATTTCTAAGTGACTTGGTTTGAGTGATGTTTTTCTCTTTCCTAGTTTCTTATTATTCACACATTTCTCTGAAAAAGGAGGCATATAGGAAGCTAGAAGCTCCACTGATTTATGGACCTTTAGGTTAATGATTTGATATCCTGATGTCAGTAAACTCAAATTCTGCAAAGTCATGCTGTAATTTTTATTCGTTCTACTCCCATGTGGCTCTGTAGAGCATTGGAAAATTTCACTGCCCAGAAAGCAGAATTCCATACCAACTTTAAGCATTGTATTTTCCTTGGAAATTATAAGCTACGTGGATAATTTTTCTGGTGTTCTTTCAGGCTATTTTCTGTATTTAAATTCTGGAATAAATCTTCTAATTAACTCAAAATGGAATATACAGCTTCCTGTATATACACTATATATTCTTTTAAAATGTGCTCATTGTTTAAATGATTTCTCCAGGAACTTCCCATATCATCTGATGCTGTTTTTAGCAATTGAGCAAAAACAAATAATGCATGGATAAGGCTTTGGAATTTTTTTTTCTGATACCTGCATAAGAAACTGTTTCTAAAACAAATCGCATGCATAGCCTACCTTAAAAACAAAACAAAACAAAGCATTATGTCTGTTTTCATGACATCGATTTCACTCAAGAGGTTATATATTTCTCATAAGCATAGTCTATATAGCGAGAGAGAGAAGATCAACTGGAAAATCCTATTTAACTTCATTCTCATCTTGGAAGACCATGTGGCAATTTGAGTTTGCTCTCTCTTCCAGCTAGAGTCACCCTTTTAGAATATAAATCAGATCATGTCATTTCCCAGCTCAAAAACTTTTGGTGGCTTCCCATTACCTGTAGACAAATGACCTGAAGCCCTTATTATTTAGAGCCTTCATGATCTAGCACCACCAACCTCTGCAACCTCAGGCCCTACTCTTTGTCTCAGGCTTATTCCACTTCAGCCACAAAGTCCCTTTTATTATCTTTCAAGATCCCAAATTTGTTCCTGTCTCAGGACTTTTAAACTTGCTGTTTCCTCAATCATAATTCGCCTCCTGCCAGATTCACTCAGCCTGTTCTCTCACTTCATGCAGATGTCTTCAGGGAGGCCTTTCCCTAAACACCCGATTTAAATTGTTCCCCCATAAATCTCCTTTCCCTAATATTGCTTAATTTCCCTTTATAGCCCTGAGATTTTATTAGCTATTTATTTGCACTTCTGGTCTAAGGGTGATGAGTGCTGTGATCATGACATGTAAACAGATGTTAAAGAAAGGGAGAAAGAAAGCCTTTAGCCTTATTTCAAATGGGATTTGGGGAGGCAGACTCATGCAGGGGACCCATGGGGAGCTTTCTGGTCAGTCCTGGCTTTGAATTCCATCCCTACGGCTTATTAGCCAGGTGAGCTCAGCAAGGTGCTTCTCTTCTGTAAACTTTAGCTTCTTTATCTTAAAAAAAAAAAAGGCATAATAGTACTGATCTTGAAGCTTTTAAGGTTAATAAACTGAAACAGACATGTCATTCCAAAACAATGCACTGTAGGCGGAATACAGTAATTCCTCAATATAGTATAGCTTATACTAATTGATAGTTTTCTAAAAAATAAAATTAAATAAATTAGTTGACTTTGGTTGTAAAGCTAAGGACTTTTTCATTTTGGGGGAAAATAGCTAACATCTGTTGACTTTTCCAACTAAAGGCCAAACACTGACTTTGCTTCTTAACATTACTGAGTGCCTAGTGGACCCTCTGAATTTAGATCATGGCTGATTTCTTGAGAAATTATGTTGGGAAATGAAGAAACAAGTTTGTGTGTGGAGAAAAAAGGATGGTTGTGGTGTGATAGTGGAACTATACAAATTGCAAAATTTATTTCTGGATGCTTTATTTTTCATTATTAAATGTTTACGGAAGGAGGAAACTTAGAGATCATGTAATTCACTCTTGTCAATTTACTGACCAGGAGAAAGAGATTTCCAAGCCCTCCCTCAATTTATTTAAATGCATGGTATAAAATAACACATAAAGGAGAATAGGAAAGTTATTTATTAATCAGAGAAAAAAAGTATAGATATGTTGTATAATGCTTCTGCTTTCTCACTGGCTATAAAGCTATTTTACTTTATTATAGGCTAACTTTTTCAAAGCTGTTGGCTAGTTAGCAGTGGCCTTCTTGTCTTCTATCATGTGTATCATTAATAAACAAGATGAGCAAAAGTACTACAAAGATCACTCCAATAAAATTTTTCCATCCTGCTGGTATTGTTTAACCTTAGAAAATGCTTAATTTAAAAAATATGGTTCTGTTTAAGTTTTAATATATTTGTAAAATGTGCTTGTTTTTAAAAACTGACATTATTACCATAATTTAACTTAGTTTTGAGGAACATTTATTGAGTGCCTTTTTTTTTAGTTTTATAATTATATTTTATAAGCAGGTTCTTATTAGTTTTTGATTTTATACATATTAGTGCATATACGTCAATCCCAACCTCCCAATTCATCCCACCTTCCCCCCCACCACTAACTTTTCCCCCTTGGTGGCCATACGTTTGTTCTCTACATCTATGTCTCTATTTCTGCCTTGCAACCTGGTTCACCTGTACCATTTTTCTAGATTACACATATATATGTTAATATACGATATTTTTTTCCTCTTTCTGACTTACTTCACAATGTATGACAGTCTCTAGGTCCATCCACGTCTCTACAAATGACTGAATTTCGTTCCTTTTTATGGCTGAGTAATATTCCATTGTATATATGTAACACGTCTTCTTTATCCATTCATCTGTTGATGGGCACTTAGGTTCTATGGCCTGGCTATTGTAAATAGCACTGCAATGAACATTGGGGTGCATGTGTCTTTTTGAATTATGGTTTCCTCTGGGTATATGCCCAGTTGTGAGATTGCTGGGTCATATGGTAATTCTATTTTTAGTTTTCTAAGGAACCTCCATACTGTTATCTGTAGTGCCTGTCTCAATTTACATTCCCACCAACAGTGCAAGAGGGTTCCCTTTTCTCCACACCCTCTCCAGCATTTGTTGTTTGTAGATTTTCTGATGATGCCCATTCAAGCTGGTGTGAGGTGATACCTCACTGTAGTTTTGATTTGCATTTATCTAATAATTAGTGATGTTGAGCAGCTTTTCATGTGCCTCTTGGCCATCTGTACGTCTCCTTTGGAGAAATGCCTATTTAGGTCTTCTGCCCATTTTTGGATTGGGTTGTTTGTTTCTTTGATATTGAGCTGCATGAGCTATTTATGTATTTTGGAGATTAATCCTTTGTCTGTTGATTCGTTTGCAAATATTTTCTTCCATTCTGAGGGCTGTCTTTTCATCTTGTTTATAGTTTCCTTTGCTGTGCAAAAGCTTTGAAGTTTCATTAGGTCCCATTTGTTTATTTTTGTTTTTATTTCCATTACTCTAGGAGGTGGTTTCAAAAAAGATCTTGCTATGATTTACGTCAAAGAGTGTTCTTCCTATGTTTTCCTCTAAGAGTTTGATAGTGTCTGGTCTTACATTTAGGTCTTTAATCCAGTTTGAGTTTATTTTTGTGTGTGGTGTTAGGGAGTGTTCTAATTTCATTCTTTTACATGTAGCTGTCCAGTTTTCCCAGCAACACTTATTGAAGAGACTGTCTTCTCTCCACTGTATATCTTTGCCTCCTTTGTCATAGATTAGTTGACCATAGGTGCATGGGTTTATCTGTGGGCTTTCTAACCTATTACATTGATCTATATTTCTGTTTTTGTGCCAGTACCATATTGTCTTGATTACTATAGCTTTGTACTAGAGTATGAAGTCAGGGAGTCTGATTCCTCCAGCTCTTGTTTTTTTTTCCCTGAAGATTGCTTTGGCTAATCGGGGTCTTTTGTGTCTCCATACAAATTTTAAGATTTATTATTCTAGTTCTGTAAAAAATGCCACTGGTAATTTGATAGGGATTGCATTGAATCTGTAGATTGCTATGGGTAGAATATTCATTTTCACAATATTGATTCTTCCAATCCAATAACATTGTATATCTCTCCATCTTTTTGCATCATATTAGATTTCTTTCATCAGTGTTTTATAGTTTTCTGAGTACAAGTCTTTTACCTCCTTAGGTAGGTTTATTCTGAGGTATTTTATTCTTTTTGTTACAATGGTGGATGGGATTGTTTCCTTAATTTATCTTTCGTTGTTAGTGTATTGGAATGCAAGCGATTTCCATGCATTAACTTTGTATCCTGCAACTTTACCAAATTTGTTGATTAGCTCTAGTAGTTTTCTGGTGGCATCTTTAGGATTATCTATATATATATATAGTATCATGTCATCTGCAAACAGTGAGAGTTTTACTTTTTTTCCAGTTTGCATTCCTTTTATTTCTTTTTCTTCTCTGATTGCTGTGGCTAAGACTTCCAAAACTATGTTGAATAATAGTGGTGAGAGTTGGCATCCTTGTCTTGTTCCTGATCTTAGAGGAAATGCTTTCAGTTTTTCACCATTTAGAAGGATGTTAGCTGTGGGTTTGTCATATATGGCCTTTATTATGTTGAGGTAGGTTCACTCTATGCCCACTTTCAGGAGAGTTTTTATCATAAATGGGTGTTGAATTTTATCAAAAGCTTTTTCTGCATCTATCGAGATGATCATATGGTTTTTATTCTTCAATTCATTAATATGGTGTATCACATTGATTGATTTGCATATATTGAAGAATCCTTGCATCCCTGGGATAAATCCCACTTGATCATGGTGCATAATCCTTTTAATGTGTTGTTGGATTCTGTTTGCTAGTCTTTTGTTGAGGATTTTTGTATCTATATTCAGCAGTGATGTTGCTCTGTTTCTTTTTTTGTAATATCTTTGTCTGGTTTTGGTATCAGGGTGATGGCCTCGTAGGATGAGTATGGGAGTGTTCCTCCCTCTGCTATATTTTGGAAGAGTTTGAGAAGGATGGGTGTTAGCTCTTGTCTAAATGTTTGATAGAATTCACCTGTGAAGCCATCTGGTCCTGGATATTGTTTGTTGGAAAATTTTTAATCACAGTTTCAATATCATTACTTGTGACTGGTCTGCTCATATTTTATGTTTCTTCCTGGTTCAGTCTTGGAAGGTTATACCTTTCTAAGAATTTGTCCATTACATCCAGTTTGTCCATTTTATTGGCATAGAGTTGCATGTAGTAGTCTCTTATGATGCTTTGTATTTCTGCGGTGTCTGTTGTAACTTCTCGTTTTCCATTTCTAATTTTATTGATTTGAGTCCTCTCCCCCTTTTTCTTGATGAGTCTGGCTAAAGTTTTATCAACTTTTTTTATCTTCTCAAAGAACCAGCTTTTAGTTTTATTGATCCTTGTTATCATTTTCTTTGTTTCTATTTCATTTATTTCTGCTCTGATCTTTATGATTTCTTTCCTTCTACTAACTTTGGGTTTTGTTTGTTCTTCTTTCTCTAGTTCCTTTAGGTGTAAGGTTAGATTGCTTAATTGAGATTTTTCTTGTTTCTTGAGGTAGGACTGTATTACTGTAAACTTCCCTCTTAGAACTGCTTTTGCTGCATCCCATAGGTTTTGGATAGGTCGTGTTTCCATTGTCATTTGTTTCTAGGTATGTTTTGATTTCCTCTTTGTTTTCTTCAGTGACCTCTTGGTTTTTTAGTAACGTACTGTTTAGCCTCCATGTGTTTGTGTTTTTTACGTCTTTTTCCCTGTAATTGATTTCTAACCTCATAGAGTTGTGGTCGGAAAAGACGCCTGATATGATTTCAATTTTCTTAAATTTACTGAGGTTTGATTTGTGAGCAAAGATGTGATCTATCCTGGAGAATATTCCGTGTCCACTTGAGAAGAAAGTGTAATCTGTTTTTGGATGGAATGTCCTATAAATATCAATTAAATCTATCTGGTCTATTGTGTCATTTAAAGCTGTGCTTTCTTATTAATTTTCTGTCTGGATGATCTGTCCATTGCTGTAGGTGAGGTGTTAAAGTCCCCTACTATTATTGTGTTACTGTCAATTTCCTCTTTTATAGGTGTTAGCATTTGCCTTATGTGTTGAGGTGCTCCTGTGTTGGGTGCATATATATTTATAATTATTATATGTTCTTCTTGGATTGATCCCTTGATCACTATGTAGTGTCCTTCCTTGTCTCTTGTAACATTCTTTATTTTAAAGTCTAGTTTATCTAATATGAGTATTGCTACTCCAGCTTTGTTTTGATTTCCATTTGCATGGAATATCTTTTTCCATCCCCTCACTTTCAGTCTGTATGTGTCCCTAGGTCTGAAGTGTGTCTCTTGTAGACAGCATATATATGGGTCTTGTTTTGGTGTCCACTCAACGAGCCTGTGTGTTTTGTTTGGAGCATTTAGTCCATTCACATTTAAGGTAATTATCGATACATATATTCCTATTGCCATTTTCTTAATTGTTTTGTGTTTGTTTTTGTAGGTCGTTTTCTTCTCTTGTGTTTCCCACTTAAAGAAGTTCCTTTAGCATTTTTTGTGGAGTTGGTTTGGTGGTGCTGAATTCTCTTAGCTTTTGCTTGTCTGTAAAGCTTTTGATTTCTCCATCAAATATGAATGAGATCCTTGCTGGGTAGAGTAATCTTGGTTGTAGGTTCTTCCCTTTCATTACTTTAAATGTATCATGCCACTCCCTTCTGGCTTGTAGAGTTTCTGCTGAGAAATCAGCTGTTAACCTTATGGGAGTTCCCGTGTATGTTATTTGTTGTTATTCCTTTGTTGCTTTTAATAATTTTTCTGTGTCTTTAATTTTTGTCAATTTGATTACTATGTGTCTCGGTGTGTTTCTCTTGGGTTTATCCTGCCTGGGACTCTGTGCTTCCTGGACTTGGGTGGCTATTTCCTTTCCCATATTAGGGAAGTTTTCGACTCTAATCTCTTCAAATATTTTCTCAGGTCCTTTGTCTCTCTCTTCTCCTTCTGGGACCCCTATAATGGGAATATTGGTGCGTTTACTGTTGTCCCAGAGGTCTCTTAGGTTGTCTTCATTTCTTTTCATTCTTTTTTTTTTATTATTCTGTTCTGTGGCAGTGATTTCCACCATTCTGTCTTCTAGGTCACTTATCCATTCTTCTGCCTCACTTATTCTTTTTTTTGTTTTTTGCCGTACGCGGGCCTCTCCCGTTGCGGAGCACAGGCTCCGGATGCGCAGGCTCAGCGGCCATGGCTCACGGGCCCAGCCGCTCCGCGGCATATGGGATCCTCCCAGACCGGGGCACGAACCCGTATCCCCTGCATCGGCAGGCGGACTCTCAACCACTGCACCACCAGGGAGGCCCTGCCTCACTTATTCTGCTATTGATTCCTTCTAGTGTATTTTTCATGTCACTTGTTGTATTGTTCATCTCTGTTTGTTTGTTCTTTAATTCTTCTATGTCTTTGTTAAACATTTCTTGCATCTTCTCGATCTTTGCCTCCATTCTTCTTCTGAACTCCTGGATCATCTTCACCATCATTATTCTGAATATGTTTTTCTGGAATGTTGCCTCTCTCCACTTCATTTAGTTGTTTTTCTGGGGTTTTATCTTGTTTCTTCATCTGGTACATAGTCCTCTGCCTTTTCATTTTGTCTGTCTTTCTGTGAATGTGGTTTTCCTTCTGCAGGCTTCAGTATTGTAGTTCTTCTTGCTTCTGCTGTCTGCCCTCTGGTGAATGAGGCTATCTAACAGGCTTGTGCAAGCTTCCTGATGGGAGGGACCTGTGGTGGGTAGAGCTGGCTGTTGCTCTGGTGGGCAGAGCTCAGTAAAACTTTAATCTGCTTGTGTGCTGATGGGTGGGGCTGAGTTCCCTCCCTGTTGATCATTTGGCTTGAGGTGACCCAGCACTGGAGCCTACCGGAACTTTGGTGGGCTAATGGCAGACTCTGGAGGGCTCACACCAAGGAGTACTTCCCAAAACTTCTGCTGCCAGGGTCCTTGTCCCCGTGGTGAGCCACAGCCACCCCCCACCTCTGCAGGAGACCCTCCAACACTAGCAAGTAGGTCTGGTTCAGTCTCCTGTGGGGTCACTGCTCCTTCCACCAGGTCCTGATGCACACACTCCAAGAGTGGAGTCTCTGTTTTCCCTAGACCTGTTGAAGTCCTGCAATCAAATCCTGCTAGCCTTCAAAGTCTGATTCTCTGGGAATTCCTCCTCCCCCTGTCAGACCCCCTAGTTGGGAAGCCTGACGTGCGGCTCAGAATCTTCACTCCAGTGGGTGGAGTTCTGTGGTATAATTGTTCTCCAGTTTGTGAGTCACCCACCCAGCAGTTACGGGATTTGATTTTATTGTGATTGAGCCCCTCCTACCATCTCGCTGTCGCTTCTCCTTTGTCTTTGAATGTAAGGTATCTTTTTTTATTTTATTTTATTTTATTTTATTTATTTATTTTTGGCTGTGTGGGGGTCTTCATTTCTGTGTGTGGGCTTTCTCTAGTTGCGGCAAGCAAGGGCCACTCTTCATCGCGGTGCGTGGGCCCCTCACTATCGCGGCCTCTCTTGTTGCGGAGCACAAGCTCCAGATGCGCAGGCTCAGTAGTTGTGGCTCATGGGCCTAGTTGCTCTGCGGCATGTGGGATCTTCCCAGACCAGGGCTCGAACCCGTGTCTGCTGAATTGGCAGGCAGATTCTCAACCACTGTGCCACACCAGGGAAGCCCTGTAGGGTATCTTTTTTGTGAGTTCCATCATCCTGTTGATGATTGTTCAGCAGTTAGTTATGATTCTGGTGCTCTCGCTAGAGAGAGTGACCACACGTCCTACTACTCTGCCATCTTGAACTTACAATATTGAGTGCCTATTTTGAACTAGATTCTGCAGTAGGCTATGGGGATAAAAAGATGGGTAAAAAGAATGCTTCATTTCCTTACAGATCTAAGTCCAGTGAGTGAGAAAGATAGTATCATGATAAAATTCTGATTAATACCATGATATTTATTATGAATAGGGGTGTTATCAAGGTGTTATGTGAGGTCAGAAAATAGGTGCCTAAGTCAGTTTTGGGAGAGGGCTTCCTGGGAGAAAAACAACAGGAGGACAAGGGACTATGAGACTCCTTTTTGTACAACTTCATGTTCATAATTTTGTGGGGCTGCAAGTAAGTATAGCTGTCCCTTGGTATCCTTCAGCCATTGGTTTCAGGAACCCCCACAAATATGAAAATCCTCCAGTGCTCAGGTCCCTTATATAAAATGGCATAGTATTTGCATATAACCTGCGTACATCATCCAGGATACTTTAAATCATCTCTAGATTAATACTTATAATACCAAATACAATGTAAGTATTATGTAAGTATTTGTCAGTATGCAGCAAATTCAAGTTTTGCCTTTTGGAACTTTCTGTAATTTTGGCTTTTTTTTTTTTTTTTTTTTTTTCTTTTTGCGGTATGCGGGCCTCTCACTGTTGTGGCCTCTCCCGTTGCGGAGCACAGGCTCTGGATGCGCAGGCCCAGTGGCCATGGCTCACGGGCCCAGCCGCTCCGCGGCATATGGGATCCTCCCAGACCAGGGCACGAACCCGTATCCCCTGCATCGGCAGGCGGACTCTCAACCACTGCGCCACCAGGGAGGTCCTTGGCATTTTTTTCCCCAAATATTTTTTATCTACAGTTGGTTGAATCCACTGATGCAGAACCCGTGGATGTGGAGGGCCGACTATAACTTCCTTTTCACCTCTGCTGCAGGCAACAGTTGCCAGTGCCTGAATCATATCTTTATTTTCTCTAAGAAATGACCAGATGGACCCATGGTTGACACAGATAACTCTCCTGTGTAGTTGCCTCTTTATTCTATGGTACTCTGAGGGCTAGTGGAATTTTCAATCTCCACCATAGGATCTTCCCACAAAGAGCACATTAAAGTCTTTTAATAATGAATAACAAAGAATAATAGATAAAATAGTAAACTTCTTAATTAAGCATTTCAGTAATTGCTTTAAAAATCTATGCTCTGGGCTTCCCTGGTGGCGCAGTGGTTGAGAGTCCGCCTGCTGATGCAGGGGACATGGGTTCAGGCCCCGGTCTGGGAAGATCCCACATGCCGCAGAGCGGCTGGGCCCATGAGCCATGGCTGCTGAGCCTGCGTGTCCGGAGCCTGTGCTCCACAACGGGAGAGGCCACAGTGGTGAGAGGCCCATGTACCACAAAAAAAAGAGAAATATATATATATATATGCCCTAAGGGACAGTTACAGTATCTTCTCCATATAGGGTGAAATAATGTAATAGGCTATTCATTGGCTTTAAATGAATATTCAATTAATGAAAACTGGAATATGATGCTCTGAAAAGTCTGAAGATTGTGCTTTTTATTTTTTCCTAAGTTTCAAGCACCCAGAAACCAATGGCTTTTAAGGAAAATTCATGGTAAAATAGGTTATTTGTGTACAAGCCACCCATCATAGTAGATTTAGGAGCTAACATTCACAGGAATTCAGAGCAGCTTTTTAAAAGTAGTTTTGGATCTTAGGTGAAAACAAAGCCAGCTAAGATCAGTGCACTTTAACATCAGTTAATATAGTCTGGTTTTAATCTCCTTCTTATAAAAATATTCTCTTGTATGCCTAAAAATATATTTCATTGCAAGCTCCCGTAAATTAGAGAAGGAGGAGGGGAGGGTATGTGTGTTGGGGGGGCAGGGATGGGAGGAAGAACTGTATAGGTGCAGTAGGCAATCTTTTATCCATTTCTTAAACTTTCCTCATTTGCTTCTCTTCTTCATTGTCTTTTCTTGATTCCTAACTCATTTCTTATGCCAAGCCCCACCTCAACAGTGGAGAAGATAAATATCATCTACAATTTCTTCCTAAAAGATTAATAAAACACATTTAGTTATATATGAAATATTCTTTAAATTTGCTAATCCCCCCCCCCCATTTTTTAGCAACATTTCCCTGTGATGATGCAAATTTAAGGAAACTGCATTTCAGCATCAGGCCCCTAAGTGTGCTCCCTTCTGGGCTGATTACTTTGAGCTAATGTCATGTTCCATTCACTGGGATTCCACACACTTCCCTATATTGATTACTTTATCAGTAGTAGTAATCACAGATATCATTACCAGCCAATTACACAAACACATATCTAAACTAGGTAACTTATTCACCAACATTATCTCTTACAAGTCTTAATTTTGTAATGAAGCTGATTATCCTCTTATCCAATTGAGTATAGCTACATATTTTGATTTAGTAGGCTAAATGCAAGTATATTGAATTATACAGTAGATGATTACTTACATATGTTTGTAACAACGCAAAATGAGGGCAATTTGAGTGTAATCTGTTTCTTATTCTATTTGAGGACGGCATTAGAGACGCTAACTGCTTTAAAAAAAAAATAGATCCAAACATATATTCAGATCAAAAACAATAGAAGTGTATTTCCTGCTCACATAACAGAACTGGGTGTGAGAACTGGTACTTGGGGATGCAGTCATCCAGAGACCCAGGTGGGTTTCTGACATGTTCAATACAAGAGTTCAATACAAGGTCATCCTGGAAGATTCATTTTAGGGAAAAAGAACATGGAGGAGCCAATGAAAGATGTCTATGGGCTGAGCTTGACAGCGAGGAATGCTTATATTCTACAGGCTAGAGCTTAGTCACGTGACCACACATAACTATGAAGGGAATAGGAATTATACTCTATTCCAGGAAGTCGAGGAGAACGTGGATTTTGGTGAGCAGTTAGCAATTTTTGGCATAAGCACTCAAAACAGAACCTGCTCCATTTCTTCATTTAATGAATACTTTTCTGTACTTGTCATTATTTGAACTATCTATTAGTCTTGCTTTGCTTTAATTTTCTAACACTGTGTCAGATGACCTATAAAACCTAGATCCAAGCTCTGACTCTTAGAAGATTTGTACATAACATATCAAACAACTGAAGAGTGGGGAATATAAAAATTATAAGGTTTTTTTTTCAAAATTTTAAGCAAATACATTATGCCCATATTGTGTTAATAATTTTTTCAGCAGACTAAATTATAGATAAGTAGGTTAGAATAAAAGGGTTCTGGAGCTAAAAAAGATATCTCCTAGTTCAACCCTCTTATTTCACAGATAAGGAATGTGGGGCTTGGAGAGATGAATTTGTTTAATTGTTCAGGAGGCACTCATGGTTCCAGGCTCGTCCTCAGTTTCATGCTCTTTCTTGGGTCCAAGTCTCTTTTCATAACATTATTTGTCATATTTTTAAATTTGTAGTCATATTTCTCACAAAACATAAGTCATTGAAAGATGTCCATCCGTTTATAGAGAAGAAAAGAAACGTAATAAATTATAAGTGACATAAGGTAGTATGTTTAAATCTGTGAGAAAATAGATCCAAACACCTTTCTTGATTTTCCAAACTTATTTGAAGGGCCCTAATAAATTAGCTACATACTAAAGGTTCTTTTTTTTCTAATACCTTATTTTTCTTGTTTCCTCAACAAAAGAATAATGGCTTCTAGATAAATCTTATTCAACTCTAAAATTATATAATTCATGGCATGGGGATTATATAATTTTAGGGGAGGCAAATTTATGATCACCATGCTAATGAATATCTAGAATTAAAAGTTCAGGGGAAACAAATTATGAAATCTGAAATACTGGAAGCTGTGTTACTTTTAAGGAAAAAAAAACAAATCGTTACTTTTAAAACCCTTGTAAGTAAAATTTAACTGTTTTATTATGGTGCTACATTAGCAAAAATATCAAGTTTCTTATTTAATTGTTGCTGCCTTAGCCTAATTTCATGCTATTTCTGCAAGGATGTGTAAAATGGAAACTGTACAAGCAAAGTGGCACAAATCTAGGTGGAGTCCAAATCATACAAACTCCAGGAAATTTTGTGGAAATGTAGAAACTTGGGGTTATTTTCATCATTCTTATTTATGTCAGACATTAACTGTGGTTGATCTTATACCAGGAGTGAACCAAAATCATAGAGTGATGCTCGTTCATTTATTAAATCCAGTAATCTTCAGAATTGGTTTTTATTATGAACATTATAAACACAGCTGCAAGTTAATATTTGTCTTTAGAGTAGTTTTTGCTTATCACACAAGTAAAGACTAAATAATCTGGCAAACTTGTTCGAAATGAAGATGAGAAAGGCTTTGCTCTCTCCCTGTCCACCTTCTACCAAACACAACTAAAAAGGTCTATCTAATTTTGTGACACGACAGAGAATAATGGTGTGAAATGTAGGTAAAGAAGATAACCAGGCTTTGGTTGCTTTCATATTTACCCATCCCCTGTGTTAAAAGTCTGCATTCAGTTGATTATTAATGTAAAAAAAAAATTCAGTAAGATACATAGTGTATTGTCATTTATATTGCTTTGATTTGCAAGGATTTTATATGCAATCTACTGTAGAATTTATATGTAGTCACTTCTTTTTGGATCGTCTTTTGGATATACCCTCTTTAAATGTGGGCAGCATGTGTTCAAATAACTTTAAAAAGCTATAGTTTCATATTTTCCAAAGAATCTGACATTGGTCCCCACAGTGACGCAGAACCTATTGAAAATAATAAATGGGAAGAGTCTATTTCTTTAACATTTTTGTAATTTGGACTTAAAATCTAACTCTGATCTTCATAAGTGTTATAGAAAGCATTTATTTTTTAAACAGGAAGGTTTGAAAAATGCTTGTATGGTAATGTAACATAGATACAGTCAAAACTGTAAATTGCTATTTTAATTTGATTATCCTTTTGAAAACAACCTGGATTAAATATACAGAGCTACATGAAAAGTAAAGAGAATCCATTGAGAAACCAGAATTTCATTTCAGTAATCAATTATTTTCAATTACTTGTGACTGCTGAAATGTTTCTGTGAAGGAAAATACCTAGAGTTGATTTATTCAAATTCCACAATTCTTTCCTTTTTAAAAACATGCATTCTGATATTTTTGTGCTCATTCAAATTTTTAACTCCCCAACTCTGTATGTATTAAGGGACACTGGCATCCTAAGTAGGACTATATTTAAAAAGTGAGTAATTTTATTTTTATAGTACTGAGTATGGCTTCTTTATACTGTGATGAATCTTGCTTTCTGCCTTTTATTTGCATAAGTAAAATCTTCATTTTTGCATCATCATGTATATTTTCTGCATATAATTAACATTAACTTTTTTGGCTGTGCAGAGCTGGCTATTTGCCTCAGAATATTCCCCTGGAGCTTATCAGATACCTGTCTGAGGAGAAGGATTTTCTTCCTTGGCACGCCGCCAGCCGAGCTCTTTATCCTCTAGATAAATTACTGGACCGCATGGAGAAATACAATGTCTTCAATGTAAAAAGATATATTTTCTTCTTTCTTATTTTCAGAAGATAAACTGTTTTCTCATTATCTACTATATTCAACTGATCCTGAGTTATTTTAGTTCCTTCTAATTTGTGCTGTTTTTGTCCTGATCTTCTGTGCAACACTAATGGCAAATTCTTGAAGAAGAAATGTAATACACGCTACTTTTTGTTCTAGCCTAAAAGTGTCAATTAAGCTTAAATGCCTCAGAATTTAAGAACAAATACACATGGCACATCCTTAAAGTTCAAACTTACTTCCCTAGAGTTAAAGGGCTCTGTGTTCACAAAGGACTTAACCTGGGGAGAGGGATCCAAAGATCTTCACAGAACATAGACAGTTTCAGTAAAGATTCTTAGTCATTATTTTTAACCAAAAGGACATAGTAAATTCAGTTCACTTCCTTAATTAACAAGGATAAGATCAACATTGAGGCCAAAGCCCATTCATAATTGGGTCTAAGGGGATATAGGAGAGCAAACAACAGATAATCCAAATAGACCTGAAGACATGACAAACATTCCAAAATGTTACCTGACCAGATTTTCTAAGCTTGAAGACTGGAAAACCAGAATTGCACTGCTGACACCACCTAATCTAATGTAATAATCATTTTGAATAAGATTAGGATTAAGTACTGCTAATGAGCTTTTGATTCCAAAAGTTCTTATCACCAGTGAAGCTTTGCATATGAGAATATGTCTCTGTAACTCCTGTCACCTTTAGGCACTAATTATTTCTTTTTAGTTATTTCAAGACTCTGCCCTGTGTCTTATAAAATCATCCTAATTTATGACATACTGGCTCTGCTAATTAACCTACGCATTTGGAATGACTCGAGACTAGATTGCTATGACATGAAATCTGTTTATTAGAGCCATCTAAACTGTGTGATGTCCATAAGAGTTGCTTCTTTCTATTTTATCCTAAACCTACATGAAAGCACCTCTGTTTTAATATTTTTTTAAATGGGAATAATCCTGGCTTGACTGTTCATTGTTGTTAGTTTTGTCTAAGCCCTTGAAACAGACATGTGTGGAAATGTATCATTACAGTTACGGTATAATTTTTATCTGCTAGAGAAGGACTTATTACTCTTTTCTTCTTAACACAGAGACACTGCAATATTAAACTTATGTAAAGCAAAATATATTTTTGTATATATTTGTACTTTAGAAGAGTATATCATATCAGACACCTCATTTTCAATAAAAGTTAAGAATTGCTTTTACTGTAATTCCAGTGCTTTCGTTCCATTGACAAAATCCAAGGACCACATTAAAGTGAAGAGAGCATATCTTACCTTGCTACTGATATTTAAATATATCATTAGATGAATGGATTTTGACTTTGAAATCCCACATCATTTTACTGAAGAGTGTTCTGTGTACGTCATGTTCAAAAAGGCTAGGCTATTGACTGGACTTATAGCACAGTTTTGCATTAAATATGGTCTATTGACATAAAACACATAAATATTAGGTGCTCATTTTCATAAACTATATCTACATACATTTGTATATATGTATGTATGGATTAATTATCAATATTCCTCACTTTTCTTGTTCTGCTGCAAAAATTATCATCTCAAATATTTAATAGTGCAAATTACTTAATTGTTCAGTAGGAAGTAAAGAGTAGACTTCCATCATTGCAACTGTATTTTACACTAATTTTCTATATTTGAAATATCAAGTTGAATAAAATTATAATAGAGCATTACCATGTCCATAATTTTACTGATATTTCAAAGTTGGTTCATTTAGAAAATATTTTAATTTTACTGTATAATTTTAATTGTCAGCATGGAGCGATTTGAAAATATTATCTTTTTTTCTCTTACCCCCTCCCCCCATTTAGGAATATATTTTAAAGCAAGTTGCAACAACGTACATCAAGCTTGGTTGGCCAAAAAACAATTTTAATGGATCTCTTGTTCAAGCATCCTACCAACATGAGTATGGTTTTATTTTCTTATTTGCTTTTTTCCCCCAGAACTGTACAGTAACACACCACTAAAACCACTGTGACTTTAGCAGCATGAGACGACCTTACTTTCATCCTGCATCTTTCATTTCCCTCTCCTGGGAGGACTTCTGATGGGCAGCACAGTTTCCACCGCCTGGTACTGAGAAGAAAGGCTTTTCTTTGCCGTGTTTTAATTTAAGATCTGCCTCTATCAGTAAAGTTGAGACCTGAACCCATACCCCTCACTATAGTACTGTTTCCAGAGAAGACTTTTTTACGTATAACTTCTACCCTGCTTAGTTATCTCTTGCTCAGCAAAATGGAATTTCTATATCTGAAAATTAACTTTGTGCTAATTATTTACTTATCTACTGTAATGTAGTGTAATGAGTTTCCTTTTCTCTCTAGATATTAACACCGTTTGTTAATTTTTCTTTTCCTTTTGATGATACCCAGAGAGCTACGTAGAGAAGTTATAATGCTCGCATGTAGTTTTGGCAACAAGCACTGTCACCAACAGGCATCAACGCTTATTTCAGATTGGATTTCCAGCAACAGAAACAGGTAAGTTGAACCAAATCCTGTATTTCTGATATGATTTATACTACTTTCAGATTCTCAGTGGACACATTCCATTTATCAACTGGAGAAAAACAAGACAAGAAAAAAACACTGCAAAACTTTGTTTCAGGTTCACAGCTTACAAAGCAACAGCATGAAAGCCACAATACACATATCTTTGGAATGTTTTATGTAGTTTTAAACTACCTTTCTTAATCCAGACTTATTCTTCAAATATAGGGTGTCGCCTTATTTTAAATTTTGATAGCTTTGCTATCCCATGAGAACAAAATAATTAAATTTAGGTCAAACTCTAAGGTTCTTTAGAAAGGTTGTGGTATTTATAAAACAACTGTGAGCATTTGATATAAATGAAGTAGCGTAGCAAATGTTAATATTAAAAATTGAAAACAAAAAGGTTATGAAAAACCTTTACTCTTTTAGTGACCTTTGACAGAAACCTTAAACTTGTATCTTGGAATTTCACAGTACAGTATTTTAATACATAATGTGAGGTTAAAAATATTTCATAGTATTATTTTTATTTTTTTTGTGGTACACGGGCATCTCACTGCTGTGGCCTCTCCCGTTGTGGAGCACAGGCTCCGGACGCGCAGGCCCAGCGGCCATGGCTCACGGGCCCAGCCGCTCCGCGGCATGTGGGATCTTCCCGGACCGGGGCACGAACCCATGTCCCCTGCATCGGCAGGCGGACTCTCAACCACTGCGCCACCAGGAAAGCCCAGGAGTGCAGCAATTTTTGATTTGTGAGCTTGAACCACCAATCACTTCAATAATTCTCCTATAGATGAAAGTGTCAGCTCATTTCAGTTTTGATAACCCTGTCATTTATTCGTGGTAAAATAATTAAATTGGGGCCTAATATTTTAAGGTTCTTTTGTTATTTCCTTCATCATTTTTATATTCTCCTGCTTTGCTTTCTTTTGTAACTGGGCAAGTAAACCTGCTAAATGAAACTAACTCTGTGTTTACTAAGGTTTACTCAACTGACCAACCATATGACACGAACCAGCATATACAAGTGACTTCCTGCAGGGAGGGTACATGATACTCACTGAGCTACCTGTGTGTGAAGATCAGAGGTTTAATCTATATTTCGGGGATGACAGCTCAATAATAAAACAATAATGTACTCCTGTTCTTGGTGCTGAGTTTAACTTTCTTAAATTGAGTCAATTAAGGGGAGGGCTAGGTTTCTTTTTAAATGTGCCTGAAGTAACAGACCAGTAAGCTTTGTTTGTTTGCTTGGTTTTGTTTAACTGGAAACTTAAAAATCATCTGAAAAAACCCTCCAAGGGTAATGTAGTTGTATACTAAAAATTTTTGGTCGGAGAGATGCTATGTATTTATGCTAATAAATCTAAAGGACAAGGAGTCATGGAAGTAGCAGGGATTGCAACCTCTGGGGTGCTGTGTTACTATAGAGCCTGATCTTGATATACTGGGGATATAGGTCGAATAGGTGGCATTGGATTCAGGAAAATGGAATGGAAAGTTGGTGCAGGGCAGGGTAATGGAACCAAAACGTGCAATGAAAAGCTAGAGATGGTAGCAGCAGTGAGAAAAATTCAAGAATTACAGTGGATGATACATTGAATGAGTCGACATTCTGAGCCCTGTTAAAATATTCAAATGCTACATTGTGTTGAACTGTAATGGTGATGTCATGCATACAGACAGATTTGAGCTATGTTCCTGTTTTGTTAGTCTGTGGTTGGGGAATAAGTTCAGCAGAATGCCACATTTCAGAAAAGAGACAAATCACCAAGCATCCGGTAGAGAACAATACAAATGATAAAAAGATCTTGAAAACACCAGCTACAAGAGGAGGTAGTGAGGACTGAGAATTTCACTCTAAAAAAAAAGACAGAAAAGATGAAAGCCTTTTTGTATGGATAAAAAGCATAATAGGGCTTCCCTGGTGGCGCAGTGGTTGGGAGTCCGCCTGTCGATGAAGGGGACATGGGTTCATGCCCCGGTCCGGGAAGATCCCACATGCCATGGAGCGGCTGGGCCCGTGAGCCATGGCCGCTGAGCCTGCGCGTCCAGAGCCTGTGCTCCACAACGGGAGAGGCACAACAGTGAGAGGCCCGCGTACCGCAAAAAAAAAAAAAAAAAAAAAAAAAAAAAGCATAATAAAAGGGACAGAAATTGGTTTCTTTCACTGGTTGGTGCAAATAAACAAGAACTAATTGGTCTGAGCTTCACTGAGTAAAATAGAGGGGATATATTTTTACTGCAAGTGAATTATTATTTGAAACTGTCTGTATTAAAGCACTGTCGAGATTGTACAGTTAACTGTCCAGGGGTCTCAATAGAGCAATATGCGATTTTCTTTGAAGAAAAATTTAACCTGAAGTTAAATGTGTCCACAATTGACACAGCTCTTAATTTTGTGATAATGTATTATTATTCAAATAATGTGAAAAGATATTTTTTTCTTTTTTTAAAAATTTTTATTGGCGTGTAGTTGATTTACAGTCTTGTGTTAGTTTCAGGTAGGTGTACAGCAAAGCGAATCAGTTATACATATACATATATCCACTCTTTTTTAGATTCTTTTCCCATGTAGGTCATTACAGAGTATTGAGAAGAGTTCCCTGTGCTCTATAGTAGGTCCTTATTAGTTATCCATTCTGTATGTAATAGTGTGTATATGTCAGTCCCAATCTTCCAATAAAGCTTTAAGCCAAGACACAGTAAAGATTTAAAGTGTTTAATTTTAAAAAAGTATTCAATGGTGATATCCATTCCCTAACATATAAATTGATAACTGGTATCAATACCCTACTTAAAAGATACCCTAAAAGAGAAGAATACCTTGTACATTGTGGGAAATTAAAAATGTTTAGTGAACTGAAATTAATTGGAAATTCATTTTGAAACTGAAAAAATTAAGGCCATTTTATAATAAAATTTGTAAGTAGAGGAGAATCCCTGGAGCTTTGCAGCATACATAATACAGCAATAATAAGCTTCACTACTCATACAATTAATTATAATGTTACCAATATTATTGTCTTTAACAATGATCATCATAATGAAAACTATATCTATTTTATTGAGTATTTATTACATTTCAGGATTGGGCTAAGTGCCTTTGGTGCATGATCTCGTCATTTTTATTTTCAGTTTTACAGAAGAGAAATCCAAAACTTACAAAGGTTATGCAACTTGCCAAGATTATATAACAATAGGTGGCAGATCTGGGCTTCCGTCCCTAGCCTGTCTACTTTCTACCCCTACTGCCGGTAATTCTGTGGTGGTATATCAAATTTCCATACATCAGTAATAGATGTTTGTTCAAAAATGATCAAAAAAAGAAAAGCAAAAAAGACACCCAAGAGAACTCAAGTACTCTCTGCAGTGAGTTTAAGCAAAAGTTTTATGCTACACTGTATAAGCCTGTGGTCTCTAACCTGATTGTGCACGAGAATCACTGGGGGACTTGTTAAACAGTTTGTGCTGAGCCCCACCTCCAGAGTTCTGATTCGGTAGGTGAAATGGGGCCCAAGAATTTGTATTTATAACAAGTTTCTAGGTGATGCTGATGCTGCTAATCTGGGGACCACACTTTGGGAACCGTTGGTATTAGGAACGGTTATGGTCTTCAGAGTCAAAGACACCGTGATCAAATTGCAGCTGTTCAACTAAATTAACTTAGGAAAATCACTTGGTTTCATCATCTGAAAAGTGGCAGTACTACTAACAACCAAACAAGTAGTGAGAGGTATGTAAAATAATGCCTATATAATATCTGACGCTTATAGGAAATTATACAACATTAATCATCTTTGAAGTTGCCTGCTATTGAATACTTGTTTTGACCGCCCCCCCCCCCCCCCGAGTAATGAGTGGTATGAATTTTAGATAGGGAAAGTAAGAACAGTGTAGAATAGAACAGAATAGGACATTGATAGAATGCCTTCAATATTAGACTTAACCCTCTATCAGTTTTGAGGACATAAGGATGTGACCTGTAACATAAAATAAAAAACAAAACATTACCATAGAGACTCTCAATTAGGAGCAGGGGGACATTTGCCCTTTTCTCCCCGCTTTAAGAAATACTGGCTGTCTTGGCCTCTGGGTAAATGTTACATTTTCTTTCCTCCCCTTAATCAGCTGCTATTTACAGTACATGTCCCTCCACCAGCCATAGCATTTTTTTTTAATCTCATAGTGTAAAGAGCTCCAGTTAAGCTCCTTTCCTTTGTGTCTGCTCTCTATCCATCAATATTTGCTTTACTTATGTGAGAACGTAAAGGTGGAGGGACAAAGGGCTCTTCCCATTATGGTCTGTGTGTGTTCGGTTCAGAAACCTCATGTTTTCTTCCCTGAAAACATAGATCCTAACTTATTGCCCACGTTTCCAAGTTATTGTGGTCCTATTACCTCTGCTCTTTACACTCCTTTTTGTATTCTTTTTACTGTACATCGACCTACTACAAGTTTTCGTAGGCTAAAGTTATACCATCCAGATCTGCCATTTTAGTGGTCAGATACCAGCATAGTCCTGTTGCAGACGAGTGAACACAGCACGGAGTCTATGTGGAGTAGTGGAAAGGGCAGGGCTGCCCAAACCTCCAGTGAGCTGGGGTGAGGAATTAGGTTTGCTCCTAGTTTGTCATTAGGCAGCTGTAGGATAAGACAAGTCTGTTAATGGCTCCAAATTTCAACCCTGTTTCTAAAGTGAGAACAAATCTCTAGTGCTTCCATCAGCTCCAACAGTCCAAAATTTCACACTCACTGTGCTTGCACATAAATCATACAGTTTCCTCACAATGTGTCCACTTTGGGTTCTCTTTTGATTATATAGTTAAAGGGGGATATATGTTCATTTATTCATGTATTCGATAAGTATGTATTGAGCAGCTATGATGTATCAGGCACTGTGCTAGACACTTGGAAGGCAGCATTCCTTCATTCAAGCAATGCCAGCCCCTGCCGCCTGACTGGCATTGAGAATATGTGGTCCGTGCCCTTACCCATCCTAAAGATGAATGCAGGGGCAAGGAGGGAGTGTAGGAGGGAGACAGAAATTGTTCAGAATAATCACATAAAGCTAAAAATGAAACTCAGGTGAGTGCAACCAAGAAGAGGTCTGTGGTGTTCTGAGAGACTGTCCTGTAGGAATTTGACCAGATCAGAGAGATCAGGGAAGACTTCCGGCCCTGAGTGCTGGTGTTGGAAATGAAGTGAAGGGGACATATTTGAACATGACTGAGGAAGGAAGAGAGACAGGAGTTAATATAAAAAGTAAGAGAGGGCTTCCCTGGTGGCACAGTGGTTGAGAGTCCGCCTGCCGATGCAGGGGACACGGGTTCGTGCCCCGGTCTGGGAAGATCCCACATGCCGCGGAGCGGCTGGGCCCGTGAGCCATGGCCGTTGAGCCTGCGCGTCCGGAGCAAAAAGAAAAGTAAGAGAAAGGAAGGCATTTGATGACAGTTTACTAGGATAATCCCTTGGGCTCAAACTTTTATGCATATGAATTGCCTAAAATGACATTTTTCAGTCTAAATCTAAAACTTTTATCGTACATTTATATAATTGCAAGAGGGGCTTTGGGGCTTCCCTGGTGGCACAGTAGTTAAGCATCCACCTGCCAATGCAGGGAACACAGGTCCGAGCCCTGGTCCGGGAAGATCCCACGTGCCGCGGAGCAACTAAGCCCGTGTGCCAGCCACAACTACTAAGCCTGCACTCTAGACCCCACAAGCCACGACTACTGAGCCCACATGCCACAACTACTGAAGCCTGCGCTCCTAGGGCCGGTGCTCCGCAACAAGAGAAGCCACCTCAATGAGAAGCCCGTGCACCGTAACGAAGAGTAGCCCCCACTCGCCGCAAATAGAGGAAGCCCGTGCGCAGCAACGAAGACCCAACACAGCCAAAAAATAAATAAATAAATTTATTAAACAAACCAACAAATAAATAAATAATTGCAAGGATTTAAATTCCAGCATATTGTAAATAAAGATTTTTTTCAATAAAATTCTTTCAAGACCTTTAAATGTATACAGTGGATTTGAAACATCATAGCTATTTTTTTTTTTTTTTTTTTTTTTTTTGCTGTACACGGGCCTCTCACCGTTGTGGCCTCTCCCATTGCAGAGCACAGGCTCCGGACGCGCAGGCTCAGCGGCCATGGCTCACGAATCCAGCCGCTCCGCGGCATGTGGGATCCTCCCAGACCAGGGCACGAACCCGTGTCCCCTAGCATCGGCAGGTGGACTCTTAACCACTGCGCCACCAGGGAAGCCCCATAGCTATTTTATAACTATCATTAGACATTTAAAAATACGATTATGTTCTTATTTACTAGTCACAAATTTCACAATCTTTTCTCCTCCCTCAAATTATGTTCTAATATAATATATTTTTGCTTCAAAATCTTTTTTGGATCACCCTATCATACTTCTCTGCAGTGAAAAAAATACACAGAACACACATAGACATACACACACAAATTTTTTCACGTCATCATAAAAGCCTGTTACGTTTCTTTTCCTCTAAATTGGGTTTTCATTACAATTGTTTACTGTATATACTTGATCACATAAATACATTGCAAATTTTGATAAATAATTTCTAAACATGAAAATAAAAATTGTTAAATATAAAAGTAAAAATTGAAATTGGCCTTTTTTCCAATTAGTTTATATACTCACAGATAAATATTGCTCACTGCTAGAATGAGAAAGTTTCACCATCAATTCTATTCATATTTTTATGTTAAAGTGTTGAAAAACCTTATAAATGAAAATAGATGGGAATGGAAGTTGTTCTGTTACAGGAATGTAACACAATTCTTCAAAATCTTTCCAAGTTTTGTGCCAAAAATCACATAGTAATCTATCACCAAAATTTAATTATCACCTGACAGCTTGATCAGTCCCTTCTTTAAATTTTATGGAAGCAGAGATTTTAAAAAATTGAAAACTCATTTTCTAGATATCAACACCAATATTTAGAATTTTCTCTTTATTTGATACTGCAGTACAATGCACCCTCCAAACATGCAAGATGAATGAATGAGAAATATGCCTCTCTCCTGGAAAGTGAGAGAAAGTGGGAGAAGGGTTTTTATGAAAAAAGAACTATCTATATAAGAGTTTAGAATGTGGAAATGGACTGCCATAATGCTACCCATATCCTTAGGTACTCGTTGAAAAGTCTTACTTTACCCCCAGAGGTACAAACACCTCATTTTGCAGACCCCTGCACTAGGATGTAGGTAGAAATGAGAAGTAGATGAGATTGTCCAGGGAGAGAATAGAAAGGAGTTCAAGGCTAAGAACTGAGCTATCACAACATGGAATAGCGGCCCTGAAGATGAACATTTTCAGTGTATTCTAAAAGTTTTATTTCTTCTGCCAATTTTTGTATATTTTTCACTTATTATTAATCCTTTCCACTATAAATTTTAAAAGTTGCATCTATTTAAACATATAGATATATCTATAGCTATGGATATGTAAAAATGGTATATAGTCTAAGGACTTATGTCTGAAATTTTTTCTTGTAGATGTCCCCAGAGACCTTACATAATTCTTAATTTTACTTTAAGTCATTTCCCCTCAAAAAATACAACTACTTGCCTCTATCTTGCATTGTAAAATAAGCAGTTTATATCTAAAATAATTTTTAAAATAGTTTCAAAATAGTTTTTATAATTTTCTCATGTTTCAAATATTTGACTCAAAGCATTATTTTTCTACGTTAGGCAATACTGCTTTTACAAGTCAAGTTATGTATTTCTTTACCTCCTACCAACAATTGGCATGGAAACATAGAAACTGGTTTTTTTGGTCAGAGGAGCAGAAATTATTTAATTTTTAATTTCTAAGAATTTAGGAAGTATGCTGCAAAAGGCACTTATAGTCCCAGTGGATTATGTTAAGTAGCTTAAAACTGATTGACCTGTATTTTTAGTTCACATTTTTACTTGCACGTGAGCATCCTATACTGTAATTTATTTGGCTAGTTCTTTATTTCACACTGTGCACAGTTGAGGCATTGTTAGTAGAGAACTTCACGCACCATGGGTGAGAATTCCACTCTTAATTGTTCTTTATAACAGACCCTTTGGGGTGAGGGGAAGAATATTTTGAAATACCTACTTGAATGTTTGTAATGTAGATTTTAAAAGTACTTTCAGCTAGTTTCCCACAATGTAAAACTTAAGGGTATGTATTTTTGTTTACTTTTATCATATGCTTGGGGAAAAAAAAACAACCTTAAAGGATAAACACTTTCCTTCTATCACCTTTCTTCCGTAGATATTTTATATTTTAGTAGTTATGGCCAGTCACCTCATTATGAATTGTTGTCTGCATAACTCCAGCACAGAGACTCTTTAAAGCAGAAAGTGTTATGGGAACCTCTGGAATAATTCACAATTATCTTCAAAATCATCACCATCATCGACATCTTATTATTAATTTGTTCCTCAGTAGTTTTTTAAAGCTAAAACAAAAAATCTTTAACATGCTGTGTCCCTCCCTGTGATGGATGCAGCATTACAAGGCCAAGCTCACCACTCACATTTGGGTAATGGAATCGCTGGATCAGAGTCAACTTGGTTTTTAACTTTTAGCTTTATTTCTAAAATAAAGTAATTTTTCCATAGTAATATCTATTAATGTGATTAATCGGTATTAATTCAGACTCCAACAGTGCTTGATTCATGTACCAAACTTACCCTGAGTAACTGCTGCATCACAAGCATCAGGCTAAAAGTCACGGGTTACAGTGATGAGCAAGAGGACACAGTTTCTTCATGCCTGAAGTTGACCGTCCAATGGGGTAGACTGAGACTAATCAGATGTCATATGAATACTGTACGATTTTAGCGTATTGAGAACCAGAGGAAGATTTACAAGAAAAGAACAATTTGACCTGTCAGTGAGGCTGACATTCCTGCAGAGTGACAACTGACCTGAGGCCTACAGGAAAGATACACGTTCACTAGGCAAAGAGGGAAAGGAGATGCTAAGAGGAAGGAACAGTGTATAAAAATGGCCCTCCTTATTAGTTATCTATTTTATATATAGTAGTGTGTATATGTCAATCCCAGTCTTCCAATTTATCCCTCCCCCCACCCTTCCCCCCCTGGTAACCATAAATTTGTTTTCTACATCTGTGACTCAATCAAGGAACTCTACTCAATACTCTGTAATGACCTATGTGGGAAAAGAATCTAAAAAGGAGTGGACATATGTATATGTATAACTGATGCACTTTTCTGTACAGCAGAGATTGGGACAATATTGTAAATCAACTACACTCCAATGAAAATTAAAAAGAAAAAGTCACCTAAAAAAAATGGCCTTCTTCCCCAACATCATTTCTCAAGATTAAAGT
Source organism: Mesoplodon densirostris (assembly GCF_025265405.1). NCBI lineage: Eukaryota > Metazoa > Chordata > Mammalia > Artiodactyla > Ziphiidae > Mesoplodon > Mesoplodon densirostris. The sequence continues at coordinate 105,274,991 of NC_082671.1, read as the reverse complement.
CTTGGTACTTTCAAAAGTTTAGGTGATTGGGTAGAATCTATACTGACCCAAGAACATCCTCTGGAAGTTTTATAATTTCATTTTCAGTTCATCAGGTGGTTTTGTTTTTATTTGCTGAGAAGAGCAAAAATCCCCGTTAATTGATTATGCTCCTTCATCAAATCTTAAGGGGATTTCTCTTCTAAGATGAGAGTATGTTAACAAATAGAAGTATTTTGGTAAGCTATGGAGAAGAAAAGCCATATGTGAAATGTAGTAAGTGGGCTTGCTATGTGAATTAATCCAATCGTGAATTCCTTTGTCAGACTGAAAATCTTTTTCATAACCCGTAGTCAATCACTACCTGACTAACATTTTGTATAAGGAGAGGTCACGTATAAGATTACTTCAGGAGCGGCTATAACTAAATGTAGAAGAGGACTTTATAATCTCTCTTCTCCCTATGCTTCTTTGGAATCACACTGAAACTACCACTTGTCCTTGCCATTTGGAGAATTCAATACATGCTAGCTCAGTTCAGTTCGTCATCAGATAACTATTTGACTGAATGACCTACTTGCAGGACTAACTAATTTGGATGTGTTTTTAATTTACTTTTCAGTGTAGCAGGGACTTTAATTACATTGAGAGCTAATATAAGTGCATAATTCTATTCACTTTTTTACAGTCACATTTAGTTTGTAATCTAAATGCATTAACGATTTTATATTCTAATTTAAAATGCAGAAATAATCATACACTTATTTCCCTTTTCCCAACCCTTTTGGCTTTTCCTGACATTTTACTTAAAAATATTATATTATCGGTCATGCATAGAGGCAAATAGTCAATAGTATTTTTTCAGGGTATTTTAATTTTTACAGAGGTGTGCTTTTGAAAATAATTTGATTTAATTGAACTTTTTTTCTTTTCAGTATAATTGGTTTTCCCCCCATTTCTGCCAAAAGTAATTTTCCTATCATGCTAATATTGTTTGCCTAATATTATACCAATTTCAAGCATAACACTATTGAACTTTTGTGTTATCTGTCAAAAGATACGCCTATTGATTAGTTATAGAATAGCTCTATTTTAACTGCCTGACTTTATCACAGTACGAGTACTAAGTAAATATAGATTTACATGGGCAACACAGGGAACAGTGGTGATTAAACTTACAATAGTAATCATTATTATTTACTAGGCCAGAGCAGAAGCACCAACAAAAATATTTGTAGCTTCCAAAACATTCTTACATACTCACAGACAGTAGGTTATACTGATGGATTCAAGATTCATTGATTACAAGGTTTATTGCTACTACTACCAACCACTATAAAGAAGAAATTTCCTCTGCATTTTCCAAAAATAATATAAGCATTGCTATTAGCACTGAGAAAACTATTTCAGCAACATCAACAACATTTCCTTTGTATTTATTTTCCCCCTTGTGATTAAAACTTAGGACTGATTTCATGCATATAAGTTATTCTATCTCAAAATGAAAATAACTCATGGTAGTCTTTCTAATGATAGTATGATAGCATTTACTCAATATTGTGATCATGTTGATGAAAGATCTTCCATAGTCATCAAATATTGTTTTGCGTTACCCATATCTTAAAATATCTGAAAGTGAGAAAGAACTCTGATGACTTGTAATTTCTTGGCAATAATAGGAGAAATAAAAGCACATGCACACACTTCCATGGACTGAGTAGTGGCTTCTAAAAGATATGTCTAAATCCTAAACCCCATCTGTGAATGTGACCTTATTTGGAAAGAGGATCTTTGTAGATGTAATTAAATTAATGATTTTGAGATGAGACTGCATGGATTTAGGGTGCACCCTAAGTCCAATGTTGAGTGTCTGTATCAGAGACAGAAGAGAAAGAACAGAGAAACACAGAGGGAAATTCATGTGAAGACAGAGGTAGATATTGAAGTTATGCATTTACAAGCCAAGGAATGCGAAGGATTGCCAGATCCACCAGAAGCTAGGAGAGAGGCATGGAACAGATTCCTCAGAATCTCCAGGAGAAAGCAGACTGCTGACACATTGATTTTGGACTTCTGGCCATAAGAACTGTGAGAGAATAAATTTCTGTTGTTTTAAGCAACCAAGTTTGTGGTAATTTGTTATGGCAGCCATATGAAACTAATACACACAACTTTAGCCTCTGCCTTGCAATCAAAACTTGGTACATAATATTTTGTATTGTGTTGATGAGATTTCAAGGAGTGCTACCAATAGATAGCAAATAAGACTTCTAACTTTCGCTAACTTCACCCTGTTCTTACTTAAGATTTTCATCATGAAATGGAGGAATAAAAGAAGATACTGAGAAGGGAGGTTCTTCTTGTTCCTCATAAAATTCAGACAAAATTAATATGATGATTCCTCAGAATATTATTTTTTTACTTGTGTAGGAAAAAAAGATGGGAGTGACCTATCGCATGAAGATAGAATAATATATAGAGATATTCTTAAAATTCACAGCAAAGGACCCATTCTCGTGTTTCAGAATCCCTTCACATCTAAATATTTAGAAAGAGGTTTTTTGTTTTACTTTCTAGCGACTTGAGGTTCTTTCTATAATTAAAAAACCAAATAGAAAAAATTGAAGTGACTTTTATTTTCATATATAAGCAAACCTTGCTTATTTTATGCTGAAACGAACATACAGTGCAGGCATTCAATGTGCACTGTTTTCCCCTTTTCTTTATACACATGCAACATTATGACCAATACCTGCCAATTACATGTATGTGTGCATACATATATTTCACTTATTTCAGAAAGTCATAACATTGAGTTGACTCTTTTAAAGTGTATGTTTGTCTCAGCTATCTTATCTCCCAATGCAAAATAGGCCTTCTAGCTTGTTTTGTAACTTTTTTCATCCACTCTTGCCATTCTCCCTTTCTCCAGACCCCAGCTTCTTTTTTTAATCAGTAATTTTATTTTACCTTGTGTAACAGGACTAGATTTTTTATAACTATATTTAATTATCAAATTTAATTATATACATCCTTATTCCTTAGCATACATACATGTATTATAAAGTTTTTTATGGATTTCACTGCCTTTTCACAGGAGGATCAAAGTGCATTTCAGTGAAGCCACAGAACATCCAGGATTTGATGAGAAAAAGAACATTTCTCTATTTTTAAAAAGTACAGCATTTTCTTATGCAGTGAATCTAACAAAATTACAAAACATACAGAATTACATTTTGGTCAATGCACAGACACAAACACACACAGAGAATAGTAAAGTTTACTTTAGCCAAATAAAATCTTTTAGTTGGAAACCTTTCAAGTGAGGAAAATATATTAATTATTGCCTACTCATGACAGTTTGTTATGCCTAAAGAATTAACTAAATGGCTGTAGTTGATTCTTCCCAAGCTGTACAATCAGCCTTATTAACCACAGTGACCTTGACAGTGCACTAGAAATGAAGATAAACCTCATTTGCATAGACCCATACATTTGTCGATGTAGTAATTTGATGGATACAATAAACTGGTGCCATTTTCAACCTTTGTATGAAGAATTCAAGACAATGACTGTTGCTGTAAGTTATTCCTGGGCAACAAGATTTATTTGTTCAGGTGGAGCCCTATGTCATCCAGTGGAGTTTTCATAAACACTGAAGCCTGGATCATGATTTGAATGGGAATAGTGCTATGGATTTGCTCTTGTAACTAATGTGTCATTCCTATCATTATCTTTCATCTTAAAAGTTAACTGTAAGTACTGATTCCTAAGCATTGTGATTCAGAAAACACCATCTATATTTAGATTTCGTATCATAGGAGGCACTTAGATTTACAGTGCTCTGACCTGAGCTAAGTGAAGAAGAAGCTTAAATATTCAAGTATCAGGATAGAGCAGATTTGAAATTCGTTGGGAAGCCACGGATAATAGGCACGCAATTATCCAGAAACAATTTATCTCCTCTGTAACACAGGCATCTATAAATAGGGCAATTTATCAGCCATTTCACAACTTCTATTACAACTGTATACCTCTTAAGTTTTAAATTATATTTTTAGAGCTGTTTATGCTAGCAGCCTGCTGCTCACTGTTTTAAAGTGAGTCATCATGGATATCTTAATTTTTCTATCTTTGTTATAAACCAGTTCAGTTTTTTGGAGGTCTTATGGGTATAATTGATTCTGGATGTCATAAGCGTTCTGAGTTGTGAAACGTTAAATAACTTTGTTCTAGGCTTTTCAATAGAATGTGTTCAAAATCCAGGCCAAAGAAAAATTTTCAACAAATCAAGTCACAAATTCTCCTCTCACTGTGTTTTTTTCCCCTTTACCTTTTTGTAGGTCTTTGTCATGCCTGTCTTTGTCATTTTTACTCTGAATTTTTTGGCCACTCTGTACATGTCTCATGTGTTCATTCTTTCTTTCTACTTTTTCTTTGATGTCTCCTTCTTCTTGTCCTCTTCTTTTTAATGTTGTCTGAGTCACTTGGTTTCTTTTGTTCTTATGCTTTAGCTATTATATTTTATGAAGTGGTCTTACAGCCCAGAAACTTAACCCTCTCCATCCCTTTCCCTTCCCAGCCAGTAGAAATAATAGCTACTGTATATATAGGGACTTAAAGGTTTAAAATATAATGTAATATATATTATTTCAGCTTAAGCAAAGTGAACGTCTCTTTTAAAGTACATTTATTTTAATTATAAGAGCCATTTAAAAGGAGTGCAGCTATCTTAAAATACACTCTGGATACATTTGGGATATTAAGAGTTAAAATGACTCACCCATTCCCAGCAATCCTTTTTCTTTCATATGGAAAGAGCAGCATATACCTCTTAGCAAATATGCAAAAATAAAATGTGAAGAGGTTTGGAATATCATTTCAGAACACAGTAATTTTAAATATAGTTGGTCTATTGTCCACCAGGTTTCCCCAACTCTATTTTGTTTTGAGGTCCAAAGGGTATTTTGTTTTTTCGTGCTCCAGGTTCAGTGGGAATGAGCGGGCTGTGCGGGCACCAGTGAGAAGACTCTTCAGAAACAGAGCAGCCCCAGCTGATGCATGAAAGGTGCCGCTGACAGCGTTGCTGTCTCCTGTTCTTCCAGCCACTCACCAACTGCACACTTCACTTGGGATTCTGTCCTTCCTTGGCCATGGGCCTTGTAGAGATACTAAGGAACGATAGTCCTTTGGTTGCCAGGGTTTCTGTATAGATTCAGCAGTGTATTTGATTGACAAGTATACCAGTAAAGCCAGGTGGAATTATAAAAGTGTATTTCATTGTAATGCCTTAAACTTGAGATGTAGTGTCTGTAGTGACTTTTATAATTACTCATTCACTTTTAGCAAGGTTGTCTAAAAACTTTATTTTTGCTTTCTTTACAGTCCAGTACTCATTTGGGAACGATAGGAATATTTGTTGGCACTGCATCCTAATAATAATAGTAGTAAAAGTAATGAGGAGGAGAGATGTTATTACTACCTATTTAGACAATTTTCTATGTCCCCTGTACTTGGCTATGCACAACATTTATCTAAAATCCATACTGAACCCTTGATATGCACCGTTTTCATGTGAATATCAAATGAAACATTGTTTCATTTAATCATTGTAAAAACCCTGTAAGGAATTATAATTCCCATTTTCCAGATGAGGAAACAGACAGGTAGGTGCAAAAAGTCACACATTCCTTCTAAACAGCTGTAATTTTTATTCAGGATGGCTTTCTTAGCAGCAGTCAAGGGACCAAGAAATCTGGATAGAATGAGAGATGGGGGTAGCGGACAAGATGGACAGGGTCAGCCTTTGTAAATGCAGGTTATTTTTCAGTCTGATAGTTAAAAGTCTAGGATTGTCTGCCCCAAAAGAAGTAAGAGTGCTTGTACTTATAAGGCAGAGCAAGATACGGAGTATTGGTGAGGAAGCCTCAACCGAAGCTGTCTTCCGATTTTTAGTTAGAATAGGCAAATGATATTTCAAATGAACTGAAAATTAATTAAAATTAATTAAATGGTGTGCCACACTCTATATCAATGGCATGTGTAGTGCCACTGAAAGAAAGAGGTATTCTTCGAGAGGCCAGTGACTTGAGAATTCTTTTTATTGTCTTTGAAAATAATTAAATCCACATTTCAATGTTAATACAATCACTAATGAAAAGACACTTGTACTAACAGAGCAGGAAGGGACCTTAGAACTCATGTACTTTAGCCCTTGTCCAATTAGGATTAAAAAAATAAAGCCCAAAGCAATGACCTTGACTTGCCCAGTCCTGGAGGCAGTTACTGGCCAAATTAGGTCTACTAAGAACCTGCTTAGAAATAAATAGACCCATATCATGATTAAGCATCAAAATTTATATTTTAAAATAGTGTGTTTTTTTTCTTTTAGCAAGTATAATTTTCCTCTGGGAGATATTTTAACTGTATCATCAGAATTATTTCTATATATTATTCAACAGCATTTTTTATATTGGTATATATTTTATTCTAAAAGTAACAGAATTTTATCTTTATAAATGTAGTTATTTCCAAAGTAACTGTAAAAGTTATTAAATTATTAAATTTGAAATATGTGAGTAAAAAAAACACTAGTTACCTAAAATCCCCAAACCCAGAGGCTAATGTTGTTAATATTCTTGTTTATCTTTCCAGCCTCTCTTTTAACGTACACATTAATGTTTTTCTTTAGACTTAACACAGTGATATTATATATATATATATATATTACACTCTGTCCTTAAAAATATATTTCATCATATTAAATACTATATTTTACCATATCATTAAATATTAATCTATGATATCATTCTTAGTTGCTATTTATATCTTAAACTAGTCCTTTATTGTTATTTTAAATGAGTCCTGATTTTTAACCTTAAAATACAATGCAACAATGAAAAATTTCATAGCAAAATCTTTGGAAAGTTTCCCGTTATTTATCTTAATTTACCAATCTACTTCACAATTTTCCATTTAATAATTACCAATTTACTATGTTTTAAAATACCACTACGTCACCATTATTATTTAACTCAGTAAAAAATTTTTCCTAAAAGACACATGCCTTTAATTTTTCCACTGCTTAATTTTTTAACTTCTACCCCAAAGCTTTTAGTTTTTAGGCATTTGCTTTTGGCAAGGTAAAAAAGGTTTAAACATATCACCAAAATGCAAAATATAAATTATTCCAAAATGATATACTGAATTTTTATGCTTTCAAAACTTTTATCATACAAATGAACTCTGTCATCATGCTATTTAAAATGAGAGGAGAATAAAAAACATAGTAGAAGTTACATTAATTAGGTAATCATTTCTGCAAAGTCAGTACCTTAGAAAGATAAAGGCACTTCCTTTGAGCTCAGCATTACCCCATTCATCTTGTAGGAAGATACCAGCTCCCTGTTCTTTTCTATAATGTATACCATACCCAGCTTTTCTTCCCACATGATAAAATTCCACTAAAAGATTTACTTCTGAGGCAGCAGTTAAAGAGAAATGACCATGGGGATATTCACATTTTCATAAACAATTTCCATATTCTCTCTCCCTGTAATCCTAATATCAAGAATCTCATAGGACTCATTTGCACTATTCATAACTATGAGTTCTGTAGGTTTTTCAGCTCATGCTTTACAAAAAATGAGCTTTTTTGGGCCAGCTTCCCTGGTGGCGCAGGGGTTGAGAGTCCGCCTGCCGATGCAGGGGACATGGGTTCGTGTCCCGGTCCGGGAGGATCCCACATGCCGCGGAGTGCCTGGGCCCGTGAGCCGTGGCCGCTGAGCCTGCGCGTCCGGAGCCTGTGCTCTGCAACGGGAGAGGCCACAACAGTGAGAGGCCCACGTACCGAAAAAAAAAAAAAAAAAGAGCTTTTTCATTTGTTCCTAATGACTTTGGTTTATACAAAGAGATCTTAAAGTGTCCCCAGAGCAATCATTTTGCTAAAATGTTGTTGGCGCATCTTTACAAATTTGGCAGCAAAAGGGGGTTTCATTAACAATGGAAATCATTAGGAGCCAAGGGCCCTTGGCAAGTTCAGTGCTCACCAATCTTGTTTTATTTTCAGTGATCAGTACAAATAATCTTGTGAACTATACATTGATTCTTTATCTGGTGGCTGAGTAAGGAAGATAAGGACTTGATGGGTTGGGAGGAGATGCTAGAAAAATCAGAGTGGTATTTTCCAGCTAATCCGCTCCGTGGCTCACGAGCCCAGCTGCTCCGCGGAATGTGGGATCTTCCCGGACCAGGTCACGATCCTGTGTCCCCTGTATCGGCAGGTGGACTCTCAACCACTGCGCCACCAGGGAAGCCCTATCCTTGCTCTTCTAAGGAGCCTTATGAATTTTAAGCAAGTGTACCTCCCAGCATCTGCTAATAGCCATTACTTTCCTGAGAGTTTGGGGATTCATCGCTGAGATCAAGGGCTATTTTTCAGTGGACCATCAACAGGTTTCAGATTATATATGTAAATATATGTAAGTCTCATTTTCATAGTAATGAAATTTGATGCATCTGCTATGCACAGGGGGATAGCTGCTCATGAACCTGAAACTTGACCTGCAGTTTCTTCCAGAGCACATCCAAATTATGTGGTCTTTCTCTTGTTTGAGGCTGCCGGTTCAAAAACAGAATTTGCCTCTATTCTGGGCAGCTTTGCTTTCAAAAGCCTCCTTTGCCCAGAACAACTTTTGTTAGATTCCTTCAGGATGGTCTGTCTGCCACTTCATCCAGCACTTCATTGCTGGGTGCCCTTTCAAGATTTCTTCTCCCTGCTCTGTATATGATCAGCTTGCTACACAGCAGCTCCTTAAATACACCCCCAGCCTATGTCCTTTAAGTCAGCCAGAGGCTGTGTTTTAACAAGTGTCATTTCGATTCTGGTGAACAGAATGGAAGCTTATTGTTGGAAAACCATTCTTGCCACCGTTGAATATTTATCAAAGATGACTGGGGGCTTCCCTGGTGGCGCAGTGGTTGAGAGTCCGCCTGCCGATGCAGGGGACACGGGTTCGTGCCCCAGTCCGGGAGGATCCCACATGCCGCGGAGCGGCTGGGCCCGTGAGCCATGGCCGCTGGGCCTGCGCGTCCGGAGCCTGTGCTCTGCAACGGGAGAGGCCACAACAGTGAGAGGCCCACGTACCGCAAAAAAAAAAAAAAAAAAAAAAAAGACTGATTAAACTATGGACTTGAAAAAAAGTAATGAAAAAAAGGGGGTAGAAGTGACATCTGTGGCCAGTTCAGCACTAAGGGAATTGTAGATTGGATGCACTGGTATTACTCTGCAGCCTACTAGTTAGATCCAGGGTTTGGTTGTTCTTACTTTCTATAAGATAGCGTTTTATGGAACAACAAAAATCAGCATTCAGTGACAATTACTGATGATTACTACTAACAGAAATCTATATATCTTATTTTCATCATCATTAGCTATGTCTAAGCTGATAGAAATAAGAAAGACATTCACGTATAGCCCATCCTGATTCTCAACTTACTATACTGTTGTTATAGTGCAAAATATCCTCTCTAAGAACAGTTTCCTCTCCTGCAAAAATAAATTTATAATACAGATATCATGATATTATCGTATAGACGAAATAAAATAAGATAGGTAACCTGGAATGTAGTATTGTGCAAAAGTGGTATTTTCTACCTCTGATGCCCCTTTAGCCAGTGTCCAGGACTTTGCACTGACCAACCCATTTATTCATTTGTGTATGCATTTTACACAGTTCAGCATCAGCCAGGAGCACCTACTGAATTGCAAAAATATGGATTGTTGCTAATGACTATAGTATATGACACAAGTTATTTCTAAGGAACGTAGTTTAGTATCTGCCTTTTTCTTTTTCCTTTTTCTTCTTTCTTTTTTTGCCTTTTCTATATTTCCATATGCCTTTCTGCTTGATACTGGAGACTGGTTTCATACGCAGTAACAAACCTCATTCAGTGGGCTCTATCCCTGAACTCTTTGGTATATTAATTGCTTAAGGCATTTTTTTTAGATAGTAAGCTGTTACTATTAGGTCTAATATGCATTGATCTATGATTTGATGATTTAAGTAGACATTTTCTTGTTAGTTTTTGCAAATTTTTATAGTGACCTCTTGGCCAAAATCATGACAATAATAATACAGTGTTGTGCCCTGTAGCCTGTAATATTTGGAGGGAAAAAATTCATCCTCTTTTCTAGCTCTTGATTTAAAGGAAGACTTTAAACTTTTAACTTATTGCAGTTAGTAAAGATGGATGCATTTTTGTAATCTTATGTTGTATCTACCAGGACTGACACACTCTTCAACATATGGTGGCAATGTTTTCCCTAGTGATTGCAGATGTGCCGTGTGGCAAGCTGGTCATAAACAGAGCAGGGAGAAGAAGGTTTCACCACCCACTGGGAAGACTATTATGGGTACCTTCGTCAAGGGATTCCAGGGCTGAGAGGGAAGACAGGAGAAAGAAGTGAAGCTCTTTTCTGGTTTCTTCTGATGTCTATATTCCTTTTGTTTCTTCAAAAACAAAACAAATCTATCAAACAAACAAAATGCTTGCCTTCAAATACCATAAAGGAGAAAAAGCTTCAGTCAACAAGATTAAAGTAACTATTCTCCAAACATTTTAATTATTGGTAGGAAGAGACAGAATAATATACTTTTAGCCATTTCTGGGAACTGTGAATTTCGTATGATAGTACTAACAACTCTACACATTTGGTATCCTGATACACAATCTCCAATATCCTGATTGTAGACCTACTTAGCTGCTTAACAGAATAAGATGAAGATCATCTTATTGGTAGTCATTCAGATGCTTCCTCCTGTTTTCCAAATACTCCATTAACCAAAGCAATGTTTTAACCATCAAAGTCTTAAATATTTAAAAGGGATTGTTTCGTCTTGTTATCCAGAGAAAACATTTCTTATTATTAACCACATTCAAATTACAAATGAGAAATTTTAATAATAAATTACTAAATATTATACAAAGCAGAAATGCATTTTTAATTTTTTAAAAGATTGGACTGTTCTTTAAGAGACCAGTTCTTTTAAATGTGGGGTATATATCAAAACTTGAAAGAACAATATTTAGTAAAACATTGCCACGGCGGAGTACACATGAGAATTGCAGCTTATAAATAGCCAAGATTAATTAAATCGAGTAACAGTTTCCCACTGTAACATTTACTTTCTCAAAATTTACTACTTATGTTTATCTTCTAGGTTCCAAAATTTGGAGAGCTATTTGAGAAAAATTATTTTAGAAAAAATTGTCTAAGAATTTAGGAGATGTTTCTGTTTTATCCAGATGAGTCAGTCTCTTCATCCAGTGCTTTCTTGTGGCTCTTGGGTCTAACAATTCTGAGAGCAAAATTTTTGATTGATAAATATATGAATGTTGGTGGAAATATAAGGCACCCTGTTTCTATTTTTTTAAGGCTTTATGTTCTGATTCTTGTTTATATAGTTTCAAGAGTGGAAAAAATTTCATTCAAAACTATCTTTAAATAAAATACATTATTTTATTCATTTAATTGGGAATATTTTTGAATATTGTTACTATATAGCATTATCTCTTTCAGGTAAATCTAATTAACAAAACCATCTTTTTAAAAACTGACTAGTAGAGCAGAATCTGTCTTTATTTTCAATACTATGAAGGTTTTAATTAACAGAAAACTACCATGGGTTGCTTCTTTAGAATACCACTAAATGTTAGAGACATCGTCTACTGTACAGGAGTTTCACTACTAGATGAGGATGTCTGGGAATTCATATGGATGAAATTCCACTCCACCACGGCCGTTTCTGAAAAGAAAATATTACTGGAAGCCTTAACTTGCAGTGATGACAGGAATTTATTAAATAGGTGGGTCAATTAATTTTTAAAATTCGTGTAATGAGAGTATTCTCTGTTAATCAGACTGTACTGAACTTGTTTTTATTTCCTTAAATATATGCTAGTTACTGTAAAATTTATCTTTGTAGAGCTAAGGAAAACTGCCATATTAATATGACTAAAGCTTGTTGATTTGAAAGGTATACCTTAGTTTCTAACTAATTATATGTTTTTTCATATATATGTAAGACAATATTTCATTATAAAAAGAAGCGTTTATTAAAAAGAATTTTTAAAGTGAGTTTGCATCATCAAACAAAAACTATGATTTCTCCACCCACAAGATTGTTCAGACTTTAATTAATATATTAATTACAATACTATGAATTTGATCTTCCTCCTTTTATAAAAACAAAGTTGTTCTATTGATAAAATTTTTTTAGTAAAGTTTACACTGGACTATTCTTTGAAGACTGTGATAAATTAAATCATGTAATTTTGGTAATTTTATAAAAAATCTTTGTTATTGGACTAAAAATTTCCCCACAATTCTATTCTTAAAGGCTTCTAAATCTATCACTGAATTCTGAAGTGGTGCTGGATCAAGATGCAATTGATGTGATAATCCATGTAGCTCGAAATCCACATGGCCGAGACCTTGCCTGGAAATTTTTTAGAGATAAATGGAAGATACTAAATACCAGGTAAAAATAAGAGTTCAATCATTCATACTGGAGTGAGTAAGTCAAAGGTGACATATGAGAGATAAAAGCCCTACTTTTTGTGGTAGAACCAAGGTCCAGATAATAGCATTAGATTTTGAAGTAGTCAGCCATGATGGGTGTTGCCACCCTTGTGAAACTCAGAATTAATTTAACAGTTCTATAACATTATTCATTTATTAAAGATTGATAACCACAATTATATATGGAAATGTGCAGAGTGAAAAGGTTTAGCATTGCAGCTTTCCTGGAAGATCTATCAAACTGTCTTAGGTTGAAGGAATCATATCATTAAAACCCTATATCCTGAGTGTGTTGTAGAAAAGATGATTTATGAGTCATATGTAATGGTATTATAACAAGAAAACTTTAATTAGTTCTGTAGAATTGTTTAAATTCTTTAAAAAATATACATATCATAAAACACCTGAAATAAAACCATGATATCGAGAAGGAATATTTGAATGTCTGTATTCTAGTTGCAGTAGAATTTATTCCTGAGCCATCTTGCTTCATGTTGAGAATAATTCAGCCTCAATTTTGGAAAATATTTCATTATGTATTTAAATATATTATAATAAATGTTAATTTATTACTCTAATAATCTCTATGGTATTTTAAAATTAAATTCATCATAAAGCATGTAAATCCTGCATGTTCTCCAACTTAAATGTCCCCAGACAACATACCTACTGTTCTATCTCTTAAAAACTGGTGTATAAACTTTATTTTTTAAAAGCATATTTTTATTGGTTGACCTTGTATAATGAGTTCAATTTGAATGGATATGTCATATTAAAACATATTTCTATCTATAAATATTTCATTGTTAGAAAGCACTGATATACCTAGAAAGCACATTTTTTCCCCTAGTACTTTCAGCTCAGAAATTGGAATGTTTGAAAGATTAGAGCTTGCTTTGCTGTCATGCACATAGTATAATGAATAGTCAGACACAAGGTGGAATTAATATATATATAAACAAGTATTTCACTTCAAAAAGTATCAAATATCTACCAAATAAACAGTTTCGTTAGGGAGTGGTTTTGTAGATCAGAGTTCAGTGTAATGCATGTATAGTTTATAGTCCCTACCAAAAAATGTTTGGTTCCTGATATGCCTGTTTTGTTTCACTGAGAGTCCATGATCTCTAATCAAAAGGTAGAAAGGTTGAGACAGCATTAAAACCACTTCAGTCTAATGACCTCTTTGTTTTATTAACTGAACATTAATAATAGGGAAAACTCTGAAGAGGGAGGAAGAGGCATTTAGAAACTCAACTTTACGCTCAATTTTTCTGTAAACATAAAACTGCTCTAAAACTAAAGTCTGTTACTTAAAAAAAAAAAAAAAGGTAGGAAGATTGAGGCTTCAGCGTTTCTACAGACACGGCAGTGTGTATCTTAACAAATAGGACTGTCTCCTCCATCTTCTACTCCTCTGTCGATCTTTGAACATGAAAGTTCATGGGGAAACTGTCCAAGGTTCTGCTTGCTTCCTGCCCTGCAGATTCTCCCTGGTTTTAGTTGCCATCAAATCTCGTGGCTTGAACCATTCCCAAATCTACATCTCTAACTCAGACATTTCACCTAAGCTTCACCCTATGATAGACAGTTTCTTGTTGAGATCCCCTACTGGGGTAAATCGTCATTTTCCTTTTGTCTTCCTTTTCGCAGTAAATATATGGTCATCCACCAATTGCTCAAGCCAGGCACCTGGAAATCTACATATGGTTCTCCCTTTCCCTTGACATAGGTAACACTTAGGTTTGAGGTCTTATAATTTAACAATTCCTAAATGTGTCGTGTTTCTTGAATTCTTCCTCTCTTTCCTGCTACCGCTGCCCTAGTGAAGGTTCTTATCTCTTGCCAGTACTCTTCACAATAGCCTTCTGTCTCCTGTCTTTATATTCACATCTACCGCCACCAGCACCACACACATACACACACTCACTCACACACACACACTCACACAGACACATATTCACACACACATACACATACTCACACACACATACACAATCACACACATACATCTTCCCTTTGTCCCAAGAATCTCTCTGAAAAGCAAAAATGATATTTTCCTGCTGTAAAACCTTCAGTACCCTGTGCCACACTGAAAATCTAAGCTCCTCTCTTCCTAACCCTCCTACCTCTTATTCTATTATCCTCAGCCTCACAATTTATACACTCAATACCAAATGCATGTAGTCGGCGGCATACACCATGTTGTTTCACACCTCCTTGCCTTTGTTTATGTTGGCTCTCTGCCTAAAATTACTTTCTTCCTTGATATTTGAACTACCCCATACTTAATCTATCTGGCATCATCTCCCGGAAGCCTTTCTGAAGACCCCGCAGCTAAAGAGAATTTCTCTGAACACTGTATAATTTTATTTTCACCACAGTTAGCCACAATAACTGGGAATGATTTGTTTACAATACTAGACAGTATATTACCTTCAGAGAAAAGATTGTGCCTTTTTCTTCTTCACATAACTGCAAGCAAAGCATAAGCAAAACACTCTTTGAAGAATTATTCTCATTCCTGTACAGTAGGCCATTTCTGTAACCACATATTGATCACTAATGATTACTTATATTATTACTGAATGTTGATTTATTTTATTTTATTGATATAACTTTTCCCATGGAATAGTTCAATGTTAGAATTACAGCAAATTAGGATGGTCATACAGTTTAGCTCCCCTCATTTTACAGATGAGAAAACTGAGGTTCCAGAAGCTAAATTACTTAAGTTCCCACAGGTAAGAACAGCATTAGAAAACCTCTTGTAGTGATGACTGGACCTCTGCTTTCAAAAACTCATAATCAGGCTTCCCTGGTGGCACAGTGGTTGAGAGTCCGCCTGCCGATGCAGGGGACACAGGTTCGTGCCCCGGTCCGGGAGGATCCCACATGCCACGGAGCGGCTGGGCCCGTGAGCCATGGCCGCTGAGCCTGCGCGTCTGGAGCCTGTGCTCCGCAACGGGAGAGGCCACAACAGTGAGAGGCCCACGTACCGCAAAAAAAAAAAAAAAAAACTCATAATCTTATCTTTAGAGTACTTTTTTTTTTTATTGAAATGTAGTTCATTTACAATACAGTTCAGGCATAAAACATAGTGATTCCATAGTTTTATAAATTACACACCATACAATGTTATTAAAATATTATTGACTATATTCCCTGTGCTGTACATTATATCCCTGTGACTTATTTATTTTATAACTAGTATTTGTACCTCTTTTTTTTTTTTTTTTTGCGGTACGCGGGCCTCTCACCGTTGTGGCCTCTCCCGTTGCGGAGCACAGGCTCCAGACGCGCAGGCTCAGCGGCCATGGCTCACTGGCCCAGCTGCTTCGCGGCATGTGGGATCTTCCCGGACCAGGGCACAAACCCGCGCCCCCTGCATCGGCAGGCGGACTCTCAACCACTGCACCACCAGGGAAGCCCTGTAACTCGTATTTGTACCTCTTAATCCCCTTCACTTCACTCCACCCTCCTCCCCTCTGACAACCACTAATTCTCTGTATCTGTGGCTCTGTTTCTGCTTTGTTATAATTTTTCATTTGTTTTTTTTCTTAGATCCCACATATAACTGAAAATATGCAATATTTGTTTTGCTCTATCTGACTTATTTCAGGTAGCATAATACCCTCTAGGTCCATCCTTGTTGTTATAAATGGCAAGATCCCTTTTTTTTTTTTTTGTCTGAGTCATATCCCATTGTATATATAAATGCCACATCTTCTTTATCCTTTCATCTGTTAATAGACACTAAGGCTGCTTCCATTTCTTGGCTATTGTAAATAATGCCACAGTGAACACAAGGGTGCTTATACCTTTTCCAATTAGTGTTTTTGTGTTCTTTGGAAAAATACGCGTGAGTGGAATTGCTGGATCGTATGATAGTTCTGTTTTCTCATTTTTTTGAGGAACCTCCATACTGTTTTCCATAGGGGCTGCACCAATTTAAATTGCCACCAACAGTGCATGAGGGTTCCCTTTTCTCCGTGTACTCACCAACACTTGGTATTTCTTTATTTTTTGTTGATAGTCATTCTGACAGGTGTGAAGTGATATCTCATTGTGGTTTTGATTTGCATTTCCCAGATGATTAGCAATGTTGAGCATGTTTTCTTGTACCTGTTGGCCATCTGTATGTCTTCTGTGGAAGAATGTCTGTTCAAGTCCTCTGCCCATTTTTTAAATGGTTTTTCTTTATATTGAGTTTTATAAGTTCTTTATGTATTTTGGATAGTATCCCATAATCAAGCATATCATTTGCAAATATCTTCTCCCATTCAGTAGATTGCCTATTCATTTGTTGATGATTTCCTTTTCTGTGCCAAAGCTTTTTAGCTTGATGTGGCCCTATTTGTTTATTTTTGCTTTTGTTGACCTTGCATGAGGAGACAGATCCACAACATATTGCCGAGACGTATGTCACAGAGTGTGTGGTTTCTTCTAAGAGGTTTATGGTTTCAGGTCTTACATTCAAGTCTTTAATCCATTTTGAATTTATTTTTGTATATCGTATAAGAACATAGTCCACTTTCATTCTTTTATATATAGTTGTCCAGTTTTCCAATACTATTTATTCAAGAGACTGGTTTTCCCCCATTGTATATTCTTGCTGCCTTTGTCACAAATTAATTGACCAGATGTGCATGGATTTATTTCTTTTCCACTGATCCACGTGTCTGCTTTTGTGCCAGTGCCATATGTTTTTATTACTATATCTTTGTGGTATAGTTTGAGGTTAGGGTGTGTGATACCTCTAGTGTTGTTCTTCTTTCTCAAGATTGCTTTGACAATTCAAGGTCTTTTGTGGTTCCACACAGATTTTAGGATTATTTGTTCTAATTCTGTGAAAAATGCCTTTGGTATTTTGATGGGGATTGCACTGAATCTGTAGATTGCTTTAGATAGTATGCACATTTTAACGGTATTAATTCTTCTGATACATAGCACTGTATATCTTTCCATTTAATTATGTTGCATTTAACTTCTTTCATCAGTGTTTCATAGTTTTCAGAGTACCTGGTCTTTCATGTTCCTTGGTTAAATTTATTCCCAGATATTTTATTCTTTTTAATGTGGTTGTAAATGGAATTGTTTTCTTGACTTTTCTTTCTGATAATTCAGTATTAGTGTATAGAAATGCAGCTGATTTCTGTATATTAATTTTGTTTCTTGCAACTTTATTGAACATTTAGCCTAATAGGTTTTGTTTGTTTGTTTGTTTGTTTTTGTGGAGCCTTTAGGGTTTTCCATATAGTATAATGTCATCGGCAAACAGTGAAAGCTTTACTTCTTCCTTTCCACTTTTTGGATTCTTTTTATTTCTTTGTCTTGTCTGTTTGCTGTGGCAAGAACTTCCAATACTATGTTGAATAAAAGTAGCGAGAATGGGCATCCTTGACTTGTTCCTGATCTTAGAGGAAATGCTTTCATTTTTCACCATTGAGTATGCTGTTAACTGTGGGCTTGTCATATATGACCTTTATTATGTTTATGTATGTTCCCTTTATACCAATTTGTTGAGGGATTTTATCATGAATGGATACATAATTTGTTCTCAAGTTCTTTATATAGTTGTATTATGGGCATGTCATAGGAGGAGGTGAGTTCAGGGTCTTTCTATGCAGCCATCTTGATCCTGCCTCCAGTTTAGTTTAGTGTACTTTTTTTAATTTCAAAGAATATGATAACCTGTGATAGGTACCCTTAACACAGTAGACAATAAATGAAATGAGAAATCTTTCCAACTCACTGATACATAGTGTTCTTTGCCTTGGGTCATGAGTCAAGTAATTATGCTTGTGGTACAAAGATTATGACATTCAAATGAACAATTTGATGTTTTATTTTAAAACTCACATGAGAAAATGCTAATGTTTTGGGAGCATTTTTGAGAAATTTGGCTCAGTTTCTAGGAATGAAAAAGGATAATGCCGATGTCAATTTTGACTAACCAGACCAAAGGATCTGTGTGACTTACTGCTAATACCCAAGTTTTTCCTGCAGTTCTATCTCTTTTGGTAAGATCCTTCTTCCTTACAGTGATCTAGGTTGCTTTAAAATTTAAACTTTTAGGGAATTCCCTGCCAGTCCAGTGGCTGGGACTCTGTGCTTCCACTGCAGTGTTCGATCCCTGGTCAGGGAACTAAGATCCTGCAAGCCACGGGGTGCGGCCAAAAAAAAAAAAAAGTAAAATTGAAAAATTTAAAATGTTTCTTTCTCTAGCTTTATATTGGAAATATAGTAATTCCTAAATATAATTTTAGAGGGCTCTCTTTAGACCTCTTTGAAACACTGAGCCAAATCAGGATGCATTTGATGGCATCCCATAGCCACAGCTCTTTGCACCTCCCTGACTCCCTAGGGAAATGGCCTTGAATGGCATTAAGACAACACAGGTCACTTGGAGCCCTTGAGAAGGATTCTTAAAAAATATGTGTTGGGCTTCCCTGGTGGCGCAGTGGTTGGGAGTCCGCCTGCCGGTGCGGGGGACGCGGGTTCATGCCCCTGTCCGGGGGGATCCCACGTGCCGCGGAGCGGCTGGGACCGTGGGCCATGGCCGCTGGGCCTACGCCTCCGGAGCCTGTGCTCCACAATGGGAGAGGCCGCAGCAGTGAGAGGCCCACGTAACGCAAAAAAAAAAAAAAAAAATGTGTAGTAGTATTTCCTAAATTACTGCCTGCTTTAACATTAAGACTTTTTTTAATCTTTCAAGGTATGGAGAAGCATTGTTTTTGAATTCCAAACTTATCAGTGGAGTTACAGAATTTCTTAATACTGAAGGTGAACTGAAAGAGGTAAATATTTTCAGATGAGTTCTAATGCTTTTCTTTTATAAAGATATGAAATTATACATTTACTTCAACCATTTCTTTCCAATAAAGTCATACCCATTCCTTTGAAGCACGTGCGCACGTGCACACACACACACACACCCATGCTAAAGACTTTACGCCATTCATTATTTGCAAAGGTATTTCTAACATATTAGTATTTAATATTAAATTCCCATGAGAGGTGCTTGAATGCAAAGATTCTCAAGTTGGGAGACTCCAAATACACTCCAGAAATCTTTGATCCAATCAGCCACCCCTCTATTGATTCTGTGAACCCAGTTTGGGATCCTTGGAACAAAAAAACTATCCTGTCACAATGACTCAGTATTTGGATACAGAGGACCAAGGTTGCTATTGAGGTACAGAACTTGAGATTCATTACTTTGTGGTCTGGTCTACACAAAGAATGACAATTGGATACGGTAATAATGCTTCATGCTATTTGGTTTGTTAAATGGAATAAATTCATACATTTGGATGGAAGTATATCTGGCAACATATATTGATATTAATAGTTCATTTAAAGTTCTGCTGGATACAATCACAAGTGGATTTCATTGATGAAACTGAACTTATTTTTTTAAGGACTAGTGTCCAGTTTGCAGAGTATCTAACATTTTCTTTTTTCTCTGTTTTATGTCTCTGGAAATTTAAACCAGCTAGTTTTGTGACCATTAATTCACATCTCTAATAGTTAGGGGTATGAAATGGGGGGTGGGGTAAGTAGGTAGGAGGAAGGAGCAAAATATTTGACTGATTAAAATGAGTTGGGCTTCAAACATTTATTGCTTTTTAGTCTGCTGCTCAACTCCATTATAAAATATAGCTGAGATTTGGCTTTGAGAATCACAGTTTCCTCAGTTTTCACTGACAGAATGCCCAATGCTGTGACACAGAGCTCATCCCATTGAGCAGGATTCTCCCAGAAGCATCCACCCTGGCACCATCCCTAATATCTCCTAATATTGTCCAATTTTGTATGGTCATCCCCCACGCACTCACTTGGATTCTTTCACACCATGAGCTAAGCTAAGCTAAGTCTCTGATTGTAATGATTTGAAATTCAATTTTTATCCCTATGTGTGTTCCCAATGCTGAAGAATTTGAAAGCTCTAGCACATGTTTTACTATACTTTTTATATTTAATAAAGGAAGCTAAAAGGGAAGGAATTCTTTCATATCCATAGGAAAGAGAAATAAAGAACAATTAAGTTAATGAGTTTATGTATTTAAATGAAGTAGTTTTAATTCTTTGATTTTACATTCAATAATCGGAATGAAAGGCTCATTTAGTGACAACCTGTGCAGTCACTGAAGTGAACACAGACGTGAAAGATCTCTCCTCTCCTCCCCTCTCCCCTCCCCTCCTTTTAGCTCCTTTCCTTCTGCCGTCTTCCTCTCCCCTTGCCTCTCTCCTGTTCTCTCTCCCTCTTCTTCTGTTCTCTAACTCTATCTTTCACGTTTTCCTTGCTTCGGTATAATACCCAGCTCATGGAAAAACATCTGTTAAATGGATATTTAAATTGATTTTATCATATGATGGCCATTTTGCTTTACATATTTCACTTACATATTTAAGTTTTTACACTTGACTTAATTGCCGTTTGAAATGTTCCAAGATACCCCTATAATGAAAGGTGCCATTTGAAAACTGAAACTCAACTGTGGCTTTTAATCCATTATCTGCAAAGCAGCTAGCTTCACAATACAGGCTCTCTGTAGCCTGAGTGATGAATCCCTTCATGACACAGATGCTTGCACTGACTTTCCAGTTTACCAACTGCTGCCTGAGGCTTTTCCATACTTTTATTACCTAATCATCGACTGTAGGATTGTGGGTGGGCAGGGGGTTAATTTGTATCGCCGATAACCCCCTTCCATAAATATAAAGGAACTGAGGAAGTTTCAGTCTCATTTTCCCATAACCAGTGAGCCTCGTAAGCAGAGAAACCAATATGCTCCCTTTGAATGTAGCATATTCTTATTTTCAAAAGTTTATAGATCAAAAGTGAATTGGCATCTTTATGAATTCTGAAAACTAATTTGAGATTGTAATGATCCCCATCAACTTTAGGGGCATTCAGCAAAGACGCTTACATTTTTCTATGGTCCCTTCCCCAAAACTACATTCTGGTACCTGAAACTGGCAATTTCCTTCTAATTACATAGCTGTAGCAATTTGAACAATATTTCTCCATGAAACAGTACATCACTTCCTTAATTTTAAACTAATGGAAGTACAACCTCATGGAACCTCAGAGGCCCTTGCCATTTTTCCATACTAATGCCCGTTCAGCATCCTCTTCAGCACTCTTTTTTTTTTTTTTTTTTTTTTTTTTTTTTTTTTTGCGGTACGCGGGCCTCTCTCTGTTGTGGCCTCTCCCGTTGCGGAGCACAGGCTCCGGACGCGCAGGCTCAGCGGCCATGGCTCACGGGCCCAGCCACTCCGCGACATGTGGGATCCTCCCCGACCGGGGCACGAACCCACGTCCCCTGCATCGGCAGGCGGACTCTCAACCACTGCGCCACCAGGGAAGCCCCAGCACTAATTTTTTTGGCCGCTTGAGCCTTATATACAACACTGATCTAAAAGAACATAGATCCTGTGCATTACAGACATCCCATTTACAGTTTTAATGTTGAAAATATAAACCTCATAATCGGGCAATAGCTAATTCGATTCATTTATATAGTTACTAAGTGTATATTGTGTGCTGCACTTTACAAATTATTTTGTGATGTTTAAGGTCTAGAGTACCCTAAATCAAGAGTACGAAATACTAAAATGTTTTTAATAGAGAAATTAACAAACATGTCTAGAAATTTTATGCTAAGGAGAACAGGGAACACAAACAACTCTGACATCTTACTAAATGTTATTTTATAAAAATGTCTAAACTAAATACTAAATGTTTTTCAAATACGAAAATGTTTTTTAATAGGGAAATTAACAAACATGTCTAGAAGTTTTGTGCTAAGGAGAACAGGGAACAACACAAGCAACTCTGACATCTTACTAAATGTTATTTTATAAAAATGTCTAAACTTGCAACATTTTCAAATAAAAGCATAAGATGGCATAAATATTTAGGAAGCACAATAATAAAAACTAATAGCAGCAGAACATCTACCAAAGAGCTGCCAAAATAAGCAAACTGGAATGCCAGATGCCTTCCATCTACCCCATGCCCTCTAAAGTGAGGCGGGGGTCTGGAAGGTGCTGTGATCATGCCCCAGGACCAGTCAGATGGCTGCTCTGACCACAAGTTCGCCAGAAGAGTTGTGGAGGAGTATGAGGCATAATAAGATCAATTTATGACAACTATGGAAAGTGGGCCACATGTGTTCTGATGAATAAGCTACTCGTAAGATGCATGTGAGTCGTCCCAAGCTCTGTGAGCTCACAACGGAAGTATTTAGTGCACTTAAATAGTGATTTAAGGAATGAATCCCTAGAGAACCCCCAGTTACATTTTCTACTGAGAGTTCTCTTGCAGGATAACCTGACCTACTATCTTTGTGTCAATAACACATTCATAGTCAATCCCATAGTTTGCCTTTGAGGAAGACTTAAGAGTTTTACATCATGTGTTCAGGCTGGCTTTCTACCTCGTCAAAAGGCCAAGAGCACACTCCACAGAGTCAAAGTTGCCAAAGGGTCATTTATCACTATCCGGCATATTCATTCAGTGACTGCCTAGGAAAATATGTAACAATGTGGAACATAGTTTAAAAGAAGTAGCTGTAATTTGTTTTCCTGATTGACCTGTATTATGTAAATAACGCCACTGTAATGCACAGATGTAATGTACAAATGTACACTGTAATGTACATATTTTTGTAATAAAACGCAAAATTCAAAGTATAGATTAAAATGTACTATTTGTTGCTTTAGGAATATAGATTGAATGAATCTGAACATAAATATATAAATACAAATGAATCACTGGATTAGTCAGTTAAGTTTAAAAATATGATTCAAATGCTTTCATTAGACTTCCTTTTTATCTATGTGTACATGTCACTGGTATAGGTGTGTGGCACAGTGCCAGAATATTGAAGGTATTCAATAAATTCTAGTCTTTCCTTTCATCCTCTTTTGTATGTGTAAATCTGGTCAGGTGTCAGATCAGTTTTAAGGATAGCACTGATAAATCTTTGTTACATAATACATTGAATATTTTGCATGTTATTAAAGCATAGTGAATTTGAAGTCTTATAAAGAACATAGCTCTGAGATATGGTTTTCCACTGCTAATGCTTCAGGGCACCAGGTTTTGTAGGAAAGTAGAGGATAAACTTTGAAAAAAACCATCAGTATCATGTAATCAAAGTAATACTGTCATAAACAAACCAAGCTACCCATGAACCAATTTCTAGATTAATTCAGAAAGGTATAATTAACTCCATTTTAATGACTCCCCTGCCCCTGTATCTCCCTATCCCTGAGTCAAGCTTGATGACATTTCTCTCCTGGCATATTCTCCATGTGGTGCCCACCATGTGATGAATCACACCCCACACTAATTACACAGTATAACACTTCTGTGTTGCAAGTTGATTTTTCAGATGTCTATTAGCACTGCAATTGCTGGTTGGTTGCCAGTTTCTTAAGACATACCAAACAGAGAGAAAAACTGCTAGTATTTAATCTTGAAATAAAATCCTTGAGCATTCCCAGAGTATGTGGACTCCCTAGAGAAAATATTTTATCCATAAAATTATGACAAAACATTCAAAAATTATAACATTTTAATTAAAGCTCAAATTCTCTAGCTAAATGAATCGACATTCCTCCTTCATTCTTTCTAAATCTAGTTGCTCAGGTAATTGCAGTGTCATTTATCATCCACTTTTCATAGCATCATTACATTTTTTTCCACCGCCCAATAATTTTGATATTTCCTTGCTATCAAAGATAGTGTCAGGCATTCATACTATTTATTTGAGAAGATGAATAATTTTCTCTCTAAGCACAAAAAGTTAACTTTAATCCTTTTTTTAAAAACTTATTTATTTATTTATTATTTTTTGCTTTATAACAAATTTAATCAGTTATACATATACATATGTTCTCATATCCCCTCCCTTTTGCGTCTCCCTCCCACCCTCCCTATCCCACCCCTCCAGGCGGTCACAAAGCACCGAGCTGATCTCCCTGTGCTATGCGGCTGCTTCCCACTAGCTATCTACCTTACGTTTGGTAGTGTATATATGTCCATGCCGCTCTTTCACTTTGTCACAGCTTACCCTTCCCCCTCCCCATATCCTCAAGTCCATTCTCTAGTAGGTCTGTGTCTTTATTCCTGTCTTACCCCTATGTTCTTTATGACATTTTTTTTCTTAAATTCCATATATATGTGTCAGCATACAGTATTTGTCTTTCTCTTTCTGACTTACTTCACTCTGTATGAGAGACTCTAGGTCCATCCACCTCATTACAAATAGCTCAATTTCGTTTCTTTTTATGGCTGAGTAATATTCCATTGTATATATGTGTCACATCTTCTTTACCCATTCATCTGATGATGGACACTTAGGTTGTTTCCATCTCTGGGCTATTGTAAATAGGGCTGCTATGAACATTTTGGTACATATCTCTTTTTGAATTATGGTTTTCTCAGGGTATATGCCCAGTAGTGGGATTGCTGGGTCATATGGTAGCTCTATTTGTAGTTTCTTAAGGAACCTCCATACCGTTCTCCATAGTGGCTGTACCAATTCACATTCCCACCAGCAGTGCAAGAGTGTTTCTTTTTTCCCACACCCTCTCCAGCATGTATTGTTTCTAGATTTTTTGATGATGGCCATTCTGACTGGTGTGAGATGATATCTCATTGTAGTTTTGATTTGCATTTCTCTAATGAGCAAAGATGTTGAGCATCCTTTCATGTGTTTGTTGGCAGTCTGTATATCTTCTGTGGAGAAATGTCTATTTAGGTCTTCTGCCCATTTTTGGATTGGGTTGTTTGTTTTTTTGTTATTGAGCTGCATGAGCTGCTTATAAATTTTGGAGATTAATCCTTTGTCAGTTGCTTCATTTACAAATATTTTCTCCCATTCTGAGGGTTCTCTTTTGGTCTTGTTTATGGTTTCCTTTGCTGTGCAAAAGCTTTTAAGTTTCATTAGGTCCCATGTGTTTATTTTTGTCTTTATTTCCATTTCTCTAGGAGGTGGGTCAAAAAGGATCTTGCTGTGATTTATGTCATAGAGTGTTCTGCCTATGTTTTCCTCTAAGAGTTTGATAGTGTCTGTCCTTACATTTAGGTCTTTAATCCATTTTGAGCTTGTTTTTGTGTATGGTGTTAGGGAGTGATCTAATCTCATACTTTTACATGTCCCTATCCAGTTTTCCCAGCACCACTTATTGAAGAGACTGTCCTTTCTCCACTGTACATTCCTGCCTCCTTTATCAAAGATAAGGTGACCATATGTCCGTGGGTTTATCTCTGGGCTTTCTATCCTGTTCCATTGATCTATCTTTCTGTTTTTGTGCCAGTACCATACTGTCTTGATTACTGTAGCTTTGTAGTATAGTCTGAAGTCGGGGAGCCTGATTCCTCCAGCTCCATTTTTTGTTCGCAAGATTGCTTTGGCTATTCGGGGTCTTCTGTGTTTCCATACAAATTGTGAAATTTTTTGCTCTAGTTCTGTGAAAAATGCCA
Organism: Mesoplodon densirostris; assembly: GCF_025265405.1. Classification (NCBI taxonomy): domain Eukaryota; kingdom Metazoa; phylum Chordata; class Mammalia; order Artiodactyla; family Ziphiidae; genus Mesoplodon; species Mesoplodon densirostris. The sequence goes on along the minus strand of NC_082671.1, from coordinate 105,248,925 downwards.
GTGGTAGTTTGATAGGGATTGCATTGAATCTGTAGATTGCTTTGGGTAGTAGAGTCATTTTCACAATGTTGATTCTTCCAATCCAAGAACATGGTACATCTCTCCGTCTATTTGTATCATCTTTAATTTCTTTCATCAGTGTCTTATAATTTTCTGCATACAGGTCTTTTGTCTCCTTAGGTAGGTTTATTCCTAGATATTTTATTCTTTTTATTGCAATGGTAAATGGGAGTGTTTTCTTGATTTCACTTTCAGATTTTTCATCATTAGTATATAGGAATGCCAGAGATTTCTGTGCATTAATTTTGTATCCTGCAACTTTACCAAATTCATTGATTAGCTCTAGTAGTTTTCTGGTAGCATCTTTAGGATTCTCTATGTATAGTATCATGTCATCTGCAAACAGTGACAGCTTTACTTCTTCTTTTCCGATTTGGATTCCTTTTATTTCCTTTTCTTCTCTGATTGCTGTGGCTAAAACTTCCAAAACTATGTTGAATAAGAGTGGTGAGAGTGGGCAACCTTGTCTTGTTCCTGATCTTAGTGGAAATGGTTTCAGTTTTTCACCATTGAGGACGATGCTGGCTGTGGGTTTGTCATATATGGCCTTTATTATGTTGAGGAAAGTTCCCTCTATGCCTACTTTCTGCAGGGTTTTTATCATAAATGGGTGTTGAATTTTGTCAAAAGCTTTCTCTGCATCTATTGAGATGATCATATGGTTTTTCTCCTTCAATTTGTTAATATGGTGTATCACGTTGATTGATTTGCGTATATTGAAGAATCCCTGCATTCCTGGAATAAACCCCACTTGATCATGGTGTATGATCCTTTTAATGTGCTGTTGGATTCTGTTTGCTAGTATTTTGTTGAGGATTTTTGCATCTATGTTCATCAGTGATATTGGCCTGTAGTTTTCTTTCTTTGTGACATCCTTGTCTGGTTTTGGTATCAAGGTGATGGTGGCCTCGTAGAATGAGTTTGGGAGTGTTCCTCCCTCTGCTATATTTTGGAAGAGTTTGAGAAGGATAGGTGTTAGCTCTTCTCTAAATGCTTGATAGAATTCACCTGTGAAGCCATCTGGTCCTGGGCTTTTGTTTGTTGGAAGATTTTTTATCACAGTTTCAATTTCAGTGCTTGTGATTGGTCTGTTCATATTTTCTATTTCTTCCTGATTCAGTCTTGGCAGGTTGTGCATTTCTAAGAATTTGTCCATTTCTTCCAGGTTGTCCATTTTATTGGCATAGAGTTGCTTGTAGTAATCTCTCATGATCTTTTGTATTTCTGCAGTGTCAGTTGTTACTTCTCCTTTTTCATTTCTAATTCTATTGATTTGAGTCTTCTCTCTTTTTTTCTTGATGAGTCTGGCTAATGGTTTATCAATTTTGTTTATCTTCTCAAAGAACCAGCTTTTAGTTTTATTGATCTTTGCTATCGTTTCCTTCATTTCTTTTTCATTTATTTCTGATCTGATTTTTATGATTTCTTTCCTTCTGCTAACTTTGGAATGTTTTTGTTCTTCTTTCTCTAATTGCTTTAGGTGCAAGGTTAGGTTGTTTATTCGAGATGTTTCCTGTTTCTTAAGGTGGGATCGTATTGCTATAAACTTCCCACTTAGAAGTGCTTTTGCTGCATCCCATAGGTTTTGGGTCGTCGTGTCTCCATTGTCATTTGTTTCTAGGTATTTTTAAATTTCCCCTTTGATTTCTTCAGTGATCACTTTGTTATTAAGTAGTGTATTGTTTAGCCTCCATGTGTTTGCAATTTTTACAGCTCTTTTCCTGTAATTGATATCTAGTCTCATAGCATTGTGGTCAGAAAAGATACTTGATACAATTTCAATTTTCTTAAATTTACCAAGGCTTGATTTGTGACCCAAGATATGATCTATCCTGGAGAATGTTCCATGAGCACTTGAGAAAAATGTGTATTCTGTTGTTTTTGGATGGAATGTCCTATAAATATCAATTAAGTCCATCTTGTTTAATGTATCATTTAAAGCTTGTGTTTCCTTATTTATTTTCATTTTGGATGATCTGTCCATTGGTGAAAGTGGGGTGTTAAAGTCCCCTACTATGATTGTGTTACTGTCGATTTCTCCTTTTATGGCTGTTAGTATTTGCCTTATGTATTGAGGTGCTCCTATGTTTGGTGCATAAATATTTACAATTGTTATATCTTCTTCTGGGATCGATCCCTTGATCATTATGTAGTGTCCTTCTTTGTCTCTTCTAGTAGTCTTTGTTTTAGTCTATTTTGTCTGATATGAGAATTGCTACTCCAGCTTTCTTTTGGTTTCCATTTGCATGGAATATCTTTTTCCATCCCCTTACTTTCAGTCTGTATGTGTCTCTAGGTCTGAAGTGGGTCTCTTGTAGACAGCATATATATGGGTCTTGTTTTTGTATCCATTCAGCCAATCTGTGTCTTTTGGTGGGAGCATTTAGTCCATTTACATTGAAGGTAATTATCGATATGTATGTTCCTATTCCCATTTTCTTAATTGTTTTGGGTTCCTTATTGTAGGTCTTTTCCTTCTGTTGTGTTTCTTGCCTAGAGAATTTCCTTTAGCATTTGTTGTAAAGCTGTTTTGGTGGTGCTGAACTCTCTCAGCTTTTGCTTGTCTGTAAACGTTTTAATTTCTCCATCAAATCTGAATGAGATCCTTGCTGGGTAGATTAATCTTGGTTGCAGGTTTTTCTCCTTCATCACTTTAATTATGTCCTGCCACTCCCTTCTGGCTTGTAGAGTTTCTGCTGAGAGATCAGCTGTTATCCTGATGGGGATTCCCTTGTGTGTTATTTGTTGTTTTTGCCTTGCTGCTTTTAATATGATTTCTTTGTGTTTAATTTTTGACAGTTTGATTAATATGTGTCTTGGCGTATTTCTCCTTGGATTTATTCTGTGTGGGACTCTCTGTGCCTCCTGGACTTGATTAACTATTTCCTTTCCCATATTAGAGAAGTTTTCAACTATAATCTCTTCAAATATTTTCTCAGTCCCTTTCTTTTTCTCTTCTTCTTCTGGAACCCCTATAATTCGAATGTTGGTGCGTTTAATGTTGTCCCAGAGGTCTCTGAGACTGTCCTCTGTTCTTTTCATATTTTTTTCTTTATTTTGCTCTGCAGCAGTTATTTCCACTATTTTATCTTCCATCTCACTTATCCATTCTTCTGCCTCAGTTATTCTGCTATTGATCCCATCTAGAGTATTTTTTATTTCATTTATTGTGTTTTTAATCGATGCTTGATTCATCTTTAGTTCTTCTAGGTCCTTGTTAACTGTTTCTTGCATTTTGTCTATTCTATTTCCAAGATTTTGGATCTGGGAAACAGAATCTTGGATCATCTTTACCATCATTATTCTGAATTCTTTTTCAGGTAGACTGCCTATTACCTCTTCATTTGTTAGGTCTGGTGGGTTTTTATCTTGCTCCTTCTCCTGCTGTGTGTTTTTCTGTCTTCTCATTTTGCTTATGTTACTGTGTTTGGGGTCTCCTTTTTGCAGGCTGCAGGTTCGTAGTTCCCGTTGTTTTTGGTGTCTGTCCCCAGTGGCTAAGGTTGGTTTAGTGGGTTGTGTAGGCTTCCTGGTGGAGGGGACTAGTGCCTGTGTTCTGGTGGGTGAGGCTGGATCTTGTCTTTCTGGTGGGCAGGTCCACGTCTGGTGGTGTGTTTTGGGGTGTCTGCAGACTTTTTATGATTTTAGGCCACCTCTCTGCTAATGGGTGGCGTTGTGTTCCTGTCTTGCTAGTTGTTTGGCATAGGGTGTTCAGCACTGTAGCTTGCTGGTCGTTGAGTGAAGCTGGGTGCTGGTATTGAGATGGAGATCTCTGGAAGATTTTCGCCGTTTGATATTATGTGGAGCTGGGAGGTCTCTTGTGGACCAGTGTCCTGAAGTTGGCTCTCCCACCTCAGAGGCACAGCACTGACTCCGGGCTCCTCAATTTGGGATGATTTCTGGTCCATTCATGTATTCCACAGATGCAGGGTACATCAAGTTGATTGTGGAGCTTTAATCCGCTGCTTCTGAGGCTGCTGGGAGAGGTTTCCCTTTCTCTTCTTTGTTCTCACAGCTCCTGGGTCTCAGCTTTGGATTTGGCCCCGCCTCTGCGTGTAGGTCGCCGGAGGGCGTCTGTTCTTCGCTCAGACAGGACAGGGTTAAAGGAGCAGCTTCTTCGGGGACTCTGGCTCACTCAGGCTGGGCGGGAGGAACTTTAATCCTTATATTCATTTTAAGGCTATTTATTACATTAGATAGCTTTGTTATTAGAACTAGTCTTTACCACCATCCCATCAACCTATTATGAAAAGACAAATTAAATATGTCTATCTTAATATTTATTTATGAATCAAGAAGCTGAATTTGGAGCTATTTAAACTGTAATGTCCACTCTTTTTTTCCTTTCAGTTCCAAAAAAAATTACATTACACCTAGTGGACACAATCTGTTTTATTCCATTTCATTACTAAGCTGATTCCACATATTAAATATACCTTCTGTAGTGACTGTGACTTTTCTTCAAATAGATTCTTGTTTATATGTGTTGGACATGAGTTCTTTTGAAGACATGTGTATTTACCATTTTTAAATTATATTTTTTATTGAAACGTGGTAGAAATACAATATTGTGTTAGTTTCAGGTATACTATATAATGATTTGACATTTGCATACATTATGAAATGATCACCATAATAAGTCTAGTAACTGTCTGCCCCCATACGAAGTTATTAGAGTACTATTGACCATATTCTTTGTGCTGTCCATTTGCTACTTTAATATTTCTATTTCCAGCTAAGGAACTTCATGAAGAGCTATGATGGAGTAGCTGCTGCCTCCTTCTCAAGAGCTGTGGAAACTGTCGAAGCCAATGTACGCTGGAAAATGCTTTATCAAGATGAGCTTTTCCAATGGTTAGGAAAAGCTCTGAGACACTAATGTGTGTCTCTTAAAAACAATTCGACTCAGAAGTTTGTGAGAAGACCTGCTTTGTGTGGAATGAGGAAAATGGCCAGATTTTCAGTGTTAACGTGTGGGAGGAAATTTTTTTTTTAATTTTTGGTTTGGGGAGATTTTTTTGTTTCATTCATTCTGTTTTGTTTCTCTACTGGGTGTTCTTCTCTAAAGAAACTCTTGCAAGTGCAACTAGCCATGACTGCTTCAGCTATACATTCCTCACTGTACAGGACCAAATATGATAGTGGTGCATGTTGACGTTGCAGTCAGTATGGAAAAAACATATTCAGAATATTTTGTGCATGGTTGTATGGCCCTGCCTGTGTTCTAGCATGCTTATTTAAAATGTCCAATGTTGTATGTGAATATATGTTACATTGGGATTGACATTATGCAAAAGCACAAAGATTATCTGTGACAATCAGTGATGCAATGAAAGGAAAACTAAAACAGGGAATTATATTCTTAGTCATGGGCAATGTGAGAAGTGAGATAGCCCTTTAAGTGATTGGTGTCACTTATTTCAGCACTTGGATTGTCTTTCAATGATTATTGTACTGCTAACTCATTTCCTTTGAGTTAAAGCTGTGTATACATTAAAAACTGCATATAGATAGTCTATGCATGTGTATATGTACATAGGGAGGCCCCATATGTATATAGTATGTTGTACACTGCATTTGTGCAAAGACTCTCTTCAGCTCAAAGAAAATTTATCTCTTTTTATAAACTTATGCAAACTTTGGAAAGGCTTCAAAGAATTTATCTCAACACTATCCTTCCTGACAATTTCCTGACTAAATTTCTCAACTGTTATAGATTTTTTCATCTACTTCCTGAATGGTCTATTCTATACATAAAAATGAATTTAAACAAAATCTATGTACAAACGCTCTGCTAATTTTCCTGTGGCAACCTCACATCGTAAATATAGATCCTTGTCATCATTTTGGTCCAGCTTCCTATTGGATAAAACAGTTATGTATACTTAATGATTATCAGTGCTGAGAAAGTGTTTCTTTTCCATCTTCTTTGTTTCTCCATCTCATGTTGGGTGGTGCAGAGAGTTAAAACTCTTCCTGTGTGTTGACCTTTGTGTCTGTGTGAATCTAATCTCCCATTCAGCGACCACAACTCAAATGGATTCTTATGACCTTCGATGCCAGGTGTGCCATTCGTTAAGATGAAAAGTTTCTTTTCTTGAGCAAAGCTTTTCCTTTAGTATTGACAGCTCTGTTCTACCTGGGAATGTTGAATAGTCTTTCCCTGGCTGTATTATGGAACACAAGTGTTTTTAAATGGTGTTCTCACGCAGTACGCCAGTTCTCCAAACGTTGCTTAGATGCTCAAAAACGAACATATTTTAAGTTTGCCGTTATGAAATGCAGATACAACTAAGTGTACATAAGCCAATGTGTGTGGACCACTTTATGTTTGCCTGAGGTTTTCCACTCCTCTACATCTTGCAAATCATTGAACGAAATGTTCTAACTCTAATAGTCACTGAACACTGGGGGAAAAAGTAGGTATTTTAGAAACTGGAGCCATAGATTTATTAGGTTTGTAATAAAGAGGAACAATTTAATAATCCATAGAACAAGGATCACCTAAGGTTGAATTTTATCTTTTTAGCAATTAATATCTATTACTCATACCTAAATTTTTCAGCCCTTCAATTACTATATTAATTTTAGATACTCTATGTGTTGTTAATAACACAGAGTAATGCTTAGTATAAAATCTAAAAGTCATGCCACCTATCTGAAGTGATGAAATTTAATATAATTTCAAATATGTGTGAAACCCTCAAGGGGTAAGTTCTGAAACATAACAATAATAAAGATCACAATGTCATGCAGGTTCAAAACATGTACTGTATCACCATTGGATTCATGTAATAGAAAAAATAAATTAGAGGAGGATGTCTTGTTTTATGTCGTGAATTACTGAAAACTCTTAATAGTTGTGACATTCTTTTGAATGAAATCACCATTTCCAGCTTTGAATTAGAAGGGCTTTTATAGTTTTCTTTTCCTCTGCACTGTTAATAATCTTAATCCTCTTTCAGTATTTTAGTGGCCTTGAACAACTGGTTTAGCTATGATGTCAAATCCTAACTGTATAATTATGTGCAATGTTCAATACCTCATATAATACTTGTTCAACAGTATAGTGGTATCAATAGCATTGAGATGGAATTTTTGTTCTACATATTTTTCAAAAACTTATCCTTTCCAATGTTGAAGATGATATCAGACATTAACATTTTTTAGTTGTTTAAATAAGTAATATTTTCAAAATAATAAAATGACCAATGACATCTCTTGGAATATTCTGTAAAATGTAGTTAAGTTATAAAATTCTATTTTCTACATAGAGTTTTTATCTATTTTCTCTTCTTTATCTGTTTTACATATCATATACATGCATGAAATAACAAATAGTTGAAAGTGTCCAAAATCTAGGCTTAAAAAATTACTGTGCCATTATATGTACAACAGCAAAACTTGGTTTCAGTTAGGAAGGACTAAATATTTACTGAATATTTAGTAAATATTCTGAAGCATTAAATATCTCTAGGTAACCTGTAAATAAAAAGTTTTCCCCATTTTTACACATTTTCCCTTAAAATTTTCCTATAATCTTTAAAGTTTTTTTACATATGCAAGCACAACCTCTAAGGCTAATATCTACAATGCTAGGTTTATTCTTCAGTTTCAATAACATGGATTTTACCTGGGAGTTAAACTCACTTTGGTTTACATTATTTCTAGGATAATTATATCATAGGACTGAGATTTTTTTGATAGTGCAACTGACAAATATTATAACAGTAAAATCTTACAAGGTTCCTAAGATTAAACCATATATGTATAAACTGCATTTATTTTCAAAGAACTTTTACATATGCTGTTTCGTTTGACTACTTTCAAAAACATAATAAATTATATTAGCCCTAATAGTCTGATGAGAAAACTGAGACTCAGAGTAGCAACATGAACTTTTTAAAATTACATGGTTGTTGTTTTGGGAACAATTACAATAACTTGAGATCTTCAAGAAAACCTTCCTACAACTAAAATAGAAAGACATGTTTGAAATACCTCTATCAGTTGCATTAACTGGAGATTTTCCAAATACCAGAAGCAATATCAAAATACTGATTAAATATAGCTACAATAGTCACATTATTTTTTAAAAAGTCTGTGTTTCTAGTTTGCATGATGTCAAACCAGAAGAAATGTTCATCAGCATTCACTTTGGTCAGCGTAAATAGCCAAATATTGGGACAAAAAATACAGCCCATTGATAATAGTTTTCTTTTTTTTAATATTTTGTTGAACATTATTTAAATATGACCTTAAAATACTGACAATTTGCTTTATTTTCCACACAGATTTCTCTGATAAACTTTGTAGTAACAGATGGTCAGACCACAGATAAAATGATGTCCATTTAAATCAGCAAAGGTAATATTCAGTAAAATGTTTATAAACCTGTGCAGACTAAGTTATGCAAAAACCATTTTCGTGCAACTGTAGTACTATATCAGATGCAGTAAAGGGATTCCTAAAGAAGTTTACAGTAATATATTTAATTCAAACCTATTGGCTATTAAATTTTAAGGAATTTTTTCTAAGAAGTCAGAAACCTAAAATAGTTTAATTATTCTCCTCAATATACCCATGAAGTAACCACATATACTTTATTAAAGAAAAAGCTCATATAATGGGAAATTAGGATTCCCACACCTGTTTTTTTTCTTTATCACAGACCATAGCTGAATTATTATCATTTGGCACTGCTAATTATGTACTGACAGAATTTAATTTAATTAAACATATTTATTGAGCACCTTTTATTTCACAAAACACTTTTTGAGAGGAAAGGAAAGGATGAACAAGGCTTAAAGGAATTTACATCACAATAAATGAAACAAACAGAGAAATAATGAACCAATAAGGGCAACATGAAAGATAACTACATACTACAGAAAAGGAACTAAATAATTTTTAGGTATAGATAATATTAGGCATTATTTTTGTATACTCACTCTCAAAATATTTGTCGTACTTCAGGATAGTTCTCACTGTTTCACAGCACTTAATTGTGTAACATTTGGAAAGCATAATAAAACCACATAGTTTAAACTTTTATAGTTGGAATATAAATTAGAATAGAATTTATCTTTAAGAAAAGTTGAGCATTTTAATAATATCGGTAAGTTGTGGAAAAATGTTTAACCTACTTATGTAAAAGTAGTTGAAGTTTTCTAAAATGGTTTTAGCATACTGTTTGTATATTCACGATGTGTTAATTTTAAGTTAATCATATGTTTTTAAAAACAGGTTCAACAATTCTTATACAGTACTAGGCAATAATGTATTTGTTCAAAATAGTATATGTGAACTTTTGAGTATGAAAATGTTATTGCAAAATATCCTGGAATTCCAAAATTTAATTACATAAGAGTAACTTTCAGTTCGATTGCTTTGAATTAATAAGGTCTTTTCTTAATTAAAATATTGGGTTGGCCAAAAAGTTTGTTCGGGTTTTTCCATAAGCTTGAAAAACGTGAACGAACTTTTTGGCTAACCCAGTATTTATTTATTTATTATTATTATTTTTAGTATTTTGTTTAATATGTATTGCTTATGTTCAGAAAAAAACAAAAGTGTACTCCAGTAGCTTTTATTTTGATTTGATTTTATGAAATTTTACTTCAAAGTCTAGAAAAAATTGTCTTAAATATTAAAAATAAACAGGGTGAAAATGTATGTTCTAATTTTATGTATACTGTATAAGAATTTTATTTTTAAAATAGGTTTTTCACAAATAGCCCTACTGGTAGGCAGTATAATTTTACCCAGACTTTGAAAACATAACACTTTACAGGATTTAATGTTGAATATTTAGTACTTTAAGGATAGTACATTGAAGATGTTTATCTTTTGCACATTCCCAGTTCATGTACCAATCCACTAAGAAAAAAGAAAGACCCATTCTTCATTTTAATCAGAATTAATTGTTTGTGCTGTGTTAGTTAAATGAGTTATAATATCGGGAAAGTACAAAAACTTGAGTGCCTCCTAAATGCTGGGCATTGTGTAGGTATCATCTCATTTAATAACCCTGTGAAATACCATCAGTTCCAAATCACCAGTGAGGAGACAGAAGCTAAGAGTTGTAATGAGCTTGTGTAACTGGTGGTAGGTTTTGGCGAGAATTCAAGAACCTGCAAACCCAAGCCTTATACGGCTTAAATTAGTCCTTAATCTGCCTCCTACATGCCTGAAAACATAATGATTATCCATACAGACCAGTCTCTGTAGAAGATTTGAATAGATACTTAGCTTACTTTTTCATTGTCATTGGCTAATTTGAGAAAAATGTTAATTAGTACATTTTGGTTTACTACTCATTTCTTAACAAGGTTACTTCATGTGGCCTATAAAAATTTTCATCAAAGTGTTTTACATTAATGTGCTGTGTAGTGGGTTTTAAGCTGTTACAAGTAATTAAGAGATAGTCCAGCCAACGAGCCATGAAAAATAAGGGAAAGGAGAAGATGGATTGCAAAGCTCTTCACCAGTGGACCAAAAGATAAAGTTAAATCTCTACCCTGCATATGGAGGAGACCTATTAGTTTAGCCAGAACTTTCCTTTTGCTTAGCGATGACGTCAGAGAAATATTTCTCTCTTTCTGCTTAGAACCATATAGATGGACTGCAGCTCCTTAATTTACTTGAAGTTACATTTTCCATTGGCCTCCTCTGTGTAGTTACAGTTAACTACTTTGACCTACCTCTGCACAGGTCAACTTGGTTCTAATCGCATACATTTTTATTATGTCATGTAAGTAACTGAAAGAGTGAAATGTTTTATAGCAAATAAGACAGTAGAGTTAAGAACATCTGCCTTGAATGTGCAGTGTATTTACTTTCTTTTTTTTTTAGACATCTTTTTTGGAGTATAATTGCTTCACAATGCTGTGTTAGTTTCTGTTGTACAACAAAGTGAATCAACCGTATGCATACATATATACCCATATCCCCTCCCTCTTGAGCTTCCCTCCCACCCGCCCTATCCCAGCCCTCTAGGTCATTGCAAAGCACCGAGCTGATCTCCCTGTGCTATGCAGCTGCTTCCCATTAGCTATCTATTTTACATTTGGTGGTGTATATGTCGATGCTACTCTCACTTTGCCCCAGCTTCCCCCTCCCCCCATGTCCCCAAGTCCATTCTCTATGTCTACGTCTTTATTCCTGCCCTGCCACTAGGTATATCAGTACCATTTTTTTTTTTTTTAGATTCCATATATATATATATGTTAGCATACGGTATTTGTTTTTCTCTTTCTGACTTACTTCACTCTGTATGATAGACTCTAGGTCCATCCACCTCACTACAAATAACTCAATTTCATTTCTTTTTATGACTGAGTATTATTCCATTGTATATATGTGCCACATCTTCTTTAGCCATTCATCTGTCGATGGGCACGTAGGTTGCTTCCATATCCTGGCTATTGTAAATAGTGCTGCAATGGACATTGTGGTGCATGTCTCTTTTTGAATTATGGTTTTCTCAGGGTATATGCCCAGTAGTGGGATTGCTGGGTCATATGGTAGTTCTATTTTTAGTTTTTTAAGGAACCTCCATACTGTTCTCCATAGTGGTTGTATCAGTTTATATTCCCACCAACAGTGCAGGAGGGTTCCCTTTTCACCACACCCTTACCAGCATTTACTGTTTCTAGATTTTTTTTTTATAATGGCCATTCTGACCAGTGTGAGGTGATACTTCACTGTAGTTTTGATTTGCATTTCTCTAGTAATTAGTGACGTTGAGCAGCTTTTCGTGTGCCTCTTGACCATCTGTATGTCTTCTCTGGTGAAATGACTATTTAGGTCTTCTGGCCAGTTGTTAATTGGGTTGTTTGTTTTTTTGATATTGAGCTCCATGAGCTGTTTGTATATTTTGGAGATTAATATTTTGTCCATTGTTTCATTTGCAAATATTTTCTCCCATTCTGAGGGTTGTGTTTTCATCTTGTTTATGGTTTCCTTTGCTGTGCAAAAGCTTTTAGGTTTAATTAGATGCCATTTGTTTATTTTTGTTTTTATTTTCATTACTCTAGGAGGCAGATCAAAAAAGATCTTGCTGTGGTTTATGTCAAAGAGTGTTTTTCCTATGTTTTCCTCTAAGAGTTTTATAGTGTCCATTCTTACATTTAGGTCTTTAAACAATTTTGAGTTTATTTTTGTGTATGGTGTTAGCTAGTGTTCTAATTTCATTCTTTTACGTGTAGCTGTCCAGTTTTCCCAGCACCACTTATTGAAAAGGCTGTCTTTTCTCCATTGTATGTTCTTGCCTCCTTTGTTGTAAATTAGGTGACTATATGTGTGTGGATTTACCTCTGGGCTTTCTGTCCTGTACCATTGATCTATATTTCTGTTTTTGTGCCAGTACCATACTGTCTTGATTACTGTAGCTTTGTTTACTTTTGAAGTTAATCATTCAGTCACTCTCCTTTTAACCCCAACAAGGTTCACAATATTACTTTTGCTCTTGTTCACTATTCCCACTTTCACATAACTTATGACTTACTGGATGAAAACATTCATTATTAATTTTTGCTACTCAGTTTCATTTTTAAAAGGTTTATTATCTGTCACTTAAGTACAAAAAATGTTTCAAGTGAATGTTGTATTTCTACCCTTTAAAATATTGTATAATAGTAACCCCACATTATTTTTTAAATGCTACTTGTGCATTGCCATATATGAATATACTTGCCATTTATCTTTGCTGTATTTTAGTCCCTTTACATTTTGATAAAAAACAGACCAAAACTATAAAACTAAAACACAGTAGAACTATGAAGCTTGTGCACTTGTCCACTTACTTGAAGCAAGAAGAGAAATTCTGCCTTTGAGCTTTCATAATTGGCTTTGCAGACACCACTGAATTCATCAGATAATCTTTTAAAAATATTATGTGGACTATTTCTAATGAACTTGAATTTATTCAGCAACAAAGTTTATTTTCCTAGAGCCATTCTCCAAATGAACAGACTTATTTAAAATATGCCAAATGGAGGCACTTTTTTTCATTTCTAATATTTTATGATTTAGGAATAAAAAAGTAACTGTTCTTTTAGTAAATATGATTGTTAAAGCATTTACCAAATAACTTTGTGTTAGTTTAGCAGGTTAATGTTTTCTATGGTATGCCTTTAAAATTATTCAGTAAAAATTCAATCAGTATGTGTTCAACATGAAGTTTTTATTCCACTATAATCAAGCACTGACAAAATGGATTTTTCTAAGTGAGAAAATTTGTCTTCTGTATTTTAAGCAGAACAAATTTGAATTTTGCCTCTGATAATAAAGTTTTGTACAGTAATGTGTAATTCATCACTGTGTTAATTTTCTGACATGTTCAGATAAGGCCGAGATAAATAATATCTTCTGCTTTTTAAAAGTATGCTTCTGTTTTTACTTGAGAACCGATTTTTAAAATTCTGAGTAGACACACTGTAGAGGTCCATGAAAAAAGAAAAAAATCACTTTCTTTTTTGACGAGGACTTTTTCAAAACTACACACATGCTGAAGCTGGAGTAAAGAAGTACGTATTTGTGCTATACTGTAAGAAGGAAAAAAATACCAATTCAGTCTCCTTTCTAATTATATGCCTTTAGAATAAATGAAATGATCTGCACTTTGGGAAAAGTGGTTTCACCTGAAAGGCATTTTCAGATTGCTTTTTAATAGGTTTCCACGTTCTACAGACTGTCAAGTTCCCTGAATTTCAAGAACAGTTTTCAATAACAACAGGACTATAAAATATGTATAATCAGGGTGCATAAGTAGTACTCAAAGTATAGCTTTTCAATGTCTCTGGGTTTTTCTGTTTCTAAGGATTGTTCAGAGAACATTAGACTTGACTGTGCATAGCCACCCATTTGAGCCTTACCCATGATACTTTATTCAGCCGTAGGAAATTCTCCTCTGCCATGAGCATGGGAATAAGAAATGGATGGCGTTCCAAGCCAGAATCAAGAATACTCCTATTAGGATTATGGCAAGTGTCCACATATACTGGAGATATATAGATGCATATGTATGTACATATCTCATATATAGATATCATATATACATGTATATCTTATATCTATATCTATACCCATATAGTCTATTTATTTCTTTGTCAAATGATTGTTCTCTGCAGAACAATCACATAAATCAGAAAATGGCTATTGCAAAATATAAATTGGGGGAATAGAGCATGGCTACCATCATTTGAAGAGGCTGTCAAATGACATTAAATTATACAGGCACAATAACAAGAATTCCCTCTAACAATCATGAGGGAGCTTATTAAGAAAACAATTCTGCCTGGCTCCCAACTCTAGCCATTCTGCCTTAGTAAGTGTTGGCTGGGATACGGTCATCTGCACTTTGAACAAGGACTGTAGTTGGTTCCATCTACACTAGAGGCCATCCATCTAGACCACGCTTTAAGAAACATTGGGTAGGCACAGGCCCTGACTTTACATTAGACTCAACTGAAATAGCTTTTCAAACATACTTTTGCCTGGGCCACACTTCAATTAAAGAAGACTCTCTGGCTTGAGGTATCTGCATCAGCATTTTTTAAAGCCCCCAGAATGATTCTAATACACAGTCATCATGGTCAAGGACCTCTGGGCAACACATACCAAATTGAACATTACATAGCGTAAGCAACAGTTACAGAATGTTACTGAAAGTACCTGTTTTTTTAGACATCTAAGAATTTCTTACTGTTGTTTAACATTCTTTGAATATAGAAATGCAAAATGTGTTTTCAGTTAGCTTAATTGTGAAAGGCTAATAGGAGTCTTGAACAACTGACCGTAGGGCTATAACACGTCACTGACGCATCGCAGGAAGCTGTTTCCCTGCCATCCACCTAGATGCCTCGTTTTCCCTGTATTCTGACATTGACATTCTCCTGTCACCCACTTTGTCTTACGTCATTTTCTCTATAGTCTTATTGAGTCTCTGTAGTCTTGTGACTATATCCATATCTACCATTATCAGCAACAACAATTTTTCAACTTTTATTTTGCTTTGAAATTGGCATGGCGTTCCAGCAAATGACTGCACCTTTGCTCTGCTGAATAGAACAATTTTTTTTTTCTGTTGCCCATTTTGCAAGTGCCTGAAATTGGAGCTCAGGCCTGATACATGGGTTAAAATCATTACATCAGGGAGATAAGCACATCATAAGCTATTATTATAAACTGTTATCCTCTGAAATATTATTCTTTTTTCTAGTTCTTTTCCAGCTTCTTTTACTCTTTCTCTTTCTCTTTCCCATTGTGACCTGCCAGCTGAACACTGAGCCTTTTTCGGCAGCAGGCGCTTATTTTCACTTGACACGGAAAAGAGAATAGTGAAAGTTTGGAGCTCTTTCTAGATCAGTGTGCATAATAGAAAGTGACGTGTTCTTGAGATTGTCAAACAAGACCCAAAGGGCATCTGGGTAGATTGAATCTGCTTAGGTGTGCTCTTGAGTCATTGTGCTCATTCGTCAATCCTTTAGTTCCTGGCTTCCCTTGGGTTGCTGAAATTTGTTTTCCTTTCCTGAATTATCTAGCTAATTACAGATTTCAGAATACAAGCAATTCATTTTTTTTTTCACTAAAAAGGGAACTAGAAACATTGTCACCTCTGGAACATTTTAGCAAGCTGGTAGAGGGTGAATAGTTTAATTGGAGAACTCTTGAGCCATATGTGGCCAAAAAAAGTCTTGAATCCCCTCTATCCTGCTTTTGCTATTTTTTTCATTCTCCATCATTTACCCTGTAGGTTGTTATCTCCATACGATTTCATATTGAACCCATTTTTCATAGGGAAAAGAAATTTTGTTGTAGAGTAAGATCTTCCAAGTTAGTAGGTTTTTATTAAGTTATTAGGATTATAATTTTCACAATGACGAACTTCACTGAGACACTTATGAAAATTCAGGTCTACCTCAGAACTTCAACAACTGCCTGCTGGGTAAAGTATAAGAGGGAACTGCTTAATTAGCAAAGATCTATGTAGAAGTCCTAAAGCTAAAGCTTAACAGGAATGGCTTCAATGTAACATTACTAGGTGGACATACAGCAAAATTTAGCACCAAGAAAGGGATTAGAAAGTAGGACTGGAAAGTAGGCTTGCTATGTTTAAGACGGGGGTGGACTTCAGAAGACAGAGAACATGCAGAATGCAGCAGGTGCCTAAAGGACTACAGTTAAGTATGTCGTGAATATATTATACAAAAAACTGTTATTCTGGTACTTGGATCACCTAAATATTTTCCAGTGATTTGTGACTGAAAAAAATTGAGTAAAATAAATGGAATATTTCATATAATAAACACAGGTTCCAAAATAAATATTAATTTCGATCCTGTTCAAATTACAAAGTAAGAGCAAGAATTGACTAGTGTTGAGCTGTTTGAAGTGTGTGTGTGTGTGTGTGTGTGTGTGTGTGTGTGTGTGTGTTTTGGATGAAGGAGAAGAGTGAGGAGAGTTGAGAGCAGATGACAGAACTTTTAACCAAGCATATTTCCACATTTCAAAAGTGAAATTATAGTCCCATACTACATATTCAAATCATTTTCCAATCATTTAGACTCAAATTATTCCATTTTCTAGTTTGGAAGTTCTCATCTTGTTGCATATGAGAAAATGCCTGGTGACTTAGAGGAGAGATTTAAAGTGTGATTTTATTACTTTAGGTTCAATAGAAAGTATGTGCATTTCTAGAGCCATCCAATAAGATTCAGTAGATATCTGGGTACATAGATACTCATATCTGGGTGTTCTCTTGAGCAGCTGAAATACCAAAATGAAATACTAAAACCTAACTTTGGCTAAATGAAACTGGAAAAAATCAAGCTGCCCTTTCTGGTTAGTAATAAAACACAGGAACTCTAATGTTAGAGGTGATAAATGGACGTTTGCTTGTTTTGTCACAAATTCATTTTAAAGTAAGAGTTCCCATGTGTTAAGTTTCTAGTCATTCTCAGTTACTTGAGAAAAAAAAAACTTGAATGAAAGTAAATACTTTGTCTGACTTTCGTGTGCAAATATTTTGTTTGCTTTGACTGTGGACACTTACCATAATATTTATCATCATTTGAGAAGTTTGACTTAATACAAACCTTGTACAGATTGGCCAAATTGCAAAAATAGAGCAAAATATCTCTTGCCATGCTTTAATTACAGTACTTCTAGTAATGCCTAAATATGTAGTTTTCTTATAAACATCCGCTTGATCTACATAGCTCTTAGTTTTTTAAAGGTCCAAAGTTTGCATACTGCCAAGAGAAATCTCAGTTAAATATTGGCTATTTTTTGTACCTAAGTCAAATTAATATTTTGGTTCTTGTTAAATTTTGTTATGTGAGAATTTTGGGATTCTGATATTGTTATCCATTACAACTTTGCTCTATGTATGTATAGGGTGACATCTTTGTCTTCATTTAAATCATGAGATGAGACTGTGTGTTGGTTTTTTTTTTCCCCAGTTCTCATTCTGCAAGCATATCTGATACTAACCAGCACTTTCTCACTTACACGTGTAGATCCCTTAGTTAGTCTATGTTTATGTGGGACTTGTTTGGGGAGAATTCTCCTTATAGACAATGCACTGCCTTCTTCAGAGGTCATTAAAGTTGTTAAAAATAAGATGGTTACAGAACCCTGCGCTCCTATGTTTCTGACAACTCCACTTTACCTACCTCAGAAACATTAAAACGGCAGCTACCAACATACCATAGAGCCGATAAATATTTTTACTCTAATACCTTGCTAAAGCTTTATGAAGTGGTGTAGGGTAGATGTTTTTCTCTCTCGTTTTCAAACACACGTGAATAAAATCAATTGGAAATCGTATAATCTATATTAGGCATTGATGTATTCACAGCTACATTTTTGGGGTCATTTTGAAATCTCTCTCCTCTGAACAGATTCTCTCTTTAGTGTATATAGTTCTTATTGACTATACCATCCATTTCACACTTCTTTGATATTTTATATCAATGTATTTTATCTCACAGTGAGATTATACATTCTTCAAGGATGGAGATGATTTTTTTTTTATTTCTTGACAGCAACTTCAAATATAATAAATTCTCAATCACATTTTCTTGATTGAGAACAACCTAAGTGCCAGTATAGAAACCAATGACTTTCCAGTATAGGCACACAGCAAGAAGTGTTTGGGGGATTTAGAGGCATAACTAGAAAAAAAAAGTGTTGATCATTTTAAAGTATTGAAAAACTAAAGCTTGAAAGCTCACACCATTCTTTGAATTTGTTCAAAAATATCACTTTAGAGGAACACTTGTGATCGACTTTGACCCTCTTGGTAGAGAAAATAGAAGAACAGAAGGATAATAAGATGCTATTTCATAACACATCTATTACAGTAATTCATTTATAGTGTGGAATATTTGCCAATGATAAATGCATGTTACTGTGGTGCAATTAGGAATGTACCTTGGCTTTTCAACAATAAACCTGCCAAAAGTTGCAAAATGCACAAGGAAGAAATTTTAGTTGAAGAGCTGAACTAACCAAGAAGTACAGTTTTTTTTTAAAAAGTGTCTATATTTTTTAAAGAGATTTTTGTTCACTGCTAAAGTTAAATCTGTAATAACACAGCACATTTTTCGTAATGTATGAGCGTCACATACACTTGTCTTTGCATGCATGCTGCCTTCTCAAATTATCTTCTTATAGAAAATATTTGCAGTATTAACTTATTACCACAGAAAGTGAATCTATCCCAGAAAATGGTGCCATTTATGTCTTTGAAATTCCTTGTAAGATCATGGATTGGACTGGGAAAATTGTGTCAAGTTTTTATTCCTTGATATTTTAGTAGGAAATGGAGTTGAAGGTGAATTATATGATTGTCTGACTCACATGCCACCGCTATGCTTCATATGTTACTAATGATAAAAGTCTAAGCTACAATCACTATGGAGCTAATGAATGGTGAATTTTTATTAACCTACTGTGCACTCAAACCTATATTAGATACTAGGCTGACATTGAA
The DNA here is from genome assembly GCF_025265405.1 of Mesoplodon densirostris. Classification (NCBI taxonomy): domain Eukaryota; kingdom Metazoa; phylum Chordata; class Mammalia; order Artiodactyla; family Ziphiidae; genus Mesoplodon; species Mesoplodon densirostris. Next base: position 105,229,868 of record NC_082671.1, on the reverse strand, counting down.
GTAATATAATGCATAGGTCTTTGCCTAGAATGAATTTTTGTGATTGGACAAATGACCATTATGGATAAAACAGAATATCATAAAAGAATATAGGAAAACATATAATACACATCTTAGGTTACTTTTAAGAAAAGGGAAAGTTGGATATGGACTGAACTTTTAGGAAAGACTGTGAAGTCTGTGGAGTTGGGGAAGATTACTGATCATTCTGTGGTTTCAATGAGAGAAAAATTAAGACTTGGGGGTGGGGAGGAGGGTAAAGTGAATATTTAATGACATAGGGAAAAGTTAAATACAACCTTGAAGATCTCTCCTGTTCATCCTTTTTACCCACCCAAGTTAGAGAAGATTATCTGATGAAAACAAACAATTTCTATTTTGATAACTTTTTCAGAAGTAGCAATTATTATGGGAAGAACCTGAGATATAGAACAAATAGCTTCTTAAGATTGTGGGTGATGGAAGTATATAGAGGAAGGAAAATAAACAAATGCATGTATAATCCCTTAAATTTCCATTTCGTGATTTTTTCAATTATTTATATAATTTAAGTGATTAAAATTGTATTCTTCTTCTAGAGTGTTCAATAATAAATCCTCTGGGCTTATGCTTTGGATGTTACATGAAAGCTCATTAAGAAACAAATTGGAATGAATGCTGTAATTGAATTTCTTCCGTAGATCAACACCACATGTTTTAGGGGGCTGACTATAAAAGAATAATCCTAACTCTGTGAATCTGTTTAGAGTTTCCTATGTTTGTCTTGCCTTTAGTCAGTTTCTCCATGCTTTGCACACAGTTCAAACTTCCTACAGACCAATTTGAATTATGTGCAATGATTCCCTTTGCTCTGTTGAAAAAGTCCTTTGCCTTAATTCAGGATTTTTCAGTTTGCCTTTGGCATATAATTTATTCCTTGGTTCTCATTTCTTACCATATACCACATTTTAACCATAGTGTTCCTGATTCTTTTCAAGCTTTCTGTGATGATGGGCACTTAGAAAGTTCTCATCCGGTGGAGGCTGGATGTTTACCAACTATACAATGTTTTTCCTTGAGTTCTAGCCCCATCTCTGCTGCTTTAGCCATATGCCGACACAGATAAGGAGTGCTAGGTTCCTCTTTTGGGGGAAGAGGTCATCAATAGGACATGACACCTTTGAGCTGGACCCAGGCAACTGAAGGCTCCTCCCTCCCTCCCCTTCCTTAAAGTGTATGTTCAGCCTCTCATTCCCAAACTAGGAGCCATTCTAAGGATGCAGCCTTGAAAGCATAAGGTGTTGTTGAGACCATCTGGACTGGAAACATGACTTAATTCAGTTAAGTTATATAAATGTCTATATAAAATTTTAAGATTCTGGCAGGCGGTTGTGGAGACCTGCTCATCTTGCAGCCATCCAAGATAAACCTCGTCAATAAGTTCCATGGCTTTTTCTGGAGTAGTCTGTCTCTTTCTTCAGTCTCTCCTTGCCCTATGTGTACAGGGGCCAGTTTCAGATTTCAGCTGGGGAACTCTCCAGTTTGTGAACCAACATTTTCACCAACATTTTCTGTTGTGTGAGGATAGATAATATGCAAAGTGGGGATGAGAGTGAGAGTAAAATGTAAATAAAGGAATCTGAGCTTATGTCCAAAGATACAGGACATAGGGAACTCCCAATCACTTGCAGCTGGACACAGGAGAAAACTAGTTGACTTCCCCACCCTCTGCCCGCCATGCCAATCATCAGTGCATGTTTATGAAAACTGCCCATTGATTGGAGGGACAAGTTGAGCCAGCTGGCTCCAGCAATATAGGGCAGTTAGAGCCGGCCCACAAAAAACCAGTACCCGTGTGCTGTTCAGGAGTGCATCACCTCACTCACTTTCCTTGCAAGTTCCCTGAGATGCCTTTCCCTTGGGAGTTCTGTAGCTGTTTAAATGAGCTCACCTGGCAATGTGAGGACCTCTTATTAATATTTTACATACTCTTTATCAACTTTTAGGCAATTTAGGGTTAATTTAGGGGTAGTGATATTAAATGTGTTCTATTGCTGACCTCCAAGTTTCTCCATTTTCTAGAACAGCTCATGGAAACCATTATTTTAATAAGCTAATTGGGGTGGGGAAAGGGATCCCAAAGCCCCCCGTAGAGATCAGATAATACATCAAACCTTTCTATCTCCTCATTTATTCTAGCATTCCTTTAATCTGAATTCTTTCTCCTTTCATCACTGTCTTCTCAATGCTATTTATCTTTTAAGGCTCTAACCATGTGTTCATAAAGCACGGTTCTTGGGCCATTTTCATCTAAATCACCCAGGGTGCTAGTTAGAAATGCAGACTGATTGTATAAATCAGAATCTCTAGGGATGGTCCAGAAATCTAAATTTTAACAAGCTCCCCAGGCGTCTTTTATGAATGCAGAAGTTTGAGAAACACTGTTCTATTCAAACACCGTGAAGTTCTCATTCCCCTGGAAAACCAATGCTCTTTCTCTGTCTTTGGAATTTCTGAAAAAGTTAGTTTTTATGCCCTTCCTAGAGTATTTATAATATTCTGTCTTATATTATAATTTGTCATAACATTATGATCTGTGCACTGGTTTTATTCCCTCTATTATAAGTATAAGCTCCTTACAGGCTATGCCTATGTATCTCTGGAGCATCTGGCATGGAGCTTTGCTTCTAGCAGATGCTCAATTCTTATCTCTAAGAATGCATGAAATGTTACCTCCAGGCCTTTCCCCTCCTCTTCTGTCAATGCACTGTGAACGTAAGCTACAGTGCAACTCCAAAATGCTTGTACCATATTAAAATAAATGAACTGCTTAGAAAACCTTTTGCTTGAACTAAGCTTAGTTCACAGAATTTAGTCCCAGATAAATACTTGACTCAGGCTTTTTTGTTCTCTGTAAATCTCCTTATCAGCAGAAGGTTTATTTTTGAAATTCATGGCTCAATATAGTGAAAAGTAGTCACTTGAATCAAGAACTAAAGAACGATTCATGGCTCAGGTCATAAAAATTACCTATATGTCTGTCACTGGTGAATCATTTATGATGTCCTCAGTACAGTTTGAATTTTCAAAAGGTTAACTTTGGATATGCATTTTTAGAGTGCGTGTGTTTACTTAGAATATGTCAAGCTACGAAAAGGGCATTTTCTTAAAACACCACTGTTTAATTTCTACAAAATCCAAGCCAATGAAGAAAGCATATTCAAATCAAAGATCGGAAGCATGGCTTGAACTTCAATTATTTAGCTGAAATTATGATGGGAGTGTTCCCTGATATTTGGTTTTCTTGAAATCAGGATATAACCTAACTACTTCAAACATGTGTTGTTATAGATTTAAAATGACCTGAAAGATTTGTTTTGCTTTCTAATACTGAATAGACATGATGGTTTCTCTTATTTTTTACAAGCCAGGTAAAAGCCAGTAAAACTCACACTCAAAATATAATTGAGCCACTTATTTAAAAGAAAAACTTACACAACTAACCTTATTATGGTAATCATTTTGCAACATATACATGAATCAGGCATTACATTGTACACCTTAAACGTACACACATTTATATGTTAATTATATCTCAATGAAGCTGTGAAAAAAGAAAGAGAATGGGTTTCTCTAAGCTTGCTGTAAGTATTGTTAGGAGCTTTACCAGCATTCAATACTACATTTAAAGAATGCACTAAGTAGGGCTTCCCTGGTGGTGCGGTAGTTGAGAGTCCACCTGCCGATGCAGGGGACATGGGTTCGTGCCCCGGTCCGGGAAGATCCCACATGCTGTGGAGCGGCTGGGCCTGTGAGCCATGGCCGCTGGGCCTGCGCGTCCGGAGCCTGTGCTCCACAACAGGAGAGGCCACAACAGTGAGAGGCCCGTGTACCGCAAAAAAAAAAAAAAAAAAAAAAAGCACTAAGTAAATATTAGTAAAATTACATTAATAAATTACACTAGAGTCAACATCTAAACAACATTCATCAAAAAAAGGATATCACAAATACTTTTATAGAAGTGAAGTAGATACACTTGAATGTTTTATAGATGTATGCCTTTCTCAAATGATAGGGCAGGAAAACATTTTAGGGAGAAAACATTTCAGGCAAGAAAACTTTACAAAAGTCCAAGGCTCAAATAAAAGATGAATATAATATTTTGAACTTAAAAGTCACTTATTGGGCCTCCCTGGTGGCGCAAGTGGTTGAGAGTCCGCCTGCCGATGCAGGGGATACGGGTTCGTGCCCCGGTCTGGGAGGATCCCATATGCCGCGGAGCGGCTGGGCCCGTGAGCCATGGCCGCTGAGCCTGCGCGTCCGGAGCCTGCGCGTCCGGAGCCTGTGCTCCGCGACGGGGGAGGCCACAACAGTGAGAGGCCCGCATACCGCAAAAGGAAAAAAAAAAAAAAAAAAAAAAAAGTCACTTATTAGCATGCTATCAAAAAGTAATAGAATTGCAGAGAAATAAACTGTCAAATGTTAGCAAGAGCACATTTTAGAAATACAAAAACTCCCACAATCAGGTGTCGTCTGAACAATTCCAAGGAAGCTGACTCTCTCCTGGTCACCTCAATTGGTTACTTTCTCTGTCCCAGAGACCGGTGTTCTCTATCCAAACTTATCTGGATCGTTTGCATGTCCCAGGTCTAAATCGGGGCTGAATTCCCACAGAAATTTTCCAAGTGCATCTTTTTGCTTTCCATCTTCTCCCCGCCTCTCCTCCAATTCTAAGTTTCCATCCTACACACCTGCTAAAATGACTCTTTTCAAACATAGTTTTCATCAAGTCACTCCTCTGCTTGATAATTTAGAGTGATTTTCCATAACTTGTTATATAAAATCCTAACTTGCCTTTTGAACTAACATCTGTCACTAACTGGACTGCCCCCTCATCCAACCAGACAAATATTCATCACTCGCAGGAATGTGCGTCTCTATATCTTTCATAACCTGCTTGGTATTTTTAGGAAAATCCTGAAAGGTTTTTGAAAAAGACTACTGGATGCGCTTTCAGTGGAATACTGGATGTTATCTAGGGTACTTTTCAGGGATTATCTTATTTTTATGGGGTGTGTCCATTTGATTGTTTTTGGCTGGTGTACTTTGCACCTTTAGAGAGATAAAGATTAACATGTAGACGGCTACTGACAGTGCACTAATAATGCATCAATAATGTTTCCTGTCCATAGCAATGCAAACAATTCCTGTTAATGGCAGTTTGAAGAAGAATTGGACTTATAAAGAGTAACTCTACTGGTTTTTTAAACTCTTACTAGTCCCCTCATTAATTAATGAGGTAAATAAAATTGTTGACTTGTGTTCGCATTACTTTTTATGAGATTCATGATTTTACCTGTTTGAAAATTATGAAATAACAGGGAATAATATACGTAAATCCTTATTGCCCTCTTTGCCTTGTGCCTCCCCACATGTCAGTACATTCCTACACTCTCTTTGAAGCTCAATTCACAACCATCCCTTTTCAGAAACCTTATCAATGTGGATCTTGTTAAAAGATTATTAAGAGGGAACTAGAAGGATGTTACAAATTCTTCAAAGGAACTTAAAGAACCACACATATATAATGCCATCGGGAATGCTGATATAAATTTTCTTAGATGAAAACTGTCAAACTGGTCAATATCTGTAGGGCAATAATCAACCAAATCTCCAACAAACCAACTTGCATTTCTATGGACAAGTACCATTTGGATTATTATTGGATTTCTATAATTTGTTGGACACTTTTCTAAGCACTGGAGATAAAAAAGTAAACAAAACAAAGTCCCTGTCTTCTTGAAGCTTACATTATAGTGTGTGTGGGGTGAGGAGGGTGGAGTAGAATCAAATGTTAAACAAATAAATATATAATATGGCCTTTAGAGACATGTGCTATCTATGAAGAAGTACAAACCAGGATACTGTTGCTGACTAAGCACTATAAGGTAGAAGAGGGTACTAATTTCAGTGGAGTCATCAGGAGAGGCTTCTCTGCTAAGGTGATATTTCAACAGAAACTTGAAGGAAAAAAGGGAGCAAACTATGAGGCTGTGGGAGTTGAGGGGAGGAAGAGAATTTTATATTCAGGAAACACCAAGTGCAAAGGCCCTGAGGCAGGAGAGCCAGAATGGAGAGGAAGCCTGATGTAGCTAGAATAGAATGAGCCCCAGGGAGAGGAAGTTTGGAGAAATGGCCATGGGGTGGGTGGGTGTAGCATAGGGAGACGTGAGAAGATGAGAGGAATTCCTTTGTCTTCTTTCAGGACTTTGAATTTTTTTTTTTTTTTTTTTACTTCATAGGAAATGGATTGTCAGTGGAGGGTTTGAGCCAAGGAGGAACATAAGGGTAAATCAGGGAAAGCAGATGGGAAGTGTTATGAGTTGAAATGTATCCACCAAAAGGATATGTTGAAGTTCGAACCCCCTAATACCTGTGAATATGACCTAGTTTGGAAATAGTGCCTTTGTAGATGAAATCAAATTAGGATGAGGTCATACTGGATTAGGGCAGTCTCTAATCCACAGACTTATGTCCTTATAAGAAGGAAATGTAAACACACATGGGGAGAAGACCAGAGATAGGAGTTAATGTTGCCATAATTCGAGAAATGCCAAAGGATTGCCAGCAAGTCCCCGAAGCTGTGCTGAGCTGAGCTTCTAGACCCTCCCCTAGACACTTCAGGTGGAGCATGGCCCTGATGACACTTTGATTTTGGGACTTTTAGCCTCTGTGACATGAGAGTACATTTCTGTTGTTTTAAACTGCCTGGTTTATGGCACTTTTCTTTAAATGGAAGCCGTAAGGAAACTAATACGAGAGTTATTGCAAATAATCCATGTGAGAGGTGATGGTGACTTGACCAGATTGGTAGCAGTGGAGGTCATGAGGGGCATTGGATCCAGGGTACGTTAAAAAGGTAAAAGGTAAAATCAACAGGATTTGCTGATGCATGTGCAGTTCAAATGAGAAGAGTTAGAAGTAATTCAAGATCAATGTAGCCTGTTATTCTTAAGAAAAGAACACAGGAAAACTTTGTAGCCATTTTTCTGAACTATGATGACAGGTATCTAGGATTGTCTTTACTGCAAATTTGCAATGGAGAACACACCTAGAAAGGTCAATTATAATGGGAGCTGCCCGTTATTGATCTCATTCTATGTACTAGGCTCTTAGGATACGTTGTGCCATTTAATCCTCCCAAGAATTCTGCAAGGTAGATGTTATTATTCTCATTTTACAAATGGAAACCTCTCACCAGAGATGTTTTATATGCACTCAAGGAAGTATTAAAGGAAAGATTGAAACCCAGATTTTCCTGATGTCAGCAACAAATTTTCTATCAAGAAGTGAACAGTGCTTTAAGGGATAAAATAATGTTTCTGAGAAATTTGGATGCTAGATAAAATAGTTCCTTTCATTTGTTGCTTAGTTGTAAGGAGATTTTATATAGTCTTAGAATGCATGGAATATACCTACCCTTGTTTTTTTATCTTTATGGAACCTAATTTGTTGCTAGGTATGCATAGACAGTCAAGGAATACCGACTGGATTTAAATGAATTTACTAACTGGCCCTTGGTATTGAACGCTGTGGTTTTGTTTTATTTCATATGGAGTCAGTTGCTTATGCACACTTAATATAGGCTAACATTTCTTTCCATTTGTATAGTACTTTATAATATACTAAGGGCTTCCGTACTTGTTCCAACAATACTGACAAAATACAGAATGGTTTCTGTTACCTATCGCTGCATACAAAATCACCCTAAGATTTAGTGGCTTAAAACAATTTAATGATTTTTGATGATCCCTCATGGTTCTGGGGTGAACTGGGTGTAGGTGATTCTTGCTCAAGCTCTCTCATGCAGTCACAGCCATACTCTGTGTCCAGAGTCAGCTCAAAGATTTCCTCATTTATACATCTAAGGTTGGTATTGGCTGGAGCTCTACCTAGGCCATTGGTCTGAACACCTACACATAGGCTTTCCCTGAGCTTCCTCACCCATGGAGAATAGGTTCCAAGAGAGAACATCCAAAGAGAAAAGAAGAAGCGGACAGATTTTTTAAGGACTAAACATGGAAACTGGCACAGCATCGCCTTAGTTGGGCAATTACAGAGCCTAGATGTAAGGGGAGAAACATACCTCACCTCTCAATGGAAATTTAGGATCAAAGAATTTTTAAGACCGCATTGAAAACTGCCACAAGAAAAACTTAATTGTATTTCATACTGAAAAAGTTGAAAGTTGATAAATTAGAAATCTTGCCTAAGATCACAGAGCTAATTACTGCTACCGTTGAGATTCAAATCAAATTTTCTTTACTTTGTTTAACCTTCTGTCATTAGAAAGCAGTGGAATGGAATGTTTGAGAACTGGGTATATGGAGTCAGATTGTCTGAGTGTGAATTTTAGTTCTATTTTCTAGTTCTGTGACCTTGAGAAAGTAACTTTGCCTCTTTTGCCTTAGTTTCCTAGTATGTGAAATGAGTTCATAACCATACTTCCTACAGGAAATTGGGAGGATTAACTGAGCTAATACACATAAAATCTCACAATAATGCCTGGCATATCAATAAAAGTTAGCTATTATTATACTTTTCACATCTGAGTGGCAGTATTATTGATGGAATTTGGTAATTTCATGGTTAAAGTTTAGCACACATAGATGAAATATAAGTGGCAAATGACAGGAGTGCACAGGTTTAAATGTGATGAGATGGGAGCTCTAACAAGTGGTTAGTTACTTTTTTGGTGTGACTTTATTCCACTGAACCATACCTCAATCATTATAATTTCCACACTGCATAGAAGTGGTCTGTTTATCCATTTGTCTCCCTACTAGAATGTCAACTCATGGAGGACAAGACTATTCTTATTGACCCTTGATTCTTTGTGACTTGCACAGAATCTAGTAGACAGTAGGAGTTCAATATATTGGTCAAACTGATACCTAACAGGTCAATACATCAGACTGAAAAATAAAAGAAAGGGAAGGGTATTGCTTTAGATAAGGATTTTCCCTTGTGGACTTGTGGGTTTATCACAGTCCAGAAATTTCAGGGGAAGGACAGGGGCTGGAAGTACAGACTGGGATAATAAACAACCCAATTATTCAACATTCATTCATTCATTCATTCACCAAAGAGATTAGGTTCTTCTGTATTTTCTTACAAAACAGTATTAATTTTCAAGAGTTTTTATTTTAGAGATAATTTGCTGTGCATTATGCAGTCCAGCCACTCTGGTATAGATAGGACTCAGCAGTATATTTATACTCAAGAGAAAATGCCTTACCTTTTGAATTCATTATCAGGTTAGTAAATGTTAGAAACTGCAGTCATGTTTAAATATACTGAGAGAACTAAAGGACTCCCCTGCTCTAAGTCTGTAGTGATTTAAATATATTTTAAAGTTTATATTTTAGTTCAACTTACAAAGGCCCTTATTTTCCCCATGATGTTGGTAATCCCTTGAGAAATAGAATGATTTGGAATTCTAATCCCTAGTCACTATGAAAAAAAAAGTTATAATAAAGTTCTAAAATTCCCCAGATTGGTCATTGGATGAATGAGATTTTGATGCAAAGATAAGCCTAATGACATATTTCAATGCTATCCTTTTTGGAATGGATGGGAGAGTCCTGCCTTGTTGCATATTACATAAGGTGGCCATTAAACACAGATTAATTTTCAAAGGAGAGGCTGAGATTAATGGGTAAAAACACAGCGAAGCCTTAAATGAGTCAGATGAGAGTTCGCTAAAGAACCAGCAAAAATATTCATAAAATAAGAATAATTGCAAAGTGATTATTGAATGATAAGTCTGAAAAGGGCCTTATCTAAAAACAAATATTATTGTAGTGAAACATTCTTATAATACTTTAAGCAATTTTTTACAATTTGGTTTGGGATGTAAACACTGAAGATGTTTGCGTAGGTATTTTCTTAGTATTTTTGGAGTTTCCATCAACTTTTCTATCTGTAGTCAGCAAGTTCTAGATCATAGTTATGATCTAGAACTAGATCTATAACTAGAACTATATCTAGAGCTAGATATTTTTTAAATATCTTACTTCTGGCTCTTTTACATTGTCTACCTCTTTCTGTCCCACCCATGTTGAAAATATAGGGAAAGCTTGATGCTAAAGAAACATTCTTCTTGCATTTGTTCGGTGCAGATTTGTTTTCTTCTGTGAGTAAATACTTGGTTCTCTAGGGCTTTAAAATCTCTCATAAGAAAAATTACTCTACCAGTGAATTAGTTAATTTTATTAGAAGGAGGACATGGACCAGCTGTTCTCCTCAGGGGACAGAATTGGAAGAAATAGACTTACATAGGAAATGGAACATTATAAAGAAGGAAACCTTCCTGACAACAAGGTTGCTAGAAGCCTAGGGGACTCAAGATTTCTCCCCAGAGCAAATATGACCCAGTGGATGAGAGCTAGGCTGTAACCTGAATATGATTCCTGACTCTACACTTTCCATCCAAGGCTGTATCCTCAGTCGACTTGAACTTTCCTGGCCTCTGTTTAATCAACTGTGGAAAGGGGGTATAATAATACTTAACTTTTTGAGCTGTAGTATGGATTTTGAAATAATTTATATTAAATCCTTGCCACAAAATTAACAGTCAATAAATGGTAGCTATGATTATTGTTACTACCACTGATTAGGGACATGCAATTTCACATCACTTCAAGATGATTTCAATTACAATGATTTGCCCAGTCTTCATTTGGAGGAAAGGAAGCTTGCAAATAATATACTTATGATTCTTTAAAAAAATGTAACTGTAATGAATATTTCCCTTTAAGTATAGGACAGAGAGAGAATTCTCAATATTTCCTGGAGGAAGAAACCCATTTTTCTCTAATGGCATTTCATAATGTGCTGCTACCCATATCTTTGCCATTCTAATTTACAATAATAATATGCTAATTTTATGCTTGTAATCTTAGAACACATTAAGTGCCAGATTTTAGAGGAATACATGACAAAATATATTTCTTTCAGAATATGTTTACACAGAAATATACTTAAATACTTCCAATGACTATATTTGGCATGTACATCTAAACCTTGATCACATTTTTCTCAGCTTAGTCTTTTTGCATGCACTTTTGATGGTAATATATGGATGTTTAAGAGAAAATATTTTTTCTTTTTAAAAAAATATTAATTATGAGTTTGTTAGAAGAGCAATGACAAACACCAATTCTCACTTATTTTGGCTTATATTGGGATTATAAATAGTTTTATTCTTTAAGTTTTGCTTATAATTTTCCTACAATTAGAAAAAACACATAAAGTATATCAACATACATTGTGTACAGAGCCTAGAGCTACACATGTTGAAATCAATATAGATGCAAGCAACATGTATTTCCAAGGCATGGGAACACAAAAGCCCACGTTAGATTAATCTATGAAAGGATCTAATGACTCCCACTGGCTTTTCCTATAAGATAAAAATAGCTGTGGTCTTCTAATCACAGAGATAGTCTTCCCTAACCTGGGTAATCAGTACTTTTTTAGAGAGATTAAAAATGGAAACAAATTCTCCACCCTCTGGGTGCAAGTTTGTATTTATTCGCCCCTATTTTCTTCTGTGAGACACTCTCTAGCTTTTCTGTCAGACAAGTTAAATGGAGTGTGCTTTAGATTGCCCTTGCTGACAATATTTAATCAATTAAGAAGTATTTACAATGTGCTCTGCACTGTAATAAGTACTCAAGAGACTAGTACAGAAGGAAAAGACATGACATTTGTCAATGACACATTTATTGAAGTATTACTTGGGAGGAAAAGATTTATTCATAAGAAGTAACTTCTAGGCAACCATTTCTAATTGCTCTATATTTATTCCATTCTTTCAATCATTTCTTCACCAAAATTTATCGAAACATGCCATATGCTCAAAATGTGGTAGCTGTAGGAGTTACAGTAAAGAAAATGGCTTCTGCCCTTGAAGATAAGGTCAATGATTATGAAGGAGTTCATGTACAAAGAATAATGGGCACATGAAGGAAAGAATGCCAGTTCCAAGGGATTCTTAACATAGGTGATTAAAGAAAAAAAATCAAAACTAACTCTTGACAGATGCCTTGGAATTCACCAGACACCTTATGGTCAACCAGAGAATAAAGTTAAGGCCATCATTACCGGGGTAGAGTGCCTGGACAAGCATGGACGCATGACACAGGATAGCATATTCAAAAAATGAATAGTAATTCAATGCAGCAGGGACATAGGAACAAAGCAAACCGTAGAAGTTGGGACTACACTGTGGGAAAAACATTGGCCAGATTATGAAGGATCTTAGTTTCCTACCGAGGAGTTAGCGTTTAAATTATAGGAAATGGTAAGTAATTGAAAAATTTTATGAAGTGGATTATTATGGCCATATTTGAGTTTTATAAAGATAATACTATTGCCAGTATGAAAAATAGACCAGAAGGAGTAAGGGAGGGAGTTTAGACATCAGTTAACAGATAGCCCATTGCATTCATCCATGACAGAGTTGATGAGTTTCTGAATGGGACCATGGCAGCTGAGGTAGAGCAGAGGGAATGCCCTTGAGAACTATTAGGAGGTAGAAATTCCAGAATGTAGCCTCCAATAAATGTGATGGCTACAGGACAGAGAAGACTTTCTTATCATAAAATGGTTGCTGGCTTGAAATACAGAACGTTCTCTGTTGATAAGCCAAACCTAGAGCAGACACAATGGCGCAGAGACCGGCAGAAATAAATGCTAGGAATACTAACAAATTACATGTGGATCTCAAGTATCCCATATAAGAAATGTATTCATTTCAGATGAATATCCTGGTTTTGGGAGATCTGATGTCTTTTTCATTTTGGTGGACCTTCTTTAAGGAACTGACTACATGACACCAAAAGTAAAGACATCAAAAGTAAACAAGTGAGACTACATCAAATTAGAAAGCTTCCACACAGCAAGGAAAACCATCAACAAAATGAAAGGCAACCTATGGATTGGGAGAAATTTTTCGAATCACATATCCAATAAGGGATAGTTGAATATTTGCAAACCACAGATCCAATAAGGGGTTAATATCCAAAATATACAAGTAACTCATGCCACTCAATAGCAATAAATAAATAACCAAATTAAAAAATGGGCAAAGGACCCGAAAAGACATTTTTCTAAAGAAGACATATAAATGGCCAACAGGTACATGAAAAGGTGCTCAATATCACTAATCATTAGGAAAATGCAAATCAAAATCACAATGAATTATCACCTCACACCTGTTAGGATGGCTATTATCAAAAATACAAGAGATAAAAAATGCTGACAATGATGTAGAAAAAAGAGAACCCTTGAAAACTGTTGCTGGGAATGTAAACTGGTACAGCCAGTACGGAAAACAGTATGGAGATTCCACAAGAAATAAAAAAAAAGAGCTACCATATGATCCAACAATCCCACTTCTTGGTATACAAAGGAAATAAAATCACTACCTCACAGAGATTCCTACGTTCATTGCAGCTGTATTTACAATAAACATTGTGTAGAAACAACCTAAATGTCTATTGACAAACGAATGGATAAAGAAAATGTGTGACTATGGAATAATATGCACAATGAAATAATATTCATATTATTTAGTCTTAGAAGGAAATCCTGCTATTTGTGACAACATAGATGAATGAATCTGGAGGGCATATGCTAAGTGAAATAAGCCAGACAGAGGAAGACAAATGCTGCATGGTATCACTTATATGTGTAATCTAAAAAAAAAAAAAAAGCAAAAAAACCAAACTTAACTCAGAAACAGGGAGCAGAAAAGTGGTTGCCATGGGCTGGTAGTGGGGTAGGGAGTGAGGGGAAAAGGGGAGGACTGGTAAAAGGGTACAAACTTTCAGTTATAAAATAAATAAGTTCTCGGGGGTGGGGGGATGAACTGGGAGGTTGGGATTGACATGTATACACTAATATGTATAAAATAGATAACTAATAAGAACCTGCTGTATAAAAATAAATAAATAAAATTCAAAAAAAATAAAATAGAAGAGAAATGGGAGAAAGGAATTATCGAATAAATGAATCTGAATAGTTCAAAAATAAATAAATAAATAAATTCTGAGGATCTAATATATAACATGATAATTATACTTGATAACACTGTTGTGTAATTGAAATTTGCTAAGAGAGTAGAACTTAAATGTTCACAAAACACACACACAAAGGTAAATATGTGAGGTGATTGATGTGCTAATTAACTCAATGAGAGAAGCTTTTCACAATTCATACATATGTCAAATTATCATGTTACATACTTTATAATTTTATTTTCCAATTATACCTCAATAAAGCTGGAAAAGAAAAAGAAAATTATTTCAAAATTACTAGCACAAAACTAAATTCACACATAGTTAGGTCCCCTCCTAGGTTTTAGAAGGGTCTTGCATTGTGAAAGTTTAAGTTTCCCAAAGTTTAAGCTTCCTTGGCTCTATAGAAAATCCACTTCCTGCTAAGGTATAAACTCCACAAAGTTATGCTTCTCTGTCAGTTATATTCCCACCTCTCCACACATATTTGAGTCTGTTCTCCTACCTTTTCTCCACACTCTCCACTGTGGTATTTTATGGTTATTTCTTGTATGGTAGTTTATTTTGAGCTCCTTGTGAGAAGCCAGTTCATTGTTTAACTTTAGACACAGATATTAAAATAACATTTTAATCTGTTTCTCAAATGCATTACTCAGTCTTTTAAAAAGAAGATCAGAGATTTTATAAAAACAAATTAAGAGGTTTTAACAATAATAATATTCAGTATTTATTGAAGTGCTATATATCAGGTAGTCCCTTATGTCTATTAACTTATTTGATCCTCACAAAAATATCTGTATAATAGGTTTCATTACTCTTCCCAATTTGCAGTAAGAAAAGCAAAGCACAGAGGAGTTAAATAACTTTCCCAAGTTGGAAGCAGTTAGTAAATGGTAGGGCCAAAGCTTGCATCTCAGCAGCCCAGTTCCAGAACCTGTGTTCTTACCTGTCTGGTCACTGTACTGCTTCTTGCGAGTTTATTCATATTATAAATTTTTCAGTGTGATAAATGCCAAGCGCACAGACCTTCATTTGTAGGCATTTTAATAAACAGTTAAGGAATGAGCTTACACAGAGAGAGACAGTTTAGTGAGCTAGTAACCATTTATTGAGCCTCTACTATATGAGTGTAGCTTGGCAGACCTTTTCCTTTTTGTCCTCTTGGGTATGCTCCCAATTCCTTCTAGAAGAGAAAAGTATCAAGAGAACTGATAGAATCACTCAAGAAACCATCTTCTGGCTGTTGTGGAGAATACAAAGGATGGTCTATTAGCATCCTTCAGATCCCCATGGGAGGGGATGGCTAGAATTATGGCCAAATACACAGCTGGCTCCCATATGCCCCACTTCTTTCCTCTTCATTTGTCTCCTGTGGATCTCATTTTAGGCAGATTTTGTAAACACAGATACTTTCAGAGGCAGGGATATAAGATAACTGTGTAAAGCCGGGCAGAGTAACACCATGAGGAATGGTGGGAAATGTGGAACTAGTAAGTGTATACTTGACGACCCTAAAGGTATTCAAATTCAACATAAAAGCCAACCAAGCAGCAAACACCCTGCTAACCAGACAAAACCCCCAACCCGATGCAGCTTCTTTATCTCCAGTCAACCCCTTAGTCAGCCCCTTTCTATCACAGGTCCCCTCCTCCCCTTTTCCCATAGCTATACCATTTCCTCCAGCTCCCAGAGTGAAACCAGGCTGATTTCGGCAGAATGATAGCATCCCAAGGAAGCCCATAGCCTAATCCTTCAGAAACTGTGAATATATTATTTACTTTGCTGATGAATTAAGGTTGGTGGCCTTAAATAAAGAGATTATGCTCAATTAACAATACAGGGATGGACTCAATCTAATTGCAAAAGCTTTAGGAGCAGAGAAATACCTCTAGCTGGAAGAAGCAGAAGGGGAAGTCAGAGATATAACCCACTGCTGGTGTGAAGATGGAAGGGGCGATGTGAGGAGGAATGCACGCGGGCTTAGGGAACTGAGAGGGGCTCCTGGCTGGTAGTCAGCCAGGAAACACCTCATGCCTACAACCACAAGGACTCGGATTCTGCCAATAACCTGGATGAGCTTGGTGTTACTCTTCCCTGGAGCCTCGAGAAAGGAAAACCAACTTTGCAGGCACCTTGATTTCCTCCTTGTGAGATGCTAGGCAGAGATCTAGCTGAGCCCCACAGAAAATTCAGATAACAAATGGGTGTGGTTTGAAACGTCTATATTTTTGGTAATTTGTTACAGCAGTACTAGAATTCTAATACACAAGTCACAGTGTCTACTCTTTTTGTCTTATGAAAAGAAATCTCAGAACTGAGCCAGATGTTAGTGAAATTAATTAATTTCTGCTGGCCTCACAGGCCTAGTGGGAAATGGGGAGCTCTGTGGCTGGGTAGAAGTCTCAGACAATAGGTACGGGAACTCAGGATTTTTCTCTCTGTGTTTTTGCTGGCTGTGGCCAGTTTTCCTCCTGAATTATATAAAAAAATACTCTTCACCAAAGAGATAATTCTGTTTTTGAGACAACCTGGTCCATCTTGCACTATGCATTTTGCTCTGCCTTCACATTTAATCCTTCAATGTTGACAAGTATTATTTATTCCCATTTTTCGAAGATGACACTTGCAGAAGAGCCCAGTTACAAGTAGTGTGGTGAGATTCAAATCCAAGTCTTTTGGATTCTAACGATGCTGGGAAGATGATGAACTTCATTACAAAGCACTGGAAAGTAGGGATGAAGCACAGCTGGCTCTCAGCTCAGGTGTGATATCTCTCAGTCCTGCTATGTAACAGTTTTTTCATTTTCATAAGAAAGCAATTCCTCCCCAGTGTCTGTAATTAGATTTCTTATTGTCAATTGAAAATTTGGAGCATCAGAACATGTAGCTAATTTCTATAGGGCATTTGTTATTTTATTAAAGTGTTTATAATTCAAAAGCCATGTGCTAATCTTACTTGGAATGAAATGTCTTTACATATTGGATAGAATATCATCTACTACTGCAAAGAAGCTGAGCAGTCTACGCTAGCACACCCCTGCCCATCCAGCCAATTTCCACTATTACATGCTTCCAAGGCACCCTTTTTAATTCTTCTAGACTTGAAAGCCTAGCTCAGTGGGATCACTGATTTGTCTCTCAGTAGACTGTAAACTCCATGAGAGCAAAGGCCATTGCATCTTCTGGAATACCCCTGGAATATCGACAATAGGAACTCAATACATATTCATAGAAGAAATTAAATGATGAAATTTCATCATTAAAAAATAGAAGAATAAATCTTGTATGTTTTTTATTGGGATGGGATCTTGCCTACACATTATTTACCTGCTAATATTTGGTGTCGGGGGGAGGGTAGGGGCGGGGGGACAGCTGCCAGAAATCCTGTCATATTCAAGCTGGTACTCTTTGTTATGCAGCTTAGATTCCTCCTTTATTTTTGCCTCATTTCTTTTGCTGTTGTTTTTGTTTGTTTATCTATGGTTTTGTTGTGTGTTTTTGTGCACTTTTTGTTTGAGGACAGATTGTTAAGGTTGCAGAAGGGAGTATGATTAAAAGCCATAATGCATCCAAGTGGAAGCTTGGCTGCTTTACCTGAGCCCAGGGCCCCACTAGCCTATACAGAGCCTTTGGGCAGACAGAAGAGATCTGAACAGGTAGCCCTCACTTGCATATTCTGCCCCTTTCATGCAGTACGCTAGCTGAAGAGGGGGACTGGGTGGAGGTTGTCACAGACAGCAGCCTAATGCTTATTTAGGCAATTGTCTAAGGCCAACACTGGCCTTTTTGTTCAATTTTCTTTTTCTTGTACTCATATCCTAGCTCTAGAGTCTTGTTTCTTCATACCTCTACTTTAATGTCTGCCTCTGATGGCGTCAGATTGTATGGTCTTCTGAATCACCTCCTGCAATTTTAATGTTAGGTATGTTTGCTGTTTTGTTGGCTGTGTTCACTCATTGGCCTCCATGACACTGATGCTTAAGAGTGGAATTCTCAGCTCTGGTCTTGGCCCAGCAGAATCCACAATGCCACTCAGCAGCAAGCCTATCCTATTGCCCTAAGGGACCAGTGGGAATTCAACCAACACCAATGCTTTCAAGTGACTTAAATAAGTATCTCAAATAACAACTTTTGGAATATGTCCATGTGATCAGAAGCATCAGGCAAAGGTAGAGTCAGTGTGATGTGTTCTGAATGGTCACAAGGACCTAACTGCATAAACTATATGGCAAATTTGATCACTTTTGGAGAATAAAAATTGCATTGCATAAACTGAAGAGTAAAAATGATCACATCATAAAAAAGTTTCATTATGTGGAAATGGAAATTTTACCTTATGTTCAAAACATAACTCATGAATGCACGTTATACTAAAAGTGGTCATTATTTCTCATGGGTTGTACAAAGTAGGTGCAAGTGAGCAGATGCATCAGGACATCTACCATACTTAAATAATCACATTCAATAAAGTTCTCAGGATAAAGAATTATTATTAATAGAACCTCCTCCTTTCAATATTTACCCCTCGGAGGGCTGTTACTTCTAAAGGCATTATGATGAAAAAGGATAAAAAATTTTGGACAAAGAAAGACAATCTCTTCCAACTCTGGCCATAGCTGGAGTCCCCCTTAAACAATGCAAATGTCTATTCTGAAACACTGTTGTCTCCAGAAATTCTCTTTCCACCATCCATCACCGTCATGACATTTTTATAGCTGCTTCTAATGATTTTGTTGCTGCTTCTGACTCAAAATTTTAAGATGAATGAATTGTTAAATGGATGAATGAATGCATGCTACTTACAACTATTTTGAGTGGATGGAATCCAGTCATATGGCACTGACGGGGACTGTGAGGTAGGAGAGGGCTCTTCTTTGCCCATGTTAATAAAACTCTGTCCTGTTATAACAATGATTCCATGAACTGATAGGAGACAGCTGTGGAGAACACTGAGGGGTTTTAAGATAGTTTGCAGCTTAAGTTCCATGACTAAAAATGTAGATCAGAGTATTTGACTTTTTAGCTCAATGGATTTATTTTCCCTGTAAATATATTTAAAAATTTTTTCTAAACCAAAGTAATAAATTAAAGAGGTAAAAAAAAATCAGAAAAATGGAAATCTCCCTTTTTCTAATTCAAAGTTCTGACCAGCAATTTCACTCTTTGATGACAACCATTATGAATAATCTTTATATCTCTCTCTAAAAATATCTGTAAACATAGACAAGCATATTCTGTTTATTGTGTGTGTATCCTTTCTTATTTAGACAGATGGGATTATATTAAACATGCTGTTATGTATTTTGATTTTATTAGTTAACAGCATATTTTATAATTTATTTTATATTCCTGAATCAAGGGAATATACCTCATTTTTATACTTTCAGAATGTATTTTTATTATATTCAAAACAATAGTAAAAATTAAATTCTATCGGACCCTCTCCCCCATATCTCGAAAAATCTACAGTAGTTTAAAAACCTTGTTCACTTTAAATTCCTGAGTGGTTACTTTCAAGCCACTGAATTATATGAGTAACTTCTATTATTACCTTTAGACAGAACCCTTGTGCACTGTTGCTGGGAATAGTGGTGCAGCCAGTATGGAGGTTCCTCCAAAAATTAAAATAGAGCACTTTTTTTTTGCTAATTTTTGGTTGTTATATTGATTGTCTTTGAAATTTTGAATAATATATTTATAACAATCTTTTTTGTTTGTTTGTTTTTATGAACTTTAATTAGTATACAGATTCTCCTCTATTGGAAGAATCCCCTCTTATCTTATGAAGCAGAAACTACCCCCAAATCCATTCTCCTCTTCTTCCATGGTAAAAACTTTTGTTGAGCTGTGTGTTCCCAGTTAAGAACAACATTGCCAGATAGCTTTGCTGCTAAGGGTGATCCTGTGACAAAATCTTGCTAACGTTACATGTGTGAGAATGATGTCTGTTAGCTTCAACATACATGCTGAAAATCAAATCTCTACCTTCTGTTCTTTTCCGCTATCCCTGGCTGAAAATGTGATTTTCAGTGTGGCCTTGGAAGCCGCATATTGAATATTGCAGAACTGCCATAACCATGGCCTCTGAATGATTGTATGGAGAAGAGCCACATACTGACCAGGAACTTTGAGTGTGACACAAGAGGAAAATAAGCTTCTATCTCTTTTGAACCCTAGCATTTTGGGAGTGTCTGTGTTACAGTATCTTAGCTTTTTACTCTAAGAAATAAACGTTCTTTATCTTTCTTCTACCCATCCTTTTCTTCCTTTCCATCAGCTATACTGTACGTAGCGTATATCATTGATGTCCTGCCCATACCCCCTTGGTACTCATGGTACCAGACCATACCACAGTGTCCTGCTGCAAGTTCCTGCTATTTCAGTCTCAGAGTTTCTCTCATTATACATTCAGGGCATCTAGAAGTATTAGGGAGTTAGCACCCCGGGAGCAGTCCTTGGCCAATGATGGATTAGAGTTTGAATATATATAGTTCAGCTTTCCTGGCCCTTGGGAAGGATAATTTTGAGCTGTGTTTCACATTGTCTTTTTTTTCTTCACATCTTTACTGTTTTACAATGTTGTGTTAGTTTCTGCTGTACAACAAAGTGAATCATCTACATGTATACATATATCCTCATATACCCTCCCTCATGAGCCTCCCTCCTACCCTCCCTATCCCACCCCACTAGGTGGTCACAAAGCACCGAGCTGATCTCCCTGTGCTGTGCAGCAGCTTCCCAGTAGCCATCCATTTTACATTTGGTATTGTATATATGTCAATGCTACATTGTCTTTAGTAGCTCCTCAGTAAGATTGCATTTTAGTTGCCCAAATCAGTAACTTGCTTGATAACACAATCTGTATTTGGCTTCCTTTCCTTACTTGTCTTTCTTCCTCTTTCCCCTGACAGTACGTCTTGAGTACAACTCTCAAACAATTTGCTTGTCCTCATATCTTTTTCATGGGGTATGCTTGTTGAGGAACTCAACTTAGGAGAGTATCAGAAGTTGTCCCCTTGATGTGAGATACTGAAATTGAAGAGCTTACCACTCAGATAGTAATAAGAACTCCATCACCAACTAGATGAATGGACAAGTTAAAATGAATTTATTATACAAGTGGAAAAAATATGATCTGGCTCTGTTTCCTGGAAGATCCCAGAGGATATTCCTTTTCCTGAAAGGATAAGGAATTCAATATTAAGGAGTGCAACAGCATTGATGAGAAGCATAGTGGTGACTGTCTCTGTAGGCTTCCATTGATGATAGAAGATGCTTGTATACAGCTTGTCTCCCTGGGGTCAATGTGGATAATAAAATTGTGGCATATTTGATGTTAGGAGGCAGGCCTTAGTCATCAGCAGCAAAGTAGATATAATTATTATGATGGGCAGCAAGGTCAGAATGCCATTCAGGGACTGACTTTTGAGGCTTCATCTTATTTGAGAGATGACAGATCTCTTATGGATGAGATAGATGGGCAGCCAGTAAGGGTATTACTAGACTTGGATCTGGGTCAGCAAACTATAGCCTGTGGGTCAAAGCCAGTCGTTTGCCTGTGGAACACAGCCATGTCCATTTGTTTACCTATTGTTTATGGCTGTTTTGTGCTACAGTGGAAAATTTAAGTAGGTTCAACAGAGACTGTATGACCTGAAAAGCCATAAAATATTTTCTGTGTGGCCCTTCTCAGAAAAAGTGTGTTGACCCCTGACCTATACAATCAAAGAAAGTCAAGAACAAGTGAGAAGAAGATTGATGCCAGCCTCTGTAATGGAAAATCACAATCCTTGTTTCCAGACCTTAGCCAATTTTCAGACTTATTGACTGAAGGAGAGGAAGAACCCTCCAGAAGGAATATACATAGAAGGCACATTCAACAGCCATTCTTCCACTCCTTTTCCTTTAATAAAATAGCATACATTGGGGAAAGGAGAAATACTCAGATATTCTGAGAGCACTAAGATACAGGTTCTGAGCTGACACTCATACCTGAAGATCCAAACATCAACTGCCCACCCTTGTAGAGGGAGATATACAGAGGCCAGTGATAAAGTCCTAGTTCACGTCCACTTCACAGATCTCCAGCATAGTCATTCCTCTGGTCCCTGAGGGCATATTCATGTTGGATAAACTTACTAGATAATGGACACTTTACATTGGTTTGTTGACCAGAACCCTTTGTCACCTACTGCTGTTAAGACAACTCTTTCTAAGCTCACAGATACATCCTCTTTGAGGTTTCCTTAAGGCCAGATGATGGAGGTGCAAAGCACCTAGTCTGAATCCTGGATGGATTGATTAATGTGTTGGTGCAAGTGAAGAAAAGACTGCTACACACTATCACCACTTGGAGTGGCCCTGGAAGACATTTGTGAGGGAAAGTCCCCCAAGTAGACAGAACTTCATTCAGTATAACTTGTCATCAAATTTATGTGAACAAAGAAGTGGTTCAAAGTACACAAATTCCTGGGAAGTGATGGATAGCTTTGCAAGTTGTTCAAGGATCTGGAAAGTGCAAGAATAGGAAATTGGAGACAAGGAGATATTCAAGAGGCATGCAGATGGATACATCTGGGAGTGGCACAAAGGTTTGTACATCTTTTTGTTTCAAAACAATTCATATTATAGCATACCAATTTCAGAGGAGCCATTAAAATCAGATGTACATAATTACTCATTTAGTATGCTAGCCAGCCTCTGTTTCTTTGCCCTAGTAGTTGCACATTTGGCTCATGAATGGAGAGGCTATGTTGGCTGGGATAATGGCTACCTATGGGCCTAATAGCTTGGATTCTCTTTCACCAAGGTTAACCTACTGCTGAATGTCTGATCAGTCAGCAATGAATTAATACTAAACCCTCATCTTTTGAGGAATCCAACCAGTCACTTGGTGTCTATTTGACTATATTGATAGCGATTCATCCATAGTGAGATTGATATGTACCCATGTATACAGTACATCAGCTAGCAGAAATGTCAGAGGGCTCACAGTGTGCTTATATTGTGAAATAACATCACCTAGGACTAAGGCATCACTATACAATTGAGGAGGTATAACAAAGGGGACATGATCATGAGATCTACAGGTAAGGAATTGTCGATCTTACAGAATCTTGGAAGGGCCTCTCAAAAGTACACATAAGGTGTCAGCTTGGGGAGGACATTTTGCAATATTAGAGTATTGTCCTTTAAGGTGCCATATATACTTTGAATCAATGGCCATTCTGTGAGATTGTGATACAAATAGCTGAACTATATGGGTCTATGAAACAAGTGGTAGTAGTAGAAGGTCTTCAACTTACCATTACTTCTATTTATCCATTTAGGGAATTTGTGCTTCCTATCCCTGCAATGTAGTCTCTACCAGACCAGCATCTTGGTTTCTGAGTGGGATACGGGAAGGGGAATGGCCTACAACTAGGGGCACAGTAAATATTCAACTAAGTTTAAAGCTAAAGCTGCCATCGGGTCACTGGGCCCAAGTGGGCAGGGGAAACACTAGCTGTGCTCCCCCCTGACCCTCTGATCAGCCTTTCTTCTTCTCCCTCCTCCCTCCTATGCCCCTAGGAACCACGTGGCTGGAGGGGGTCCCGGAAGGCAGGGGACCAGACCCGGAAGCCCAACAGGCTTCCCAGGGCTGAGTGAGTGGAGGTAACACCCTCCATGCCTCCCCTGATCCTCCGATCCCGAAGGATCCAGGCCCCTTCCCATCCACCTCTCCTCCTCTTTCCCCCTCCTCCCTCCCTCTTATGCCCCTAGGACAAATGCGGCCTGCAGGGGGCCTCGGAGGGTGGAGGACCCAGCCTGGGAGCCCCTCAGGCTTCCCAGGGCCCAATTGGGCAGTGGAAATGCTAAGCGTGCTCCCCCCTGATCGTCCCCCCAGGGGTGGGAACCTCTCCCTCCTTCCAGCTACTGCTCAGGGGCACAAGTTCTATCTGGCCTCCACTTCTCCTCCCACTTCACTCCCCCTACGTCCTACCCGGTCGCTCGGGGGTTCCTCCCATCTCCTTGGGCATTGAGGTTCTCCACCAGTGTCCAGCAGGTACCCTAGTTGTGGGGAGACCAAACTCCGCCTCTTCCCATGCCACCATCTTCCACTTCAACAAGGCTTTTCAAGGTAGATGGACGATCATTTCTAAGCTAAAGAAGAACTCTATATTCTATGTCTTCCAATCTCTGTTTCAATGAAATACAGAGAGAACAAAGCAATCTTGCAAATAATCTCTCAAGAGAGTTGGGGCTTCCCTGGTGGCGCAGTGGTTGAGAATCTGCCTGCCAATGCAGGGAACACGGGTTCGAGCCCTGGTCTGGGAAGATCCCACATGCTGCAGAGCAACTAGACCCGTGAGCCACAACTGCTGAGCCTGCGCCTCTGGAGCCTGTGCTCCGTAACAAGGGAGGCCACGATAGTGAGAGGCCCACGCACCGCGATGAAGAGTGGTCCCCGCTTGCCACAACTAGGGGAAGCCCTCACACAGAAACGAAGACCCAACACAGCAAAAATAAATAAATTAATTAATAAACTCCTACCCCCAACATCTAAAAAAAAAAAGAATGTAGGTTGGCTGGAAACATAACGTTTCAAGGCTTAATATTGATAGTGGAAAACCATTGTCTCAATAGCCCCAAGTTGCATACTGAGCCAAACTTTACACTGTTTTTTTCACCAAGAATCTTTCATTTCAAATCCCAAACTTTTTACTTCTCTGTAAAGCACTGCTCATCTGCCATGCCCCAGATGGATGGATGCTTCGAGCAGACCAATTAAAGTCTTGTGCTCAAAAAGACAAAAGAGGCAACTCATGAGTACAATTCAAAATATGATTCCTATTACAAAGGTCTTCATATTCTTATGAATAGAATATTTCTAAGACAAGCTATCTTTATTCTTGCAAACAGGGTGCCCAACTATCCCGGTTTGTCTGAGACTCAGGGTTTTCTAGAGTTGTGAGACTTTCAGTGCCACTACTGGCACAGTCCTGGGTAAATTGAGGCAATTGTTAACCCTGCCTGCAAATCTTAGCAACTCTGAGCAAAACATTATTGTGCTAATATGCTGAAAAAGTCTGTGTTTTTACTTGGCTTGCAAAAAAATGTTCTGTTCCTACAAGAGGTGAGAGATTAAAGAAGAAATGAGTGAGGGTGGCAGGGTCTTGCCATAGTTAATTTGCTTCTTACTGGTAAACATTTTAATGACCCCTCTTCCAGCCAATGCCACAAAGGCTAATTTCTGTCCAGTTATGATATGCACACCATCCTTTATTCAGCCAGTAAATTGCTTTGTTTTGTCCCCTAAGCTGCTGGTTTATGTTCTTAAATTCATTTTAAAACAGTTGCTCTATACTCATTTAGTCAACACATACCTCCTATTGTGATTTACTTATAAAATAAATACTGTTACTATGGATTTATATATTGTAGTAATGCTTGCATTTTACAATTTTTCTAATAAGTTTTATATTCCTTTCATGGTGTCTGGCTTATGGTTGTCATTGCCTGAACAACAATAGATAAATTTAGAAGGCAATTCAATTGTTTAAACTTAGCATTTTCTCCTTAATATTGCAACTGAGTATATCTTTCTTTAAAGAGTGACTATAATGCTACTACCTAATAACTATTTTGTATAAACATAATTATTTTAATATTTAGTCATATGCTTCAGCCTTTTTCTCTTTCTCTCTCTCTCTCATTCTCTTTTTATTTTCTTTTTACCTGGAACCAGTGTTGGATAGCTCAACCAGTGTCAAAATAACCTAGACACCATATAAAAGCTTCAATTCCCTACACTCCACCTAAGACCTAAGGAACCAGAATCTCTGAGGCACAGGGCAGTTTTAATAAGCCCCTTATGCACCTCAATGTTTGAGAAGCATTGGACTACTTACTTGAATAACTTGTAATAACTAGGGCCCCACCCTACACCTGGCCACAGTCACCCCAACTGCAGCCACAGTGTCTTGGTGTGTGTTAGGCTAATGAGATATGCTCTCTGATACATAGTTTATTCTTTTGCTATATGGAAGTAAAACCTAGCCTGTATAGTCAATGAGAGCTGCATATGTAGAACACAGTATTTCCACAGGCTAAAGAGTCAAGCGTTCAGAAAAGTAATTTTATTTTCTCCTACCAGAACTTAATTTCTATCTTGATCACCGATTCTATCCAGGATCAGAATCTGCAATCCATTCATTCTAGGGAAATTTAGATATTTTGCAATCATTTAGAGTTTAAAGTCAAATATAGAATGATCTCTCCTTACTTTCCTTATCCGTGAAGTTGATTCTAAGTTTAAGGGCTTATGAAAAATCTGTAGTATTGGTGGGGAGAGAACTCCACTTCTTGGTCTTGATCTGCTCTGTGCTGGTATCCAAGGAAACACACAATTGTTTGGCTTCCACATCCACTGGCATTTGTTTCAATGGCCTCTTGCCACTCAGTACAAGCTACTATTTGAGAATGCGTGTCTCCATTGAATTAAAGATTAATTTTATGTGATTCTCCTGCCTTCAGCTAAGGCTTGATTGTTTTTCTGAACCTTCCTGAGACTGAAGTAGACTGGGTCCCCATCAGATATTCTCTGCCACTGAAATCCCAGGCAGCCACCCTGATTCAATTGGCACCTACATCATTGTGACCCAGGGTATCTGCAGACCTGTCAGAGCTCATCCAGGAAGTTGGCCTCAAATATCCTCACCTTTTGTTTTCTCATATTTAAAGGGGCGTGTCTTACCTCAGCTTCAGTGCTTCCATATCAACTGCTAAGCATTCAAGCTTCAGCTTTCTTTCCTTCCAATTCTCATTTTTTCTCCCCAGCTCAGAGACATAGGATTGAAGTGAGTGGTGGGGAGAGTGCCAGAGAAAAATTGGGGTGGGTTTTGTTTTGTTCTGTTTTCCAACCTTCACCTAGATTGGGAGATTTTAAAGCCTAAAAGGCAATCATTGACCATTAGTTCTTTGCATCTTCTAACAATAACCTCCGCCTGGAGCAAGAGTGGTCTCACTTCTCATCCCCATATGCAGGAAAGTCTTGGGTTAACATTATGCACAGGTTCAAGGGGGACTGAACTGAGAAATTAAAATATTTTATAGCATCTTTTTGCACATGTAAATTAGATAGCACAGAACTAACTACTAAGAACTACTTGGTAATTTATAATAGCTAAAATCATATTTTTGGCTAAAATTACTGAGTGTTTATGCTTGAGGCTTTAGGCAAAAATGATGATATGTGTGATCTCATTTAAAACTTATAACATCCCCGTGTGATAGAAATTATTATCCCAATTTTACTGATGAGGAAACAGTTTAGGGAAATCAAATAATTTGCTCAAGAATATACTGCCAGCAAATGGTAGAGCTAAGTCTCAACTCCAAGTCTGTCTTACAGTCAAGCCTCTGTTCTTAACCCTGTAACCATCCCATTACTACCCTTCCTGCTTCCTCTCTCATTCTAGGGCTGACTTAGCATGCCCCAGCTTTTCATATGAGGGGGTGTGAGAGCAGAATGTGAAAGCAGGAATGAACATGATATGACTGTGTGACAATGATGCTAGCCACATGCAAGAACAGAATTTTCATAAAAAACATATTAACAAAAATTTAAAATAAAATAAAAGATATGTGCAAATGCAAAGCCCTATTCTTGTGTTATTAGAAATATAAATGCTCTGAAATTTTATTTAAGTTTCTTTAGCATCCATACTGCTTCTGGATTTTCCACATGAGATGCTTTCTCAGCCTAGGTCAAGCTTGCCAATGACTTTGTTGCTTTTAGCTTCCTTTTTACATTAAATGTCAATTCTTAGACCAAAAGTCCATAGTTTGATCAACATACATTTTATTGGAACATTAGTTCATCTATCCTATCTCTTAGAATTAGTCAACTTGAGCCTTAAAGATATCATGCCTTTTCCTGGCTACCTGTAAGTGTAGAAGAGCTAATTTTATCTCAACAGCTCTAATTTATTTTGTCTTATTTTAATTTTGTTTCTGCCTCAGTATTATTTGGCAAATAATCAGGAAGAGTCTGAGGTGAATAATAAAAGAGCTGAGGTACCTTGGCATAACTGTGTGGGGAAGCTTCCCACACTACAGTGTGTCTGGCTCTAGACACCATTTTATGTTTGGATTAAAGAACATTAAAAATGACTCTCTGAAGTTCTTTGGGGGGAAATCTAATGATATATTCCAGGAAAATAAACAAAATGAAATATTTATTGAAATTTCCCATATTTGTAGGATGTTATTCATGCTATGTTAACATCATGTTAAATTTGTTGATCACTAAAAAAAAAAAGAGTCAAGCACAGTATATTAAATTTATCAAAGCCAATTATATTTTGTGGATGTTCAATGATTATTAGGACTGGAGTTAAAATTTTCCCTGATTAGATAAGCTGGTGTTACATAAGGAATGACTCCATGATCAGTTATATCCAAGTGGAGTTTTATACATTCTGGGTACTTTCTTCCTCTAATCAAGAGGGCCACATTGTTTATCAGGTCCCAAAGTCTCCAGGAGACTGGCAGTTGGTATATCTAAACAATTTCTACAAGTTGGTGATACTTCACCCTAATCTACCTGGTGCTACTGGATCAGAACCCATATCATGTCCAGGAGATGCCCTGCCCCTTTCCATGGCATGATGAGGAAACTAGGGGCTTTACGAATCTCTGTCTTTCTGACTCTGCTCAGGTGGCTTTTCCCTTTCTCTAAACAAGCTACTTAATACTCTATAAATGTGAAATTGTAGGATTCATCTCGCCCCCTTGCAGGACTGGTGGCAGTCCTAAAAAGCTCAGTTTGGCTTGGCAGCAGTTAATGGTTTGAAGCCCTATATCTTGTAACACTCTGTGAAGTGTGACTTTTAACAAAGATTTTCTTGGACAGTGGTGGAGTGACGATACAGAAAAATCATTAGATTTAGAGTCATCCATTCCACAGCCATTTAATGGATGCTGCTTATGTGCTGGCCACAGAATCAGATCTTGAGTCTCTTCTTCCAAAAAGAGTTGCAGTATAGTTGGCATGGTTTTGGTTCCGGCTTAAATGAACTCTGGCAGCTTTAGAAATATTCCTTAATACTTTTGATCTGTAGTTTCTTCATCCGTAAAATGGAAATAATATTACCTTTGCCACAAGTATTTGTTTTTCAATTGAGTGAAATACTGCATGTAAATTCTTGGTACAGTGTGCAGGTAAGCAGTCAATGAGTGTGGGGATTATAGATATCTGTAAACAGCCTTGGGTTTAAATTCTAGATCTTCCTTTTATGGTCTATGCAACCTGTACCATGTTACATAGAAAGCAATTTGTTTCTTTATTAGTTACCTTTTTTTTTTTTAATTCAAAGGATGTATGTAACCAACAGAGAGTTTTCTTTGCAAGGACTGAGGGAAGCAATTTAGAGGCATAACTCTTTTAGCATTTATGAGTGATGTACGATTGTTCTCTGTCCTTTACAGATGAGAAAACTTAACCTTAATCAGAGAATTAACACCTCAGAAGAACTTCTTACCATTACACTAGACTATTGTAACTACTGAGTGAGCTAGTGTATCGCAAATCCCTAGCACAGCACTTGGAGTACAGCAGGAGCTTAAAACATATTCCCATATCCTTAACTTCTATCTAGTGATAGATTCTCAGAATGTTTTCATCCACAAGAGTTTGGTCTGTGCCCAGAGAAGCAATAAATACACATGAGGTTTGCATTGGATTTGCCTTAAATAATGAAATCTGTGACAAAAAACACTTTTACTTTGGTGTGATATTTAAATATGTGCATTTCTTTTCATGGATCAATCTTCTGAATCCTAAGCTAATGCTACATTCCTAGGAGCTTAAATATGTGCATCCTTTGAGTCAGATAAAAAATAAAGTGGCAAAATGTATTACAAAATGTATTTCAACTACATTTTCCACTGGGAAAAAGTTATAGGTAATTGCCCAGTTCTAGTTTCTCCAGGTAGTAAGTCTGTAAGCAAGAGGTTTTTAGAACAACCAGAAACAAAAATCATACTTCAGTGTCATTTCAAGTAAAGGTCCCCCCTTCCCAACACAGTAAAAAAAGGACTATATCTTACAGTAGAAGTTTTAGATGCCACTGGAGACTTTTGAAATAGTGGAGACCATATGAAGAGTGCTTTACCATAGAGTTTTTAAACACAGGTCTTCAATGGTGACCACAGCATATATAAATGGAGGATAGAGAATTAATTCATCTTAGAGTGGAGCAGAAAACTCACATCTGTTCTTTCTACAACCCAGTACACCCCATTTATTATTGTTGTTCTCTGCACTGTCAGGTCCAAGCAATTAACTTGTGCAGACTTGCTCCTGTCAGGGGAGACAGACAGTGTGTTTATCAGGGGAATATACTAGTTGTGGCTCTTTTAACATCAGAGAAAAATAAATACAATATCCCCGATGCTCTATGTAGATTAAGACACTATAAACTTACAGTCCTGGAGTACTTTTAGCACCAAAATTATACTCAGAATTTTAAGTAATAGATAACATTTCAGAGTGTTTCTTTTTTACTCCTTTAATCAGCTAAGAATAGATCATTTGGAATGGAGTCCAATACAGTTATTTTAGTTTCTTGGTGAAGGATTCATTTCTAAATATATTGGTTACCCACATCACTGATAATCTGGAAATGGATTAAAAAAAAGATTCTGTCATTGCCATTAAACATAGCAACTAATGCAGATGTATATTCATATGTGTGTTGCTCATCTGAAGTGCTATTCCATGAGTGCTGATGACCTTATAAATAAAAGATGGGGTGCTTTGGTGTGAATCCCAGGTGCTATGATCAGAAAATAGAATTTGTGACCCTATATTTTTCATAAATTTTCTGTTTTTATTTCAACTTCATTTTCTAGCTCTTCAACAGATAAAAAGTAGGTATTTCTTCCTACTCATATTGATTATAATTGGGATAAAATGAGTGAAAGAATTAAGAAGCAAATAAATGCACAGAACTTATCACTTCTTATTTTTCTTTTGGAAACACTTTTGTTCCTAGGTTTCCAGAAGACCACACACTTTTGTTTGGATCCTACCCCAGTAGTCACTCTTTCATCTCCGTGACAGAGTACACCAGGGTACCAAAAATAGATTAATCCAAAGCGCCAACCTCAGATCTTGTTTCTACCCGTTCTCGTGGCTTTAAATACTATCTATATGTTGGTGACTACCAAATTTGTTTCAAGGGCTTTAACATCTATTCCTGAATGCCAGAATTCTACAAATTTCCTGATCAACATCTCATTTAGGTGTAAATAAGCATATCACTTTTGATTTATTCAAAATTGAGCCTTTGATTCTTTCCGGTTTCAGTAATTGGACCATCCATTCAACCAGTGGTGACCTGGTAACCCTGGAGACATAGGACTCTTCTTTCCTTCATACATTTGATCCATTAGCAAAAGCTCTTCAAAAGAGATAAAAAATCCTGCTATTTCTCATTTATTTGGCTTACAGCTTATTCTCAGCCACCTCCCTCTCTCACTTGGATCTATGCAGTGTCTTCCTAGCTGGTCTCTTTACTTCCCCTTTTGTGCCCACACCCGTATAGTCTGTTTTCTTTTCCACTCAGCAGCCCAAGGGATCCTTTCAAAACATCAAATAACTCCCTGATCAAATGACTTCCCTGCTCAAATTCTCCAGTGATCTTCCATCACACTTGGGATAAAATGCAATAAATACCACATGATGTGACCCCTGCCCCATTCACCTCCCTAGAGTTTATCTCCTACCACTCTCCCCTTACCCACTTTCTCTTCTTGAGACACATTGGCATCCTTGCTTACTCCTGTCTCAGGGATTCTGAACCAGCCGTTCTTTTTGCTTAGGGTGATTTTTCTCCAGATAACTGCCTTGTTCACTTTCTTACTTTATTCATGTCTCTGTTAAAATGTCACCTGCTCAGAGAAACTTTTCCTGCCCATCTTTTTTTTTTTTTAATAAATGTATTATTTTTTTAAATTTTTGGCTGTGCTGGGTCTCTGTTGCTGTGTGTGGGCTTTCTCTAGTTGCGGCAAGCAGGGGCTACTCTTCCTTGTGGTGCACAGACTTCTCATTGCGGTGGCATCTCTTGTTGTGGAGCACGGGCTCTAGGTGCATGGGCTTCAGTAGTTGTGGCACATGGGCTCAGTAGTTGTGGCTTGCGGGCTCTAGAGCGCAGGCTCAGCAGTTGTGGCACACGGGATTAGTTGCTCTGCAGCATGTGGGATCTTCCTGGACCAGGGCTCGAACCTGTGTCCCCTGAATTGGCAGGCAGATTCTTAACCACTGTGCCACCAGGGAAGTCCCTGATCATTTAGCCTCTTAGTAGTTATCTCTGACATTATATGCTCATCTGCTCATTGACTGTATTTACATTAAAGTGTAAGAGAAGGCACTTTTATTTTATTTTATTATTTTATTTTTCTTACTATCTCAGTGTTCAGAATTGTGCCTGGTACAAAATGAGTGCTCAGTAAATATTTGTTAGGTGAAAAAATGAAAGGATGAAGCTTATATAATGGGACTATTCTAGCTGCATAAACTTTATTCAAGGTAAGGCCTCTCATAAATAAATCTGCTTTAATCAGATAACATCATTAAAAGTCAAAATTTAGTTAATATTTGATTACTAGGATTATTATCAATTAACAAATGGGAAGCAGAAAACATTCCCGGTCAAATTCTCCTACTTGTTAACCAAAAATAATTAGAGTGTTATGAAATCTCTTTTTCATTGGTGCTGTGTAGACGTACCCTGAGACTGATACCAAGTTCTATGAAGTTTTACTGCTTGAGCAGATGGTGAAACAACCTCCTGGGAATAAAATTGTCCAGGTTTCCTTTGAAGTTTTTCAAACAATAAATAAAATACTGTGTGGCGGAAAAAGATCTATATATGATGAAAAAAGAGAACAAAGTTTATTTGTAAAGCTTGGAAAACTTGTGTTCCACAGTATTAACCATTAACCCAGAATTTACTCATTGATTCCCTTCGTCAGTGCTTTCTAGTGTCTCAGATTTGAGGACATAATTTATATACCATTTTTCTCTAAGTACTGTTTTCAGCCATTCCCACCAACTCAGACTCATGTTGTGAACAATAAAGCCAGTTTATGCATGGAGAATTACCAAATGAAGCATGCCTAAGAAGGAAACCTGTCCAGAGAGATCTCAATAAACTTCATTGCTTCTTCCTCTGTACACGGCTCTGTGCCATTCAAAGCTTAGTGGGAATTAATTTGTAAAACAAATTGTATCCTGACAAGTAAAATAGATTTCAGTCTGTATGATTTGACAGAATACTGAACTGTGCATTATTTTAAAGAAATCTTAAAAAAAAAAAAAAACCCACTCCTGCCAAATAAATACTATTTCTGTCTCATCATTTCCTGCTTCTTCTATTTCAAACTTGAATGAATTTATTTAAAAAACAAAAAAAAATCCTAAATGTAAATACATATTAACAGCTTCAAAACAGAGGAAGCAAAAACTAACAGGACTGAAGTAAGAAGTGGAAAAATACCAATTATAGTAGATTAATAATAATTGATAGTAACTGATAGAAGAAGTAGATTTAAAATATCAGTGCAGCTATAGAAGACAACGTTATCAAGGAAATTGACTAACATTAATAGAACATGCTATACAACAAGAGCGGAAAACATTTTTTTCAAGTGCAAAAGAGACATTCACCAAGATGTATTCTGGGCCATAAAATAAGTATCAACAGATTTAAAAGAATTGAAATTATATAAAGTATGTTCTCTGGTCACATCAGAATTGAACTAGAATCAATAATGGAAAGATACTGGAAAGAAACCCCAAATATTTAGAAATTCACAAACTTACCCTTAATAACCCATAGATGAAAAACAACAACAACAACAAACATAAGCAAACAAAAAACCCTCTGCAATGAAAGAAAAATGAAAGAAAAAAACCCACCCAAATCTGGAGTGTAGACAGTACTTAGAGAGTAATTTATAGCATTTTATACTTATAGAAGAAAGGTCACAAATCAATGATGTAAGTTTCCAGTTTAACAAGCTAGAACAAAAGAAAATTAAATCGAGTAAGCACAAGATTAAGGGTAAGAACAGAAAACAATAAAATAGAATACATAACACAATAGAGAAAAATAATGAAGTCAAAAGCTCATTCTTTGGAAAGATGAATAAAATTGATGAAACTCTAGCCAGACTGATCAAGAAAAAAAAGATTATAAAAATTATCAATATCAGGAGTTAAAGAGGTGTTACCAATACAGATCTTATAAAATTAAGAGGATAAAAAACGCATATCATTAACAATTTTATGACACCACAGTTGACAAGTTATATGAAATGAACAAATTCCTTAGGAGAAAAAAAACAAACAAACTACCAAAGTTTATTCAGGAAGAAATAGCTCTACTTCTCCTAAAGGACTTGAAGTTGTAGTGAAAACTTCAAGTTTCTCATAAAGAAAACTCTAGGCCTATTGGGTTTTATTAGTAATTCTATTGAACTATTGAGGAATAAATAATACCACAAACTCTTCCAGAAAATAGAATATGAATAATTATTGTCCTACTCATTCCACTAAGCTAAAACCTTACATTACGGAGAAAACATCAGACCTATATCTTTCATGAGCATAGATACAAAAACTCTTGAAAAAATATTAGCAACTTGATTCCACAAAGATATAAAAATGAAAATGAATCACGACCAAGTATGATTTATGCAGGAATGCAAGGCTGGTTTATCACTGAAAAACAATCAATGCAATTCATCAGATAAACAGACTAGAAGAGAAAAAAAATTATAGGATGATTTCAGTAGCTGAAGAAAAAGCATATAACAAAATTCAACACATATTCATGATATAGAAGAGAGCACACTCCACTTCACAGAAGGCATCAAATGAAAAGCTAGTATAATAACTTAGTGGCAAAAAATGGAATGATTTCTTTCCCTAAAATTGGAAACAAAACATGGTTGTCTGCACTCACTACTTCTTTTCAGTTTTTTACTGCGGGTCTTAGGCAGCTATATAATGCAAAAAATGATAATAATAATAAAGTAAAATAAGATCAAATCACATATGTTGGGATGGATAAAGTGAAACTGTCTTTATTCACAGGACATCATTAAGGAATCGATGAAGAAGCTACTAGATTCTAAAAAGTGATTTTTATCAAGTTCCTAGGATACATAGTAAATATATATTTTAAAAATCCCCTATTTTCTATATTTTAGCATATATTAATGGGAGTGTAGCCTTATCTTGTTTTAACTTCATTCTTCAGAGAAGAAACAGTGCTTATATTGCTGCAGAACAAATAGATCTGATTATTCAGTAACCATATTTTAGTTTCTTATTGCTACTGTAATAAATTATCATAAATTTAGTCACTTAAAGCAACCTATATTTATGAGAGTTCTAGAGATCAGAAATCCAAAATCAGTTTCACTATGCTAAAATGAAGGCATTGGCAAGCCTGCATTTTTTTCTGGGGGCTGTAGGAGAAAATCTGTTTTCTTGCCTTTTCTAGCTCCTAGAGGCTGCCTACATTCCTTGGCTTATGTCCTCTTCTTCCAACTTCAAGGTCAGCTAGCTGTGTAGCATCTTTTCTTCTCTTTGACATCTGCATTTGTCTGTATATTTCCTCTTTTGGACTCTGATCCTCCTTTCTGTCGTATGATTACATTGGATCCACCCAGATAATCCAGGGTAATCCCCCCATCTCAAGATACTAATTTAAGCAAGTCTGCAAAGACCCATCTATCATGTAAGGTATTATATTCATAGTATACAGATGTATTAGGATGGGGACATCTTGGGAGGCCATTATTCATCCTATCACAGTTCACTCTCTGGTCCCTGAAGATTCATATCCATCCCACATGAAAGTACATTCACCCCATCGCAAGGTCTCAAAAGCCTCAACTCATTCAGTATCAAGTCCAAAATCTTATCTAAGTGAAACACAGCAGGACCCTCTGGTCCTTGCCCCCCATATCCTCAGCCTACATTTTGTCTGTGGAAAAACTTTGGCCAAAGAATAAGTTTAATCAGAAAAGTGAGAAAATGTAGAAGCAAAGGAAAACAGTCAAAGGAGACCAAATAATAATAGTTTAGTCCGTAAGCACAGTCAAGGACTTTTAGTTCCTCCTCAAGGGCTGTAGATAATATTCTGAGCCATATCCTGTGAGCTGCCTTGTAGATACTGAAACCTCCAGCAGGTGGAAGAAGTTAACTACATGATGACCAGGCTATGGCCATGACATAAGCTGCCACAATTCCAAGAATTGGCCTCAAGGAAATGGGAACAAATTGACCCTGGAACTGAAGATTAACTGTACTTAACACAATCAAGGTGATGCTGGTCAGACCACCGCATGACCAATTTCAAGATGACTGTCAGAGCTGACTGGGCTGTTTCTGCATGGAGCCCCCTCCCTCCGCCTGTAACGGCTCTTGCCCACTAATTGTCAGTGGGTGGAGGGAGATTTGGCCTTTGGACAGAAGTCATCTTCCCTTTTGCATGTAGAGTAGCACATTTTTGGAGATGAGTAGTTTTATAAGCCTGTTTCCTGCCTGTAGAATTTTGAGGTTCGACAGCCCTTGTTTCATTTGGTTCTCTCTCGGCCCCTTTCAGTTCAAGCTGCCAGTGTTTCTGCTGGTATAACATTCCCAGAAACGTGTGAGTCTCAAGCATATATCACAGGAGTCCACTCTATGAGGCAAGAGGCTCCTCCACAGATCTTTCCTGGATAATCGTATTTCTTACTTTGGCTTCTGCTGAGAAGATGAAGGAGATCTATGAGTCACGTGCCTAATCTCTTCAAAGAGCCTCTGTGTGATTTAACACTCTGAGCTTTTGATATTCCTTAGGTGTTAGCAAAAGGCTGGCTAGCTACACACACCCTTGGCTTTCACTCCAGAGTACATTCTCCTGACAGTGAATTTCCTAATTTTAGCTTCTTTTGCAATCTGCATAGGCCGAGAATTTCCCCCAATCATTAAGTCCTTAGTTCTTTTTTGGTTAAGTTCTTCCTTCAATTTATCTCTTTCTAGTGGCTTTTTGGAATAAGCAGCAAGAAGGAACCAAATCACACCTTCAGTACTTTAGAAATCTCAGCTAAACATCCAAGTTCATTATTTTCAAGTTCTGCTTTCCATGCAACTAAAAGACTCGATGCCACTAAGTTTTCTGCCATTATATAACAAGGATTTCTTTTCCTTCAATTTCCGATAACCTGTTTCTCATTTCCCTGTGAGCATTCACCAGAAGTGCCTTTAACATTTATGTTTATACCAACTTTTTACAAAAAACATATTTATTCTCTAAGAAAATAGCTTTCTCTACCATGCTCCTGAAACTGGGGGGGGGGGGCGGGGGGGGCGGGAGGACGACTGTGGGCTCCTGAGCATGGAAGCCTTTTTTTGTCGCCATTCTTGTAGGCAAGACTCCAGCCTCCTCCATGACCTTCCCTGAGTTCCAAAGGGTGGAATTGAACAGTTGCTAATCAAGGGAGGAGCAGTCAAGAAACCACCTGAGATTAAAGGGACCAGAGAAGCTCATCAAGATTAGGAGACCAACCACCTGAGACCCTGCACACACCCTAATCTTGTCGGAAACCCCACCCTTGGGCCATTGTTATAAAACTCCTCATCAAATCCTCCCCTGCTGTGTCCCCCTTTGCTTGGCAAGGCAATAAAGCTGTCCTTTTCTACTTCACCCAAAACTCTGTCTCCGAGACTTGACCCTGCACTGGTGCAGGGAGACCAAGCTTTTGGCATCACTCTCTCACTTTTTTCTGAGCCCTCATCTGCAGCATCTTTAATGTTCAATTTCTACCAACAGTTAATTCAAAGCAACAAAAGCAGATGCCAGACTATAGAGAAGGTGTTATACTGCTGGTTTTGAAGGTAGAGAAAGGGGTCATAGCCAAGGAACGTAGGTGTCCTCTAGAAGCTGGAAAATTCAAGGAAACAAATTCTCCCTAGGAGCCTCCAGAAGGAATATAGGCCCATTGACACCTTGATTTTAGCCCAGTGAAACTGATTTCAAATGTATGACCTCCATAACTGTAAGATAATAAATTTGTGTTGTTTTAAGTCACCAAATCTATGGTAATTTGTTATAATAGTAGTAGGCAACGAATACAGTCCATAGATGTGATTTTGTGTTCTATAATGTATTATGTTCTAACATATATTTTGCCTCTGCCAAGCCACTTAACTCTATAATTTTTCTCTTGAAGCATTCTCCTCACAGAATTTGAAGAGTGGAGAAAGAGAAAAAAATATAATAGTGATTAATAAAATAATAGCGTAGGCTCAAGGAGAAGACTGCTTGTGTTTGAATCTCAAATCTACATCCTCCCCATGTGACAGCATGATGTTACTTAATCTCTCTATGCCTTAGCGGCCTTATATGTAAAATGGCAATAATAACTATACCTACTTCATGGGCTTGGTTTTAGTTTAAATAAGATAATCTATGTAAAGTACTTAGCACAGCCTGGACACACAGTAAGCACTCAAGAAAGTTTAGGTAATATTTTCTTCTGTCTAGTACTTTTTTTTAAATTAAAAAATTCATTTAACAGGATTTTGCCATGACACATACCCCTGCATGAAATTATAAAGAAGAAAAAAGCTTACAATCCAAATGTCTAGGAGATATAATTGATTGATGTTACTAGTTGATAGGAATATATGATATTAGTACAGAGCTGTATTAGGTGAAGGAGAATGGAAAATAGGAGGCATCTCAATATGCAAAGGTGGGGTAAGGCATAGAACTCAGATGGGAAAAAGCATTCCAGGAAGACTTAAATGATGAAAATACATTTGAGAGATTTCCCATCCTTTTTCTGGTCAAAAACACAGAACAAAATTATTTCAATTCTAGGTGAATGTGTTCATGTTCTCCAAATTTATAAATATGTCCATAACATATCACAGAGTATAAGCATATATGTAACATTTACATTATCCCTTTATAACTGCTAAAGAAAGAAAGTGAACACTTATTAAGTACCAGGTACTTTAAAATTGATATCATATTTGTGACTACCTCTTTCTGAAGTAAGAATCATTGCCTCAGTGTTGCAATCGATGAAATGAAGGCACTGGGATACAGACTTGAATTCAGATCTATTGGTTTTCCATGATCCCACATTAGCATTTGCCATCTTTTTGTCAGCACTAGGATTTACTCTGAGGAATTTTTTGTCTTTCTAAACTCCAGATTATCTAGCTACAGATATCATGAACGCAATAAAAGACTAAACATCCAATTCGTGTCAAGAACTATGCTCCTTAAAATATTCAGACCTTCAGCTAGAATTTATTTAATTATAAAAAAGAGAATGAATTATGGAACACTTGCATTTGAAAATAAATCCAGATGGGAGGAAACCAGAATCGCACAATTAGAGTTCCAATGGCTCTGAACCTATACCTAGGTGTTCTCGAGTCCTCTGAAGGACTCTCTCAGCCCATGGAAACCTCTCAACCTTGACTGACTATTTAAGATCAGAAAAGAAAATCAGAGTAGGCAGTTTATTGCAAATAGAGGATAATCAGCTTTATTTTTTAATGAAAGAAACCCAGAAGTTATAAATGAAATGGAGACGCTTTATTTTTAAATGAGGCAGAAATTGGAGTGGCGCTAGCTATGGAGGTGAAACATTGAGAAGATGAAAAGTAAACAAGATGCAGGAATTGTTTTCCTGAGTGAAGACAACGTTTATGGTAAAAACACATTTTTAAATTATGCAAATAAGTAACAACTAAAAATGTCATCTATAAATATTACCATGATTTTTGTACTTCACATGCCACGCACACCATCTCTAGGTATATGAATCCTTAGACTTAACTTTCACTCTGAAGCTGTTTCCAAAACATGTCAAATACTAAGTGTCTGGGGTCCTATTAACTCATATTTTTTATGATTCCATGTGTAACTTGTTTATCAAAGAGTCTGATTTTAGTGGGGGTATAAATATGAAGTGGTTTTATTTCTTTTCTCCAATCGCTATATTTAACCATGACTTATTGTTTCTCATGTTCCTGCCACTAAACATCATCTTATAAAGATCTTTCAGTGCTTTTGCTCTGTTAGGTTCTGAAAAGCCCAGTGCAGCTTAGTCCAGGCTACAATTTCAATGTCAAATCCATTTTAAAGCTTTTTTTCTCTTTGCACTAACTCTGGATGGTATGGCATCCCATCTGTTGTGGGATGCCCAATGCCTATTGCTCACAGGATGTGCAGGTGGGTGGACTCCTTGGAAGCCCCTGATGAGGTCTCTCTGCTGCACAGGATCAGATTTAGGAGGAATATTCTAGGGTAATCTGTCCTGACCCTCTCCATAATCTCCTGCTCAGTCTTCTTTCACTGGGATCTTGTTGCACAAAAGGAGGCTTTCTTGGGCAGGTACTAGAACGATGGTACAAGTCCTGCATATCTGCTGCACCAACATTGAGGTGTGTGTTACCCCACCATTGCTCCATATTGCATCTTAAGAATTCCTTTTTTTTTCCTGATAACTAATCAGAGAGAGCAGAGCAGCAAGGCTGCTTTCTAAATGGGCAGCCCCTGTGGGAATGAGACAGCGGTTCCTTTCCGTGCAGCAGCCTTTGATCTCTGTAAATGGTTCCTCAGGAGGGACCAACCCTTGGCTTGTACATGTGATTACGGACGAAGTGCTTTCTCATCAGGGATGGGAGTTGGAGAGTTAAAAGTTGTGGACAAGTATCAACAGAAAACCATAGAAAATTGAAATTTGAGGGAAGTATGGTGTGGGAAGACCTGCCTTGGATCCAAATAGACCTAGACTGACATCCTTGGTCCTGGCCCCCCAGTATTAGGATGATCAGGTAATGCATCTTCCAGGAGACTTCATTTCTCCATGTGTAGGATGGGATTCCATGCCTAGGGAGGAGCTGATGAGATATCTCATTGTAGTGACACCTATGAAAAGGCTGAACAAAGTTCCTGGCAACAAAAATAAGTTTCTTCCAGAGTACTTCAGCCTTCCTTCACAGAGTCCTTCTAGGTGTCCTCAGCCTGCTCTCTACCCAAACTTCCCAAGGGAGCTATTCTATATCTTATTCATTTTCCTAAATATTCTATTCCGCTAACCAAAACCATCAGAGCAGAGAAAAGAACTTAGGCATTTAACTCTCAAGTCCCCATCTTGGAGCATATAAAATCATCTAATGACACACTTTTGAAATTGTTTTCCCTTCTTTTTTCAAAAGCTAATCCTATCCCCAAACCTCTCACCACCTATATATTTAATTTCTCCCTTTTTCTCAACCTATAAAACACTGAAGCTTTTCCCACCCTAAAAACAAAAGCAAAGAAGCACTAAAAAAGCAAACAAAATTTTCCTTCAATCTTTCATCCTCCTCTGGCTACATCCTACAACTTTACATCTTTTTTCAGAGAACTATCATAAAAGAGTTATTTGCACAAGATGTCTCTGGCTAACTTATCCTTTCCTCAATTTGTAGTTAGACTTCTGTTTCTCCTACAACATTGAAATGTATTATTGTCAGAGGTTTAAAAAACTTAACATTTCCGAAACTCTACTAATTCTCAACAGCCCCACTTACTCCCCACAAAAAAGGAGAAATCAATTGTCCTGTGATGTTCTTCACGGAATAGTGCTAAGACCCAACTGTCTAAGCCTAAAACCTTGGTATTACCCTCATTCCTCTTTCTCACTGATTGGCCTTCATCCATATATGCCAACACCAATCCATCAACAATTTACTTCTGAAAACTCTCAAATATACTAACTACTCTCTAATTTTTCTAACAACTATTTTAATAGCATCCTATCAGTATCTTTATCTTCCCACTTCTCAGCCTTGCCCTGCTCCTCTCTTCTTATAGACTCTATTTTTCTTATGACATAATCAAGGCATCTTAGCATGGTATCTCTTCCCCACTTAGCCTACTCTTTAACCATTAGAAACCACATTTTAGTCCCTGAATGTCACTCTCTTTTAGGCCACCAGGATTTAACACTTCATAATGCCCTGTTCTTTCTGCTTCCAATGTGATTTTGCAGCCACTCACATACGGTGGTGGAGTCTGTTTCCTCTTTCCTTAAATCTACCATGGCTTTGTGTCGCCTTAGTCAATAATTTTTTTTTGATTTTTTGAATTTTATTTTATTTTATTTTTATATAGCAGGTTCTTATTAGCTATCCATTTTATACATATTAGTGTATATATGTCAATCCCAGTCTCCTAATTCATCCAATAAAATATGACAGAAGTTTTTCAGTTCTACACCTAGGCCACAGGACACCTGTGTGTTTCAGCTCTCTCTCTCTCTCTCTCTCTCTCTCTCTCTGGGATAGTAGCAGATATTAGCAGGGTAATATCTGGAATGAATAATATCATATCTAATATATGGAATGATAATATCTGGAGTGAATCTGGCCTAGCTTGCTGGAGGGCGAGAGGCCACATGGAACACAGACTAAATAATCTTAACAGAGGCCAGCTG
Organism: Mesoplodon densirostris; assembly: GCF_025265405.1. Classification (NCBI taxonomy): domain Eukaryota; kingdom Metazoa; phylum Chordata; class Mammalia; order Artiodactyla; family Ziphiidae; genus Mesoplodon; species Mesoplodon densirostris. The sequence goes on along the minus strand of NC_082671.1, from coordinate 105,187,260 downwards.
GCTGATTTACCACCTAAAGAGAGTTGCACAGAGACTTAATAAGCTGACTCTGGCCCAGATCAATAGAAATGATCACCCGACCCATAAAGCTACATGAATACTTTTTGTTTTTAACCACTAAATTTTGTAGCGGTTTGTTTGCTGGAATAGCTAATAGATGCACCATGTCAGATTCATATTGGTGCTGAAAATCATCTAACAGAAGAGTGTATATTCCATATAACAAAGATCTTTTATTTAACCTTTGTGTACTAATGATATTTTTTTAAAACCACTTTATTGAGGTATGATTGATATACAATAAGCTGTACATATATAACTTATACAACTCGATGAGTTTGGAAATGATGACTATACATTTGTAAAACTATCACCACAATCTATGTTACAAACATATCCATTACCTCCAAAAGTTTCCTTCTGCCCTTTCTGTTTATTATTATTATGTAATAAGAACACAATAGAAGATCTATCCTCATAGCCAATTTTTGCATATACAATACAGTATTATTACCTATATGCATTATGATATTTTCTTGACAAATGTTTTCCACTTCTAAAGTCTAATTATTTTTTATCACTTAAAAATACAACTTTTGGGTCCATATTACCTTCTGTTTTCATTAAGTTTGTGGTAGAATCTTGTCCATTATTTCTTCTATTTATCCTACAGTTAAAACCATTTGTTTAGCATTAGAATGATTTCTCATCCTGACAAATATGTTTTTGCACACCTATGTTCATGGCAGCACTATTCACAATAGCCAAGACTTGGAAACAACCTAAATGTCCATTGACAGATGAATGGATAAAGAAGATGTGATACATATATACAATGGAATATTACTCAGCCATAAAAAAGAATGAAATAATGCCATTTACAGCAATATGGTTGAAGCTAGAGATTATCATACTAAGTGAAGTAAGTCAGAAAGAGAAAGAAAAATGTCTTATGATATCCCTTACATGTGGAATCTAAAGTATGACACAAATGAACTTATCTATGAAACAGAAACAGACTCAAAGACATAGAGAATAGACTTGTGATTGCCAAGGGGAAAAGGAGGTAGCAGAGGGATGGAGTGGGACTTTAGGATTAACAGATGCAAACTATTATATATAGAATAGATAAACAATAAGGTCCTATTCAATATCCTGTGACAAACCATAATGGAAAAGAATATAAAAAAGAATGTATATATATATATATATATATATATATATATATATGTATAACTGAATCACTTTGTTGTACAGCAGAAGTTAACATAACATTGTAAATCAACTATAGTCAATAAAAAAGACAAATATAATATTTTGCCTCTGATTTTAATCATTCTCTTTTCTGTTATAAAGGCTATCATCAGCTTTCCACACTGGACACTTTATGCTTTGCTAAGCTTCTAAAATGTGCTCAAATTCTTGCCTTGTATTTCTTATCTTGTATACTTCACAGATCTTATTTCTATTTATTTTACTTTGCTGATGTCATGGTAAACAACATTATAAGTCAATTCTGTCTTTCCTTTTCCCTGATCCCTTCCCCTATATACTCAACACACATTATTCCATTCTCTCTGAATCTGCTGGCTAAGAGACCAAATCTTTTTCTAATGCCTTTTGAAAAATGTGTCTTCAATGAAAATATTTATCCTATACAGAATGCCTAAGATCTGATTTGTATCTTTTAGCTATATTAGTCCTCCTGGGAATTTTGTATGAATTGTATTATCTGAACACTTACTTGCAGCTACATAACTCAGATTCTATTTCCTCATACATTTTCATGACTCTGCTTTAAGGCTCACACTCAATCTCTAAAAAGAAAAGCTACATTACACAGCTAAACTTGTACATGCGGAGTCAGGTTCATAAGAATTAAAGAGCTTGGTCACATTGATAATACACAACATAAAGTAGGAAAAAAAACCTGTGGGACATAATGGTCTAAGTTGTCATTCCCTATTAAATTTTGTTCTTATTTTTCCCTTGCTGAAGGTACCATTAGGTGCAGTACAAGTCGTATTTATTAGCCATCACACACCAAAAAACACTAAGGACTCATAGGCTATTATCTATAGTATCCAGAAAAATTAGATAGTATAATCAGCTATTCTTCAGGTAATGCTATACTAAGAGATTAGGCACCCAAGAGGACAGTTTGGATTCTACAAAATGTATAAGAACCTATAGAAGAATGTTGAAAAGAACAAAGGTTCTGGGGACAATTACAGTGGCTCCTGTTGCCAAGGAGATTCTAGGAATAATTGTTATTGTAACATCTTTTCAACGGGAGGAATAATGTCATGTGTTTGGGGTCTCAGAGGCTGCGGAAGAGGTAACTTGCTCCTGATTACCAGGAAGGTACTATGGGGATTTCAGATGAAAAAAGACTAGCAGAGGTTCCGACTCTTTTTAGGTGATGGGAATCTCAACAAAGATCTTATAAGCATGGCTTTCAGTTGCATTCTCGTGGGAGTAAAGGAAGTAGATGATTGCTGAATGGACTTCATGATTCTCACATAAGAATTGCTCTTACAACTTACTTTTTTGTGTATTAAATTATTATAAATACAATTATTTATTTTGAGAATGCAGCAGAGTTGAAAAATATGTTTGACTTATCTGCTTCCACCTCTTCACATTTATCCTCTGATTGTCTGAATCCTTCCAATCCCCTTCTCTTCTACTTTCCCATCGACAGTAGGATACTCTTGACCTATGTCTCTTCCCTTTTCCCTTCTTAGTCTAATGGGTGTGAGAGTGAATCTACTTCTCTGTCAGGGAGGATGCTGTAATTTTATCAAGAGTCTTATGAGAAAATTTCTTCACCCAAAGAAATGACAAGTTTGGTGATGGGAAAGGAGGGCTTTGAGCAGTGTCATGCAAGTGGGTGATTTTGTTGTTGTTGACAAGTGAGGCCTTGAGATGTCTCTCAAATTATACCCCATTGAAGCAGTTGCTGCATCTCGATCAGCTTGGCATTGCTTCTACAATGTCTCCAGGTGAATTTATCCCAGAGATGTACAACAGAAGTCTTTGGGCTTCAGAGAATGTTAGGTCATAATGATGACCTAGAACTTAGTATATACTATGATGTAATTTAAAACCTAATAAAAATAACTCTAAAAGGCATATTCAAGACTAAACAGAAAACATATAGGACATTTTAAACATATGAAGTGATTCAGTGGCATGAATTAGACCAGTCACAGGTTTTTCCCAAAACTAAAATAATATCAAATAAAGTGAAATATGACCTGTGCTGCCTTAATTTTATAAAGTGACTTTACATCTAACAGAACAGTGTGATTTAGGGGCTGGAGTTTGGCAGAACGGCTTTTTAAAGCACTGGGATAAACTGTTGGGTTAACAGTAGTTCACATGCAATATTCAGAAGACCTTGCTGCTTCTTGAATGGTAACTTATTCTGTTCCCCTGGCCTCTATGTTTTTGGCATGTTAAAATGTGTTAATTATCATTTATTTTCACTTTCTTGAGACTTGACAATAATACCTAAATTCTAGGGAAGAACCAAATTTACAGTACACTTATTTATACAGGCATAAGGTTTCTGTTAATATGGTTCATCATTTTGACTTCAATCTAAAATTATTCTTACTTGAAAAACTAGTTAAGTATCATTTCATCCCTCTCATCCTTATAACAGAGTTACATGTATAAAAGCCATGTTATATCACTAGGAAATTTGAATGCTTAAGAGTTAGTAGGTTCTGCTACTGGTGTTAAAACAGGACCCAGGAAATTAACTATATTGTTAAAATGCATCAGTGATTAAAGTAAACATCTAAGTGATAGTATTTATAGGTCCTGCTGATGAGTTTAAGAGTGTTTGAAATATTCATGTTTAACCTGTGTTATTAACTAAAGTTTACTAGATATAAGTCTCATAGAATCATTCTTTTCAATCACTGTGCTCTATAACAAGGCTTCATTATGTGTCAATTAAAATAGCTTCATTCTTCATATCACAATTATTTTCAATTACATTCCACTTTAAGAAAACTAATATAGAGTAAGGGGTAATCCAACTCAGGCACTGAATGCAGGGTGGGCGTGTGTGTGCGAAGTCCAAGGCTGGGCCTGAGCCCTCAGCCTCTGAACTACCCATGGGTCAGCTGCACAAAGGTAGCCATGCCGAGCAGCCGTGTGGCTGACAGTGTCTTGGTGCTCCGGCCTGGTGTCAGGCCTGAGCTTCTGAGGTGGGACAGCCGAGTCCAGGACATTGGACCACGCGGCCCCACATAATATCAATCAGCAAGAGCTCTCCCAGAGATCTCTGTCTCAACTCTAAGACCCAGCTCCACTCAACGGCCAGCAAACTCCAGTGCTGGATGCCCCATGCAAAACAATTAGCAAGACAAGAACACAACCCCACCCATTAGCAGAGGGGCTGCTTAAAATCATACCAAGTTCACAGACACCGCAACACACACCACTGAACGCAGCCCTGCCCACCAGAAAGACAAGATACAGCCCCACCCACTAGAACACAGGCACCAGTCCCCTCCACCAGGAAGCCTACACAACCCACTGAACCAACCTTACTCACTGGGGGCAGACACCAAAAACAATGGGAACTATGAACCTGCAGCCTGCAAAAAGGAGACCCCAAACACAGTAAGTTAAGCAAAATGAGAAGACAGAGAAATATGCAGGAGATAAAGGAGAAAGGTTAAAACCCACCAGAACAAACAAATGAAGAGGAAATAGGCAGTCTACCTGAAAAAGAATTCAGAGTATTGATAGTAAAGATGATCCAAAATCTTGAAAATAGAATGGAGAAAATACAAGAAACGTTTAACAAGGACCTAGAAGAACTAAAGAGCCAACAAACAATGATGAACAACACAATAAATGAAATTAAAAATTCTCTAGAAAGAATCAATAGCAGAATACCTGAGGCAGAAGAATAGATAATTGACCTGGAAGATAAAATAGTGGAAATAACTACTGTAGAGCAGAATAAAGAAAAAAGAATGAAAAGAATTGAGGACAGTCTCAGAGACCTCTGGGACAACAATAAATGCACCAACATTCGAATTATAGGGGTCCCAGGAGAAGAGAAAAAGAAAGGAACTGAGAAAATATTTGAAGAGATTATAGTTGAAAACTTCCCTAATATGGGAAAGGAAATAGTCAAGTCCAGGAAGTGCACAGAGTCCCATACAGAATAAATCCAAGGAGAAATATGCCAAGACACATAGTAATCAAACTATCAAAAATTAAATACAAAGAAAAAATATTAAAAGCAGAAAGGGAAAAGCAACAAAAAACATACGAGGGAATCCCCATAAGTTTAACAGTTGAACTTTCAGCAGAAATTCTGCAAGCCAGAAGGGAGTGGCAGGACATATTTAAGGTGATGAAGGAGAAAAACCTACAGCAAGATTGCTCTACCCAGCAAGGATCTCATTCAGATTCAACAGAGAAATTAAAACCTTTACAGACAAGCAAAAGCTAAAAGAATTCCGCACTACCAAACCAGCTTTAAAACAAATGCTAAAGGAACTTCTCTAGGCAGGAAACACAAGAGAAGGAAAAGACATACAAAAAAAACCCCTAAAACAATTAAGAAAATGGTAATAGGAACATACATATCAATAATTACCTTAAATGTAAATGGATTAAATGATCCAAGCAAAAGACATAGACTGACTGAATGGATACAAAAACAAGACATGTATATATGCTGTCTACAAGAGACCAACTTCAGACCTAGAGACACATACAGACTGAAAGTAAGGGGATGGAAAAAGATGTTCCATGCAAATGGAAATTAAAAGAAAGCTGGAGTAGCAATTATCATATCAGACAAAATAGACTTTAAAGTAAATACTATTATAAGAGACAAAGAAGGACACTACATAGTGATCAAGGGATCAATTGAAGAAGAAGATATAATAACAATTGTAAAATATTTATGCACCCAACATAGGAGCACCTCAATGCATACCGCAAATGCTAACAACCATAAAAGGGGAAATCAACAATAACACAGTAATAGTAGGGGACTTTAATACCCCACTTTAATCAATGGACAGATCAACCAAAGTGAAAATAAATAAATAAACACAAGCTTTAAATGACACATTAAACAAGATGGCCTTAATTGAAATTTCTAGGACATTCCATCCCCAAACAAAAGAATACACTTTCTTCTTAAGTGTTCATGGAACATTCCCAGGATAGATCATATCTTGGGTCACAAATCAAGCCTTGGTAAATTTAAGAAAATTGAAATCGTATCATGTATCTTTTCCAACCACAACACTATGAGACTAGATATCAACTACAAGAAAAAAATCTCTATAAAATACAAAAACATGGAGGCTAAACAGTACATACTAAATAACCAAGAGATCACTGAAGACATCAAAGAGGAAATCAAAAAATACCCAGAAAAAATGACAATAAAAACACAACGACCAAAACCTATGTGATGCAGCAAAAGAAGTTCTAAGAGGGAAGTTTATAGCAATACAATCCTACCTCAAGAAAAAAGAAACATCTCAAATAAACAACCTAACCTTACACCTAAAGCAATTAGAGAAAGAAAAACAAAACAAAAAAAAAAAACTCCCAAAGTTAGCAGAAGGAAAGAAATGATAAAAATCAGATCAGAAATAAATGAAAAAGAAATGAAGGAAACGATAGCAGAGATCAATAAAACTAAAAGCTGGTTCCTTGAGAAGATAAACAAAATTGATAAACCATTAGCCAGACTCATCAAGAAAAAAAGGGAGAAGACTCAAATCAATAGAATTAGAAATGAAAAAGGAGAAGTAACAACTGACACTGCTGAAATACAATGATCATGAGAGATTACTACAAGCAACTCTATGCCAATAAAATGGACAACCTGGAAGAAATGGACAAATTCTGAGAAATGCACAACCTTCTTAGACTGAACCAGGAAGGAATAAAAAATATAAACAGACCAATCACAAGTAATGAAATTGAAACTGTGATTAAAAATCTTCCAACAGACAAAAGCCCAGGACCAGATGGCTTCACAGGCGAATTCTATCAAACATTTAGAGAAGAGCTAACATCTATCCTTCTCAAACTCTTCCAAAATATAGCAGAGGGAGAAACACTCCCAAACTCATTCTATGAGGCCACCATCACCTTGATACCAAAACCAGAAAGATGTCACAAAAAAAGAAAACTACAGACCAGTATCACTGATGAACACAGATGCAAAAATCCTCAACAAAATACTAGCAAACAGAATCCAACAGCACATTAAAAGGATCATACATCATGATCAAGTGGGGTTTATCCCAGTAATGCAAGGATTCTTCAATATATGCAAAGCAATCAATGTGATACACCATATTAACAAACTGAAGGATAAAAACTATATGATCATCTCAATAGATGCAGAAAAAGCTTTCAACAAAATTTAACACCTATTTATGATAAAAACCCTCCAGAAAGTAGGCATAGAGGGAACTTACCTCAACATAATAAAGGCCATATAGGACAAACCCACAGCCAAGATCATTCTAGATGGTGAAAAACTGAAACCATTTCCTCTAAAATCAAGAACAAGACAAGGATGCTCACTCTCACCACTATTATTCAACATAGTTTTGCAAGTTTTAGCCATAGCAATCAGAGAAGATAAAGAAATAAAAGGAATCCAAATTGGAAAAGAAGTAAAGCTGTCACTGTTTGCAGAGGACATGATACTATACAGAGAATCCTAAAGATGCTACCAGAAAACTACTAGAGCTAATCAATGAATTTGGTAAAGTAGCAGGACACAAAATTAAGGCACAGAAATCTCTTTCATTCCTATACATTAATGATGAAAAATCTGAAAGAGAAATTAAGGAAACATTCCCATTTACCATGGCAACAAAAAGAATAAAATACCTAGGAATAAACCTACCTAAGGAGACAAAAGACCTGTATGCAGAAAACTATAAGACACTGATGAAAGAAATTAAAGATGATACCAAGAGATGGAGAGATATACCACGTTCTTGGATTGGAAGAATCAACATTGTGAAAATGACAATACTACCCAAAGCAATCTACAGATTCAATGCAATCCCTATCAAACTACCAATGGCATTTTTCACAGAACTAGAACAAAAAAATTCACAATATTTATAGAAACACAAAAGACCCCAAATAGCTAAAGCAATCCTGAGAAAGAAAAATGGAGCTGGAGGAATCAGGTTTCCAGACTTTGGACTATACTACAAAGCCACAGTAATCAAGACAGTATGGTACTGGCACAAAAAAAGAAATATAGATCAATGGAACAGGATAGAAAACCCAGAGATAAACCCACACACCTAAGGTCACCTTATCTTTGGAGGCAAGAATATACAATGGTGAAAAGACAGCCTCTTCAATAATTGGTGCTGGGAAAACTGGACAGCTACATGTAAAAGAATGAAATTAGAACACTCCTTCACACCATACACAAAAATAAACTGAAAATGGATTAAAGAGCTACATGTAAGGCCAGATACTATCAAACTCTTAGAGGATAAAATAGGAAGAACACTCTTTGACATAAATCACAGTAAGATCTTTTTTGACCCACCTCCTAGAGTAATGGAAATAAAAACAAAATAAACAAATGGGACCTAATGATACTTAAAAGCTTTTGCACAGTAAAGGAAACCATAAACAACATGAAAAGACAACCCTCAGAATGGGAGAAAATATTTGAAAACAAAGCAGCTGCCAAGGATTAATCTCCAAAATATAAAAGCAGCTCAATATCAAAAAGACAAACAACTCAATCCAAAAATGGGCAGAAAATCTAAATAGACATTTTTCCAAAGAAGATATACAGATTGCCAACAAACACATGAAAGGTTGCTCAACATCACTAACCATTAGAGAGATGCAAATCAAAACTACTATGAGGTATCACCCCACACCAGTCAGAATGGCCATCCTCAAAAAACCTATAAACAATAAATGCTGGAGAGGGTGTGGAGAAAAGGGAACCCTCTTGCACTCTTGGTGGGAATGTAAAATGATATAGCCACTGTGGCAAACAGTACGGAGGTTCTTTAAAAAACTAAACATATAACTACTATTTGACCCAGTAATCCCACTACTGGGTATATACCCTGAGAAAATCATAATTCAGAAAGAGACATGGATCACAATGTTCATTGCAGCACTATTTACAACAGCAAGGACATGCAAGCAACCTAAGTGTCCATCTACAGACAAATGGATAAAGAAGATGTGGCACATATATACAATGGAATATTACTCAGCCATAAAAAGAAACGAAATTGAGTTATTTGTAGTGAGGTATATGGACCTAGAGACTGTCATACAGTGTGAAGTAAGTCAGAAAGAGAAAAACAAATACCATATGCTAACACATATATATGGAATCTAAAAAAAAAATGGTTCTGATTAACCTAGGGGCAGGACAGAAATAAAGACACAGAGATAGAGAATGGACTTGCGGACACGGGGAAGTGGAAGGGTAAGTTGGGATGAAATGAGAGAGTAGCATTGACAAATATACACTACCAAATGCAGACTAGATAGGTAGTGGGAAGCAGCTGCATCGCATGGGGTGATTAGCTCGGTGCTTCGTGACCACCTAGAAGGGTGGGATAGGGAGGGTGGGAGCCAGACGCAAAAGAGAGGGGATATGGGGGTATATGTATACACATAGCTGACTCACTTTGTTATAAAGCAGAAACTAACACAACATTGTAAAGCAATTATACTGCAATAAAGATGTTAAAAAATAAAAAAGAAAGCTAATATAAACATATAAATTTCAGGATAGTTGTTCACATTTCAAAAAGCTATTTCATAAAAAGATCCATGATCACATTCTTTGAAATAACATTCTCTCTCAGCACATCTAAGTGCTGGTTTACACATCATTAACTACTTGACAGAGAGGAAATGGTTGTGAACAGAAGAGAGAAATTTCAAACTAATGTAATGGAGTCACTGATAATTGTATATAAAAACAAATATCACCTGAAATTTATAAAGTAAGTCAATGAGGAAATATGTTTTTATTATCTGAACAATTTTAAAACCACATCTATGGTATAAAGTGAAATATTTATTAAAATAATTTAATGGAGGCAGGTTTTGAAAATTCCTTTGGTATCCTTAAGTCAGCACAAAAAGTGACTATAATTTTTTCGTTGTATAATTGTCAGCAGCATTAAATTCAGAGGTGTGTGTTGTTATAGATGCCTATGGCAACTTAATACTTCTATAATCACAGGGCTGGGAAACACAGATCGATAGCACACAGTGGCTGTAATCAACATGCAGATTAATGAACAGGGCCATATCCATTGGGGAACGCTAGAACAAAGACCAGTTGAGCATTTTAATTGCTAAGTTGCTGCTAAGTCTCAATTCCCAATCAGTCTCCATCCATTATGACCATTGATGCAGAGCAGACATTAAGAGGAAAACAGTAACATAATGATTCATAAGTGCTAGGGTGCAAGTGAATGGTTAGCTCTGGGAAAATCATGGCTGTGATTATTTCATGGCTCAACCTACCTAAAAGATCTGGCACATTATTTCTAATTTTCATTGTTCCCTGGACCTGACCAGCCTATATTTAATAATTTGGTTTTAATGGAACTAACAGCACAGCAAAAGGTTAGTTGAACACTTTTTTCCCTAGTTCTCTCAACATAGGTTTGAATTGTTCCTTAACTAAATTATTTAACTTAGAAAAATCACAGTCAGAGAAATTAAAAATGAAAAAGACTCATGAAATCATCTGAAATATTACCAACTTGTGAGGGCAAAATTTTCCCACAGTATGATCATGTATCATTTGTGGAGTTACAGCTAGATGCATTCAGTGGCTACTGTCTTTATTTTCATTAACATTGACAGCTCTGTTCACATCTTGGGGTTTTAAATAAATCTCACAGAAGTTGACCAACATGCAATCCATGGAATGTTTCTCCATCTGGGAGGAAATTTCTCATCACTACTTTGGCAGGCATAAAAATGATTATGTGGTAGGTACAGCACTGTACTGGAGAATTTACATGGACTCCTCTAATCCTTTCAACAACCTTTTGACATAAATAACATTATCATTTCTTTTATAAGTGAAACAACTAAAGTTTGGTGATTTTCCCAAGTCACACTTCCCAGGAGCAGTGAAGCTAGGTTACAAACACTTCCTTTTGACTCTATAAAATTTTGCCATTTCCTCTACAATCTTTTTTTTAAAATTAATTTTTATTGGAGTATAGTTGCTTTGCAATGTTGTGTTAGTTTCTACTGTACAGCAAGAAGAATCAGCTATACATATACATATATCCCCTCTTTTTTGGATTTCCTTCCCATTTAGGTCACCACAGTGCATTAAGTAGAGTTCCCTGTGCTATACAGTATGTTCTCATTAGTTTCCTATTTTATACATAGTTCAATAGTGTATCTATGTCAATCCCAATCTCTCAATTCCTCCCACTCCCGCGTTCCCCCTTGGTGTCCATACATTTGTTCTCTATGTCTGTGTCTGTATTTCTGCTTTGCAAATAAGATCATCTATACCATTTTTCTAGATTCCACATATATGCGTTAATATACAATATTTGTTTTTCTCTTTCTGACTTATTTTGCTCTGTATGACACTCTCTAGGTCCATCCACGTCTCTACAAATGACTCAATTTGGTTCCTTTTTATAGCTGAGTCCTTTATAATCTTGCTAGATCCTAGACACTAAGTCTGGGCTGACTTCTCCTGAGCATTCTTATTAATCAATGAATATAGAAACCTTTAGTATTCTTACAGAATATACACATACCGAGTATCAACCTACTGTCTTTCGGGTGATGTTAGATGCGGGAACCTTTCACTCCCACGAAGCCCTCCCTTCAGCCTTATTTTAGTTTACACCCCCTGAATATCTGTTTCTTTACTGGCTGGACTTTCCAACAAGTCACTGCAGCTGCATGGCCTCAGTCGAATGGACTCTGCTTAGGAAGTTAGACCATGTCATTAAGTCAGGATTCGGGCAAATTATATCTTAATTTATATGAGTTTTCCCTTTTACAAAATCCTTCCTATAATTAAAAAAGAATTTGACTATTACCGCAGCCTTGTCAAGTGGCTAGTACAGGTATTAATTAATTGACTAATTAATTTTATTGAGATTCAATTTGCAAATTTTGAAGCTGAAAATCACAATACCAAAATAAATGTTTTTAATCATGTTGTATTTTTTTGGTATCTCTCCTCTGAGAGGGATAGTAATCTATGGTTCAGTGGAATATGTATTTTAGAAGATATCAAGAGTTAGCATGTGAAGTGGGTAGAATATGCAGCCAGTGGTATTACTCCCAACATTCTACAAAAATACCAATTCTGTGGAATGTAGAATAGTATGAGAAATCCACTATGGACATGTGGCAGGCAGGAAGGAACTCTGGTTATAAGCACACCTAGTCAGCAGTGAACCATTAAAATTTATGCTATTAGAATTATTCTGTTGGCTGCACAGGTATTTTATAAGATACATAATTTATGTTTATGGTACTTATGTTTATGTTTAGTAACACATACAAATACACACATATAAATGCTGATCAAAACTGACAATGGGGAGAGCAAGTAGCCAATATATCAACTATCTTCTTAGATCACGAGAGCAAAAATAGTACTGCAAAAAGATAGGACTGTAAGTGCAGGTTCATAAACCTTTCCCTTTCTAAAACAAAACTGAAGATTTTAAAGCCAGGGGAAATTCCTTAACCTCAAAATTAGAGAATTTTTGTTTTCTTTCACTTAATAGTGTTTGGACAACAGTACTCTTTGGACGACACTACAGTTTGCAACAAAATGAAGGTAGAATCTAGGCATTATCATGGACCCTTCCACAAACACCACCACCTGTATGAAAAACATGTAAAACACACTTTTCAAAAAAGTGCTTTCCTGTTTGAGCAAATGTAGGATTAAGTGATTGTGGGGCATAGGTACAGGCAAGAGAAAGGAGGGAAGAGTCTGCTCCAAAACTGCTTTCCCGAGGGCATACGAATGTCATGCTGACAGTTCAGTGGGGGCGCTTCAAGGGGCTGCATGGAGCCAGAGCTTTCCATTGGTTCCTTTTCTTTCTGCCTTCACTCTCTAATGAAGCATTCATTCAAATAAAGGAGAAAATACCCCTTTACCTGGAAGGGCAATATGTAGTATAAAGGGCTGTACCTGTTTTCTAGGGCTGCCATAACAAATTATCACAAACTGGATGGCTTAAAACAAACAAAAAATTATTCTGTCGCAGTTCTGGAAGGCAGAAGTCTAAAATCAAGGTATTGGCAGGCAGGGCTGCACTCTCTCGGAAGGCTCTAGGGGAGAATCCTTCTTTGTCTTTTCTAGCTTCCGGTGGCTCTAAGTATCTTTGGATGTAGCTGTTTAACTCCAATCCTTGCCTCCATCTTCACATGGCCTTTTGCTCCCCCTTTCTGTGTGTCTCTCCTCTGTGTCTCTTAAGATGTCTGTCATTGGATTTGGGGCCCACCCAGATAATCCAAGATGATCTCATTTTGAGATTCCCTAACTTAGTTACATCTGCAAAGACCCCTTTTCCAAGGTTCATAGGCATATCTTTTTGGAGGCCACCACTGAACCCACTCTAAAAGCACAAGGCAGAAGAGTGAAAAAGAACTTTCTGAAGGTATTTTTACAACTAAAGACCAACAGCAACAAATTGCCAGGACAAAAATATGTATCCATGTCAGATTAAAAGAATCCACATCTTTCAAAATGAACTTATCAGTGAAGTGCTCAGTTTGTCCCAAGACAGGAATCAGATTGATAAGGTAATTTAGTTGGGCAGCATTTGCTCCCAATACAATAGACAAAGCATAATGCTTAGTTAGAATTTTAAGAAATATAGAGGGCCAAAAAAAAAAGCAGATATAAAATTCCATCACTGTGGCTGCCAGTGGTCTTAGCTTCCTCTCCTCCTCCTTCAGGTTACTGAATAGGTAAAACCTAAAGGGCCAGAAGTCCAACTCAAGGTTGAAGGGGAAGAGAAAAAAGTGATGCTCAGGGCAGAACAGGGCATGTAAGAACGTGGAATATATCTACTCTATTTTGAGTTAATTGCAGATGTTTATAAATTTGTCCACATTTGGAGCTATGTAAACAAAAACCCCAATACTGAGTCTCTTAAAAAACACTGCAACACAAAGAAGGAAAGCAACATAGCCAGCAAAATAAAAACATAACTAATGTGAGAAGAACACGTACCTCCGGAATTGTTTTCTTTAATTCGATTCATTCAATTCAACAAATATGTACTGAGGGCCTCATTTGTGACAGGCATGCAGTGATGACTGGGATGAGAGCGGTGAAAAAAAGCAAAGAATCCTTATGAATTCAAACAGGGAAGTTAGATAATAAATAAGAATAGAGTAGGTTTGGCAGAAATAGAGGCTAAAAAGAAAAAATAAAACAGAAGAGGAGAGAGTGACTGCAATTTGAGGTGGGACAGTCAAGACAGATAAGAAGAGGCTCACACTCTCAATGGACTGAGTGAAAGAAGAAATGAAAGTTTGGATAAGGTGAAAAAAAAGAGTTAAGAGAACTAAGGTAAAACCTAAAAGGGCAAATAAAAAGACATTAAATCATTTATAATACAATTAAGCATAGTAAACTGCTAAATGAATTACAAGCTGATTAAGGAAGGTACAGAGAGGTTGAAAAAATAATCCAGAATGAGAGGAAATTCATAGTGTTGAAAATATAAAAGAGAAGAGCAAAAACATTCAGCACATGCGTGTGGTTGCAACTAGTGGATGCTAACTGGCCTGAAATTAACTCCTAAGCTTCCCCCCAGCTTCCCAGCTTTAAGGTTCTTTGTGGCAATGAGCCCTTGAACCAGTGTGGCAGCTGAACTTCAGCATGAAAAACGTGATCCTTCAAGACTTACTTACATGTACATATGCAACCTCCCTGCTCTACTCTATCCCTAACTGAAGTAAAGCTCCTGCAGGACACTCTAGAGATCTATATACATTTGACATTACTTCATGGTAAGATTGGGATCTTCCATATCTTTACCCTCAAAACAGAGCATGAATCAGAATAAGTGTTAGGATAAGTCCTGAATGAAGTTAGAACTATAAGATATGTCCAATAGTGGATGAAGAAGGTAATACTTTGATTTTTATTTCAGAGCATATGCTCATACACAACTTTATTTTAAAGGCAGTATTGCATACTTACTAAATGCCTCACCTCTGCCGTGAGAAGATTGCCTCAAATCCCCAGTCTACCTCTTACTAGACGCCTAACTTTGAGCAAATTAATTTACCATCTGTTCCTCAGTTTATCGATAAATCAGTTGTTCGTGAGGGACCTGGCATATAACAAGCACATCATAAATAAAAATTCTGAGAGCCACCTAGTATTTTTGTCTTAAAATGAGAAAAGAGGCTCAGAGAGGTTGGGTGACCTGCTAAATGCCATTCAAAGAGTAGGTTCAAAGCAAGGACTAGAATTCAGGTGCTCAGGTGTCTAGTTTAGCTTTCTTTGCACATTATGAGGAAGGTAGAGAAGAAAAAGGAATCAGTAGTGATCATAATAGTTCATATGGGGCTTCCCTGGTGGCGCAGTGGTTGAGAGTCCGCCTGCCGATGCAGGGGACGTGGGTTCGTGCCCCGGTCTGGGAAGATCCCGCATGCCGCGGAGCGGCTGGGCCCGTGAGCCATGGCCGCTGAGCCTGCGCGTCCGGAGCCTGTGCTCCACAACGGGAGAGGCCACAGCAGTGAGAGGCCTGCGTACCGCAAAAAAATAAAATAAAATAATTTCCTATGTGCAGCAAGGACAGAATCTTGGTTTTTAAATGTCATCGAGGGATTAGGAGGAATAGACACTTAGGGGGAAAGGATGAGAAAGGTAATGAGTTCAGTTTCGGGAAAGTTGAACTGGAAAAGCTGCCATGAGACAGTAATGCAGATGACCATGTCATGCTCAATGGCTTTTTATTGTGCTAACAATAAAATCTAAAGCCCTCTCAATGGCCTACAAAATTTTGTATTAACTGTGTTATACCTGTGTATATTGTGTTATATGTTCCTTCTTTGACCTTCTTTCTCCCTTCCTTATACACCTCTGTCTTTCTTACAATTCTAGGATTATGCCAAGACTGTTTTTGTTACAGTCTGTGCACAAGCAGCTCTCTCTTCCTAGAATTTTCTTCCCTCTAATGTTTGTATAGTTTTCCCCTCATCTTAAGCAGATTCTCTTCAAAGACCATCTCCTCAGGGAGATCTTCCATTATAACGTCTCTATTAGAGCCACCTTACTCTGCCCTCTGTTACTATCTATCCCTTTATCTTGTTTTATTTGTCTTCAAAGCAGTTAGCACCAACTGAACCATACGTTAGTTTGTGTGCACGTGTGTGTGTGCACAGGCATACACCTGTCCATTTCTTCTGTTAGACTATAAACTCTGTAAAAACAAAGGCTTTGTCTTGACATCACCATGTGGCCATATCTTTAACGTCTAATGTATACTGAGTCAGCGATAACTATTTACAGAATATATAAATAAGTGAGTGGCACAAGCATCTAACACTAATAACCTCCACTTAGATTTAGTGTTAGTGACTCTGGGAGGACATGGCTTACATTTTTGCTTTTCAATTGCTTGCTTGGTTCATGCAAAGAAAATGTACACCTTCTTTGCTCTTATGAGTCTTTGAAAGTCTTAAAAACTGGATC
This sequence comes from Mesoplodon densirostris, assembly GCF_025265405.1. Taxonomy (NCBI): domain Eukaryota; kingdom Metazoa; phylum Chordata; class Mammalia; order Artiodactyla; family Ziphiidae; genus Mesoplodon; species Mesoplodon densirostris. Next base: position 105,170,516 of record NC_082671.1, on the reverse strand, counting down.
CCAAATAGAAAGGAAGCAGAATAGCATAACTTATTACAAAAAAAGCTAACCACTTTGATCTTTAAAATTTTCTGTGTGTGTGTGTTTGTGCTTATGTTAAAAACAAATAGGAAATCTTTTAAGTAGAGAGTGGGTTAATAATCTGTCTGTGAATGTGAAGTTGCATATTGTGCTTTGTCTGCTCTCTTTAAATAGGACTCAGTCAGCTTATTTAGGTTATCAAACACTAGAGCATCCCCAAGGTATCTAAGTATAAGCTGCAGCATTTTCTGCATACTAAATTCCTAAAAATAACTCAGTAATAGCGATGGTATTCACACTCCCTAATCTACTCTGTGCTAGAAATCTTGCTATCAGTGATACAGCAAGAGAAAAGTACTCTTGATTTCCATACATGTTTCAACATTTACAAAATGTATTGCCTAGAATTTCATTTTCCTTCTTTCACTCTGGCTTGGCATATTTTCAGAATCTAGATAATTGTTTTAAGAAAAAAATTTTTTTTCACAGTACTCCCAAGAGGGCAAATATAGCATCTGTCTTTCTCAGAATCTATCAGAAGGTCTGGCATAAAATAGGCCTTAATATATACCTGTTGAATGAATGACTAAATGTGTGACACATGAGTGAATGAAGAAATTCCAGTTTAAAGTTTAAAAAGTTATTTTTAACATTTTGATTTTTCTTATTCTCCCTTTGACCTTTAAAATCGCCTTTCTTTTATTCTTTCTTTTAGCCACACATTTTTAGTTTTACTGTACCTGCATTTTTTGTACCACATCACAAATCTTTTAGAACCAAGGTTATACCTCAATCAAATCTTTCCTTTTTCTGCCTTCACTCATATTTTTATGCTATCAATTATTTTGGTTATATTTAGTACCCTGGATTGTTTAATACTTTAACAGGACCAAGTTTAAAATTAGCTTGTTGGGGAAATTTTATCCTTTTAAACCTATGTGCATTTTGATTTAATTACCTAGCAACATCTTCTTTTTTTTATGTTTTAAAATAATTACAAATAAATGGTTTAATAGGTATGTTAGCTTCCCGATTATTACCTTGAGTTATTCAAAGTGATGGCTTCAAACCTCTTACCTGTTGGGTGGAGGCCATATCTCCCTCCTTAATTTTACTCTTATTTTCACTTAAACTACCTAATACTTGGCTCTGAAACTCAGATCAGGAGTTGTTGGTATTGCTTTGTATTAAATATTTTAGAAAGTGACAATAATTTCTGACTTCAAGAAAGAGTTTTCCCAGGCATGTAAAAAGCATTTTAAAAAAACTACATAGTTGAATGATCCAACATGACTTAAAATTCATGATAGAAATCGCCAGAGTGGGGAAATATAAAAAAGTTCAACATAATGTATATTTGGAGATGTTTGTCATGACAATTGAAAAACATGCCTTTAAGAAACTCATAATAGAGCCTCTTTTAACATCTATGCTCAAGTTGTATGTGCTTAGCTTTTCAGGACCTCACTTAACTGGTCTACCCCTCATGCACGAGCAATGTTGGCTGTGGTGGCTGAATAGCGTGACCTTGCCCCTTTGACCATAGTTGATATTACTAGGAACAACGGACTGAAGTGTGGTCAGTTAGTTCCCCAGGAATTTGGGCCCTAAGAGAATCTGTGTTTTCTACCATGATGCTCTCAGTGAGAGAAGTACAGAAAAGCAGAGAAGAGAGATGGAGAGGATGTTTGGGTAGAGTTATGCTCCCTAGTTATTATTTCTTTATATTAGTTACGTATTGTAGTGTAAAAATTACCCCAATGATAAACGAAACATTTGTTACCTTACATTTTGGGGGGGATTCTGAATCCAAATAAGACTTAACTGGGTGCCTCTTAGGGTCAGTCAAAAAGCTACAATCCAGGGCCTCCCTGGTGGCGCAGTGGTTGAGAGTCCGCCTGCCGATGCAGGGGATACGGGTTCGTGCCCCGATCTGGGAGGATCCCATGTGCCACGGAGCGGCTGGGCCCGTGAGCCATGGCCGCTGGGCCTGCGTGTCCGGAGCCTGTGCTCCGCAGCGGGAGAGGCCACAACAGTGAGAGGCCCGCATACTGCAAAAAGAAAAAAAAAAAAAAAAAAGCTACAATCCAGGTATTGTCTGTGGTTATAGCCATCTCAAGCCTTGACTGAGAGAACATCCACTTCCACAGTCACTCATCTGGCCACTCACAGACCTAAGGTCCTCTCTGAATGTTAGCTGGTCCTTTCCTTGCCACATGAACCTCTCCATAGGGTCACTTGCTTTCTCTGAAGCTGCTTTTCCAGAGTTAGGGCTTGCAGGGAGAGTGAAAGAGAGGGAGGGCAAACCAGGCAAAAGTCATGGTCTTTTCATTATCTAACCTTGAGATGTATATCCCATCACTTTTGCTGAATTTTAATCATTAGAAAAGGGTACTAGCACCAGTTCACATTTGTGAAGAGGGCGATTACCCAAGGGTATGAATAAAAGGATGTGAGGATCAGTGAGGGTTATTTTCGTGGCTGCCTACCATAGTCTACCCTCAAGCTTCCAATGATTCATGTCCTACCATATTCTTAAGACACTTGGTCTCTCCTAAGGTCCTCCAAAGTCTCATCTTATTACAGCATCAGCTCAAAGCCCAGAAGCACTTTATATAAATCAGCTTCAGGTACAAATGAAGATCCTCAGATATAGTTTCTTAAGTACAGCTCCTTGGGTACAGTTCCTTTTATCTTTAGATCTGTGAAACTAAAGAGACAAATTATCTAACCGTCCACACACCAAACTTAGTTACTTCTATCCCTCAGAGTAAAAGCTGGGAGAGAGAGTGATCAAGATAAAAGTCACATACTTCTGTGATCTAATATTGGGAATGACATTGTATCACTTCCATGATATTTTATTCATTAGAAGTGAGAGAGTAGGTACAGCCTACACTTGAGAGGAGAAGATTTAAAAGAGCACGAATACTGGCAAGCAGGCATCATTGGGGGTCCATTTGCAGGCTACCTACCACAGCCTTCTAGAGGTCTTACAGCGTTTCTGGATCACATTGAGACACTTCGGGCTTATTTATTTATTTGTTTGTTTGTATGTTTGCGGTACGCGGGCCTCTCACTGCTGTGGCCTCCCCGTTGCGGAGCACAGGCTCCGGACGCGCAGGCTCAGCGGCCATGGCTCACGGGCCCAGCCGCTCCGCGGCATGTGGGATCCTCCCGGACCGGGGCACGAACCCGTGTCCCCTGCATCGGCAGGCGGACTCTCAACCACTGCGCCACCAGGGAAGCCCCCGGCTTGTTTTAAAAGTTCCCGTTTTGCTTTTCAGATAGCTGAAGTTGATTTTTGCTGCTTGAAACAGAAAAGTCATTTAAGTACAACCTCTCTGATTTTTAAACTGGACATTTCTTATTCTTTCCTTGCATTATTTTTAAAAGTCAAACTTTCTTGAGTGTCCAGTAAAGGTTGGAAATGTCTCACTATCAGGAGGATTGTATCCAAAATGTTTCTTTTCACAGTCCTAAGTTACCTCCTTGGTGTTAAAGTCCACTGGAAAGATTCAGACTATTTTAGTTGACATCTCTATAGTATTTGACACTCTTAGCTCTTCCTGCCTTTTGTTTCCAAATAGAAATTTATTTTATTCTGATGCCATTGCCATTAATGCAGTAATAGGGGACAGAGCACGGGTCAACTCTGGACACTCGGTTTCACTCTAACAAAAGGTGGGAAAGTTTTTAAAGAGCTGGCGTGGATGGATCTTAGGCCATCTGATTTTTGATTGGCTTGTGCTTGCTCCTATCCTAAACTTTCTCCTATCTCCATGACAGGAGGCAGTTGTATAGCTTGGAGCACCAAAGTTAGGCGCCTACCTTCCCAGAGAAACTGGGACATCGGGGCACTATCTTCCTTGATGATTATATTTCAAAGGGATTGCTCCCAGGTCCTTGAGAGAGTACTGGCAAAAGACTTGCAAAAAGACTTATACCTTAAAGAAACAGGGAAAGAATTTATAATTACACATTTTGTAAAGTAAATGCTATAAGAAAAGGGAAGTCAGAGGCCTGGAGTCAGGAAGAAGCCTGTCTAACGTTTGATCAAGCTGAGGGGAATGTTAAGGCCATCCTGACTATAGACTTCACTAGAGTTTCTGTCTCTCCTCCAGGGATGTAGCTTGTATTCCATCCTATTTCCTTGTTGACTAGGTGCTTTTCTACCCTAAGTGAGACAGGAAGGCTGAAGGGGGAAGAATATACTTCCGAAACTCAGGAAAAGTTCTTCCCTTGGAGAGTAAGCCTTTGCTATGGAGAAGAACCAACGAGCTTCACAGTGGTTACCCCTCCTTCTCCCCCGCCCCCACCCCCTCAGCCAGAGCCCTGAGGGAATCTCTCTTGCAACCTCACTGTGAGAACCTGTCGGGGATCCTGGAGCACTCTAAGTCTGTGAATCCAGAAACTTCTCAATCTCCTGTTACTCCATACGGAGCATCCAGTAATTTGTCAAAATTGCCATTTAAGTGTTCTCACCATTTTGTGACTCCCTACAGCTTCTGTTTGGGGCAATCAGGTCTTTGTGTCTGTATCTCTTCTCCCTCAGTCTTGAGACACTTGATTCACACTCTCCTAGATTAACTCATCTTTTTATTAACTCTTACCTTTTTTTGTTTATGAAACATTCTCCCTTTCAATGTTCCTTTAATTTGCACATAATCAAGATTCCATTCTTTGTCCTTTTCTCTCAGTATACATAGTCTTTGAGTGAGTGCCCCTTACTTGCTTCTAAGGACCATCTTAATTTGAAAACTGAATTCTAGATCTCCATTCCAAATTGCCATCCACACCAAAAGCTACAGTTACCTATTCAACATCTCTATTTGATATCTCCCAAGCACTTATGAATATAATGTCTTATGACACTTTATCCCCATCCTCAAAATCCTCCCTGTGTACTTTCTCCCTTGCACAAGCTAGAAACTTGAATATCATCCTTGAGTCCATCTTCCTTATCCACATAGCAGCCATCTAATCCTGTTCCCAACTCTTGTTCATTTTCCCTCCTTAATATCTGCCTTTCTAGGAAATTTTTCTACACCAATACCACACCTTTTTTTTTCTTTTTTAAATAAATCACTGTCATTTTTCTTGTGATGTAGACTACAAGAAAGAGATTAAGAGTATGGGATCTGAAGAGACCAACTGGTTTTGAATCCTGGTTCTGCTTCTTCCCTACTTATTAGGGATGTGATCTTGAGCAGGTTACCTACCTGACTGAATTTTTAACAAGATTATGTGAGATAATGCAAGTAAAACATTTAGAATAGAGTTAGGTTCATAATAAACATATAATAAATATTAGTTATTACCCAAATTAGCTGATGACTACAATGACCTCCTCAGCAGAACTCTTTTCTTTACTCTTAGCCATCAGTCTAAACCATTCTAACACTGCAATGGAGTACAAATGAAATTACATCATTCCTCACTCATTAAAATTTTTCAATTGTTATCAACTGTTCTCTGACCTAAAACTCAGGCTTACAAGGACACTCATGTTCTTGTTACCTTTTCAGCTATATATCCTGTTAGTCTTTCTGATCCTCACAATCTGGAATCATGCATTGTCACTCAATAATTACTATGTTTTAAGAATAACTACCAGGCATTGAGGATCCAGTGAAACCCTTCTGCCCTCAAAGAAATTATGCTCTTCATGGAGCCATCCATGTTGTCTGACTTTCAGTTCTTCAAACTAGTCACACTTTTTTTGCAGTTCTGGGTCTTGAAATATACTGCCATCTCTTCTTCTCCTGCTTTTATTCCTGATGGTGTAATTCCTCTCATGCCTTGAGTTGGAGATTAGACATGCTTTTCTTCAGGAAAGTCTTCTCTGATCACTAATACTCAGTTATTTTCCCTCATTAGGCTCCTGTGGTACACTGGAGTCAGTCCTGTAAATATTTTCTATTTCCTTCTTAGTTTCAGTCACAGACTTTAAGCTTCTACTGCACCAAGACTGTGTGTTCTCATTCATCATTGCATCTCTAGTACCTAACATCAAGCCCAATATAAAGTGGGCCTTCAACACACATCTGCTGAATGAATGTTAGGGCATGTCCACTGGAGGGCTGTTAGGGTAGGGATCTAGGTATATGGGGGACTGTGGGCCCACCTGGGAAAGATCTTGCCACAGTGCAAAGTTGGGTTCAAAGGCAATATGCTAGCAAGGGAGAGAAGGGACCACTTTGAATACAAAGTGGAATTAATTAAAAGTCATCTGACCCAGTACCATGAATCAAAGCAAAAGACGGAGAGGGAGAGTGACAGAGAGAGAGAGAGAGAGAGAGAGAGAGAGAGAGAGAGAAAATGCTAAAGTAAATGAGTTATTTACTAAAATTTCTGAGGAACCTGATAGCATAAGCACTCAACAGAATTGGTGACAGAAGTTTAGTTAACAGTCGACATTTTAGCAGGGACATAGACCATGCTGTTTTGCAGACGTCAGCTCCCTGGCTATCTGGCATCAGAAGTCTCAGCGCAAACTCCAGGAGGTATCAACAGCAATATGACGGTGCCCCTGGTGTGCACTAGCTATGGAAATAATCTTTCTCATGTTGGCAGACACAGAAGACACCTGTGCAGCAAGCTGAGCCAGGAAGGAGGAAAATGGCAGTGCTGCAAGATAACCAAGAAGACTGATCTTACATTTGCCTTGATATATCCCAAAGGTATTTCTGGAAACATCTGGAAGGAATCTGTGCATGAAGAGCAAGAAGATGAAGAGCAGGTGGGGGCAGAAGAAAACAAACTTTTATTTTTGACTATTAATACAAATCTAATTTTATCTTCAATGTGCTTTAATCTATGATTATGTACACAATGCCAGGCCTTTTATATATTTGTCTCTTATTTGACCCTTACATGGATTTTCCTTAAATGAGTTAAAATCTCTTGTTTAGACCCCATATGTATACATGTTGTTTGAATGCTGTGTGTTAGTCAGTGTGTACAAGGTTATGCTGCAACAACAAACAACCACAAAGCTCTTTGGCTTCAGTAAAGAAGGCTTATTTCTCATTTATGTGTCTGCTCCTGGTTATCTTTGACTTTATTCTACACATTGTCTTCATTCTAGGATACAGACTGAAGAATAAGCCCCTTTTGGGGATTGTTATTTGCGCTGTCCTTGTGGTAGAGTAAAAGAAAAAGATGCAAAACCTAGCAATGCTACCTAAAACTTCTGCAATAAACTTTACCTGTTAATAATTGACTGGCATATCTGACATCTGTAGGAAGGGACATTGCCAATCTCATGGCAATATGTAGGGATGATTAATCTCACTGCATTTGCAAAAAATAACTGATAACAGTAGTCCAATAATCTATATGCTTCCTTAGTTATACAAAAAAATCTGTTTTATTTCCCAAGCATTATTTCCCCTTTATATACATCTTAATTGAGTATGTGTATTTTAGCTCTATTGTTTTCATGTCTCATTTCCTATTAATATGACTGCTTTTCTACCTTATTTTTACAGTTGCTTAGGTATAGTGGCAGAATCGTGACCATGATAATCTTGTATTAGGACACTGTGTCTTCAGTTTTTCTTAATACTTTGAGAACTACATGGCCAAAAGTCTATTTTCAACTGATTTTTAAATTATTTTAAAGGAACAAGTTTTAGTCATTTAGATATCATAGTAATAATTTTTCTTGTTATTGGAACTATTTTCTTTGGTGTGAGATTATTATGTATGCTTGAAACTGCTTCATATTCTCTGACACCTTTTTGATCATCAGTACCAACCTCCAATTACCCTCATGCCCCCAATCAATCTATTCCCATTATAGGCAGTCCAAAATGTTTATTTTTATTATTATTCTTTCATATCTTTGGCAATAAATGTTCTCAACTTAACTTATATAAAAAGAGTCTCTTTGGGCTTCCCTGGTGGCGCAGTGGTTGAGAGTCCGCCTGCCGATGCAGGGGACACGGGTTCGTGCCCTGGTCTGGGAAGATCCCACGTGCTGCGGAGCAGCTGGGCCCGTGAGCCATGGCCGCTGAGCCTGCGCGTCTGGAGCCTGTGCTCCGCAGCAGGAGAAGCCACAGCAGTGAGAGGCCCGCTTACCGCAGAAAAAAAAAAAAAAAAAAAAAAAAAGGAGTCTCTTTACTTCCCTAAAATAAGGTACATATGACACCTGCGGGTCTTCTGGAGAATGATGATGACCAGTAATTTTATATCCATGAAATATCTGTCTTACTCCATAAAGGTGTGATTTCTCAATGCTTCCATTTTAATTTCTATGTCTTTAATTTAAAAAAAATCACCAACATTTTGTATCTTCTTTGCATAGATTAAGCATCCTATTTTACCCAAGTGAAAGAAAACTCTCATCAAAAGGGCTCATCCTTAAGCAATAAGGAAGTGTATTGACTCATATAAATGGAAGTCCTGAGGTAGGATTGGTTCAGGGTAAACACAATCAATCTGTGGTTATTTGACTTCTTCCTTCTTGTTTTGCTTTATTCTCAGACTGATAGCAAAGGGAGTACAGGCTTCATGACATCCATACATGATAACAGCTGGAAGATGAAAGATATTGTTGTTTCTGAAAGTTCTTCCAGGGGAAAAAAATTCTAGGAGGAACTTAGAGGCTCTGGGGAAACCTTTGTATTTCATTGGTACAAATCAGGTCACTTGTCACTCCTTAACCAAGCACTGCTAAGGATGATGCAATTATCCTTAATATAATCAGGCATCATCTGAGGATGAGAGCTAATGTCAGTCGTCCTTTTGGCACATAATTTCAGTAAGAAGTTGTGGATATCAGAACAAAATCAGAGTTCACAAAGGAAGGAGAATGGTATAAACACATGCTGGATAGGCAGCCAACAATAACAATATTCAATTCATCTTGCTCTGAATGAGTTTACTTGTTGCCTTTTGTCATTATATCTAAAATGATGAGAAAATTGTCCATACATGTTACCAGATGCCAGAGAGAAAGAATGGTTTTCCTGTACATGCTTAAGTCATTTTTCTGATGTCTTGAAGGATTTTGCTCCTGGCAAACTTCTCCTACAAGATTCAAAATTCTTGGTAATTTCAATATCTATATAAATGATCCTTTAATGATGTGGCTACTTACTTAGCTCCTTGATCTTCCTATCTTCAGTGACCTTGTCCTATACTCTCTCTTGCTCATCTTTCCCAGTGTTATAATTTAGAACTTTTTATTACCAAAACCTACAAACTCTTCTTAATCTCAATTTCAAACATCATTCTTTCTCTTCTTTTACAATAGACATTTTTTTTCTTTTTTTCTTTCTTTCTTTTTTTTTTTTTTTTTTTTTGGTCTGGCTCATTTCTTTTTGTATCCCAAATCCAAAAACCATAATGCTCACCAGGGCCTTTAATCCACTGATTCTACCATTCATCCTTTTTCTTACCTGCCTTACATCTTCATTCCTTTCTTTAGTCTGCTTAAATTTCCTCATCAATCATTATTGTCACTCTATTGCATATGGATCCAACTTTTCGGTTCCTTTCTATTTTTTTACTCCCTTTTTTGTCAAAGTACAAACCTAATTAAATTGAATTCTCCCCTTAATTTATGGCTGAATCTACACACCTGAACAAAGCTAGATGACTCCATAGTTATCTCACTTTAAATTCGTGATTACTAATCTCAAGTGAGCCCTTCGTATTGTCTGGCCATCAGACTTTATATATATATATATATATATATATATATATATATTCCTAGTCCATTAACCCTTCTACTCTCTTAGATAATTATTTCATAACTTCACTTTTCTTCTTAAATGTCTAATTTCCTATCCGCACACTCACTCTCAGCTTATGATCTTGCTTTTGCTTCCTATTTTACTGAGAATAAAGAAGTCATCAGAAGAGAATTATCACTGGAACCCAACACCAAATTTACTCATATGGTCATCTTGGCCCATATACTGGGCCTCTTGGGTTTTTCTGTTTGTTTGTTTTTTGCGGTATGCGGGCCTCTCACTGTTGTGGCCTCTCCCGTTGCGGAGCACAGGCTTGTCGCGCAGGCTCAGCGGCCATGGCTCACGGGCCCAGCCACTCCGCGGCATGTGGGATCTTCCCGGACCGGGGCATGAACCCATGTCCCCTGCATCGGCAGGCGGACTCTCAACCACTGTGCCACCAGGGAAGCCCTGGGCCTCTTGTTTTTATTACTGTGAGTGAAGCTTCTCTGCTCCTGGCAAAGGTCAGCTTTTTCACTGGTGCCCTTACCCATGCCCGCTTGCCTTCTGAAGATCAATATTTTAGAAAATCTTGCCTCTTTTCCCTGTATCTTCTTATTTTCTCCCCATAAGCATACAAATCGTGTTATTTTTCCTCAACTTTAAAAAATAACTTATATTGATCCTACTTACTCTGCTGGCTTTTATCCCCTCTATCTCTGCTCCTCTTTGCTGCAAAACTCTTCAAAAGTATTCTCTATACTCACAGCCTCCAGCTTCTCTCTTCCTGTTCTCTCTTAAACTTACCTCCACCAGGCCTTCGTTCCTCTCTATTAAAGTTATTCTTGTCAAGATAACCAGTGACATACTATCCTACCATCCAACACAAAGGTTCATTCTCATTCTTCACCTTGTTTGGGCTATTGGCATCAGTTAGCACAGTATCCTTTACACATTCTCTTTCCTTGGCTTTAACATGCTCCTGGTTTCTTCTTACTGACTGTTCTTTCCTTGTTGCTTTTGTTGGTTCTTCCTCACCACCCTAACCTCTAAACTTTGGAATGCTCCAGAGCTCAGGCTTCAAAATTTTCTCTACACTATAAACTCTCAGAACTCCAAATGTATATCTCAGGTTCAAATTGCTTCCCCAAATTTTAGGCACATGTAACAAACTGCCTGCTCAGCATCTGCATGTGGGTAAGATTAAGGTTAAGGAAGAGGCTTAGTGAATTGAGCTAAGGAATAAAATGAAGATCAATGACGTCTCCACAAAACTTGAGTAGGGCTAAAGCAAAAGGGATTTCAATAAGCGCGATGTGATTGGATATTCTGTGGAAACTGAAGGACTAACTGTTTTAAATCAGGGTGGTTTGAGGAGGAAATAGCTAACCTGAACCCTTAAGGGGTATATCTGACACCTGGGCCTTGGAGAGTTTTCTGAGATACTTTATCTACGGAGGTCGTCTCCAAGCCTATCAGATTAACACTTCACTCTTAATAGAGCCTGTAGTGCCTGCTCCCCGTGGCTAATGGTGCAGGCAGTAGAGACTGACTTACTAGGAGCAGTGCTGGTCTTTGGTAAAGAAACTGAAAGTCAGAGAGATGCTGTGGAAAAGTCTTTGGAACAATGTACGATTGAATAGTGACTATTTCACCTGGAGTCTCACATGCCCGGTGCTTTGTGGGCTTATTAGAATACATCAGAGAAACTCCTCCATGAAGTACCCAGCTGTGCATTTGTGTTTAAACTCACCTTGGCATCATTTTCCAGAAAACTGGAATGCATCAAGGAAGAAGACGCTGGGTGTATGGCACACATGCGCGGGCTAATGAAGATACCCAATCAGCTTTAGTATCTGTGACTGGACTGCTATTGAAAACTGTATCAGGGCCATTGTGCCAGCTATGGTTGGGGAGCTTACACTACGCAGGGTCTAGAGACTTGGGTGGGGCTGGGGAGGGGAAGGGAAGGAGTCCAATGCCAGGACCTTTAGAGAAAGGTTTTGAATTGTGGTTGGAACACACCATTGAAATGTTAGTGGGGTGTGAAAACTCTGAGGTATAGATGCAGCAGAGATGAATAGAAAGTGTGTAGAGTCTGGCGCTAAGAACTATACATGCTTTCAAAAGTGTGGATAAACAAAAAATGCCTCCTTTTCTACAGCAGAATGCCTGACATCAGACAAAAAGTTACTCAAGAATGCAGGTAGATGCTGAGACTTATATGTGAAGTCTGTGAACACACATCACTGAAAGTACCTATATGTCAAGTCTTGAGGGACTTTTGCACAGAGGTGCCACGGAGAGCAGTGTCAACAATTATGTCCAGTTAGTGCAAGTTGCTGCAGCAGCTATTTACAATGAAGAGAACTGTAGGCTCCAGGAAATTCCATAAGGTCCTTCAAGTCTCACTGCTAGTTGAATTAGAGACAAGAAATGGAGAGGCAGGTCCCCTAAGGAAACAAAGCTGGAGTAGTGGGACTGTCCTGCAACTGAAGGACTAAAGGCACAGTTCAGATTGAGGGAGATGAGCCTGATGTCTGTACAGTTATGCTGTCTGAGTCTAATGACAGACAGCAGAGTCTCAGGGAATGGGAGTGAGCAGGTCGTCCACCCCTGGCAGGGAAGTTCCTCAAAAGATACCCACGGGTCTTGCTGGTGACTATGCCAGTAGTCTAGCTCCCAGGTAGTACAATTGGCTAACGATCAGCACAAACAGAGCAGCTGCATCCATCCACCCAGGCCTTAGCACCTTGGGGTTCCAAGTTGAATTTGAGGGTGGATTCAGAAAACAAAAAGGAGTTCCTAAAAATAAGCAGAAAAGAGGAGGGTTGAAATAATAGTGGGGCTGTTGAGAGACAGTGCACTCATAAGGACCACCCTGACTTTGCATTTTCATTGATGTATAAAAAATTGTCAGGGGGGGCCTCCCTGGTGGCGCAAGTGGTTGAGAGTCCGCCTGCCGATGCAGGGGATACGGGTTCGTGCCCCGGTCTGGGAGGATCCCATATGCCGCGGAGCGGCTGGGCCCGTGAGCCATGGCCGCTGAGCCTGCGCGTCCGGAGCCTGCGCGTCCGGAGCCTGTGCTCCGCAACGGGGGAGGCCACAACAGTGAGAGGCCCGCATACCGCAAAAAAAAAAAAAAAATTGTCAGGGGACTTCCCTGGTGGTCCAGTGGTTAAGACTCCATGCCTCCACTGCAAGGGGCGTGGGTTCCATCCCTGGTTGGGGAACTAAGATCCTGCATGCTGTGTGGCACAGCCAAAAAATAAATAAATAAGAAAAAATAAAAAAAATTGTCAGAAACTGAGAGATGGGCTGCAGGAAGGAGCAATTTTAGCACATGAAAGAAAACCATCTTAGTAAAAGATCCCCTTTTAGAATATAGGACCCCTGGAATAGGCTGCTGAAAGAGATGATGTATATATACAGGGATGAGTCTTTGTCTTAAGAGGGGAGGAAGTAAGGCAAACAACTCAGGCTAAAGATGTGGCTTCTTTTCTGGATGCTTATGAGGCTTCCTAGGCAAGAACCACTGGAGATAGAAGCTGACACAGGGGAAGGGAGTAGAGGCAAAGGGAACAATCTGCCTGGGTTGGGAGATGTGTCCCATGTAGAGAGAGAAAACCTTCCATCCATTCAGGTGACTTGGGAGCCAGGGAGACATTCTTTAAACACAATTACAGATTCACCTAAAGGCAGAGGAGAAGAGTAGGGTGCATTCACATCTCTTAGAGGAGAGAGGCCTTCTCTATAAAAGGAAGAGGCTGGAGGTAAACTTTTAAAGAACATGTCATACAGAGTGAAGTAAATCAGAAAGAGAAAAACAAATACCGTATGCTAACACGTATATATGGAACATAAAAAAAAAAAAAAGGTCATAAAGAACCTAGGGGCAAGATGGGAATAAAGACGCAGACCTACTAGAGAATGGACTTGAGGACACAGGGAGGGGGAAGGGTAAGCTGGGACGAAGTGAGAGAGTGGCATGGACATATATACACTACCAAACGTAAAGTAGATAGCTAGTGGGAAGCAGCTGCGTAGCACAGGGAGATCAGCTTTGTGACCACCTAGAGGGGTGGGATAGGGAGTGTGGGAGGGAGGGAGACACAAGAGGGAAGAGATATGGGGATATATGTATATGTATAACTGATTCACTTTGTTATAAAGCAGAAACTAACACACCATTGTAAAGCAATTATACGCCAATAAAGATGTTAAAAACAAAAAAACATACTTTGCCAGTCAGCTGTGGAATAGAAGGCAACTCATGCTGGATCTGGGCTTTCCTATGGAGGAAGGTAGGAGAGGGGAGAGGACAGGAGCCGAGTGCCCTTCTCTAGCAGAAAAGGCCAAGGGAGAGATGTGATGTGATGATGGGCTGGAAGGAAAGGCTGGGCATCCACAGCAGCCTCGTGATTGTGACATGTTATGCACGAGCATAGTGACCCATCACACAATCCAAGCCATATTCAGTAAGCTACACACTTTGTGTTTGGCTTTTATCAAAAACCTGGTGTTAGGGTCGGGTATTTGGGTCAAGTTTGGAGTCAAGTAGACACAGACGGGTTACATGTAAGTGGGGAATGTCTAACAGCTGAGCTATATACATCATTTTCATTAATGTATAAAAGTTGTTTTTATCTCTAGAGCTTTCTTAAAAAATTCATATAATTCTATATCTAGTGTATCTTGAGAAACACATATACAGAAACTTGGTGATAACATAGTGATGAAATATCTCACATAAATATTCAACATGTTTTTGTATAGATAAGTGAAAAGTAAAAGATAAGTAAAAGTGAGAGTCAAATGAAATAAAAATTATCAGGCATTTAGTGGCTTATTAATTAACAACCGATTTCATTGCTTCATTGTAAGCAACATTTAGTGGTTAACATTCTCATATTTATATAAAAAACAATCAATAAGCTAAATCCTATGTTTTTATTGCCAGGGAATGTATCAGTGCATTCACAGAGTACATTCTCACTTCTTAGGCCAAATATTCCTTCATCAAAGAAACAAAAAAAGGATTAAAGAACTAAAATTTTAAATGAATTTAAAATTTAAATTTTTGATATTTTACTTCATCAATTTGCTATTTTGCTCAATACAATTTTTTCGTCAGCTTAGCTTTTAAAATACATTGCACTTGATATAATTTATCTTGATTACTGAGTTAGTTGGGACCTTCTTAAATTTTGTGCCTAAGTGCCAGAGACTCTGTCTTTTCATTCTAGTCCCCACTCTGGGTGGCAGCAACATTATCTATTTGTGCTGGTTGTGGAGATGAGCACCAGTTGCAGGAAGTCTGAAGCATTGGTGCCCAGAGTTGGAGGAATTGTTTATGATATTCTGGAAATTTCCTTAATTTTTTGAGATAAGCTCCTCTTTTAGATGTGACCAGTTCTAGTGAAAATTAGTAACACCCAAGGCAAGGCCTAATGTACATCTGAAAAAGAGACACCTTTAAAGTACTGCTAGGTTGCACATTTCTTTGAAAGTGTATCAGGAGATTCATTTAGCAAGTTTAGAAAGTAAACTCCTGGTCTGAGTGCGGTAAACAATGGAGAAGAGATACGGTAGACAGGTATACAATTTAAAAACGCCTGTTGGGGCTTCCCTGGTGGCGCAGTGGTTGAGAGTCTGCCTTCCCATGCAGGGGACACGGGTTCGTGTCTCGGTCCGGGAAGATCCCACATGTCGCGGGGCGGCTGGGCCCGTGAGCCGTGGCCACTGAGTCTGCACGACTGGAGCCTGTGCTCCGCAACAGTGAGAGGCCCGCGTACCGAAAAAAAAAAAAAAAAATTCCTTTTGGAGTGAGACAGATGGTGAGGGTTTGTTTTGCATAGGAAGAAAAACGTCAGAAGCCTTTGGGAATTCACACTTTTCCCTTTAAACTCTTTACTTCTTTCATCTTTTAGAATTAAGCTTCCTTGAACTCCACCCAGCCAACACTTTTCTATTTTGACCCTTTATTATGTTTTTATATCCTCCCATTTTCCTACACGGCTCCATGTAGACACACATAACTTTTTTTTTGAATTTTATTTTATTTATTTTTTATACAGCAGGTTCTTATTAGTTATCTATTTTATACATATTAGTGTATATATGACACACATATCTTTTGAGTCAACCACAGAAGCAGCAAGAAACACAATCGGCTTCTCCTTAACTCCCTTGCCCCCTCCACTTAATCTGATTGGCTTTGGATCAAGTCATTGTCCTGAATTTGAGATTCTAGAGCCACCTGTTTCCTGTGTATCTTATTGACCCGTGTTTCTATAGTTGCCAAAAAAACAGTGGGCCAAGTGTGTCAGATTTAAGCCCCAGATGCTCAATGGTCACTAAGTGCAGCACCACTATGGCCCCTATTATAAGTCCAGAGGACTGACGCTTTCCTTACTTTAAACAGATTCATTCTATTTCACCAATTGCTGCCTCTAGGATCAAAGTTTCAACATAAACTACATCTCTCACTTAAGGCTTATGTCCTGTTTTTGATCTTGTTCTTACTGGTTTTTCTGGGTCCTGATCCTGCCACATCTCTCAAGTATCGACAGTTTCTCGGACATATGCTCAGACCTCTAGAAGTGACAACTGTCATATCTTTGTCTTCTTGAGTCCTCAAAATTGGGTGACTATCTGGCTTCCCAAGTTGGTTGGTTGCCTTGGAACTTATTGCTAAGGGAATAACCCAGCTTGTGTTATGGCCCTCAGACAAAAGTGCTTTTCTTACAGGTCAAGAAAGCCAAGTATAAAAATATAAATATCTGTTGAATGAATAAAGAAGGTGAGTCATACTGCCTCAGATGGTTTTCCTGTGATAGGGAGGATATAAATAAAAACTAAAGCTAACTGAGCACTACATTTAGCTAGCTTATTTTCAGAAGAAAAAATAGGTGGTTTTGTAAATTCATAATGCACTTTGCTTGCAGGATTTGTAAACAGACTCTGGAGGCAATGCTAAAGAAACAGATTCAAACCTGTTTTGACATGGCACCAAATTGCTATTAGGGTTTAGCTTTGTAAGCTGACAATCCAGAAGGACAATGCTCATTTTTTTTTTTTTTTTTTTTTTTTTTTTTTTGTGGCACGCGGGCCTCTCACTGTTGTGGCCTCTCCCATTGTGGAGAACAGGCTCTGGACGCACAGGCCCAGCGGCCATGGCCCACGGGCCTAGCCGCTCCGCGGCATGTGGGATCTTCCCAGACTGGGGCACGAACCCGTGTCCCCTGCATCGGCAGGCAGACTCTCAACAACTGCGCCACCAGGGAAACCCCGGACAACGCTCATTTTTAAGTACTACTATGTTAATTTAAAAAATATTTTCAGTGCTTTACCATCACACTTCAGTGCTTTGTATTAAAGGATCAAATTCAATAAAAGTTAGTGTTTATATTCTGAAAATGAAAAATGAAGCAGGGATGATCAGGTCACTGATAGGCGCCAACATCTGCATTAGAAGCCTTCATTTGGAAAGGTACTTACTGAGATTTTCCAAAGCTACAAAAAACATATTTAGCTATGCCAATAATGAATCAACACTTTATTAGCCAAAGTTATAAAATTCAAATTACATTAAACCTCTAGTGACCCTTGACTCTTCTGTTTCTCTAATACCCCGTATTAATCTATATTAATTTTTTACTGCTGTTGAAACACATCACTACAAACTTGCTTAAGCACCACAACTTTGTTATCTTACAAAGTTCTGTAAGTTTAAAGCCTGACGTGGGTCTCACTGGGTGTAGATTCTTCAAGATTAGACAAGACTGCATTCTGTTCTGGAGATTCCTTGTCTTCTCCAGCTTCTAGAGGCTGCCCCTTACCTTGGCATATGGTGCCCTTCCTCTGCCTTTAAAGCCAGCCACGCTGTGTCTCTCTGTCTCTTTCTTCAGTAGCCATGTCCTCCTCTGACTCACTCTTCTACCTCCCTCTTTCACTTTTAAGGACATTTATGATTACCTTGGGCTCACCTGGATAGTCCAGGATCATCTCCTTATTTTAATGTCAGTTATTAGCAACCTTAATTCCATCTGCAACCTTAATTCCTCTTGGCCACATAATCTAACATATTTACAGATTAGACATGGATGCTTTGGGAAGCCATTATTCTACCTTTCAAAGAGCAGATTGCTACCAGTAGCCAAGCTTGGTTTCTTTCCAAATATATCGAACCCCCACCACTTCTCATACCACCACTGCTACCCCTGTGGCCCAGCAGCATCCCCTCTTGCCTGGATTATTGCATCAGCTTCCTAACTGGTCACTGTTTTATTCTTGTCCTCTACAGACTATTCTCCACACAGCAGCCTGGTTCATCTCTTAAACTTATAAGTCAGATTTACATCACTTTTGGACTCAATTCCCCTCCCCCAGTGCTTTCCGACTCAGAGTAAAAGCACGAGTCTTTAGAGTGGTTTCAGGCCCTCCATAGCCTGACAGAATTCCCTCCTTGACCTCATCTGTGCTGTTCTCTTCTTTAATCACCCTACTCCAACATGGTCCTCTTGACGTAGTGCCAGCAGGGTCAAGCTTATTCCCTCTCAGGGCCTTTGACTTGCTATTCCCTTTACTTAGAATGTTTTTCTCCAGATGTCTCTAATGGTTCATTCCTTCAAAATACCACCTAATGAGAGAGATTTTCCTCTGGACGTCTATATCTAAAATAGCACCCTTGCCCAGTCCCAGTCTCATCTTACTTTGATTTTTTTCTTCTCAGTACTTATCACCATCTGACGTGTAACACCTTGTCTGTATCCTTCCAGCAGGATATAAGCTCCATGAAGACAGGGAACATTGTTCATCACTATATCCTTAGCATTGGGAAGAGTGCCTGGCACAGATCATGTGTTCAATAAATATTTGTAGAATGAATTGTGTTATTGCAAGAAAGAAATCCATCATATAGAAACTTCTCTCTGTG
The DNA here is from genome assembly GCF_025265405.1 of Mesoplodon densirostris. Taxonomy (NCBI): domain Eukaryota; kingdom Metazoa; phylum Chordata; class Mammalia; order Artiodactyla; family Ziphiidae; genus Mesoplodon; species Mesoplodon densirostris. Next base: position 105,151,874 of record NC_082671.1, on the reverse strand, counting down.
GTTCATCTTGAAGGTTTTAAAAGAAGTTCTGACTAGATGTTTTCAGATACATATTTGCTCTTGTATTTTTAGAAAACTTTTTTTATCCTTCCATTAACACTTTGTCTAGTCACTAAGGAACAGGTCTAACATCTTGAGCTTTTTATCTAGGTCATGGGTGCCACAGTTCATATTCTTCTTTTATTGATGGAAAAAATGTCCAGTAATAAATATGAATTAATGTACAGAAATGGTTTATTGTATTTGCATTACACTATAGTCTAACTAATCATGACACATTTACCATCATTGACATGAATTGCTGAGCTAAGGTAAGATTGTTTTCTTGATTACAAAGGCATATATTTTTGCCTTTGGTATGAAATCATTTTGGTTGATCTCATTTGAGATTAATAATGGAAAACATGCATTTGTATATGCAAATCATCATTTAGAAATGAATGATTTAAAAAAATTCTCCCACAATTAAAATAATAGATTTGAAAGAAAACTTAGGATCAGAATTCTAATTTGTTTTTTTTAAACACATCTAGTATGCTAAACATTCTGAGAGCCCATTAATAATCTATAAGGCAGTTATACATATTTTATACTAAAGGATGTCTATACCTTAATAGGTAATAAGCTACTTACAAAAACATTTTCATGAATTTTTAATTTTTATTTGGAACAACAAAAATCTGTCATTTTAGAAGGTCAGGTACGACAAGCAACTTTAATAAAATAGTATTTGGTCTTGAGTCGGATAGCTATTTAACTTGCAGTTGAAAAGGTTGTAATTTGTTGTTGTAATTTAACCAACCAAGACTTCTCTATTCAGATGATTAATTAAATGACTAAAGGAAAAAAAAATACTTTCAAAAAGGATCTCTCCCTAAAGAAAGACAATGTGGAATAGTGACAGGCCACTGAATTCAGTGTGTAGTTTGCTAAACATCTTCGATGAATGAGGTGAGAAAACTTATTTATATTCTTTGAACCTCAGCTTCTTCATTTGTCAAATGTGGCAATTGGACCAAATCATCTCTAAAGTTCTTTCTACATCTAGAATTTCTCAATTTGGCTTATTTTTGTTACTATTTCACAAAAGACATATTTTCATTCTTTATACCATGTGTTTCTCAGGCATCCCTACGAAAGGTAACGATGAAAAACAATGAATACTAATAAACACAATGTTGATAAAATCCCAAGACACTTCAAGAAATAATTACTTTCCTAAAACAATCAAATTATTCAAAAATTGAGAGAATAATATATAAAGTAATTTAAAATAAGCCCTCGGGGCTTAATGAAAGAATAATGCATTTTACTGTGTTTTTTAATTGAAGTATAGTTGACTTATAATGTTATACTAGTTTCAGGTATACAACATAGTGATTTGATGTTTTTATATCACACCAAAGTTCTTATAATATTATTGATCATATTCTCTGTGCTGTATGTTACATCTCCGTGGCTGATATATTTTATAATTGTTAGTTTGTCCCTCTTCATCCTCCTGTTTTGCCCATCTCTCCCACTGCTATCCCCTCGGGCAAGCACTAGTTAACTCTCTGTGAGTCTGCTTTTGTTTTGTTATATTTGTTTGCTTTGTTTTTTAAAGTCCACATGTAAGTGAAGATATACAGGATTTATCCTTCTCTGTCTTATTTCACTTTGTATAATACCATCCAGCTCCATTTATGTTGTCGCCAATAGCAAAATTTCATTCTTTTTTATGGCTGAGAATTATTCTATTGTATACATAAACTACATCTTTATCCATTAATCTATCTTTTGATATGAAATATCTGAAGGCTGTTGATTGTCATAGGGAAAATTTGGTTGCCTTAGTTTAGATTATTGCAAACAGGTTTGAAATTAACAACTTCATATGTTATGTTTGTAGTGGAGGGATGGGGAGGAGCCCTATTAAAGAAGAAATGACGGGCTTCCCTGGTGGCGCAGTGGTTGAGAGTCCGCCTGCCGATGCAGGGGACACGGGTTCCTGCCCCGGTCCGGGAAGATCCCACAGGCGGTGGAGCGGCCGGGCCCGTGAGCCATGGCCGTTGAGCCTGCGCGTCCGGAGCCTGTGCTCCGCAACGGGAGAGGCCCACGTACCGCAAAAAAAAAAAAAAAAAAAAAAAAAAAGAAGAAGAAATGACAAGCAAAGGACGACCTCTGTACAGCAATAATAAAGCTCATGAAAGACTTTTCGTCTCTTTCTTTATCTGCCCAGAGCCCTAAAATCACATCTTTTTGTTGGGATTTTATCAGATTAATTAACATTTTGAGTTTTTGTGATGACAGTTACATGTTGTCAACGTTGGCTCAACCTGTATTTTAACAGAAGTGAAAGTTCTAGTCTTGTGACTGAGTTAAACTTAGCCACAGAGAAGGTTATAGAAGCTTGTGAAGTGGCGGTTTTGAAGGTGTCATACTGATCTCTCTCAAATCATTTTATTTTACCAAAAAAACGTGTAAGAGCCCTTCTGGCCATCAAAGTGGTTTTATGAGTTTGACTCACAGTACCAGTTTTTGTTATTCACACATATTCTTTCTCTTCTGTTAGGATTCACAGACTGTTCCAGAGATATTTTGCAGAGATTTCCTCCTGCTTCTCACTTCAGTGTTCTATTGTAGTGGTATAGAGCTACATGCATGAAAGTACTTTGAATTTTTTTCTGAGAAAATGGGAAACCAATTACAAAATGTATTAAATATCGGTGTTGTTAAGAGCTCTATTTGTCAGTCATAGGGACAGGAAAAATTTAAAAAATTACCTGAGGATGCAATACTCTTAAGAAAGAACCTTAGAGCTCCAGGTAACTAATAATTTCTTAAGTAGATCTGAACAAACAGTGCAATACTGTGACATTCTTATTAAGAACAGTTTGCCCGTTACTATAGTTTATGCTATCAAACTTAGTGGTGATTTCCATGGTAGAGTAAATGTTACAAAAAACCAAAAAACAAAAAAACAACTCTCCAGAATTCTTCAGGGTATTAAATAAATTTGTATAATACAATTTTAACTAATGGGGAAGGACAAGTTTATAAGCCTCACAGTCATATAATATAGGTCTCTATTCTTTCCAGAAATTAGAATACTTATTTCAATTTGCATATTGTTAGTGCTCTCTATTCATGTTTGTTTGTATCACTCTGCTTTTTGATTTGAGAGAGATAGTGAACAATTTTTCCTGTAGTTTCCCCTTGTTATCATCACAGGGGGAGGAAATTACTAGAAAATGTATCTCACTATTTATTCCCATCCAGAGCACTGCTCCTTCTCATTTAATCCTTTATCTATTCCAAATTCTCTTTTCTACTTAATCTGACAATGCTGCCTTATTCTTTGATGCATAAATTCCAGACACAGAACTCTGAAGAAGCTACTCAGTAGTATCTACAAACTAAAGTAAATGATGTAGCATGAGCTTGGAAGTTAGCTTGAACTCATGTCCCAGCTCTACCTCATTTTAGCTTCTTCATGCAACCAAAAGCAACATCCACAGAACTCAAGTCCATTATTTGTTTCTTGAATTCTGTGAGAGAAAACATATAATCGCCCAGCACTATTCTTACCATTTTCCCCTTCAGTTCCTTGCCTTCACATACAGGAGCTCTCCTCAAGCTATTTCCTCAGTGAAATTTCCTTGCCCACCTGCATTAAAAAGTTCTTCTTAGCCCTTAAGTTTAAGGCATTTGTGTTGTCCCCCCCTTTTTTTCCTCCTCAGTTCTATGACAAACACCTCTACTGGCAGACACTGAGTAATGTCCTTCAAGGGTCAGAAGATCAGAAAACTGAAACACACAAGCTGAAAACATCAAACTTCTCTTAATAACTACCTTATGACTATGTATTATAATGATTAAATGAGCTAATAGCTTTGAAAATAACTGGTAAATAACTAAGGTCTTTATAATGGGTGTCTTAGTTCCTGCTGCTATAACAGAATGCTATAGACTGGATGGCTTATGTACAACAGACACTATTTCTTATAGTTCTGGAGGCTGAAAGGTTCAAGATCAAGGTCCAGCAGAATTGGTGTCTAGTGAGTGTCTTCTTCCTGGTTTGCAGACAGCTGCTCTCACATTTATGTCTGTATTTATGCACACACACACACACACACACACACACACACACACAGGGAGGGAGGGCGGGAGAGAGAGAGAGGGAGAGGGAGAGAGAGAGAAAAAGAGAGAGAAAGAGAGAGAGAAACTCCTTCTCTTCTTATAAGGCTATTTATCCCATCCTGAAAGCTCTACCCTCATGATTTAATCTAGCTCTAATCAGTTCCCAAAGGCCCTTATCTCCACATACAATCACATTGGGGGTTAGGGCTTCAATATATGAATTTGGGGGGAACACAAACATTCAGTCTATAACAAAGAGTAGCTATTATTATTATTTTTTAGTCCTGGTTGCCTGTGTTTCTTTTCTTTTTAAAAATTAGGTTATAGTTGCTTTACAATGCTGTGTTAGTTTTTGCTGTACAACAAAGTGAGTCAGCTATATGTATACCTATATCCCCTCCCTCTTGGACCTCCCTCCCACCCACTCCATCCCACCCATCTAGGTCACCACAGAGCACCGAGCTGAGCTTCCTGCGCTATACAGCAGGTTCCCACTAGCTATCTGTCTTACACATGGTAGTGTATACGTGCCAATCCCAGTCTCCTAATTCATCCCACCCCCCCTTCCCCCAGGCGTGTCCATACGTTCGTTCTCTATGTCTGCATCTCTATTCATGTCCTGCAAATAGGCTCATAACTTCTAGGACGTGGCAGCAACAATTAGTCTAAATACAACTTGTCAGGCATCAGTACAGTCCTCATCACAGAGCAGAGCTGAGGGTCTGATATGATTTGAGGGACAATATTAAAAAAGGATAAGAAAATTGACCTTTATCAAATGCTCACTGTGTAACCTACCCCAAATCTCAGAAGGTAGTATAGTAAGAGAAGTAAGGGCATAGGCTCTAGCGAATCAGTCTGAGCAGGGTTCTCTTTCTACTTTTTCCCACTTACTGTGTGATCTTGCGTATTCCACTTAACCACACTCATCCTCAGTTTCTTCAGTTAGAAATTTGGCTTTAATAGTACCTATCTCATAGTCATACTATGAAGATGAAATGTCAGAATAAATATAAAGTGTTCAGTTCAGAGCCTGGTGCATATTTAGTATCTAACATATAATTGTTATAATTACTTTTGTACTTAAGGGTTTCTAGCTTCTTTCTAATTACACAATTAGAACTTCAATCTTTTTTGTCTTAAAGACCGCTTAATCACTAAGCACCATTCATTAATAAGATGCAAAGGTCCCGTGGGTAAGGTTAACTCTTTAAACTAATTTTAACACCTTGTAAGTAGTAGTTTCTAATGGACCTGCTATCTAAAAGTGAAATGCCTTCAGCAAAAAGACCAAGGGAAGGGCTGTATGCCTTGGTTGGTGTGACAATTGTGAATGCCAGAGGAGATCTAAGGGGGATGTGAATTGGAAAGCTGGGGCCAATCTCTATAATTTTACCAAGCTAAACAGTAAAATAACCCCCAAAGAACAGGCCATTTGACAGCATTCATGAAGATAATATACCAGTCTACATAGTTTTAATGTATCTGTTCATTGATTTCTCACAACAGCCTTGCAGTGTATATAATTTTGCCTCTATTATATATGTGAAAACTCAGACTCCGTGCATTAGGACAATTAATGAAGGCTGCTGTATCTAAACTACCTCCAAAACTTAGTAGTCGACACATTAATCATAAGAGTTTATTTCTCAGTTTCTTTAAGTATGAAGTATATCAGGAGTCTGTCCTGGGCATATTTTTTTCCAAGGAGAGACTCCTGCCATTGTGAGGCTGGGCCTGTTCAGTCTTCATTTCCTGAGAGGAGAGAGGAAGCTGGATGCCCTTGGAAGTTGAAGATGTACCTGATGCACACTCACGATTCATTGGCATCTTGACCCTAACCTAACAGCAAAAGTGGTTGGGAAATAAAATCTGTGTAGCCAGGATGAGGAAATGGCATTCGTGAGGATCTAACCTGGTTTTGCCACCCCCAGGAAAGTAAGAATATTGGTTGGAGCCTCTATTAAGGCAATAGGAATGTTGTAATATTCATGAAAACAGGACTCAGTACAGAATCTTGTAGGAAGGACTCGAGGAAAAAACAAAACAAAACTTTTGTTAATGATGAAAAGAACAGTAAGGTTTTTGTAGAGATGCTGCCAGTTGTTAGATTTACTTTTTCCCAGACTTGTTTATTTCCTAAGCTTGGGTAAAGCCCATGAAAGCAGCAATGAACTATGGTTCCGAGTGATTCATCTCGCCAGTAGCAAATAATCTCCTTTATCTAGGAAAATAACGTTCTTTATGTTGCTGTAGACATCACTCTGCAATTTTGTCAGTACTCTGTAAACATAACTCTTGAGTACATTATGGGAGTGTGAGAGAGGCAGGATTAGGTAACAGACTGGGTCAATGTGTATCTTAGACCAGAGAGAAAGAAAGTTCACACACAAGCTGCATTCTCCCTGAGGGGAATAGAGAAAGACTGGCTTTCTTTACCTAGTGCTCTAGTATCAATCAGCCTGAGCCCATGCTCCTCCAGTAATTGTAGATTCGCTTTGATTCTGAAAATAAAAGGTATCTATTAGGACATCTGGGGCAAATCCTTAATGACCGTCATTTGGGAACCTTGGAGACATGGCTTTACAACAGCTGGTAGCGAAACTTCCACCTCATCTTGTTCTGAGTCACTGGTGATAAGTTTGCAGTGAGGTCAATTTCTGGAGACCTTAGTATGGGAGTCAGGAACAGACAGTAGATAACTAATAACAGATAACAGATAACTGAGATTAGAGCATATATATTTCCCTCATCTCTGTGGTTTAATTTAGTCTTTTTACCTCAGATCAAAAGTGTTGTCAAAGAACAGTTTGTCATTTTGAAATGAAGGCCATGGTGTTTTGATTGAGTGAAGGGATGAATGTAACAGAGTGTACTGATCACAGTGGTCTTTCAATAATAATATCAGATAAAGTGATGTTAATTGTTTAATATTAACTTTTTTCTTATTTTAAAATAATACAGGTTCATTGTAAAAATCTAACAAATACAAATAAACAAAAGTGATATAAACATTACACATAATTCCATCCCAGATATAACCAACTTTTTTATTGAGGTATAACTGACATATAGAACTGTGTAAGTTTAAGATATATAATGTGTTGATTTGATACATTTATATACTACAGTATGATTACTATGTTAGCATTAGTGAACACCTCTATTATGTCACATAATTATCATTTCTCTTTTTTAGTGAGAACAATTAAGAGCTAGTCTCTTAGCAAATGTGAAGTTTATAATACAGTATTGTTGACTGTAATGTTATGCTGTGCATTAGATCTCCTGAACTTATTTACTAGTTGCAGATTTGTACCCTAAAAAACATCTTCCCAATTCCCCCCCTCCCTGAGAGCCTGGTAACCATCATTCTACTTTCTGTTTCTATGAGTTTGGCTTTTCTAGAGGCCACATGTAAGTGATATCATATGGTATTTGTCTTTCTCCAACTTTTCTCACTTAGCATATTGCCCTCAAGGTCCATCCATGTTGTTGCAAATGGCAGAACTTCCTTCCTTCTCATGACTGAATAATATAATAATATTCCTTCTCATGACTGAATATGGAATAGTCCATATTCCATTCCATATGTATATATATATATGGAATATATACATACCAATGGAATATTTTATATATATATATATATATATCTCACCTCTTCTTTATTTTATCTATTCATCCATTGATGGAAACTTAGGTTGTTTCCATATCTTGGTTGTGTGAACAAACACGGGAGTGCAAATATCTTTTTGATACCTCTTTTCATTTCTTTTGGATATATACCTAGAAGTGGAATTACTGAATTATATATAGTTCTATTTTTAATTTTTTGAAGAAACTCCATACTATTTTTTTTTTTTTTCTTTTTGTGGTATGCGGGCCTCTCACTGTTGTGGCCTCTCCCGTTGCGGAGCACAGGCTCCGGATGCGCAGGCCCAGCGGCCATGGCTCACGGGCCCAGCCGCTCCGCGGCATATGGGATCCTCCCAGACCGGGGCATGAACCCGTATCCCCTGCATCGGCAGGCGGACTCTTAACCACTGCGCCACCAGGGAGGCCCACTCCATACTATTTTTCATAGTGACTGAAACAATTTACATTCCCACCAACAGTGCACAAGTGTTCCTTTTTCTCCACATCCTCACCAACATGTGTTATCTCTTAATAATAACCATTCTAAAAAGTATGAGGTGATATCTCATTGTACTTTTGACTTGCATTTCCCTGATGAGAAGTGATGTTGAGACCTTTTCATGTACCTCTTAGCCATTTGGATGCCTTCTTCGGAAAAATGTCTATTCAGTTCCTCTGCCCGTTTTTCAGTTAGATTGTTTTGGTCATTGAGTTGTATAAGTATTTTATACAGTTTGGATATTAACCCCTTATATGACATACAGTTTGCAAATATTTTCTTACATCCAGTAGGTTTTTTCATTTCGTTAAATTTTTTTTACCATGTATATGCTTTTTAGTTTGATGTAGTCCCAGTTAAAGCAGTGTTTGTCTATTCTCTTAAGTATTTTTTTTTAATTTCTGTATGTCTCTCTCTACAGAAATGCATCATATTACACACATTTTGATTTTTGAAATGTGATTTTAAACTTAAAATTTTATTTTGAACATTTTTCTTTGGTTAATCGTCTATGATCTCTTTAACAACTGAATTATGGATAATGATATCAGTATTTCCTCTGCCTAAAATTCTTTTTCCTGTTTTTTTCTTTTCTTTTTTTTTTCTTAGCTTTCTCAAAATGTTATCAATTTCTCAGCAAGTGTCAACATGCTGAGACTGTCTATCCAATCTAAAGTAGCCATCCAGTCATTCTTTGGCATATCATTCTTTGAATTTTCCGTATGCTACTTTATCATAGTCTCATGTCCTCCTTCCTTCCTTCCTTCTTTCCTTCTTTCTTCTCTTGTTACTTCATTCTTTCCTTCTTTGCTTATTGTCTATTTCCCCTTTCCCTCAATTTAAATACAAGGTCCTTTCTTCTTACCAAAATGGCTTCCTGTAATTTGCTTTAAAATTCATGTCACTATGGTTTTCTGCTTCTTCTTTGCTATTTGGTTTCTGGAAATTTCCCTTACATTTTCACAAATGTATTTTTGTATTTAAAAAAATTATTAGTTATAACCACAATTTTTAGATGTCTTATATCAGTAAGGATTTGGGGAGAGGAAGGGGAGTTTGTGATCTATCATATTATCAGAAGTTGAAAATTATCCCTGCTTGTTCTCTAAATGCTATTGAATACCTCTAGGCAAATTCCTGTTATAATCCAGAATGAAATACTTAGGCTTTACTAAGTTTTACAGACATGTTCTATTATAATATAATTTAGAGAGCATGCTTTGTAAGACTCTATTCCATTTTTACATTACTGCCTGAGATAGAGTTAATTTCCCATGGCTTTCTGCAGATTGTATTTGAAAAGTTAAATGAAGTTAAGAAAATGTACACACACTTCAGAAACTGCTAGTAGGTTGTCTAGTGTTTTGTGATAGATTCAATTTCTCTATGAGTCATTAAATTAAACTTATTTAATATAGGCAAGATTTGAGGTTCTTTTTAAACCTGAATATTTAATGTTTCTTTACAATGTTACTGAAGAACAACAAGTTTTTTGTTTTTGTTGGGAAAACAATTGTGGAATTAGGTAATGAGAAGTGTAATCAAGAAATTTTGATTTTAGTGATGAATAATTTAATATCTGGCCAGTTTATTTTGGAGAAGCAACTTGACCTTTCTGGGTTTTAGTCTCTCATTTGAAAAATGATGAAGATGAACAAGATATTCATCAACATGGTTTACAAATCAAAGTGACTATGTTTTCTGTGATCAAATGTATTCAGGACATCTTGTGGCTTCATCATGACCTAACTCTGATGGCTCTGGTGTGCGTTATCTATTATATAACATTTCTGTACCTTTGAAAAACCATGTAAGTTTTAACTATTAGTCATTATTATTAGTTTCTGTTAGTTTCTACAGATTTCCTCATCTCACAGTTCTCTTGATTAAACGTGTTTGAAAATATTTCTGGAGAAACCTTGTTTTCATGAGAACTGAAAAAAATAAGACTAAAATGTAAGTTTCTAAACTTATTTTGGTTAATGTTCTAAAAGACAACCTTACAGAAAGGAGGTATTTATCCCCCTTCCCTTGTGCTTAGTCAAATAATTATTAGCTAAATGACGAGAATGTATTGATATATTAGGAAAAAGTCAGCAAGAAAGCTCTTTATCTAAAATTCAGGACTCCAGATTTTTACACATATTCATAGTTCAAAATAAACATATTTTTGGCTACTCTTTAAGGACAAAAAAATTCAGAGGAAAACTTTGGTAAAGTAGATGCTACCTAAACAGAAAGTTAATATTGCTATTTTTTATTTGTTTAGCTGAGTTGAGCAAGATAAAAACACATGAATACCCCTTGTCAATTATTTAGCCAGCGTGTTCCTTCTTTGCCATCATAAAAATGAGGTGCAAGTACTAGGAACTGAGGAGGGGAGCACAGTCTCCCCAACGATGTTCTCCATCAGTTCACTCAAAAGGCAATCCAAGAAATCATTTCATCTAAGCAAATCGGTATACCTGTCATGTAAGTGCATCTTCAAAACAATCTCCAGGCCTATTCTATCCTACCCCACCTTCCTCTTTCCAACAACTTTCTATCCCTAAACTACTATTGTAAGGAAATCTTGGAACCTGGAATTGATTATAAGATTTTAAATCAAGCTCAATGTTTGGCAAATAATCTTGTCGGTTTATACGATTAACATGTACATATCAACCTGACAGTGATCACTGTTAAGATATCAGTTTTTACAGTGAGGAGGATCAATGGGGACAAATAGAAACTAAAAGATTGAAATATATGTAGGTCGAAAGCTACAATGAATAATCTTGCTGACATAATAATATGGGTGTGCTGTGTGTATATACATTTACTAATGTCAATTAGAAAAACCTAATGCTTATCTATTAATGTGGCAAGTATTCCAGAATCTTTATTTAGCATCTAAGAGTAGGATATATTATTTCTATCATATTTTTATTTTCCTAACTCATTGTTTTATATTCACCCTTTTGATTATGTTAGGGTGCAGGCTATAATTACAATTGGAACAGATATAAATAATGTCAATAGTCCTTGGAAAATCAGTCTTTTAAATCTCTATGAAGAACCATGCTATTAAATTTTATAAATTAAAAGATACAGAAATGTTGCTGTAAGCTATGATAGCATCCCTGTGGAAATTAGTATAGTGAGAAATTAGTCTATCTGGCCAGGAGACTTTTTTTTTGCGGTATGCGGGCCTCTCACTGTTGTGGCCTCTCCCGTTGCAGAGCATAGGCTCCGGTTGCGCAGGCTCAGTGGCCATGGCTTACGGGCCCAGCCGCTCTGCGGCATGTGGGATCTTCCTGGACCGGGGCATGAACCCGTGTCCCCTGCATCGGCAGGCGGACTCTCAACCACTGCGCCACCAAGGAAGCCCTGGCCAGGAGACTTTGAAGAAACTATTGCTCTGAGTGAACTTTCTCTGAACTTACAACATCCTTCTCATGCTTTACTGACATCTGAACACTGACATTCTGGTCCCTGAAGAGGGCATAAATAATTTGTTTAGTTATGATGTTTTCTGTCTCTTTTCAATCAATCAGTTAACAAATATTTGTTCCTTCACTAATGGTGTGCAAAGCATTCAGTTGGGTGCTCAGGGAATACGAAGTAGTAAAAGCCTGGAGTTCAGCAATACAAGAAATTATTCTGGATGGCTTATGATTAATTACCCTATCATTTGGTGGAGGTTCAAATTGCACTGAGTGAGAGGTGGGGGAGTTTCTCTCTTTGGAGGTATTAGGCAGGCCTCTTGGATGTGAAGGCTCTTGGAGGGACCTTGAAGGAAGATCAAAAGGGTAAGACTAAAGATGATGACAAGAACCAGATCATACAGGGCTTGTAGGCAATATGAAGAAACTTGGTCTTGGTCCTGAGGGCAGTCCAAAGTCACTGAAGAGTTTTAAGAAGAAAGTGACCTGATCAAATTTGTTATTGGAAAAGTCACTGTTTAGAGAATGGTGGGAGGAGACCTAATACAGATAAAAGAAAAGCAGTTTGTAGGTTAAATAATAATAATTATTATTATTATATATTCTAATTTATTATAAATATTGTCCAGGAAAGAAATGAGAATAGCTAATAGCTTGGATAAGTACTGATTACAGAGGAGATAATGATAAGAGTACAGGTTTGAAATATATTTGGATGATTGACTTAAAGGATTTAATGATCAATTAATTATGGGAAGGTAAGAGAAGGGAAATAATAAGAATGACTGCTAGTTTTCTGGCTTATGCCTCTAGAGTATGACAGTGCTGTACTCTAACAGTGGGAGAGAACCAAGGTTTTGAAGGAGGGTAATGTGCTCAATCACAGATAGAAGGAGCTTGAAATGCTTTTGATATCCAAGTAAAGATGTTGAGAAGGTAGTTGGATATATGACCCAGAGGAGAGGTCTATCTGGAACTACAGAGATGAAAAGATGGGAGTCATCAACACATGGATGGTAATTAGAGCCATAGATCTGAAGTTTTAGAGAGAGAGTTAGAGAGAAGGAAAGATATCTGAGTCTTGAGAAATTGCAACATTAAATAGGCAGGACTAGAAGAATGAACATAAATGAGATTAAAAAGAGAACAGAAATATAGTTGGGAAACCAAGAGAGGGTGAAGTCACAGAAACCAAGAAAAGAGAAGGAAAATATCAGAGACAATAGAAATAATGGAGTTGTCTACATTGTCAAATGCTATGGTAACAGCGAATAAGAAGAGGACGGAAAAATATCCATTGAATTCCATGACATGAAGGTCAGTGGTGAGATCTGTGAATTTTCACTGTAGAAAAGACAAAGAAGCCAGTTTGGAATAGACTGAGGAGTGATGAGCCAAAGAAAAGGAGATGAAACTATGAACAGTTCTTTCTAGAAGTTAGATTAAAGGTAAAGAAGAGTATGGTGATAAGCTGGAGGCAAATATGTGGTTGAAGGATGATTTTGTGTAATTGTATGTTAGAGGGATCTAGTTGAGAGGGACTGGTTCCATAAACAGGGATTAGAAGCAATCATTAATAATATAAGCATCCTCGGAATACAAAAGTAAGTAGATCTCAAAGCACAGATGAAAGAGCTGGGCTTAAAGAGAGATGGCCTCGCTTCTAATGTAACAAGAGGGAAGAAAACGTCATATGCCTGCATGAGTAGGCTTGTAAATTTCCTGTTTTGTAGGAGCAAACTGAGGGAGTTCCTGTTAGATAATTTAAATTTTATCTATTTACTATTGTTTCCCTAAAAATCAGTTTGTCTGCCTTTTAAGATTTACAATAAAGTTATTATTATTATTATTATTATTTTTGGTTACCATATGTGCCTATAAATGACTAAAGCTTTGTCTGTGGAATTAAACTATGTTAATGATTGAACAATTTACTTACGCAAAGTTAGCCTGAAGCCTTAGGGTAAAAGGTGGTATGCTAAAGTCAATAATAAAGGCTAGATCTAGGTCTGGTTTAATGGAAAGGATCGATACTTTGCAAAAGAGCTTTTGAAAGTAGAATTTTTACACTGGAAAAGAGAAGTTTATTTTTAGCAAAAAAAAAAAAAAAATCTTCCTTCCCACCAGACTCTGCAAACCTAATATATGTACTCCTCATGATCTGTCATAAACACAATTACATGTAGTCTTCCATATTTTCTCCTTTTTTCTGTAGCTATAGGAAAAATTATAAATAGAGATTTCTATCGTGATAATTCATTTATTTTAGAAACATGTACTTTTTGATGAATTTAAAAGTTTTCCTCAACTATACTTTATGGAAATCTCTCCAAATCAATTGGAATAGTTCTAATTTATTCTTTTCAATATTTCAGAGTGAGCTTTGTACCATAAATTATTTAGTTATTCCTCTATTGATGGTGATTTAAATTTTTACTGATTTTTGTTTTCTTTTTTGCTTCTATGAACAAATACTGCTAGGATATCCTTGTTATGAAACATTTTATACTAGTGTCATTTTATATGTATATAATGATTCTCAGGAAAGAAGTCTCCAAAGTGTGTATGTAATTTTTATTTTAATGGATTTTGTCAGGTTGCAAACCAACATGGTTGTAACAATTAACATTTTTACCAGCAATACATGAGAGTCCTTTTAACCTTGCATCCCCACCAAATCAAGATGCAAATTTCCAAAGGAAATATTAAGGAAGGTTATCATCCCTAAGGTTGACTATTCAAAATATTTAGAAGAATGAAGATTGATAGGGGACTTAGGAAATGTATTTCTTTGTATAAAGTTGAACTGAGAGATTCATCCCCAAAGTCAATGGTTGGGGGAGTCCCCTCCTCAATTCAGGTCAAGAGAGTGACATCAACAGAACTACTAGGAGTAGAATTTCTAGATAAAATACTAAACATGGAAGATAAGTTCAATTGCTATTGCAGATAAATGATCTTTTAGTAAAGTGTATGTCCAAAATATTGTAGGGAACATACTTCTACTAAAAATATCTGTTGCTTATCTTAAATTCAAATTTAACTGGATGCCTGTACTTTAATTTGTTAAATCTGACATCCCAAACTAGGAGAACTTGATATCCTGAATTAAGGCAACATAATGATCAGTGTCTCACACATGCCTGAGAAATCTAGCAGGTGAGAGATGTGCCAGTGGTTGGCTTAGGCTGGGATTAGCCTGCATTCTTCATTCATCTGATCAAAGAATGAATGTTTCCCCCTCATTTCCCAGATGTAGGAGATGGGCAAGGAAGTCTAGTGTGTGTCCTATGCGGGCTTGCTCCTAGATGGGTGAACTGGACTCAACAAAGGAGAAGCTAGAGGTAGATCTCCAATTTATAAAAACTGAAAAGGGAGTGAGCTAACACCAACATATAGTGCATTTGTGTGTGGGTCAAGAAAACTTCAGGTAAGAGGATAATGAACAAGATTTCCAAAGAATCTGCAAAAGTAGCAAGGAGTGAGAAAGATAGCATTAAATCCACCTGACCGAAAGAGTGGGAGACCTCCTCACAAGAGTGAGTTAGATATTTCCTGTCCCTCTCATCTATGCTCTATTTTGACACGGGCAGGTTCAGAAACTGTGGTTGCCAAAATCAAAGAGGGGGAATTGGAGAACGAAGTGTAGAAGGAGAAAAGAAAAATTATATCCCACTCCTTCTGCCTACATTCTGCTTTCAGCGATTCCCAAGGTGGTATGTGAGGGAGAAGACTCAATTTGATTCAGGTTTAGAATATTGATTCCTATTTGGAATTGGATATTTTTATTAATACAAAAAGCATTTACTTATTTAAAGTGATTATGGGATTTTTTTTACTACCTAAGGATAAAAAGGAAAGCATGGAATCATCACACTTTTCATTCAGACACATGAAAAAAATCTTCTTTTCCCAAACAGATACCATTTGAATGAAAAGTGGGAGAGATATGTTTATTCAACATAAAGGTTACAGATGTTATTAGTCTTTTAAGGTTTATTAATTCAAAGAGGTTTAAATATAAGTTCTTAGGGTAGTTTTAAAACAAATTAATTTTGGGGAGAAGAATGACAAATAAGGTGATAAAATCCCAGGGGCTGGAATAAGAGCCACAACCTTAAATGTGTCCAACTTCTGAATTCTAAGAACTCTGTATAATCTTGTATTGTGATTTGTTTTTTAAATATCTTTCCATATTGTCTATAAGCCTCTCAAAGGCAGCAGGTATCATATCTTTTCTTTGAATTCCTAAAACAAAGCATAGTGCCACCTGCACAGTAGGTTAGATATATATTTCAACTGATTGGTGTCTTCTACTGTTTCTTTCTTTTTTTTTTTTTTTGCGGTACGCAGGCCTCTCACTGTTGTGGCCTCTCCCGTTGTGGAGCACAGGCTCCGGATGCACAGGCCCAGCGGCCATGGCTCACGGGCCCAGTTGCTCCACGGCATGTGGGATCTTCCCGGACCGGGGCACAAACCCATGTCCCCTGCATCGGCAGGTGGACTCTCAACCGCTGCGCCACCAGGGAAGCCCTTCTACTGTTTCTTGAAGGATGAGATATAGTAGAGGGTCTAGATGCTTGGAACATATAAGAACACTATGAATTCAGAAGAGAGGCTTATCCCCTAGGACAGTTGAAGATCTTATGAAAAGGTCAGGCCATGATGTAGGCTTTGAATCAAAAATACTTTTCAGGCAGAGTATGGACTGAGCAAATGGAGGTGTGACTACGTGTTTTGTATTCAGGAAATAATGATGGATGGAGCTTAAATAACAAAATGTCTAAGAAGACTGAAATTTATATGTTAACTTTTGAAAGTATTTGATGAAGGGAATGATTTGCACAATGAAGATATAAAATTTTTTTTTCTCCATGTTTTGAACTGGTAGAATAAAAAGACAAGGGGTTAGAGGCAGCTGGAGTAATGGCCACTTAGAGAGTTTTAAGAACCCTGGAAGAAGTGGGTAATGATTTGGATACAGCAGTGACATAAAAGAGAAAGAATTCATATGGGAGGCTCTACAACAAAGGCAGAAGAGACCAATAGGATGGCAGAAGAGGGAAGAAGGAAGGCTGGCAAGATGGTTTGGAGCCAGAGAAAATGATGAGCTCATTCACAGAAACAGGACAATTCACATAGTGCATTTAGTTGAATAAAAACATAAATAAAATGTGTAGACTTAGAAGATCCTTGCTTACTTCATCCAAAATATTTTGCAAATAAATCTGATATTATGCCTATGAAAATTTTAAAATTTTCCAAATTCATTTTTCAAAAAATAAAGAATATTTACTTTTCTAAAGTTAAATACAGCTGTCTTTTCCTTCCATTTTTTTGTAATAATTCTGTTGTTTTTAGTTCTCACTCATCAGGCAAAGCAAGATCCTCAGTTATATAGGTATTCTATCAGAGGTTAGATTTTGTTGGGAAAAAACCTCACAATTGTTTATATTAAGTCCTATATTAGTTAAATATTGATCCAAAGACCAATTAGCAGTGACTTATACATGAGAGAAGATTTATGTCTCTGTTGCATAAAATTCTAAGATTGCAACATAGTGGGATTTGGAAGAGTTGCTTTTGCATCACCAGCATAGATTCCATCCCTGGATCCAACGTGACTGTTCCAGTTGTTGATACTTCCTAGGTGAAAAGAACAAGTGAAAGGCAAGTAGCTTCCTTTTAAGAATGTGACCTGAAAGTTGCTCACATTCCTTCGGCTAACACTTGGTCATATGGTTTGGGAAATGTTATATTTAGATGGGCATCCCAATGACAATTTGGAGAAGGAGGGATTTGGTTCTAAAATGAATAAGGGGAAGCTTTGCACAGTGGCAGTATTGTAGCCAATGAGGTTTATCCAAGGCACAATTATTGTTAATTATAATGAATAAGGGTAGTCCTATGCAGGAAAACCCAAGTCTGCTTATTTTTCATGTAGCACACCCTGTCCTACTGATGTATACTTATTATTAGGCTTTCCTTTTTCATTCTATTTCATTATTTCTTTATTAGTTATAGGTTTTCTTTAAAGTTTCCATTTATTATTATGTATAACAATGTTAAGAGATAAACTCTATGAGTCATATTAAAAATTTTAAGAGTTTATTTGGGCAAAAATGAATTCCAATCAGATAGTATTGAAACTAGCAGATAGAAAGGAGCTCTGAGGACCTGTGTAAAATGAAAACCTTTTATATACAGAAGGGAGCAAGAACAAGGAAGTTATACTAGGCAAAGAAGTGGATTGATTATGACAAAGTTACTTTCTTTTAGGAGATGACAGGGGTCTGACAGGCAGATTACTTAACTAGTGCTGATCAGACAATTCCTGATTGACTGGTTTAAGATTCCATTTCTGGGAAAGCAGAAACTGTAATTAAGTGAAGTCTTGGTGGCGGTGTGAGGTTTAGCATAAGCAACTCCATTTCGGGTCTGTTGTCTTGTTTTTAATAGCAGAAAGATTCCAAGACACTCGAGAATAATATTCTCTATGATAATTATTTGAATAGAAGTAGTATGAAGCAATACCACTTGTCAAAATAAGAGGGCCTTTAGGTTTATTCAAAATGATTATTTTCTATTTAGTATCCTAGATATGATATGTTAATTTTAAGAGACAATTTCTGCTGATCTGAAGTACCCCTTACCCCAAGTGTTATTTACATGAATTACTAGTATGCATGAGAGAGTTTCATTTTTTTTGTTGTTGTTGAATTGGGTGTATGGTGCACAGTTCTTTGGGGGTTGATATTCTTAGGAAGATAAAAGAGAACTATGAGCACAATAGAGATGAGAAAAAAGTTCTCTCTCATCCCTTCACCATTGCCTACATTTGGTCAATAGACTGATCTTGAGCCATTTAAAAAGTGTTGCTCAAAGGAACAGCTGTAGAAGCTGTGTATGTATATGAATGTGTTTGATTCTGGGCATAAGCAGTGCTGCTTAGAGGCCCAGATAGTCAGTTGTAATGCGATTTCCAGAGAGGTCCATTCTTCACCCATTTCCTCAGCTGTGGCACAGATAATAGGACATATTTGTTATTCTGCGGGCTAGCAGACACAGGAAAGAGAGGTCACTGTGCCTGGAGAAAGACAGCGGGGAGAGTAAACAGAGGTGTATTAAAGTTGAGGGAAGACGGTTATCCTTATCAGATTCCTACATAGGGTCCCAGAAATGACTGGGTAGTGGTGGTGATGGGAAATTCGGGGGAAAGCCTTTCTAAATGGATAGGTGTAGGCTTGGAGCCAGGGACAGCCATGGGTTACTTCCGATGAGACTTCATGTGTGCTCAAAGACAAAGAAGCTTAAGACGGGGCTTCTCAAACTTTAAGTACAGATGAATTGCCAAGAGACCTTATTACACGGCAAATTCTGGTTCAGTATCTTGGGTGGGGCTGAGATTGTACATTTCTATTAAATTCTTAGGTGATGCTGCTGTTCCACAGGTAAGGCAACTTCCAGTACCAAGGACTTTGTAACATTGAATTAATCAAGCATTCATCCTACACATTTCCCAGTTCACATCCTGAACTCAGAAATGCCTGGATTTCAAAACTGGCTATTCCACTAACAAGTGTCATTGAGTGGTTGTTTGACCTCCCTGGGGCTTAATTTCATTACTAAAATGGAGTTTTATAAGCCTTGTGGTGTTTGCTATTTCTGTCCAGCAAATATTTCTTTTTTTTTTTTTATGTACATGGTTGGATTGCATGCCTCTGTTCTTGTGAAGTTAGGTGTGCCATATGTCTACTTTGGCCAAAAAAATATAGGCATAATTGTTATATGTTACCTGCGTGATTTTTGACCTTCTATTTCTCTCTGCCTTGATTACTGGCAATGTTCTAGTAGGTGTTTCATCATGAGGATCACACAGAGCAGAAACCTCAGCAAACCCTTAGCAGACAGGTAACATGAGGATAAACTTTTATAGTTTTAAGCCACTGAGACTGTGGCAGAGTTTGTTATATTGGTAAAGCTGGCTTACATGGACTGGTACAAGCATTAAATGGAAAAAGTCAGATATTTGGCTATTGCACAGATATTCAGATGTTTCCCTTTCTTTTCTATTCCCAACTCCTGTGATTTAGCTTTTTTTATTCCTCTCTATCTATATTATAAAAGCAATAGGTCATTTTAAAAATGGTGAAAACTATATTTATCCTTTTTAAAAATGCTTTTAGTCCTTACAAAGTTTTGATTCAAAAATTCAGAACTTACAGATGAATGAAGCTCGGGAGCTGTCCAGAAGCTTCTTTCTCCTTATTATCATGACTAATTTCAAGTTAGCTGGAATTGTTCCACTGAAATCTAATCTGTTGGGTGATATTTAACACTGTAACTGACTGGGAAACACAATAACTGATAAAGCAGGACCACAAAATGAACACACTAGTCACACTGATGGCTGTTTTCTATTTGTATTATTAAGCTTTATTTTTGAATTTTTTTGCTTGCTAAAAGAAGGACATTTTTATTATTCTTCTGGGCACCCATTTGACTTTGGCCCTTACATGACAAAGGCTCTTCTTTCTGTTTTTGAGCTTTTAGTTCTTTTTATATTTCATCTACCCTAAGAAATAAAGTGTTAACTAACATTTCTTTGATCTTTTTACTGGGTTATAATTTAAGTGTCCGGTATTTCTTTTTTTCCCTCACCTTTCTTCCAGCTCTGTAATCCATGTGTCAGAACAAGAATCACCAGCTAATCAAAATAGACATAATTTACAAGGAATGTTTAAACCAGTCTTTCTTTGAACTTTCCTTGTAATTATTCTCCATCATTTCTCCAGTTCTTTTTTCCCCCCCCATTTATAACCTAATTCTATCTTCTAAGGAAAGGATTTTTTTCCTTATCTTTTATCAGACTTACGTTGCTTTAAAAAATGTATCATTCAAATCTTAAATATTAATTTATAAGAATTTCTCTTTTCATAAGTCTCCTTACTATATATATGAGATCTTTGATATTCAGGTACAATACCTGAGTGTGGGGATGTCTGAGTGTGTATATATATTTCTGTGTATATGTATATATAATATACATCTAGTATATAGAAAGCTCTAGGTAAGTGTCAGCTATTGCTGTTAATGCTTAGTTTTTCTACATGCTTATATCCACAAGCCCTTTGCATTAGTAGGTTTCTCCAAACAGAACTTGTAGTATGGAGATTTATTATGAGGATTTGGCTCATGTGACTGTGGAGGCTAAGAAGTCCCACTATCTGTTGTCTGCAAGCTGGAGACCCAGGAAAGTTGGTGTAATTTCCCCTCGTGGAAACAGCATGAATAAAATAGTTGTCAGAATGTGTCTAAAAAAATCCCATTCTGAGGGCTGGAAATGTTAACTGAGACGTTCCAAGCCAACTAGGCAGGCAAGAAGCGAAAAAAGGGTGAATTCTTCCTTTTTCTGGTTTTTGTTCTATTCAGGCCCTCAATGGATTGGATGATGCCCACCCCACATTGGGGAGGGAAATCTACTTGACTGAGATCACAGACTCAGTTGTTGATCTCATCTGGAAACACCCTCAAAAACACATCCAGAAATAATATTTAATCTGGGTGCCCCATGGCCAGTCAAATTGACACATAAAATTAACCATTACATCCTTGAAGGCAAGGATCATTCCTTTTTTAAAAAAATATGTCTTTATCTCTTAACACAGTGTCCTGTTAAGTACTTAACAGATGTTTGTGAATGAATAAATAATAGCTGAGCAAGCAATTATATACTCTAACATTCATATTCTCTAAGTTTCACATAGCTTATTCCCTATATAACTAAAATTATACTTGTTATATTGTAATTTAATTGTTATTTTTCAATATTGAAGACAAAATAGTCATTTTTTTTCAACTGCAGTGAGTTTTGGTGATGATGTGTTTCAACTTTCTGTCTTGCCCATTGCCAGTGAGAGTATAATTTGGGGAAAAGATGGCATTATCCTATACAACTGACTATTCACATACTTTTCCAGCAATTCCCCTCTTAGTTATATATTTAAGGATTTTTTGCACCAAGAACAGTACACATATATAGAAGCATTCCTAATAACCGTATTCATAACAACAAATCCCAGAAACCATCTAAATATCTGTAAACAGGATAATGGATAAGTAAATTGTGGTATATATGGAATAAAATTGCAGGGTCTGCTACTTTTTAGCAGTAATGGTCCCTAATTTTGTTTATTCCTCCTTAGACTCATGTCTTTGTTTAGTACCTTTGCATGCTGACTCTGGAGCATGTGCTTTGGCCAATAAGATGATAGCAAATGTGATGCAAGCAGAAACTTAAAAAGTGATTTTCACAGAAAACTTGCAACTGCCACTGTGTGTTTAAGCCCAGGCTAATCTACTGGAGACACGTGTTTCAGTTAACTCTATCACCCCGAGCTGACAGCCATCACCTACGAACTGCCAGCACTATCATCAAACAAGTAAAGAATGCCACTAGAACAACCACACTCTAAATAAAACTATGAGCTGATTGCAGCTGCCTGTGTGTGTGTGTGTGTGTGTGCACTGTGCAACCAGCATAGGTACTGCCTGTTGGAGCTCAACATAAGTTGTTGACCCAAAGAACAGTGAGCTAGTATGTGATTGCTCTTTGAAGCCAATACGTTTTGGGATGGTTGTTATACAGCAAAAACCAACTGGTATGAGCAATAAAAAGAGATGAACTATAATTACACACAACAATATGATTAAATCATATTACCATTGCTATTTTCTTAAAAAAAACAAGTCCCAGAGATCTACATAAAGTTTGGAAAATTATTTGTAAAGAATACTAAGTAAATGTAAATCATTATTGCCTAACCATTATATATACGTTAATAATAAGCATTAACTGCAATTTCAGAATATAAATATAACCCTTAACATTTTAATATTTTCTACTAGCATTTTTCCATGCATATAGATGTATGTAATGAAAAACATAATTGAATACACATGCACATTTTTATACATTGTTTTTCTTACTTAACATGTCCTTAAGTTCTCCAAAAACATAAAGACTAATTATCCATCATATTAGAAAATATATTTCATCAGTTTCCTATTTTTGATATTTTGATTATTTATACATTTTATTATTATTATCACCTTTAGGACACTCTCATCATAGAATAACTTTTTAAAAGTGGATTTAATCAAAATATTATAAATATATTTAAAAGTTATACATACACTTCTACTAACTGCATTCCAGAATAGATAAAACTTTACATGCCACCAGAAATGTATGAGATAGATTTTCTTGTTGAACATTTGCAGACATTTGGTATTACTCTATTCATAATCTTTGACAATTTGATAGGTAAAAATGACATCTCACTATTATTTTAATTAAGTTACTAGCTGAACTTGAAACTTTATTCATTAGTCATTTGTATTTTCACTTCTTTAAATTATCTTTCCATGTATTTTACTCTAGATACTTCCTTTCTTTTGATAGTTTATAATAGAGTTGATTGGATTCCACCTTTCTTAATTACAATCATATTCTAGTACTGACCGTAGGAGATTATACCCTCATCATCTTGATTATACTTCAATGCTTCTGTAGTTCTCAGACACCCCTTTAAAGATGATTAACCTCTTCTTTTATAAGTATCTGATAATTCATGTATTTATATAGTGAGTTTTAATTTATCCCTTCAAAATCCCAAAACCCAAGATCAATTTTAGGTGGCTCATTTTGACTTCTTTTTTTTTTTTTTTTTTTTTTTTTTTGGCCACATCGTGGCTTGCAGGATAATAGTTTCCCCACCACAGACTGAACCCGGGCCCTCCACAGTGAAAGTGTGGAGTCCTAACCACTGGACTGCAAGAGAATTCCCTTGAATTCATTCTTCATCATCATATAAGGCATCATTATTTCCTCAATCAAAGTGTACCTTACAGTATTTGTTGCTGTATATTATGTTTATGTCCTACACAAGTATACAAATCTGACAAGACAACTTAGAAGAAATAGTTTTGGAAAGAAAGTTATATATATTTTTTCCTATATTGATTCTATCACTTGACCTCAGGATTTGAAAACTGAGGAATCAAATCAGAGTAATCACAGAAGATACTCCACTTAAAACTTTAAGTGAATGACCTGTGGTCTCAAGATGGTAGATTAATCACAAAATCAAGCTAAAAAGGTATTGATAAACTATATTGATAGCTGATCTCATATACAGTGTCATTCCTTTTGCTTAAATTGCTTAAATTGAAACTGACAAGTGTGAAATAGCAAAATAGCAAGTAGCTCAAATGAAAGACCTTTCGGTGGGTCACTTGTCCCATTTTCTTTTCCACCAAGCCTTGATAAATTTTGTGATTGTTTGGGGAAAAAAGGGTAGTTTTCCATGACAGGCTAAGCCATAAAAGGAAACAAAATTGAGTTATTTGTAGTCAGGTGGATGGACCTAGAGTCTGTCATACAGAGTGAAGTAAGTCAGAAAGAGGAAAACAAATATCGTATGGTAACACATATATATGGAATGTAAAGAAAAAAAATGGTTCTGAAGAACATAGGGGCAGGACAGGAATAAAGACACAGATGTAGAGAATGGACTTGAGGACACGGGAAGGGGGAAGGGTAAGCTGGGATGACGTGAGAGAGTGGCATGGACATATATACACTACCAAATGTAAAACAGATAGCTAGTGGGAAGCAGCCACATAGCACAGGGAGATCAGCTTGGTGCTTTGTGACCACCTAGAGGGGTGGGATAGGCAGGGTGGGAGGGAGACACAAGAGGGAAGAGATATGGGGATATATGTATACATATAGCTGATTTACTTTGTTGTACAGCAGAAACTAACACACCATTGTAAAGCAATTATATTCCAATAAAGATGTTTAAAAAAATGAAATCAAATAAAAATAAAAGATATATTTAGTCAGACATATCAGATGCATTAAAAAAAAGGAACTAATAAAAAAATGAAAAGAGCACCAAAAGGTGAAAATTCAAGAAAATTATATTTTGAGGCTACTGACTGCAAAGACATAGAATGCAATTAGGCCAAAAATTTCCAGTAAACTATTAGCTGTGTGCCATGTAGCAATACTTTTTCAACTGAATTTATTTTGAAATCTAAATTTTAAAAATCACTTTCATTTTCTCTTCTAGGTCAAACTTTTTGAATGCATTCATGTTTTTCTCCATTAACATTATAAAGGTACAGTGAGCACACATGATGAAATATATGTACATGTGTTCAGGTTAGGGGCCTCAAGCTCTTGGCTACAGCAAGCCATTCATTAAGTTGGGAATGGCATAACAAACATACTTGAAACAGCATATTTTTCATAATATGTATGCGTTTCCTTTACAAAACCGAGTTTAAACCTGTAGGCAATTGCGTGCATGAAAACAAAAATATTTTCATTCTTAGAAAGGCCATCAAATTAATGCTAGAAGAGCACTCCTCCCTATAAGCATACATGTTCCAAAACGTTATCCCTAGAGATTTTATTTAGGACAATATTTTGACTTCCTAGACTACCATTATGTCATTATTCCCAGAGTGCTAAGATGTAGAAATAATATTATAATGTATGTAGCTAATCAGGAAATAGACTCTACATGTTAGAATAGTGCTTAAAGAGTTTAAGGATATTAACTTGACATGTGAAAAACCGTTATAAGAACACTGCTCAGTAGCATAATTAAACACAATTTAGATTTGTCCTGAATCTGCCTATCAGAACGATTTGTCTCAAAATCAGATCCTTTATATCTCTCTGAATATGCAGCAAGTTCCTTTCAATCAGTAATACAATAGACGATTATTGTACTAGTCACAGAAACCTTTAGTATTCATTAGGATTTCATTATAGAGTTAAGGAGGAAATGAAGAAAAAGAATTGCTTTGTGTCAAAAGAATTTACCATGTAGTTTGCTTCAGGAGACTGATTGCTACAGAGAAAGGGGAAGATAATGTGATTTGTTAACGATAACCAAACAATACTGTGGACAACCTCATCATTAGCATCTTTCATTAGATTGTCATTATTCAATGTGAAGAATACTTTGCATTTCCATTTTTACTCACATTCTCAGAGAGTCGGACACTCTTCATTCCTACAGCCCTTCCTCCGCCTTTCAGTTGAACAACCGTTTGTTGGGAATAAGCAGCTGCAATTAAAGTAAGTAGCCAGATAAATATTTGCTTACACACCAGACACACACACACACACACACACACACACAGAAATTCTCCCTCTGAAAACCTGTAGTGTTCTGAGACAGCTGTTTGGTAATTGCCAGTTTGATCTGAGAGGTGAGTGTGGAAATCAACATCAGTCATCATTTTCCATTCTGAAAGATTTATAATTTGTATGTTATTGTTTTCGTTGGCAAAGGCTTACTCATGAAGCTATGGGTATCATTTAGATAGCAAATGGAGTTGGCTCAAAGAAATGCTTTATAAAATATCTGTGATTTTTTTTAGTTTGTTTAGAGGTTGAGCCTAGAACAGTAGCCTCTAAAGCTCTGTGATCTTAAGAATTATCTGGAGAGATTAAAACATACAGATGTTAATATGAGATAAAGTCTAAGATACAGATGTTAATGAGATCAAATAATTGTGCATTCTTGCCCATTACCATATGACTAGCAGTGCTTCTGCTGGGGATGCATTCGTCCCCTCTCCATTAAAGGTGGCTTTATCCAGGTGACTTTTATTATACAATGACATGTGAGCAAAACTGAGCAGGTTTATGAACCACAGCATACCTTTCCCAGAGTGTTGATACCACCTTCCTTACTGTTTTCCTTTATCATGAGATCAACATGATCCAAATAGGGCTGCTCTTTCTGCTTGGGTCCTAGATATCATGGAACAGAGACAAGCTGTTTCCACAGTGCCTTACCTAAATTTCTGACCAACAGTTGCTGTTTTACACCATTAAGTTTTGGAATGGATTGTTACTCAGCGATAGATAGCAGAATATTATTTTACTTATATGTGGCCCTGAGCACATGTTTTCAATGTGAAATATATTTTTTCTTCTGAGAATTATGTTTGAAAATAGTTAACTAGACACAAACACAGCAAAAGTATACCAGTATAATCTCCAGTCAGTCAGCTCAGACTATAATGCAAGGCTTAAGATACCGATTATTTTTAATAGCCAAAAAAATCCAAAAAATAAATGCAAAGTAAAAGGCTAGTACACAGAACCAAAAGAAAAGAAGCAATATCTATACAAATGACAAGGTATCGGCAACTTCGATTACTTTGCACCTAGTTAAGATATTCATTGTCTTTATCTTAGCATTATATTTCTTCAATAATTTAGTTTTCCAAAAACTTGCATTTAATATAATGCTTCTAATTTGGATATGATTTATATAAAATCCTCTGGGTTGAAAAAGTGTTCAAAAAGTCAAACTTTTAAACTGCTCAAGTCAACTAAAACAGTTTCAGAAAAAGCAGTTCTCAGGAAGAAGATGTATAATTTAACTTCAATTTTAAAATGGTGAGTTTTGTAAGTTAATATAATGAAATTCTTTTGGCTTTGATTATGTGTGAGGTATGTATTGTGTGTGTGTTTGTGTGTGTATATGTAAGATGGGGAAAAGAACTGTAAGTAATGACTCTTAGGTTGCTTATTCTGTAGCTTATCAAATGCCAATGAGCAACATGTGGTCATATTCTGTTTCTATCATTTATCATTTCATAGCTACCTTAATATTTATTCTGAACATTAAGCTAGGTTTTGAATATCAATTTGGCTGAATGCCATCTCGAGAAGGAGGTACACTTGGATGGGCACTTTATTTAGTGGCCCAAGAATATATTATAATATTAGTTTCTTGGTAGGCATTTAACCTTTTTTAAAAAAAAAATCTGCTCTTTTTCTTTGTTCTAAGTATTTGGAAGAATGCTACCACAAAGTAAACCACTGTGCTTAGTATACAGTGAAAATACATTCAGATAACATCATTAAAATATCATAATAGCTCTAATTAACAACACATTGCTCAAACTGTATTATTAAATTTATATTGAATTCATTTGAAAAAAAGGGAATTGTATTCTGTATTTTTATATTATGAAATTCTAAAATACTACAAATAGTAGTTGAAGGAAAGAGATCATTTCCAAAGCTACAGATTTATGTTTAATCTTGTCTAATAGAAGGTGTATTCTTTATAGAACCTATTCTAAATTCTTATCTACAAGTTTGGCTCTGTTGTCAAAACATAGCTGTGAAATTTAGAAGTTTTTTTTGTAAAATATATTGTCTATAGCTAAAATTCTGCAGTTTCAAGAAGATTTCAGAAGACAGTAGGTATAATTAGTTACTATTACAATAATTTTGTTATAAATAACATAAGTTGACTGATATTTTAAACACTGAGTAGAATTTATTCAAATGATATGAACACAAAATATTATAAATAAAATATTTTAACCAATGTGACTTAAGCATGCCTGTAATTTATGCTCTTTTTAAGAACACTAAAATAATAGAGCAAAAATACTTATAAAAATAAATGGAGGTATGTTATGTGTTTGAAAATACTGAAAAGCTGAATGCCTTTATCATTGTATATTTTGATATGAATATTTCATAATGTAATATGAAACTTTGAAAAGAAATCAAAGTACCAAATAATATCCATAATTTCATTACTATGTCATTTTTGTATGTTTTCATTTAAGTGTATATTACACTTAGAGTATTATTCAAGTAATTCCAGTTCTTAAGTTGGAATTATACTATATGTTTAACTTTTTGGTTCTTTTTTTATTCCACTGAGCATGGTATCTTAAGCACTTTTCTATGTAACAGCAGAGTCTTTATAACCTTCACTTTTAAAGACTGGGCTTGAAGTTAGGTTTTGGTTTCTGATTCTTACCACTAATTTTGCTGCCGCTTCGGCATCCCCTATCAAGCCAGCAAATACAGAAAGACCATTTTATTTATTTATTTTTAATTAATTTGTATTGGCATATAGTTGATAAAAAGACCATCTTAAAAATGTGAAACAGAGTACTGATTATATTAAGAGAAAGATAGTACCAACTGTAAGGCACTGGATAAAGTTGAAGAATGAGTTTTTAGCTTAAGAAACATGACAGTGCTCCTACCTATAATACTTTTTTTTCTTACTTTTTATTGGACTATAGTTGCTTTACAATGTTGCATTAGTTTCTGTTGTACAGCAAAGTGAGTCAGTTATACATATACATATATCCAGTCTTTTTTATGTTCCCTTCCCATTTAGGTCACCACAGAACACTGAGTAGATTTCCTGGTGCTATACAGTAGGTTCTCATTAGTTATCCATTTTATATAAGGTAGTATATATATGTCAATCACAATCTCCCAATTCATCCCACTCCCCCTTTGCCCTGGGTAACCATAAATTTGTTTTCTACATCTGTGACTCTATTTCTGCTTTGCAGATAAGTTCATCTGTACCATTTTTTCTAGATTCCACATATAAGTAATATTATATGATATTTGTCTTTCTCTTTCTGACTTCACTTCCTGTATGACAATCTCTAGGTCCACCCATTTCACTTCAAATGGCATTATTTCTTTCCTTTTTATGGCTGAGTTATATTCCATTGTATATATGTACCATATCTTCTTTATCCGTTAACTGGACAACTATACATGTAAAAGAATGAAATTAGAGCCAAGCTTATTCCTGTGTCCTGCCTGTTGTCTGCCAAACACTGTTGCTCCAGGACTTTTGCTTCTGACTTTGCTCACCAGAGAGGTGATGGTGGGCAAGAGTGGTCTTCAGAACTACAAGGTACCTCACTGACTCCTGCAGACCCACCAACCCAACTGCCTGGAAACTGCCACTGTCCAAGATAATCTCCCACTTTGGGCCCCCAATTTTAGTCTCCCAACAACGCAGGATTTGGCCTCCTTCCGATCCGGTGATTGCATCCAGTTCTTGGAGCAGCATGGAGTCCACAGCCCTTTCTGCCGTGCCCATAACAACATGGCACCAGATTATCTAACCAGTCTGAGAATTTAATGCTGCAACTTCATTCTTATCTGTG
The DNA here is from genome assembly GCF_025265405.1 of Mesoplodon densirostris. NCBI lineage: Eukaryota > Metazoa > Chordata > Mammalia > Artiodactyla > Ziphiidae > Mesoplodon > Mesoplodon densirostris. Next base: position 105,122,147 of record NC_082671.1, on the reverse strand, counting down.
GCTACAACCAACTTTTTGGATCCAGGGAAAATTCCAAGATGGCAAGCTTGAGCTTCCTCAAATACCGCTGTCTCCAAACTTGCCCATTTGGTCTCTGTAAAGAGCAGCCGCAGGGATATGCAGGGAAGCCCAGAGCCAGAAACCAAAAGCCTATAGGTGCAGCCATATGGGAGCCTAGGCCCCGCCTGCTGCCAGCCCAGCATGCACCACGTTGCAGGCTCAGATTCCATGGAACCGGAGAGTTGGCACCGCAGGCAACACCTTTGACTAGAGCTGGAGAGATTCTCCTTTTGGCTGTGAAGAAGCAAACAGCCATACTGTGAACTGTCTGTGGAGAGCGCTACATGGCAGGAAGGCTTCTGGGACCTGAGAGCCTCCTTCAGTCATAATATTGCAAGGACATACATTCTCCAAAAGCCTTGAATGAGTTTGGAAGCAGAATGCTTCTCTAGTTGAGGTTCCAGATGAGGAAACAGCTAAATCATGCCAGTACTCATGACCCATGGAAACTGTGTGATAATAAATGTGTGTGTTTTAAGTTGTTAAGTTTGTGGTAAGCTGTTACTTAGAAAAAGAAAATTAACACAGTTGAATCTGTTCTGATCCCAGAATGCTATCAGTAAAATATTGTAATTTTACCTTGCACTCCAATATATGTACATTCGTTTATAAATTGTATATGCTACTGCTACTATAAAACCATGTATTATCACTGAAAAAAAGAATGAAAATACTCCCTAACACCATACACAAAAATAAACTCAAAATGGATTAAAGACCTAAATGTAAGGCTGGATACTATAAAACTCTTAGAGGAAAACATAGGCAGAACACTCTTTGACATAAATTGCAGCAAGATCTTTTTTGATCCACCACCTAGAGTAATGAAAATAAAAACACAAATGAAAAAATGGGACCTAACTAAAAAACTTTTGCACAGCAAAGGAAACCATAAACAAAATGAAAAGACAACCCTCAGGATGGGAGAAAATATTTGCAAAAGAAGCAACTGACAAGGGGTTAATCTCCAAAATATACAAACAGCCCATGCTGCTCAATATAAAAAAAAAAATCAAAAAACGGAGGAAGATCTAAATAGACATTTCTCCAAAGAAGACATGCAGATGGCTAAAAAGCACATGAAAAGATGCTCAACATTACTAATTATTAGAGAAATGCAAATCAAAACCAAAATGAGGTATCACCTCACACTGGTCAGAATGGCCATCATCAAAAAATCTAGAAACAATAAATGCTAGAGAGAGTGTGGAGAAAAAGGAACCCTCCTACACTGTTGGTGGGAATGTAAATTGGTACAGCCACTATGGAGAACAGTATGGAGGTTCCTTAAAGGACTAAAAATAGGGCTACCATAGGACCCAGCAATCCCATTCCTGGGCATATATCTGGAGAACACTATAATTCGAAAGGATGCATGCACCCCGATGTTCATTGCAGCACTATTTACAATAGCCAGGCCATGAAGCAACCTAAATGCCCATCTAATTCTTTATCAGTCAAATTTCAGAAAGGAAAAGAGAGAGCATGTCAGGTAAATTAATAGGTGAAATTTTATATGGGGAACTGGTCCTAAAATGTTAAGAGACTTTAAAAGTAATAGTGTAAATATTACTATTTACACTGTAAATTTACTACTATAAAACTTACAGTAAATAGTGTGTCAATTTGGAGATTAGCAATTCATAGTAGGAAATCACCATAATCTTTTGGGTAAAGGAACAAAGTTTATCACTAGAATTCAAGAGCAGAAACTGTATCTACAGCAAATACTGCTTAGTGGGAGCTGGACTTCTTGAAGGAGACACAACAACTTGTAGAGAAACACCAGAAGCAGAGAGGTCTGGAAGACATTTCATGGCTTCTTCCTTCTTCCCACCACTCATTCTTTGTTAGGAACTCCCAATTTGTAATGTATTCAGAAATCAATTTTGATGGGAAAGACAGTGCTCCTAACCTGGAAGTGGGATCTTGAAGTTCAAAGTCTTTAGTAGTCCTGAGTTTCTATAGTCTTCCGTTAAGTTTTCCTAGTGGATTGGAAGTAGTAGAGGTGCTCTAATAAATACCCTGGGTTTGAGACATAATTCTTCTTGTCCCATTGTGTAATAGCAGTCTTATTTCTCCTTGGTAATAGAATTATTCACAGGATTACTCTAGCCTTACAACATAATAGTTCATTCTTTTTATCCAGCTGGTTCTACAAGGGAAGTGCAAAATGGCAGTCTCAATTTCCAATTCAATGGAAACATTGTTGTGACCCTTGGTGAAAGCTTTCTTCCTTTGAAGACTAACAGCTCAAGGTTATAGGGATGAGTATCTATAACACTTCAAGTGGGTTAATAGGTACAGCTGTGAAAAGAGATACTTCCAACCCTTGGTTCTGAGACCTTTGTGCTCTGCCTATGGAAGGAACAGCACCACACATTTCTTGATGAATCAAAGTATATATTGTATCCAATCAGACAGCACTCCAACTTTGCAGTGTTTTCTCTTAGCTGGCACTGTAACAATTTTCAGAACTTTATTCCATTATTCTATCAGGGTCCTGGGCAATGAGATATTTGGTAAGCTAAATAAATGTTATGGACTTAAACCCTTTGCCACATTTCTTGTGCAGAAGCAATATTTGTGTAGTGCACTGTGATGGTAAATAAAGCATTTTATAAGTCTGTGAGTGATGATGCTGGCAGGAAAATGGAAGGCAGTGAAGACAATCTGTACCCAGAATAGGTGTTTTTCCAAAAGGACATATCACCACTCCCCAGAAAATGAGGTTCCAAAGTCAGCAAGCTGCCATCAGGTAGTTGGCTGGTCTTCCTAGGAAATAATGTTATTTTGGGGTGGGACAGGTATTGACTTCTGCTTTTGGCAGGCTGCTTACTCAACAGTCGTAGAAGAAAAATCAGCTTTAGTGGGTAGCTCATGCTGTGGATCCCATTCATAGTATCTTTTCTGCTGAGTATTATTTTGTATATTGTCCACTGAGCAACTACCAGGGTGACTGGGAATGAGGTTGACTCATGGGATATTCCTTATTGAGAACCCACTCAGCAATGGATATTGCTTTTTTTCCCCACTAAAATTTTTTTTCCAATTTTATTGAGAAATAATTGACATACATCACTGTGTAAGTTTAAGGTGTACAGCATGATGGATTGATTTACATATATTGTGAAATGATTACAATAGGTTTAGTTAACATCCATTATCTCATTTAGATACAATAAGAAGAAAAGAAAAAAATTTCCCCTTGTGATGTGAACTCTTAGGATCTATTCTCTTAACCACTTTGCTATATATAATGCATCAGTGTTAACTACAGTGGTCACGTTGTACATTACATCCATAGTACATACTTATTTTATACTTGGAAGTTTGTACCTTTTCACCACCATCCTCCAATTCCCCCTCCCCACAACCCTCTTTTTTTGTTTTATGGTAACCACAAATCAGATGTCTTTTTCCATGAGTTTTTTTTTATATTAGATTCCACGTGTAAGTGAAATCGTACAGTATTCGTCCTTTTCTGCTGGCTTATTTCACTTAGCATAATGTCTTCAGGGTCCATCAATGTTGTCACAAATTGTAGGATTTTCTCATTTTTATGGCTGAATAATATTCCATTGTGTGTGTGTGTACATGTGTGTGTGTGTATATATATATATGTATAACAATTTCTTTATCCATTCATCCATTGAAGGACACCTAGCTATTATAAGTAATGCTGCTATGAACATGGGGGTGCATATATCTTTTCCAGTTAGTGTTTTTTTTTCCTTTGGTTATATTCCCAGAATTGGAATTGCTGGATCATATGATAGTTCTATTTTTAATTTTTTCTGGATCTCCATACTGTTTTTGTAACGGATGCACCAATTTATAATTCCTGCCAACAGTGCACAAAGTCTCCCTTTAGTCTACATCTATGCCAGCATTGGTTACCTCTTATCTTTTTGATGTCTTTTTTGGTTATCTCTTATCTTTTTGAGGATGGCCATTCTAACAGGCATAAGGTGATAACTCATTATGGTTCTAATTTGCATTTCCCTAATGACTAGTGAATTTGAGCATCTTTTCATGTACCTGTTGGTACAGTGAAAAATTATTTTAAAATAATTTTTGAATAAGTAATGAATCTAAGAACAATGTGCTATATTCTGTTAGGCTAGCGAGTGCAATATTCTGCCTATTTTATATGGTTGTATAGAATTGGAGAATTATCACTGAGTTAGATAAGGTGACCTCTAAGTTTCTTTCAAACTATAATATCCTAGATTGATATAGAGTACATTTCCCTGCTACAAACAACAGCTTCACACTCACATTGCAAAATTGTAAACTGGGACTAAGATCACTCTACATTTGCAAATCATTGGAAGATCACCAGTCCTGGGCTTCACTCCTAGTAGTTAGGGGTCACTCATGTACTCTTTGAATTAGTTGGTGATCTGATTATCACAATTAAGTATTAGGTGTTCTGTTTCTTTTAACTTTTAAAATATGTTATTCACAACTTTCTAATTAAAAGTACCAATTCATGTCGGATGTGAAGGACAAGAACCCTATAATGATCCATGAATTTTTTATTCCTATTTGTGCAGTTAATTTATTTCATGGAAATCATGGATTTTTCAGTTCACTGTCCATTTACACTCAGGGTAAAAGCATAAAGGTCAGTACAGAATGCTTAATGACCAGAAAAGCTGCTAACTAAGGGAATATAGAAAGTGTGAAATTGTACATTTTCATCTTTTCATTCTGCCTGGGAACATCTATATTTTGTTAAGTCTGATATTTAAAAAACATATCAAAGTTTGGCAAAATGTTCAAATTTCCCAATATGTGAAATGCAATAGGCTCTCAAATAGATTTTTGCCTAGCACTTTTTTTTGGTATAAGGAAACACGTAATTCACAAGAATCAGCCAAGACAGTACAATGTTGGATGATAGAGAGTTGAATATATAAAGTTCAGCATTTTCCCAAGTGGGTTTAAACAGGCTTCCCTTAGGAACAGTTTCTGTCATGGAGTATTCACCCTGAATAATGTGACAGAAAGAAATGGAATAAGGAAATTATTTTTAGTAAATAAAAGCAGCCATCAACCCTCAAAAGATAAACTATCCATATTTTAAGAAGAATACAGTTCACTAGAAAATCTTGGTGTCTTTTTTTATTTGTTTGTTTGTTTTTCGGTACACGGGCCTCTCACTGTTGTGGCCTCTCCCGTTGAGGAGCACAGGCTCCAGACGTGCAGGCTCAGCGGCCATGGCTCATGGGCCCAGCCGCTCTGCAGTATGTGGGATCTTTCCAGACCAGGGCACGAACCCGTGTCCCCTGCATCGGCAGGTGGACTCTCAACCACTGCGCCACCAGGGAATCCCTGGAGAAGCAGTTTTTATTTGCACTGTGCAAAGCAAGCACGCAATTCAGTTTTACAGCTCAAGAATCCACATCTAGATGTCTAAAAATTGTCAAGATCTTCAAAATGGTCTTCCTTTTGTTAGTTCTGTCCAAACAAGGTTCAAAGTGCAGACAGGAACAGTAAATAAGAGTGGCTTTTAGAGAAACCAAGGCAGAAATGAAAGCTCTCTGAGACCCAGGGAACCTGTAGGAGCTGTCATGATTCACTCTGCTCTTATAAAACAGGAAGTCTAAATCACCGTTGTTGAGCTTCCAGGAAAATCAGCTGCTGGCTTTTTTCTTGGGAGACAGAATTGGTTTTATCCTAACGCTTAAATCTGTAAGTAGCTGAAGATTACTATTCCATAGAGGCACATAACAAAGGAGCTATTTCTTTAGAAGCTAAAGTAGAAAAGGAGAATCCTTGTTGAAAATTGTTTCCCTGTCTCTAACCCAATTTTTTTTTTCCTAATGGAAATTATGGTCTCTTTTTGGGCCCAAAATAGAGTTATTAGATTTGTTTCTCGGTGAAAAATTGAAATCTTGTTGGAGGAGGTAGAAAGCAAATATAGATGCAAAATAAAATTAAGGAAATGAATACCAATATATTTAATTGCTTCTCTCTGCAAATCATTTGCTTGTTTAAAATGTCAAATATTTTATGCCCTAAATTCATTCTTAGGATATTAAAGTCTCTTTTACTTTAAGACAACTGTTTTCTTATTGTTAAAAAAATAAATAATAATAATAATAATAAAAAGAATTACCACCGAGTTAGATTAGGTGAACTTTAAGGTTCTTTCCAACTGTAAAATCCTAAGTTGATGTATAGAATGTCTTTTATATAATATTATATAGGTATTAGATATGTTAAATATGTATTAGGTAAACAATATTATATAAACTATGGTATCACTTGGCAAACTCATGTAGTTTACTTTCATTATCAAATTGCTCACTTGTACTAAGCATCAAGAGAACTGTGATTTGTGATCTAGAATCTCTGTGGTGGATTTTGAAGGCATACAGCCTTGATTGTAAAATCAATGTTTAAGGGTGGGGGGGGCTCTGTAAAATGCAGCTGTCACTGCTTTTATGGCCTCTGAGTGTATTCTATCGCCTGTATAAATGGAATGTTTGGAGGCGACAAGGGATAATGTATTAGAAGCCATGTAAATCAGCATATAAGTATCAATTTCCAATGTGATTTCAGAGTATTGCTGTGAAATTCTATGTGATATCTCATAAGAGGTGTTTGTGGAAGTCAACATTCACATAATAAATAATTCAGGAATGCTAAAAATTATTATGCACTTAGACAAATAACTGGTAAAATCCCCAACACCAGAGAAAGCAATAGTAATCAATGTCACTTATGACGTCATCTCCCTCACGGAGATATTCACTGCTTCACGGTTCACTGAATAAACTCTTTGGGGTTTAGCTTCATTAACATAAGTTGTCATAAGAACACTTATCTCAACTTAAATTGGAAAAATGGAAATGCTCAAATTAAACTCATATTTAACATATTAAACTTCTAGACGACACTCCCTTGACAGTGAATATAATTTACACGTATTATATTTTTTATGTTTAGTAGAGCTTTCAGCTATCTGTCCCAAACACTTGAAAATGAATCGTTTACTTTTGCTCCTGCAATTTAAATGATGCAGTGAAGAGTAAACCTTATGTTTTTCTGAGAGCCTCAGTAAAATGCAATTTCATTTATTGGTCAAGAGGCTCATAAGAATGCTCCATCCAAAAAGCTTCATTTTACTGAGAAAGAAAAATAGATTAGATAACTTAACATTATTTTTTCAAATTTAATGTCTATTTTCACAAGGTACATCATCCAAAATACATCTCCCTATTTTGAAAAGCACAATTTTAATTTCAACCATGTGTGATTCTGACTCTGTGAGCTTCAGCTTTCATCTACTACTTTGAGTCTTGGGCACGAGTCACCTGCTGTTTAGGGTAGCGTTGTCTCCCAGGAGTATGAGCTCCTGATACTGCAGCAGCCTTCTTCATATTTGCCATTCTTCCTTCGTACTTTTTCCTTATTTTTTGATTCAGCTTGCATCATCCTCTTTGGCAGAGTCAGTAGGAAATTCCTTTGATTCCAGGTACAGTGTTAGTCACTAAAGGAACTATTTTCAAAGGGAAACTCCTTATCTCCATGGGGCTATAACAGACACCCTGAGCAAATTTTTTCTTAGATCAATAAACCCGTACATCCCATCATCTTTAGGTCCCTATACAGTTATAGCTAGGATAGTGAAAACCATGAGAAAAAAATGGAAACCTATATAGTTTAAGTAATCTCTCTGTTGTTATACACATAACAGAGAGATTATGTGTTATAATAGTAACAGGTGTTATTATAATAACAGTGTGTTATGCGCTGTCTTTCTATATATAATAGCCATGGTCCATACCTGTATGTCTAGGGTATAAATTTCTTAATAGCATGATGCTGTCATTCAGTAGATAGTCCTCATGATGTTATTTTTGTGAAATAGATACAGTGAGATATTATTTGTATCTCTTATATTAAAAAAACTCACTCCATATAGTTCCATCTTTATTATTAATAGCTTATGACAATGATACAGTTATCAAAAATGTTAATATTAAAGATTAGAGAACAAGAAAATAACCCTTTCATTTGGTTTATTAAAGGATAACAATATTCTTGAGTCATAAGATATTAGGACAATAAAACATCAATGCTAAATGTCAAATTATTAATGTGTCCAGATTAGGAAAGAATAATAAGAATGTACATGAATGATGATTCTATTCATGCTTTTGTTATTGATGTAAACCATGTTTTCATTAAAATGCACCAGTTTGATCAAGGTCATTATTAGCTCTAAAAATGAAAAAGCATTTGATCTATGTTTTAGAATTTCATAGCCTTGCATTTCACAGAAGAAATCTTCTTTAGTCACTACTTCCATACCCTGACCTCTGTAATGAACACAGAAGTTATACTCTCACAAAGAGTTTTCTTTAAAAATAGACATGTAGATTGAACCCTGACTAATAAATGTACTAATTGCTTTACCCTAGTGCAGCTATTAGTCAAGATTAAATATTTAGAAGCTCCATCTTTTTAAGACACTTTCTTAATGCTTCTATGGGGACATCAGTGATATCATGAATTGTTCTTGGTAGGGAAGGAACTCACTGAGTCACCCAGGGCTCTATTATGACATTAGGATGTGCACGTGGTTAGGCTAAAACACTTTCATAGAGGAAAGCGTGGGGAGGAAAATGTTTACTCTCTTAGGGAAAATATCGCAACAAGTTCAAAAGGAGTTAGTTATTGGAGTATGAGTACATTAAATAAACACATTTCTGTATGTTTTCCTGAAATAAATTGGTTTTTACATAGTGAACTGTCTCACTTCCTCTATTGGCAAGATTTTCGAACATTGCAGATGGCATGCTTTTATATGAAGCCCACTCCTGGAAAATGCTCCTCCCACACACAAAAAAAGTATATTTATTAATGTTTTTAAAAGAACTGGGTAAAAATGTAAAGTTCATATGGATGTTATAATACTGTAGAGTCACTTAAAATATCTGATGTCTGATTCATGCAAGCTCTTTTCTAATAGCAGAGCCAAGATTTACAAGGGCCTTTACCTGTTTCGTTTTGAGAAAAATATTTTCCTTGCTATTCAAGAAGAGAAGAAAAATATTTCATTTTTCTGCCAAATGACAAAATTGGGAATATGCCACTTTTCTTCTCTGAGAAGTGAGAATATTTTCATGTGGTACATGCTTCCTCTAGAGGTGCATCAAAACACTAACATAATACAATTTGAAAGCGTTTCTTAATGCACTACAGCGACAGTTTTAATTCATATTCATTGGTTACATAGAGTACTATAATGACATAAGGTTAAAAACAATCAGTCTGTGTAGGTTATTTCAATAATGTGCATTTTTCCAGGGAAAAATTTAGGCAAACTGGCTAATTCATTTGTGTTATTTTGTGTGTATCATGTTGTCCTCTATTCTGCATCTTTAAATGGGTGATTGATAAACAAAGAGCAAGCTCAGTCACAACTGCAACAGATGTAAGCTTTATGAATTCACATCATACTTGTGAGTTGGAAGCCTTAAAGCCCTTTCACCCCTCTTACAGACCGTTGAGAATAAAGTAATCGTTCCTGGAATTTGGGGGGCTATTGATTGAAAGCTCTGTGGTATCTCCCCAGGTTCACTGAGACTGAAAAGACACAGAGAATGAGCTTGGGCTTTATTTATTTGCTTTGCAAAGTGACTCAGACAAAAGGATTGGAGGAGGGGCTATTGTTTCCCTCATTTAGGCTGATAAGAGATTTTTAATTTTTACTATTTAATTTTTAGATTTTCAAGAAATTAGGTTTTAGAGAGTATTGATCTCTATAAAGGTAAAATGGGGTTATTTTCTTATGGGTATTAAAACAACCTGCTAATTCAAGTACATGTGATATGGTTATCCCTCTTGGATTAAAAAAAAAAATCTTCCTTACCCCCAAACAGAATAGTTGATTCATTATTTGATGCAATCCTCTGATGCTGCAAAAATGCCGTCTCAAAAACCATTTAGAGTGGAAATCAGTGAACAGCTATGGTTTCAAATATGGAGACTCCAAAGTGTTTCTTATAAGTTATCATATTTTTTAAAATAAATTTTAAAAAATAAGTTTTAATAAATGGACTAAATAATTTCCTTTGATTAACTTCAGGTTAAGAAATTCAAATAAACATTCTTTGACGTGGCTACTAAGCAGGTAATATAGCAAAGTGATAAAAATAGCACCAGTGAGAAGTAGTAAAAGGGGACACCTAATAGTACAATACTATTAAAAGAACAGAATTTTCTAAGCACCCAATCAGACATATAATTAAACTATTTTAAATTTGTTCTCACTTAAGAATACTTAAAAATTCTGATAAAAGCCAAAATATAGATGAATCTCTTTGATATATAACACTAGATAAAACTTTGCTGCTACAGTATAGACATTTTATATGTAATACAAATACTTGAAACTAATAATTAGATTCTACACTTTAGGCTGTCAGCATCAGATAAGACATGGAAGCATTTGCCAATTCAATACTATTTGTGGTGAAATTTGTAATGTTTAATGCCCCAAACTTAATCCTGTTGAAAATATAATCTAATATCCTAAGAAAGTGAATAAAATCTTCAAAAGTGGGTTTAAGTGCCCAACAAATGTTTGTTGAGTTGTTTGCCAAACTAGAATGAACCAAGCATTGGTACAAATTCCTTTAGCTTCTTTACGGAAAGATGGACTGATTTTTAGGTACAGGACGTACACATGTTGTTTACTTTCAATCTGTGAATTTCCAAAGCAATAAAAGCAGAAAAAAAAATTCAAGGAGGCATATCCTGTGGATCTCCCTCCTTGACACATAATTTGTAGGTCTTGATGTGGGTGCACTGATAAAATGCTGGGTGTGTAATAGGTGAAAATGAAGGCCTGGCTTTCATACAAGCTTAGATTGGCTATATTTTCACAAATCAATTATTTTTCTCATTGAAAGATAATACATTTTGGTAATGCTGGAGAAGTTAGATGCTAGAGAGGTCACTGCATGGGGTGAAGGAAAGCGATAGCAGTTGTCAGAACTGCAATTATTCCCAGGTGAACTTGCTTTGATAGAAGGAGTAGCAGTCTTGCTGGGCTCGAATTGCTTTTCTATTTGACTATGCTTATCAGTAATTAGAAGAAAGTGTTGGAGGAAACCAAGGGTTGGGGAGAGAGTTCTCTGGGGCTGTATTTCTATGACAATAAAACATCCGAGTCAAAAATCATCAGGCAGTTTTTTCTACAGGGTGCCAAATAACCTATTTCAAGATTATTTGAAAAGCCAAAAATTGATTGTTCATGAATGCTTAATGTGAACCTATGCACATCCACAAGTCAATCTGAGAAACAATCATTTAATCAAAAATTAGGCATCTTAAACAAAAACCTGTGAAATATAATCAGTTAGTAACTAAGTTAGAAATTAAGCACTTCTGGAAAATTATTTCTTTTATTGTTTGTGTATATTGGTACAGAACAGTCTAGATATAGATCAGATCTGCTCATCTGTAGCTAGTTAAGAAAAATCACCTAAGAAAATTTCAATTAATTATAAATAGAAAGCAGCAGGAGAGGTTTGCTCAATCCCTGGACAACCATAGCCTTGCTTCAGGACTGTTATGAAGATGTTTTTTTTCTTCTTTTTTTTTAAAAACTAAGTCATTTTTCATACATAAAAATACCCGACTTCCTGGTCATACTTCTATATATCCTATTTTCTCACTAGCTTTCATCCCACTGCATCTATTCTTTAAACCCATCGTGGATCACAGAGCATCATTTCTCAACTTTTCTCTCTTATTATCCACATCTCTTATCAGTCCTTCTTCTCCAGTGTAGACACTATAGTATATTCCATCACAACAGCTACTACTTGCCCGTTATATCCTAAACATTACTGCCCCAGCGTGTAATTCCATCCAGTCAACACTGCAGAACCATAACTCAGATGAGTCCAATAACCTCTTCTCCATATTCAGGATAGTGAGTATTTGCTGATAGAGAAAACTTTGTAATCATATGGAGAGTTGCTGTTATAATTTTATGTTCTCTAATTTTGATCAGCTTCTCAACTACACACAGAAATTCACCTTCCTTTTCTTAAGTAGCTTCTTCTTCAAGATTCTCTTTAAGATCCTAATTTTTTATACTACTTATCTCTCCAACTTTCTCATTATTCTTTTCGGATGTCCTCAACTCTTACATCTTATATAAAAGGAGACCTTCTTCAGCTTCTGTGGCATCTTAGAACGAAGCAACATCAATGCCCTTCCTTTCCTTTCTTTTTTAAAAATTTTATTTATTTAATTTTATATTTTAATTTAAAAAAAAATTCATTGAAGTATAGTTGATTTACAAAAGGACAAATGAACTTATCTACAAAACATAGAGTTACAGGTGTAAAACACAAATTTATGCTTACCGGGGGGAAGTGGGGGGAGGGACAAATTGGGAGGTTGGGATTGACATATACACACTACTTTACATAAAATAGATAACTAATAAGGACCTACTGTATAGCACAGGCAACTCTACTCAATACTCTGTAATGCCTATATGGGAAAGGAATCTAAAAAAGAGTGGGTATATGTATATGTATAACTGATTCACTTTGCTGTACATCTGAAACTAACATCTTTTCCTTTCTCATAGAAGAGATGTCTCCTCTTTGGTAATCCCTTCCATTAGCACTAAGACACCTTCAAATAAACAGTATGCAATGTCATGACTGACATCAATGACAGACATGACAGACTTTACAGTCCTCAACAACCCACAGTAGACAGTTGACTTCCTTCTCCCCTTCACACAAAAACCTTTGAAAGAGGTGTGAACACTCTTTTTCTCCATTTCTTCACCATCCATTCTTTTGTTAAACTACTGTGAAATGGCTCCCACTGCCTATATTTCACTGGAATTACTCTTTCCAAGGTCACCAGTGGACTACTAACTGATAAATTGAAATGACCATTTTGAATTTTCTTTCTTGAGCTTTCTGCACCATTTTACTCTGTGGAACCCTCCCCACTTCATGTAATGCTTTCTTCCCTGGGATTCAGTTGTGCCACTTTCTACTATCTTCTTCCTACTTCTCTGTTTACTTCTTAATATTTTTCTTTTCTTTTTTAAATTTTTTAATAGATCTTTATTGGAGTATAATTGCTTCACAATAATGTGTTAGTTTCTCTTGTACACCAAAGTGAATCAGCCATAGGCATACACATGTCCCCATATCCCCTCCCTCTTGAGCCTCCCTCCCACCCTTCCTATTCCACCCCTCTTGGTCATCGCAAAGCACTGAGCTGATCTCCCTGTGCTATGCTGCTGCTTCCAGCTAACTATTTTACATTCGGTAGTGTATATATGTCGATGCTATTCTCACTTCACCCCAGCTTCCCCCTCCCACCCCATGTCCTCAAGTCCATTCTCTGTGTCTATATCTTTATTCCTACCTTGCCCCTAGGTTCATCAGAACCATTTCTTTTTTTTTTTTTTTTTTTTTTTACATTCCATATATATGTGTTAGCATACGGTATTTGTTTTCCTCTTTCTAACTTCACTCTGTATGACAGACTCTAGGTCCATCCACCTCACTACAAATAACTCAATTTCATTTCTTTTTGTGGCTGAGCAATATTCCATTGTATATATGTGCCACATCTTCTTTATCCATTCATCTGTCGATGGACACTTAGGTTGCTTCCATGTCTGGCTACTGTAAATAGAGCTGCAATGAACATTGCGGTACATGTCTCTTTTTGAAGTATGGTTTTCTCAGGGTATATTCCTGTAGTTGGATTCTGGGTCATATGGTAGTTCTATTTTTAGTTCTTTAAGGAACCTCCATACTGTTCTCCATAGTGGCTGTATCAATTTACATTCCCACCAACAGTGCAGGAGGGTTCCCTTTTCACCACACCCTTCCAGCATTTAATTTCTAGATTTTTTGATAATGGCCATTCTGACCAGTGTGAGGTGATACCTCATTGTAGTTCTGATTTGCATTTCTCTAATAATTAGTAATGTTGAGCATCTTTTCATGTGCCTCTTGGCCGTCTGTATGTCTTCCTTGGTGAAATGTCTATTTAGGTCTTCTGCCCATTTTTTAATTGGATTGTTTGTTTTTTTGATATTGAGCTCCATGAGCTGTTTGTATAATTTGGAGGTTAATCCTCTGTCCGTTGTTTCATTTGCAAGTATTTTCTCCCATTCTGAGGGTTGTCTTTTAGTCTTCTTTATGGTTTCCTTTGCTGTACGAAAGCTTTTAAGTTTAATTAAGTCCCATTTGTTTATTTTTGTTTTTATTTCCATTACTCTAGGAGGTGGGTCAGGGCTATGAATTTTATAGGTTTCCATATCATTTTCATTCTTTTGTGATCGCACGTTTACCCACAAGTTTAGGAGTCCATGGAACCTGAGGCACTTGCCCAAACAGAATACTCACCATAACAGAATGCATGCCTATCTTTTTAGACCACACAGTAGGGACCTGGAACTCCAGAACTCTCTGTCCCAGTAGCTCCAAGAATTCTTCTGAGGCCTTCCCAGGCCACAAGATATTGTCTTCCCTTTTTTTTTTTTTTTTGGCCATACCGTGTGGCATGCAGGATCTTAGTTCCTCGACTGGGGATTGAACCCATGCCCCCCGCAGCAGAAGCATGGAGTCTTAACCTCTGAACTGCCAGGGAAGTCCCAATAGTGTCTTCACTTCTAAGCCTGAGAATTGGTCAGGAAGCAGCTGATGATGGAGTGTGTGGACCAGCTTGAACATGTGATATGGCTGTTCACATAGGTACAGATGAAGCCAGTCATGGTGAAGAAAGAAGCCAGTGGTAGAGAGAGAATGGGAGTGGGCTCATGACCATGGACAAAGTCTCCTATATTTTTATGTTTTTGTGGTTTAAAATTCAAAAATCCACAAATTCTTTGATATTTCTCCATTCAAAAGGTAGAGCCTAATTCTCCTTTTCTTCAAAGTGGCTTGGATTTAGTGACTCACTTTTAAGCAGTAGAATGTGGTAGAAATGATGTTGTGGCTTCTAAGATCAATATGTAAAATACACTGTAGCTTCATCTTAATTCCTTTTCTTGGATCATTTGCTCTGGGAGAAGCCAGCTGCCATGTTGTAAGAACACTGAAGTAGCCCTAAGGGGACACCTTTATGGCAAGGAACTGAGTACTCTTTCTAAAAATCAGCAAGGAATTGAGGTTTTCTGCTAACAGCTATGAGAATGAGCCATTTTGAAAGTGGCCATTGAGAAACGAATGTATAAAGAAGATGTGGTATATATACAATGGAATATTACTCAGCCATTAAAAAGAATGAAATAATGCCATTTGCAGCAACACAGATGGACCAAGAGATTATCATACTAAATGAAATAAGCCAGAGAGAAAGACAAATATCATATGATATTGCTTATATGTGGAATCTAAAAAAAAATGAAATGATACAAATGAACTTATATACAAAATGGAAATAGACACACAGACATAGAAAACAGACTTATGGTTAACAAAGGGGAAGTGGGGGAGAGGGATAAATTAGGAGTTTGGGATTAATATATACACATTACTGTATATAAAATAGATAACCAACAAAGACCTACTGTATAGCACAGGGAACAATACTCAGTATTTTGTAATAACCTATAAGGGAGGAGAATCTAAAAAAGAATATACATATATATATATATGTATATATATATATATATATATATATATATATATATATATGAAACCAAATCACTGTGCTGTACACCTAAAACTAACACAACACTGTAAATCAACTATACTTCAGTAAAAAACAAAACAAACAAAAAAACAATTGGTGGTCAAGACAATGAGAGGAAACTAATATATTACTGATGGTGGGAGTATAAACACTTAGAACTCTTCATAAGTGATATGGCAATAAGAATCAGAAGCTTTTTTTAAAAAAAGAAAGTGGAACCTCTAGTCCCACTCAAGCTTTCAGATGATTGCAGCTCAGGCTGGCACCTTGGATACAACCTCATGAGATACCCCTGAGTCAGAACTACACAACTAAACTGCTTCTGAAACTCTTATTCATACTGTGATATAATAGTTGTTTTTTATGTTGTGAAATTTGGAGGTAATTTGTTATGAAAGCAAAAGATAACTGATATATGAAACTACTAATTCTAAAATTTTAATCTCAAACTGACCTTTTAGATTTTTATCATGGGTAGGATAATAGGCTGTATTTTATTTAACAGCTTATTAGGTTGATTTTCAGTTCTTAATATTTAGCATATTTAGATACATGGACCGATGCATGCATTTGTACTCTTGTCCTTTAAGGATGGGCCTAAACTTCCCCACATTCCTGGGTTGCACATGCAGGCACTAAGCAGGTCCTGTGAAGTGTTATGCTTCAGTTGCAACAGGGAAGCTCTGGTGTGTGAGGCTAGAAGCACTCAGTGAAGGCTTGAAACTGGACATGTTTGTATATCCCTGCATAAAGTTGTTGTTCTAAACCCATGCCGAGTTGGTCTCTGGCGTAGCAGTTGGGATAGAAACAAAATGGCTAGGGGTCCCAGAGACAGGTCTGTCTAAGTGGATCTGCAGTGATGCATAAGTGCATGATACAAAATCCTTTACTGGTTCCTATTACTCTCCGTATAAAGTCTTTTTTTTTTTTTTTCGGTACGCGGGCCTTTCACTGCTGGGGCCTCTCCCATTGCGGAGCACAGGCTCCGGATGCGCGGGCTCAGCGGCCATGGCTCACAGGCCCAGCCGCTCTGTGGCATGTGGGATCTTCCCAGACCGGGGCACGAACCCGTGTCCCCTGCATCCGCAGGCAGACTCTCAACCACTGCGCTACCAGGGAAGCCCCCGTATAAAGTTTTAACCCTTTAAGATCTGGGTCCCTCTTAACTGTCTAACTTCATCTAATGGAGCTTTTATTATCAAGCTCTAGGTGCCAGCTAGACTGAACGACTTGTGATTCTTCAAATGGCCACACTCTTTATTCCTTCCACACCTTCGAGTATGCCCCTCCACGTTTCAGAGATATGCTTCACTCCTCCACACTCCTATCCATAAACCCTCTCAGAAGGCCTCTGTGATCAATTCATAACTCTTTTTGGTGCTCCCACTCATTCTGTAGGACACTGCACTTACTGTTATTATCACATTATAGTGTAACTACAGGGTTATTTATCTGTATTTATAGTCAAAGAACTATAAACCCTTTGAGGATAGGAGTCAAGTCATTAATTTTTGAGTTTCCTGTGACATATATAACACTTGGTACATGCCAGGATCAAACGATATTTAGAATATAAACTTTTAGCATGTCAATAAAATGATTCTGTAGAAGGATCTAGATTATTAAAACTCTGGGAAAAATAATTGCACTTTGTTAAAAAAAATAATACTTTGTAAAAAGCAATATACAACAAAAACAGTAATGACCCAATGCATTATTAGTGTGCAGTCCTGTTTTAAAAAGGACATCATTCGGGCTTCCCTGGTGGCGCAGTGGTTGGGAGTCCGCTTGTCGATGCAGGGGACGCAGGTTCGTGCCCCGGTCCGGGAGGATCCCACGTGCCGCGGAGCGGCTGGGCCTGTGGGCCATGGCCGCTGAGCCCGCGCATCCGGAGCCTGCGCTCCGCGGCGGGAGAGGCCGCAACAGCGAGAGGCCCGCGTACCGCAAAAAAAAAAAAAAAAAAAGACATCATTCAGAGGTACTAGAGGTACTATAAACTATAATGTAGCAATTACTATCTTAACTACAATACATCGTGTAAATCAATGGTGATAATAAATCTTGTCTAAATGACCAGAACATGAACTAAAGCTCCCTTTGTAGCACATATTTCTCTTTAGTTGATTTCACTTCCTTTAGGCTTGTGAGAACATGAACTAAAGCTCCCTTTGTAGCACATATTTCTCTTTAGTTGATTTCACTTCCTTTAGGCTTGTGGTTTGTAAATAGAGGCTTTTAATGACAGGAAAACCAGGGATTATTTTATTTCAGTCTTCCAAATATGATCTCCCCAGGAAAGCACACAGTCTAGAAGTAAATACCTAGAGGCTTCCAAATGTATTTGCAATGTAAAGCAAGAGACTATTGGAGTGATAATCCAGTAAAACAAAATTAGTTTTTCATCTTTGGTATAGATATTTTAAAATATCTCAAAGTAATAAAACAGTAAATCCTAATCTTGGTTTTGTGATTCTTGAGATGCCTAAAAGAAATTGCAAATACTCAAAACAAATATGTTCAGTTCCCTGAGAATTTGCAATCGGCTTTGCAAATGGTTGATCTTGGAGAAGGGGATCATTTAACAAGCAAACAATGATGGAGCTCAACTCCAAAAAATGTAGGAAGTGTTGATATAAAACATGATTGTTGCCCTCATTGAGTTAAATACTGAAATCCAAAAGAAATATGATCTTCAGTTGTATCTTTCTTTGCTTAACCAAATAATTACACATCTCACCCTTTTATGAAGGTATTCCAAGTAAACTTTATCAACTCTAAATTCAGTGATACTGTGAATTCTGTGATTCTGTAATTCTATTCCCTTTTCTCTAGTGGCATTTTCAATGGACACATCACTTAATATCCTCAGTCTAGAAAAGAAAAGAAGCTGATGCCAAATGTTCATTTTAGTCGAGTTCCTTCTGTGATAGATACTACACTGGACACTGGAATCTATCCCTTTTGTGGTTCTATAAGTATTGAAAATAGATTTAAATAGAGGTGTCTGAATTATTATCAGCACCACATATCCTGTCTCTAATTTAATCCAACTTTTTAATTATTTTCCTATTCCCTTATATATTGTTTTCCTATTCCCTTATATATTTTTATGAAAACATAAATTATTAGATTTTAACTTATTTCTTTCACTTTACTTTGGTGCACCTATTTTTGTTCATATTTTTCTTAAATTTATTAGTAACCCATTTCAGTAGAAATTTGATGGAAAATAGTTTTCACTTATTTGAATAACAAATGGAGCAATGAAGAACTGCAGGTATAATAACATCTGTGGATAGTCAGTTGTAGTGAAAATATTAAAACAACGTATAAGCATTCAAGTCGTAGCAAAGTTTAAGCTTAGATCCTCAGTAAACCACAGAAATAGATGGAGCAGTGGAATCCAGTGATGTGACTAATTGAGTCTCTGTGGCATCCATAGGCTCATTTATTAAATGAATGTTTTAAATCTATCTTGATTATCCAAAGTCAAGAATCTTTAAATAAATCTTTAATGCATCTCGCATCCTAGGAAGGGGAGGGAGGAAATCTTCACATGCTGCCACAGACAGGCCTTCATGCTGTCATTCTTTGTAGTGGAGTGAATCACGTTCTTTTATACGCTCAGCATTCTTCCAGTAAATAATCAATGTAAGTCACTCTCTCCCTGGGACGTAATTAAAAGCCTGCTACCAAAAGACAAGGTTGTTTTATGTACAGATAGAGAAGTATATGTTCTCCAAGGAATAAACGATCCTCTTTCCTCCCTCTTCCAACCACAGTAAGAGGGTCCTAACCTGATTTTAAGTGCAGTAATATACCTGCTGTGAGAAAAGACATTTTGATGCATAGAACACTAGAGTTTTCCTATGTTGGCTTAAAACAGATGCAATTAATTTATCATTTCAATTACCTTGCCCCAAAGGCATGCATTAACTGAAGTATCAGTGTAGTGTGGAGCTGGAAAATTGTAGTTTCTTGAAATCTCTATTATATTCAAATGGTCAGTGTGGGCTCATTAGAAAAATTAAGAAGACCAGACAGGCAGTTTATCAGAACATATTCTAAAAAGTATGTCGAGGTGAGTTGATTGCCCTCCTCTTCCCTGCCACTTCACTGCACTAGTGAGGGCGATTCTGTATGAGGCAGCACAGCTTCCTTTTAAGATGACAGGGCAGAAAATGCTAGGGACCTGGACTGACAGAGTCCTCAAGATCTCTCCAACCTGTCCAACAAAAACACAGACCAGTGAACCAAGAGTTAACAGACGGAAGCCTCCAACACAAAAAGACCATTGTGGAGCTCATGGTGGTATCTTAACAGGGCAGCACTGTTGTAGTGACTAATTAAAAAATATGTGTGATTATGTACTTCAGAACACACAATTTGAAAAAAAAAGGAACTTAAAAAGTTTTCAAATAAGTACTTTTGCAGTGTTCAGTCAGGCTTTGGTTGGCTCAGTCATGCTTTGTTTTAATAAAGCATTTGTTTTAATTTTTAATAAATTTTAATAAAATTTTAATAAATTTTAAGTTATTTAATAACTGTTCATTAAATTTATTAAATTAAAATTGTTTTCCTATTCCCTTATTTATTTTTTGAAAAATAAATTATTAGACTATTTAAACTTATTTCATTTATTTTACTTTGGTGTACATATTTTTGTTCATATTTTTCTTAAATGTATTAGTAATCCATTTCAGTGGAAATTTGATGGAAAATAGCTTTCACTTATTTGAATAACAAATGGAGCAATGATGAACTGCAGGTATAATAACATCTACGGATAGTCAGTTGTTTTAATAAATGTTTTATTAGTTTATTATTTAATAAATTTTTATTAATTTATTAGTTTTCCATGAAATAACTCCAAAGGGAAAATATAAAAATAAGCATCTGTCAGTGTACCTGGTCTCTCTTTGCCAAATATAAATGTTTAGGACCTGTCTTCCTCTGTTTCTCCCACCTCCTCAACTTCCTACAGTACTTAAGTTGTATATGGCCAAGGTGTTTCTGTTCATATTTAACATATTTATATTCTTTTGTTAATTTCTGGTCTGGTTGACTTTTTCCCCACATGTTCTATTAATTTGCTCATTTCACTGTTGCCTTAGTATTCTAAGATATTTATATTAGAAAGGATATTATAGGTCATTTGCTCCTATAACTCCCTCGGGAAACTGAGTACCAAAAAGGAAGGATATTTCAAGATCACATATCTGTTAGAGGGGAATCTGAGACTAAACCCCAGGATTTCCTCTTTCTTGTAGTAGAAGAAGCACTGACTACCTGGGCTCAGGACCCAGGTCTGTCTCTTCATCTCTGTATATCTCAGTTCTGCATTTATAAAACAGGGGTAGTAGCAGCTCTTTTGCACACTCACAGAAACATGCAGAGGGTGAAGAGAGATGATAGATGTGACAGTATGGAGTAAGGGTATGTGGAGATTAGGTATTTGCAATATTTAAATAGAAAAGCAGATGAGATGAAGGCTGCCAGGAGAGCCTTGCTGGCAATCCCCCAGGCTGCATCGCTGAGCTGAGTCACCTTAGGGAATTTTCTGTGCTGGAAAGTCTGGTGATCTACTTAGAAACCTGATTTTACAAGTAAAATGTTTGAGAGTAGATCATTTTCTCATGGGTACTCACATTAATTAGCCTCTTGGTGGCAAAGTCAAAAATTTGTCATTTAGAAAGGTAACTCATACTGACATCTAATTTGGAACACCTATATTAGTAAAACTGGCATATTCTCCCTTGAGGCAGAACCACACAGGAAATGAAATTATAATCCACTGGTTTCCAAGCGGTCATGGAATCGAAGTAAAGGGAATCAGTTAAATAATTCAAATGTTCAGTGGTATCAGACATAGATAAACAGCCCTTTGGCTCCATTTCCATGAAATAACAAACAACAACAAGAACAAACATTTATTAAGCACTTACTATGTGCCACGCATTATGCTCAATGCTTTGTAAGAATTACCTCATGGAATATTTACAACCCTCCTAGGCACAGACCATCCTTTTTATACCACTTTTGCGGAGAAGGAAGCAAGACTTAAGAAGGTTGGCTGTTTGTTACCTCTTCAGTATTTCCCATGCCTCTCCTGGATGTCCACTGCCATGAGTTCTTTGAGCACCTCAGCTGTGCTCCCGCTATCAGGACTGTACTTGCCCTTCCCTTTGCCTGAGCGCTCTGCTGCTAGAAGTCTTCAAGGCTATTTCCTGTTCTTTCAAGTTTTTGACTGCAAAATCATTGTCTCACTGAAGTTTTTTCCTAGCTCAAATCTAAAATTTCCAATCAGCCATATACAGCATTTAGTATACCCCAAACCTACTTTACTTTTTTCCTCAAGATACTTATTAGTAGCAAACATAGTATATAATTAACTAATTATCATTTCATTGTCTGTCTCTCCTATTAGACTATACACTTTATGAGGATTTTTAGTTTTCCCACAATACTCTATCGCCAATACCCCCCTACCTGACTCGGTGAATGCTCAATAAATATTAATTAAATGACTGAATGAAGCCACTGCCCAAGGTGCTGACTTGAATGGGGAATCCATACAGGCCATTAAATGTTATTTACTCAATCTTTAGCAATAGAAAGGACCAGCATTAGTGACGCTACTTCTGTGACCTTCCTTAGGCTATGAATACTTCCTTTACTGACTAATTTGCTGCCTAATTAATGCATTTTTTTTCTTGAACATTTTCAGTCTCCTCTTATACTCTGGGAATCAGCCTTTAAGGGTACTGTTTTACAGGAAGTTTGATCATGAGAAGATAATTTAATGAAGGCAATTAACACAAAGAAAATCATTTAAAAGAGGAAGCAAATTTTCATAGGAAATTGTGAAAAATTACATTCTTAGACCTTAAAATTGATAATAAATTTATTTCATCTTTTATTTAACAAAATGTGTCATAATTGCCAATATGTGTTCTTTTTTAAAGAATAAATAAAAATCAATCCAGTGATACTTTCTGTAAAAAAATATATCATGATACTCTGATATAATGATGTTCTTTGCTTTATTTGGACTTAGTTTGATTATAAGTAGATTCATTTTTATAAATGCATTTGTGAGTTTAAGTAATTTTCTCAAGGTCTTGTTTTAATTTCTTAATATCTTAATACTTCCCCTTTGAAATAATTTGTGTTAACATCCCGTTTTTGTTTTGCTTTTAACTCACCCAACTGCCAAACCTCATCTCTGATATCATGTTCAAAGATTTCATGAAATCCTTCATTTTATTTTCATTGTATTACTGTATATTAACAGGTGTTAGTCAAGACTCCACCAGAGACTAAGTGATGGGGGTATAAGTGGGGAAAACAGGATAGCAGCAGAATTAAGGACAGAAGAAATGTTTTAAGTATATTAGTTAAAAATTGTGTTAAGATTTTAATTTTCCTATGCAATTTCAAAGTAGGGGTAATTGGTTGATGAATATTCTAAAAAAAATACTATTCACTTTATGATTCCTGGTGAAGTTTTAAAGAGCACCTCAGAGGTGCTATTATGTGGTAGGCACTATGCTAAGCGTTTTATGTGTATATCACTCCCCACAATAGTTTGGTAAGAAGGAAACTGAATCTCAATGCTCAGCTACTAAATGACAGACATTGTCTCTGCAACTCTCCACAGTCCTGGCTCTTTCAACACAAAGTTAGCCTTTTAAATAGACAAAGCTACTAATGCAGTTTTATTTGAAGAGCTCTATATAGAAGGCTGCTCCATCAAATCCTTCCTTCCATTATTTTGCCATCACGTCATAGAAATAAAAAAAGATTAAAACCTTAATTATTTTTTATTTGAGATGAAGAAAACTATTCTTATGTACTAGTTCTTTTATTACATTTTCTTAGATAAATGTTAATAAGAAATATAATAATTTTCTACTGACAACTTTTCTTTAATAGAGTCTTTAATAGCTTAAATACTATAATGTATAACACATTCCACCTCACTTGCAAACATGTTGGTAACTCTATATCGAATAAAATGTTGCTAAGTAATGTAACCAATCCAACTGGCTAATGGAGAGCATTAATTGATTCAGAATTCCCTTCTAACATTAGATAGAAGCTATACTACCCAATGCAATATCCAGGTATAACTGGCCTTCAAAGCAGTTTTGGGGGTGAGCTCTTCAATATAGAACAGAATCTGGCTTCAGTGGTTTTACCTGATTCTTGCTTTATTCAGCAGCATCCAAATGCATAAGGCTCTTCAGTTGTAAGTCGAGTCATCTATTCCTCCCAGATGGTTATTAATTCTTAAAATTAATAACTTTAGTATAGTTATAATCCCTTAATTATGTAATTAGGGAGATGCCATATAGTCCTGACTACAGGTGAGTAAGAAAGGGGAATGAAAGAAAAGGGCTTTGGGCCTCCCTGGTGGCGCAAGTGGTTGAGAGTCCGCCTGCCGATGCAGGGGATACGGGTTCGTGCCCCGGTCTGGGAGGATCCCATATGCCGCGGAGCGGCTGGGCCCGTGAGCCATGGCCGCTGAGCCTGCGCGTCCGGAGCCTGCGCGTCCGGAGCCTGTGCTCCGCAACGGGGGAGGCCACGGCAGTGAGAGGCCCGCATACCGCAAAAAAAAAAAAAAAAAAAAAAAAGAAAGAAAAGGGCTTTGAATAATTGGTAGGCTTTCTCATTGAAAATACTTGAAAAGAGATAAAAGTGTCTACTGGTCTACAAATTGTCTCTAAAAATAGATGTATATTGAAATGGACTTTAGTGGTGAGAGTTGAAGAAAACATATCATTTTAGATTTGAAAGGGAACTTTAGAAAGTCAAAAACTGCTTTTATTATTTTGATAATTCAGGAATTGGAATCTCAGATAATTTAAAGGATTTCCACACAGTCACATAAAGAAGGGCTTGAACCAGAAATATGATGATACTGACATAATCTAGTGCTCTTTCTTCTCTGATGTCCTTGGTAAAAGAATATGAGTAAAAACCAATGGTAAAAATAAAATCTAGCTAAGAATAGGTAGGAAAGTGGATATCTCCCCCACAGAAGAGTCTTCATTCAAATTGGCTAAGTGTATATTATGTTAATTTATTAATTCAGCAAATACTTATTGAGTGACTGCCATGTCTACTAGGTATTATTCTAGGTACTGGGAATAGAGTAATGAATGAAAATGACAAAAATTTCTCTCTCTCTCTTATATACATATAATTTCTTTCTTTCTTTCTTTAAAACAGTATATAAGCTTCCATTAAAAAGTAAAACTCACTTAAATATGATAACTAAACTATCAAGAAGAAATGTAGCAAATAATAAATATCAATACAACTGTTAGCAATTAGATATTCATTATTTACATGGCCATAGAACAGATTGTAAAAGTGTTTATTATTTGCTAGTAAATGATGAACCCCTTGGATTAGGCAGTCATTTTTGCATACATAAAAACAGAGAATTAAAGAAAAGATTAATTCTATGACCTTTTCAGGATGAAAGGACTGTAGTGACTAAGAGATCTCATTTATTCAGCTTCATTGGGAAGTAGCAGCTTCCATATATGTGAATTTCCTAGACTAATGAATGGATTCATCCACTCATTAGTTTAACATACATTTGAGGAGAACTTCCTATTTGTCAAGTCTTATTCTAGGAACAGAGATAGAGGAGAATAAAAGACAGTCTTGTCCTGATATAGTCATGTAACTAAGAAGTAAAATACATAGATATGTCCAAGGCAAGAACCTGGAAGAAAATTAAAGGAACACAAGTTTGAGGAGGGTCTGGAGAGGTGTCATTTTAAATAGTATGGTAATATGAGTTTTCTTTGAATCAAGATAAATTTTTATATTAATATTTTACACATGGAAAAGTTTTTGTGAAAAATGGCCCAACATAAATGTTTCAAAAACCTAGGTGATGTTAGTATTGATCAGCAGTAAGAAGACAGACAATTTAATCATCACCATTTAAATAAATATATGAATACAATAACATGCATGTCTTGTGAACAGAGTAATTGCATCAAACGGAGAGAAATATTTATGTCTTCTTTCTACCGATAGACACCTAAGATCCTGACAATGGTTTCCATTGCTCCAGAATCTTAACACGACCTAATACACGACCTAGTCTAGTCCTTGGCTAACTATCAAGTTACATTTCACATACTTTTTCTCTATATGCTATATCAATTAAATATTGAGAAGAGATCAGATACATTATTAAAACTGGAAGTAATAAAGCATTCAATTTGCATTCTTATGGGAGTGATAGAAAATAAATATGTTATCAAATTACAAACAAGATAGCTATGGATAGTTGTGATGATAAGGTTATGGAAAGTTGTTGGTTAGGTTGGGGAAGGTGCAGGCAAATACATGGAGGTCAGTAGAAGCCCAGGAAGGAAGGGAGGGCAATATGTAGGTATCTTTGGACAGCCTAGTTAAAGAATGAGAGCACATCAACTGCCAAGACTCAGAGAGAAGCATATTCCAGGTACAGACAACACAGAATGCAAATACCTTGAGTCAGAAGACCTTGTTATCTTATACGAACAGAACTGAGGCCAACGTTATTCATCTTAGCTATAATAAATAGCTCAGTGCTTGATGTTATGAGGGGATTTGAAAGAAGCAGGTAGGAGCCAGATCATGAAACACCTTTTAGACCATGGCAAGGTCTTGCAATATATTCAGAGTGCAATGGGGAGCCATGGAAGAGGTGTAAGCAGGGGAATGAGATAGTCTCATTTGCATTTTAACCAGTTTTTACTGGCTCCTATGTAGAGAACTGATTTCAAGAGATGAAGAGGCGACATTCAGGAGCCTGCTGGTGGGCTATGCTAAGAATCCTGCTGAGAGATGGTGTAGACTTGGCAAGCACAGAGTTGCAAATAGACAGAATTTATGTGAGTACAAAAGCTTGCAACCTGTTCACGGAACTCCTTTCAACCAAGCCTTAAACAAATATTGATTGAAAAGTAGAACTACAAAAGCAAAGTCCTTTCTTTTCATCTGTGACAGTCACACTGACATAAATTCTGTCTATTTGCAACTGTGTGTTGTGTCAAAAATCTACGCTTTAAAGATCTCTAATAAGAAATTAATGATGGTAAACAGTCCGTTCAGTCAATAACAAGCACACACAAACCTTACCAAATATTTAAAATGTGCTATCTTCGTAGAGGCAATAATATTCTCAATATATTAGCCCTAAATAACATTACTGCATTGTCGATATTAGAAACTAGGGTTCAATGGGTTCTCATTATCAAAAGTTGAATGATTTAAGATTTATATGGAAGAAAAATGTAGATGCCCCTTTAGACTAAGACAGTTGTTTGGCTGCTGGGAGGGCTGCCTGGCGAGGACTTTGAGCTGAGTTCCTTTCCAGTCATGGCCTTAGACCAAAGTAAAATGCCTTGTCCTTTCCCTTCCCTAGGGGCATCACATCCATGGACTTGTCCTTGTGAGAGGCTGGACTTTGGTACCTTTTTGCTTCACCTTGGGACTCTGAAGGGCTATTCCCTTAGAGTTCTCTGAGGAATTAGCTGAGGCTCTGTTGCAGCTCCATCACAATTGCTCCTCTTACAAATCCTGTTTTATTCTCTCCCTCTCAGACACTGTTATGAAGAAATTATGTTTCTTTCCAAGAAACTACTTCCATGCAAATATCCATCTCAAGGTCCGTTTCCTAAGGAACTAGACCTAATATTAAAAATAAGCTTAAACCTATCTCAAATGAGTGATGAGAAGCAAAAATTTCTTGTTGGTCCTCAAGATAATCTGAAGGATTTGTCAGGAAATTGCTTTCTTTTTCACATTTATAACTTGAATTAAATTAGTGATGTTGAGCTACTAAGGCATTTTACCTAAAATATGGAATTGGTATTTTAAGCATAACATTAACTATTTTATCTATTATCTCTCTCTCTCTCTCCACGCTCCCCTCACCACAAAATTGTTAAACCAGCCAGAATAACTTGATGAAATGTGATATTTTGGAGGCCCTTCATTAAATTAGTGATACATCTAAAATTTAATCCACACTGGAAAATTTGTCATTAAACGTTGTATAAAATCTGACAATGGGCTTGCAAAAACCTTCCTGGTTGCAAATATTTCTTGGAAGAAAAGAGATTTGCTGTCAGTGCTTCGTGTGTCGGTGGTCTAGATCAGCAGCCAGGAATTACAGTTTCTATAGTTCTTGTATTCTGGTTGGGTTGTGATTTTTTCCAAATCATTTTAGCATTTTTTTTTTTTTTTTTTTTTTCTGTACGCGGGCTTCTCACTGTTGTGGCCTCTCCCATTGCGGAGTACAGGCTCCGGACGCGCAGGCTCAGCGGCCATGGCTCACGGGCCCAGCCGCTCCACGGCACGTGGGACCTTCCCGGACCGGGACACAAACCCGTGTCCCCTGCATCGGCAGGCGGACTCTCAACCACTGCGCCACCAGGGAAGCCTGCATTTTAGCATTTTAATTTGTGATTAGAGCCAGCAGCAACTTGGGAGAAGAGTGGTCAGAGGTTTAGGAACCGCCCCACATTTTCTATTACCTTTGCCCATGAATGAGAATACAATCAAAATAAATATCATTTGTGGGCTTCCCTGATGGCGCAGTGGTTGAGAGTCCACCTGCCGATGCAGGGGACACGGGTTCGTGCCCCGGTCTGGGAAGATCCCACATGCCGCAGAGTGGCTGGGCCCGTGAAGCCATGGCCGCTGAGCCTGCGCGTCCGGAGCCTGTGCTCTGCAACGGGAGAGGCCACAACAGTGAGAGGCCCGCGTACCATAAAAAAAAATAATAATAAATTAAAAATAAATAAATATCATTTGTGTGTTATGTGAGACAACTTCAACCTGTATCCACTAGCCTCTTTTCCATAACCATTTCCTTTATAGAAGTTCTTGAATTACCACTGATCACCTTCAGCCAGAAAGACAATGAATCACATTCTTTTCTGCAAAAAAGAGCCCACTCAGGAAGATAAATAGATCAACAATTATACTTGCTGGATTTAGGAAATAAGCATTACGGCAATGTGGCCAGTAATATTGTTTTTGAGAAATTTGAAAATATTTTTCAGTTTTACTGCAGGGCTCACCTGTTTCAAAAGGGATCAGACTTTCATCATGTCAGCAACTTTTCTCAGTCACAAGCGTGTCTATCTGTGTGGTCAAAGCACGCTGGCTTCTAGGGTCATTAGCGAGCTCCTCATAGTAAGATTCTGGATAAAAAAGTGATATAAGTGGTTGAGTTTTCCCCAATTCTGAATGGACAAAAGAAAACATTAACTTATTCAAACTTTAGTTTTGACGTGTCAACCTTTTGAAGTGTTTGATGTAAGACAATGTTTCTATATGTCTAAAAGGAGAGGCTTACTTTAGATGCTAATCTTGCCATGTTCTAATACAACACAGGGTAGAGAATCTATGTGTTTTGAGTATAACTACTGGTTTCACAAAATTACTGCCAGTGTCTGAGGTCATTGTACTCCTCAGTCCTTCCTTAAAATTCCCTGTAGCTCAGGCTCAGAACTGACAAACTAGTTAATGAAATTAAAGGAGGCATTGTATTATGGGGACAATGTCCCAGTTATCAAAGAGCTCTTTTGGGGGTACAGTGAAAATACAGTCACCTTAATCTAGGGTGTGACTAATGACTGGGTTTTGCATTTCAAGATTGCTGCTTCATAAAAGTAACATGAGAAATAAAGCATTCATATTACTTTTCAAAGGTCACAGAAAAGAATTTATTTTCTGGCTAAGAGAAACTCTAATAAAATTTTTTTAAAGCTTGCATATCCCAGAAAATTTATGGTAAAGAATTTTAGAACCATCACAAATAGAAATTTCAATGAAGATTCATATTTAAGTTGGACATATTTTTTTTCCTTATTGTGCCTTGTTTCTCCACTGTATATGGTATCGAAGGGAGAAATGGTACAGAGTCTTTGAATGCCATCACTGTAAATCATATATACAGCTGTAGAAAATAGACTCTGGAGAATAATACTGCTGCGGTGGGGGAAAGGCAGCTCAGGCCAAAGTAATTTAATTTATCTAACCTAAATCAAAATTTCAAGACTCACTAATGAAAGGATTGTATGTATCTTCCCTGTTTCTAAATCTTATTTTTCAGGCTGGCTTGTGTCCTTGCCTCCCATCCAGATCAATGTTAAATAGAAGAATCATAGTCTTGAAATTATTTGTTAAATAATTTAATAGACACTATAATGGGTTTTTTAGTTTGCCAAAAGCCACATGTTATTTTCAATAATACATAATATTATTTTGCACAGATATGTGTAAAATCTACTTTGGAAAATAGATAGCATAATCTAGCAGACAAGAGATTATGTTAGGTGGCAGTTTATGTTGTTTAAAATCTACCATTACAAATTTACATGGTATTTATTTATTCAGGATGAATAATAATCTTCATTCCTCAAGGGTAATGCACTAGAAAATGTACATAAAATCTTGTCCTCTGATTAACCTAACAGATAATAAAAGAATATGAGCATCATAAAATTTTTAAAAGTGTAAATGAGGAGTTAATATGAGAGGTGGGATTTACAAATCAGAAAAGAGAGAGGAAGCTCATTTTAATCTACCTTCTATGGTATTGTATTAGAGATAAAAACACAGAATCATTTCAATTAAAACAATGATATTGGCTACATTCAATCTTTTTACTTTTACTTTTTTAATCTCAAGAGGTGAAATATAAAAATAGCTAAATGCTTGTGGGAATATTAAGGACTCAATTTAAATTATTTTTAATTCAAATGTAACTTTTACTAATACTGTTGAGCACTGGGAATAATTAGAATGATTTCAGCAAGGAAGGCTGGATATTTGAATAATTAACAACACAAGACTGATTTCATCATAGCATCATATCTAAAATCAAATATTAGCATCCTTATAAAAGACAGGGATAGGGATAAAAGATAGCAAGAACCACATTTTACAATTATTTAGCCTCATTAATATCATAGATTTCTTGAAATAATAAACATCTATTTGTATTAAATATAAATTTCAATCTCATGATATCAATAATTGTTTCTTATAGAAAGTAATAATTGAATAATCATGTCCATAATTCTTATATTACAGTTAAATCGTTTCCCAAATTACTGTTTTTTGATCATTTTTGAATAGGCAATGCATACAAATTATAAATGTTCAGCTATACTGAAGATTCCTTCCTACCTTTTCCCCCAAACCAACTACTTTGCCCAGAGCAAGTGTTTCTTTTTTTTTTTTTGCAGTTTCTGAAATATCTTGCATATCTTCATATATTTGTGTTTGAATATTTGGCTCATGGTAGGCTTTCACTGTTCTGTTTGTTTCTTTAATCACTCAACATTATATCTTATTGTTCATTCCGTATTAGTACATACAACTTTTAACAGTTGTGCCGTATTCCATAATTGACTTAATGAGTCCCTAGTGATAGATACTTGAGGTTGTTTCCTTTTTTATTTTTTTTTTGCCATTACAAGCAGTACTGAAATGAATATAATTGTTCATACATCTTTGAACACGTCTACAAAATGATTGCTAAAAGTTTAATTTCTGGTCAGAAGCTATATGGATTAATAATTTAACAAATGGCTAGAATTACCATCCAAAGAGGCTAAACCAATTTCTGTTTTCACAAGCAAGGTGTGAGAGAGCCTATTTAAAAAATGTGTCAAAATACATTTTATAATATTTGATCTTTGCCAAATGACAAGTGAAAAATGGAATATTATTGTAGCTTCAGTTTGCATTTATCTCTTTCGTGTGGTCCAGATTTGTTCGCTTATGTTTAAATGCCATAGTCTATTCTTTTCTATGTTCAAATACTATACTGATGGTAAATGTTGAAAACTTAAAAACACTTCAGATTTGTGTATCTGCAAAATTGGTGCCTTATTTACGAGCATCTACTCTCCGCTAGGTCCACATTCTCATTGTTTCATGTGTCTTGGGTAGCCGGTTCAGTACCCTTTTTTTTTTTTTTTTTTTTTTTAATTTTTATTTTTTTCGCGTCTCCCTCCCACCCTTCCTATCCCACCCCTCCAGGCGGTCACAAAGAACCGAGCTGATCTCCCTGTGCTATGCGGCTGCTTCCCACTAGCTATCTACCTTATGTTTGGTAGTGTATATATGTCCATGCCGCTCTTTCACTTTATCACAGCTTACCCTTCCCCCTCCCCATATCCTCAAGTCCATGCTCTAGTAGGTCTGTGTCTTTATTCCTGTCTTACCCCTATGTTCTTCATGACATTTTTTTTCTTAAATTCCATATATATGTGTCAGCATACAGTATTTGTCTTTCTCTTTCTGACTTACTTCACTCTGTATGACAGACTCTAGGTCCATCCACCTCATTACAAATAGCTCAATTTCATTTCTTTTTATGGCTGAGTAATATTCCATTGTATATATGTGCCACATCTTCTTTACCCATTCATCCGGTGATGGACACTTAGGTTGTTTCCATCTCCGGGCTATTGTAAATAGGGCTGCTATGAACATTTTGGTACATGTCTCTTTTTGAATTATGGTTTTCTCAGGGTATATGCCCAGTATTGGGATTGCTGGGTCATATGGTAGTTCTATTTGTAGTTTTTTAAGGAACCTCCATACTGTTCTCCATAGTGGCTGTACCAATTCACATTCCCACCAGCAGTGCAAGAGTGTTCCCTTTTTTCCACACCCTCTCCAGCATTTATTGTTTCTAGATTTTTTGATGATGGCCATTCTGACTGGTGTAAGATGATATCTCATTGTAGTTTTGATTTGCATTTCTCTAATGAGTAAAGATGTTGAGCATCCTTTCATGTGTTTGTTGGCAGTCTGTATATCTTCTGTGGAGAAATGTCTATTTAGGTCTTCTGCCCATTTTTGGATTGGGTTGTTTGTTTTTTTGCTATTGAGCTGCATGAGCTGCTTATAAACGGTTCAGTACCCTTTTGTTCCTTATTGAAGCAAAGAATCAAATCAGTTTTGAGTTTATAAAGATGATGTTGGAAAATATGTATTCAACACAGCAGTACCTTACTCCATGAGCTGAGAGAAAGATAAGTGAGAATAAATATCAATAATTACTTATTAAAATTCCAAAACAGGGAAAAATACCATTCTAATGACAATTAAAATATTTCCATAGTTCCAGAATAGAGCACCACCAATATGAAATTACATCTGAATTTCCAAAGTACTGATTTCTGTAAGTACTTGAATTTGATCATCATCATTGTATCTATTGTACATCTTTGTTTAGAACACATAGAGGCTATTAAATTTAATTACTTTCCCTTGAGGTTTTCATGGTAAAGGTACATGCAAAGGTAAGGCTTCTAAATTAGAACAGATTCTCATGAATAAGGATGTCATTTATTGATTACAATTTGGAAGAAGCAGCAGGTCTGAAGACTGCCTACTTCAAGTTCTGGACAAGAATAATAGTATGAGAGAAAAGGCATGTCTAATTTTGAATGATATGCCTGAGGAACTTTTCAGCAGGATCTACTCACCATGTCTTTGATATACTCTCTGAGTTTTGCTGGACAACTTTACAAAGAAATACGGGCAGAGGACTTAAGCCCCAGCACTTAACTACTGCTCCTCTGCTTCCTATCAGGCCTATCATTTTTGAAGTTAATTTTGTATATTTTTAAACATTGAAAATAAGACAGAGTAACATAAAATAAGTACTTTTACAATTCATATTTATATACATATTCTGTTACATTAGGACATTAATATTTAAAATTAGATGCTTATTTCTACCTATAATTTGAAATTTTACATCTATCTTTCTATCTTATGGTTGTTCAATTAAAAAAACAAAAACATTACCTGAAATATGTGCTAAACCAAACTCCTTCCTTCTAAACATTATCTGCAAAACCATTTAAAATATATTCTGACTATATGTATGTAGAAGAATTCCAGGTTAAAACAAGTGGGTTTCTTGTTTGTTTTATACATAAACTAACAATGACAACAACGAAAACATAAGACAAACCTTGTTCAGATTATCTAGTCACACTTATTTGGTAGTATAAAGAAAACCTCAAGACTCTCAAGTATGTTACAAGGATCTAGAAAAAGAAAGAAAAAAGTGAAATGAAATATGAGGAAAATGACTCTTGTCCATGTGAGTAACAATGTTAAAGATATCTCCTCCAATGGAATTTTGTAATGAAGCAGCTTTGATTATTTTGGAATTTTTTCCAAGAAAATTTATAAGATAATCTATAAAGAAAATTTTTATACTATGTTCTTCAATTTCCTACTAGACTCTAGGTATTTATTGCAGAGTAGGTACTCATGTTTTTGCTGAATTAATGATCACAAAAGTATATACAGATGCTTTCTAAATTACCAAACTCAACTAGGTGTATAACCAGAAAGACACACAGAGAAGTAGAAATCTTGTGGGGAGGTCATCTCCTCTCAGATGAGAACCTTTGTCATATTCAATATCTTTCAGGTTAAAAACCAACCTGATAATAGGAATGGACGGATTGGTTGGGGAATGAGGGACAATGAAGGGTATTTAGGGAAAAGAGGAATAAGGCAGTAAGATACTATGATCTGTGGATCTAAGGGCTTAGATTTCAACTCTGGCTCTGCCATTTACCAGCTGTGCAGCTTTGGACAAGTTTCTTAGTCTCTCTCACCTCCTGTATCCTTATCTTTAAAGTATTTATAAAATGTTAACTACCTCATGGGTATGGCAAAAAATACTGATCACCAAAAATCCATGTGCTCCTGAGTCAAGGCCAGACACTATCAAAGTCTTAGAGGAAAACATAGGCAGAACACTCTATGACATAAATCACAGCAAGATCCTTTTGGACCCACTGCCTAGAGAAATGGAAATAAAAACAAAAATAAACAAATGAGACCTAATGAAACTTCAAAGCTTTTGCACAGCAAAGGAAACCATAAACAAGACCAAAAGACAACCCTCAGAATGGGAGAAAATATTTGCAAATGAAGCAACTGACAAAAGATTAATCTCCAAAATTTATAAGCAGCTCATGCAGCTCAATAACAAAAAAACAAACAACCCAATCCAAAAATGGGCAGAAGACCTAAATAGACATTTCTCCAAAGAAGATATACAGACTGCCAACAAACACATGAAAGGATGCTCAACATCATTAATCATTAGAGAAATGCAAATCAAAACTATAATGAGATATCATCTCACACCGGTCAGAATGGCCATCATCAAAAAATCTAGAAACAATAAATGCTGGAGAGGGTGTGGAGAAAAGGGAACACTCTTGCACTGTTGGTGGGAATGTAAATTGATACAGCCACTATGGAGAACAGTATGGAGTTTCCTTAAAAAACTATAAATAGAACTACCATACGACCCAGCAATCCCACTACTAGGCATATACCCTGAGAAATAATTCAAAAAAAGTCATGTACCAAAATGTTCATTGCAGCTCTATCTACAATAGCCAGGGCATGGAAGCAACCTAAGTGTTCATCAACAGATGAATGGATAAAGAAGATAGGGCACATACATACAATGGAATATTACTCAGTCATAAAAAGAAACGAAATTGAGTTATTTGTAGTGAGGTGGATGGACCTAGAGTCTGTCATACAGAGTGAAGCAAGTCAGAAAGAGAAAAACAAATACCGTATGCTAACACATATGTATGGAATATAAGAAAAAAAAGAAAAAGGTCATGAAGAACCTAGGGGTAAGACGGGAATAAAGACACAAACCTGGGCTTCCCTGGTGGCGCAGTGGTTGAGAGTCCGCCTGCCGATGCAGGGGACGCGGGTTCGTGCCCCAGTCTGGGAGGATCCCACATGCCACGGAGCGGCTGGGCCCATGAGCCATGGCCGCTGAGCCTGCGCGTCCGGAGCCTGTGCTCCACAACGGGAGAGGCCACAACAGTGAGAAGCCCGCGTACCGCAAAAAAAAAAAAAAAAAAAAAAAAAAAAAAAAGACACAGACCTACTAGAGCATGGAGTTGAGGATGTGGGGAGGGGGAAGGGTAAGCTGTGACAAAGTGAGAGAGTGGCATGGACATATATACACTACCAAACGTAAACTAGATAGCTAGTGGGAAGCAGCTGCATAGCACAGGGAGATCAGCTCAGTGGTTTGTGACCACCTAGAGGGGTGGGATATGGAGGGTGGGAGGAAGGGAGACGCAAGAGGGAAGAGATATGGGAACATAGGTATATGTATAACTGATTCACTTTGTTATAAAGCAGAAACTAACACAGCACTGTAAAGCAATTATACTCCAATAAAGATGTTTTAAAAAAAAAGAAGTTAGAAACTAAAAAGTAAAACTAAAAAAAAAAAAAAAAAAAAAGCATTGCAACTGGGTGAGACCATATGATTAACTCTGCATAATGGGCTATGAGTGGAAGTGATGGGTGTCACTTCCATGTGTAAAAATTTAAGACCCAGTGAACAACACTCCTTCAATTTTCCCTCTACCATAATGATAGAAGAGGAAGCACATTCCAGAGGTGTAGCTAAAGATGGTGGAACACTGGGACCCTGTGTAATGGTGTGTAGTAGAGGTCTCTGTTACTTCCCTCTACAAAGGGTTATGTACTCTGGATGAGGAATATCTTTATTTAGTTTTACAATAAGTCCTGAGAATTAGAGATTAATACAGAGAAGATTTTGTAAAAATTAAATGAGACAATGATTGTAAAGGCATCGTTTGATAAATGGCATATTGTAAGAGCACAATTTTTAGCTCACTGTTTGACAAGCTTTTTCTGTAAAAGGCCGGAGAGTGAGTAGTTTGACCTTTACATGCCATACAGACTTTGTCACAAGTACCCAACTCTGCCACTACAATGTATGAAGTGCCAATACTTTACATGAAAGCAACCACAGAATACATGCAAAGAATGAGTGTTGCTATTATCCAATAAAACTTTACAAAAACAAGTTGGTGAGTTGGATTTGGTCCAACGGTCATAATTTGCTGTCCCCTCTATTAACTCACTAATATTTGATTCTGATGATGATGAAGACAATGAAAGAAAAGGGCTTGGCTGAACTGAGTTGAATTCACATGCATTTAGAAAGCACATAAATGTACTTGGAACTCTGTTATTCACTATGGGAAAGACATTTACATACACTGAGCATTCTCCACGTGGCAAGCAATCTGTTAATTTCTTCATATACATAATTGCATTTAACCTTGACATGTTGGCATTTTGCACATAAGGATCTTGAGACACAGAGAGTTTAAGTAAGAACTCAAGTTAACTCTGTTAGCATCAATAATTCTCAGATGTAGGATTAGAATCCAATCCTGTTTGACCCCAAGTATTGAGTTTGCTCTTTGTTCTTGTAACTGTTACGTTGAATAAGCAAGACCCAGAAGCACAATCACAAAGACATTTCCTCCTCATAATTGCCTCTATAAACCCAATCTCTGCGGCTGTCATTTTACTCTCCTGAAATAACATTTTGGCAAATAGCTCAGAGAGCTCATCTGTTTATTCTAAGATAATAATAATATTTACAAAATTATTCTCTTTTCACTTCAGTCGCTCCAATAGTCTCAGCTCAGTA
Source organism: Mesoplodon densirostris (assembly GCF_025265405.1). Lineage (NCBI taxonomy): Eukaryota > Metazoa > Chordata > Mammalia > Artiodactyla > Ziphiidae > Mesoplodon > Mesoplodon densirostris. Next base: position 105,084,790 of record NC_082671.1, on the reverse strand, counting down.
TATCTTGTCCTGCCCAGTGTCATAATAAAAACTGAACTTTCGTCAAAGTGAAATCTTTTGGATGTTAGCTGAACCTAGTGTGGTGACCATTTCACAATATATGTAAATCAAACCTTCATGCTGTATACCGTAAACCTATACATTGATATATGTCAATTATTTTTCAATGAAACTGGAAAAAAAATGAAATCTCTGCCTCAACTTTAGTTCAGGTCTGCTATAGGCAGGAAACAATCATCTGGGCAGGATAGACAGTGGGGAACTTTTTTTTTTTTTTTTTTTTTTTACTGATGGGGGCCCATCAGTCTTACCTCACTGGCAGTGACCTGGCTATGAAAGGTGTTTAAAGGTGAATCTTTCTCTTCAGATACCACCAACCACCACTGAGGATGTGGGGAGTGCACTCATCTGCATTTCCCTTTCTCCGCCAAATGCATCCCCTCCTGCTGACTCCTTACTTCCTCAAGCCTCCTTCTGTCAAGGTGTATTCCTCCCCACAGGTGATCTAGGGCAGGATTTAAAATACCTCTGCGTCCTCTGTCTCTCTGTCTTTTTCTTTTTCTCATAAACACTGTACTTAAGGGCCACATCAGGGTTTCTCAAGCTCCAAGCCTCTCTTAAAAGCACTTCTTATTTCACTAGAGGGGGAGTGGAGGTGTCCCGCACACTTCATCCTCATCCATGGCTGGGGTTCCTTAGACCAAACCTACAATCCTCTCCAGCCTCCGATTCCTGGCAGCTTCAACTTGTGAATGACTTTCTAAAATTTGCAAGAGCAGTATTTCATCCACCTCCTCACCTTTCCCTGTCTAGTTGGTCAAACACCTCCTGATGAAATGTGGGGAAAATTAGTGTCTATTATTCTAGAATATCTATAGAAACTTTCTAGCAGTCTTGTATAAAAGCCTAAAATACTCTGTTTTTCCTTAAGGCACTTGCTCTATGGTTGTGAATACAAAACTAATACTCCAGAAATATTTACAGTTTCTTATGGATCAGAAGGGACTTAGAGGTCAATAAGTTCATACCTTGGCTGAAATAATGAATATTTACTCAGTACATAGTATTTGTAAAATGCTGGACTAGGGCTTAGGTAAGACAGAAACCAAATGCAGATACCCTTACAGTCACTACTTTAAAATTATTGGTTTGGGAGAATTCACTACCCTTTTAAAAGTCCCATTTCCATGTTTTAAAATCTTGGAGTCTCCCTATTATTTTGAACAAATATGCCTGCCTTGCAGAGAAATGTTACTCTTTATAGAATAGCCATTTAAATGTTGAGAACAAGGCTCACCTGTCCTCTCATCTTCCTTAGACTTTCCATTGCTAGGTCTTCTAATAATTCCTTTTATAACATGTGTAACAGTGGTACATGTGACTGCTCTCCAATTGCCCTCAAGTACAGATGCTGGAGCTCTCTTTTAGAGACCACCCTTACTACTAATCACTGTGGGTAAAAGAATCCATCCTGAATTTCTGGGAGCTTACATATAGTTTGGAACATCTCTTGATCCTGACTCTGCATCTGTGCATATAATCTGTCTAGGTCCAGTTCCTCATCCCCGGCTTCCTTGACTTTCATTAACCAAAAATGCCAAAATGGTGGGTTTCAGGTAAGAAATATATTTTAAAATGAAGAACTGGGCTCAAAAAGTAAAGAAAATTCACAGGGCATGGGAAAGTAGAATGTGATAAAGTAAATCTAAAATAGTGGCTGCCCACCAGGCAAGTGTCACATCACAGTAGTAATGGGGAAACACAAAAATAAATATCAATATCATGGTATAGTGACCAGATTGTCACAAATTTAAAAGTTGACCAATAGCAAGTGTCGCTGAAAATGTAAAGTAAAAAATGCTCCCTACTTCTGGTGGGAGTATAAATTGGCAAAACCACTTTAGAGAGCAATTTGGCAACACTTAGTGAAGGAAAAAATGGGCTGACCCTACAGTCCAGCAATTTCTCTCTTCGATAGTCTTCTCATAAAGACTTGGTCAAATTTGCACACAAAGAGTTCTGTAAAATAATCTCTTAGCAGCATTGTTCATGACCAAACACACAAACAAGAAAGCAAACAAACAACAATAACAGCAACAAAACTTGAGGCCAGCTTAATGTCCCTGGTAGAATAAATTTTAAAATGTGGCATATTTAGACACTGGGTTACTATACAGCAATGAAAATGAATGAATCAGATTTAATAATATAAATGTGTATGGATCTCACAAATATACTTTTGAAAATAAAAAGGAAATTGTATAAAAATAATTAATAAAATTTAAGAAACATTTAGAACGGTATTCTAATCTGTGTAGAGAAACATACACATGTAGAAAATGTATAAAGGAATGTATGATGTAATGAAACTCTGGAAAGCCACATAAAAAACTAAAATAGTGTTTCCTGAAACAGAGTGAGTGAATAGGAGGAGACATAAAAATGAAGGCAGGTATAGGAGTAAAGTTTAAGTGTATGCTATTTATATTTTTAGTTATAAACTCTATGAATACATTCCTAATAAAAAAATACCATTGGAATGATCAGCCACTAAATTCAGGATAGAGGAGAGGAAAGAGAATGTAATTGGTTGGAGAGATCTCAAAAGGAGCCACACATTCTATTCATAACATTTAAATTATTAAGCTGAATGATGAATACATATTGACTTATTATTCTTCATACCTTTTGCATGTTTGAAATATAATAATATTTTTAAATAAAGCTTTGGCTTTCAAAACTATTGTTTCTGCTAAGGGCTTGAAAATCCTATTTTGGAAGTCAAAAAATAGGTATTAATGTTTTATTCTTCTTTGTAATTTTACTGTAATAATATCAATTTAAGTCAAAGAAACCTAGATGATTTTGTCAAAATATGGGAAAGGCAAATTATCAGGAAGTATAGAGGTGTGGAAAAGAAAAGTAGATTAATATTTTAAGGTATTATTATTTTATCCAGTTTATACATCCCTCACTCTCCATAACACTATTGATTTTGATATATTTCTTAAAATCTTTTTTCCAGAATTAAACAAATCATTTCAGATATTACCTCCCAATGGTAGTATTTATACTTTCTGTTTTAATCTATCTCATAGATGAACTAACATTCTATTTATGTAAGTATAAACTATGGTTTATTTCTTTAAACCATAGTTTCTTTCCTTTTCAATTATTTTATGCACAACTTCTTAGGACAAGTGTTATATAAAATGAGTTAAACACCTAATACTGTTTCTCAAATGCTATAAGTAATGAGGTGAGTTTCATTTATGGCAAAAAAAGTAGTAAGAAAGAAATTTAGGCCTACACATTAAGATATCATTTAAAATATATTTGACAGGAACTCTATAAGAAATTTAAAATGACAATTTTTTCTTTAAGTTTTTTTCATTTAGAGTGAACAAATAATGATGTGTTATACTCAATGTCTACATATTGAAATAATTTAAAACTAGTACTTCAGGTTGAAGTAAAGTCTTTTAGTGGTGTTTTCGCTGTAATGCACCATAGATTAAGAAAAGAACAACTTAACCTGGCACCTACTGAGACTGTGTTTTAACCCCATAGCTCATGATGCATTTCCCCTGTCCTGGCAAACAGGTAGTGGTGCTATTTTTGTTCAAAGCATATAGTCAGCTTGTTTTGAAATACAGTTATATATTGGACGTGCTGACCCCCTGCCATAGTGAATTCCACAGGCAGGAGCTCCATGCTATGAAAAGTGGTATTCAACTAGAGGGGTTCATGAAGAAAGTGAAAGTTTCTCAAATTAATTTCTCAAAATGCCCTAAGCCACAGCCATCACCCTTCCGATATTCTTTGCAGCTGCTTAACACTTCTGGACTACTTGAATCTGAGTGAGTTGGCTGTCTCCCCCTTTGGCAATATTTCCTTTTCAAAGGGCAGTTGCCATGGTTGTATAATTTTGTGCAGAGTGGGAGCCTTTCTGATTGACCAAGCTGTGCTGAAAGATAACAAGGACAAGAGCTACAAGTTTAAGCTGAGGAAGACTTAAACTCTCAGTTGAAAGTTGAAGAAAGAGTGTTTTCCACAATGAAAATGTGTTACATTTTTAAATATCATCTAACTGCAAGAAGCTCACATGCTTAAAAGGTTTTACTAAGATTTTATTGTCAGATCTTTGTCTCCTAGTGAGCATGTGGTGAGCAGAACTGTAGATAGATAGAATTTGTGCAAAGTAGAGAAACAGAGGAATTGACTAAAACTCTTAGCTCTTTTACTGTCACATCTTGAACCATGTAAATGGTTGGCAACTCCTAGTGTCCCCTTTGGTCTAGGTTGATGCCCTATCATTCACTCTGACATTCTCATTATTATCTGTTATCCCTTGCATCAGGCAATTTCTTCCACTTGGAATTCTTTTGTTGCAATATTAGGTTTGAGCAAAGTTTTGGACCCAAGTCTCCTTTCTGTTAATAAAACAGTAAAATACTGACTGGCTAATGGTAGTATTGAATAGATTTGAAGATAGAGGGAGAACAATCAAAGAATGTTGATCAAAAATAGGCTTTATATATACCAAGCTGCCCACTATGTGTCAAGAACTGTGCTGGGTACATTTGCTTACATTATGTCAATTAATCTTTTTTTTTTTTTTTTTTTTTTTTTTTTTTTTTGCGGTACGTGGGCCTCTCACTGTTGTGGCCTCTCCCGTTGTGGAGCACAGGCTCCGGACGCGCAGGCTCAGCAGCCATGGCTCACGGGCCCAGCTGCTCCGCAGCATGTGGGATCTTCCCGGACCGGGGCACGAACCCGTGTCCCCTGCATCGGCAGGCGGACTCTCTACCACTGCGCCACCAAGGAAGCCCTCAATTAATCTTTTTGACATACATGTTAGTTGATGACCAATATATCTTTTTTCTTATTAAAATAACTCCAATTTTTTTCAAGCCTCCACTGTTTCCAGCTAAAATTCCAGATTCAACAAGCTGCATTTGCATACAGTCCTGGTCATATGCATAGTTCTGGTCAATGTAATGGAGGTTAAAGTCTCGGGGAAGGTTCCCTTTCAGAAATTTAACTTCAGTTTAAAAAAAGGGCAAATCCCTGGGAAGGAAAAGCTTTGCCTTTTGCCCTTAGCTGTTCCCTCACTCCTTCCTACTTGGGACAACAGTGTGACAGTGATCCCAGAGGAAGAGCAGCCATCTTTGATGAAACCACATAATAAAAAGGGCAGAGTGGAAAGATAAACTAAGCCTGAATTTTAGGTGACTTTTTGGGCAGTTCCACCAGCCCTGAACTTTCCACTGCCAGCATTTTTGTTATATAAAATTTTTAATCCTATTTAAGTCTTTTTCTTTTTTTGGTCAAGTTTTCTGCTACTCCCAGTGTAATGTAATCATTACTTATGCACATATCATAGCAACTCTCCAAGCTATGTGGTAATATCTCAGTTTGGAAATAGGAAAAGGAGGTAGGATTTGGAGCTCTCTTTATAACTCTAAACTCCATTCTCTTTTCACTCACTTCTTATGGTCCTATATAGCTTAATATTCAAAGAATTTTTTAAATTGATTTTTGAATATAATCTTTAAAGGTTACACTCTATTTACAGTTATTACAAAATATTGACTATTTACCCATATTGTACAATATATCCTTGTAGCTTATCTTACACCCAGTAATTTGTATCTCCCATTCCCCAACCCCTATATCTGCACACTGCTACCCCACAACTGGTAACCACTAGTTTATTCTCTATATCTGTGAGTTTGCTTCTTTTTCTGTTATAGTCTCTAGTTTGTTGTATTGTTTAACAGTCCACATATAAGTGATATCATACAGTATTTGTCTTTCTCTCTCTGACTTATTTCACTTAGCATAATACCCTCCGAGTCCCTCCATGTTGCTGCAAATGGCAAAGTTTTATTCTCTTTTATGTGAGTAGTAGCCTAACACTTTTTGGTTAGTGAATTAAATGGAGAGATAGAAGAGCAAGTCATCAGATTTGCAGTTTCCCAAAGCTTGATTGATAGCTAATACATCACAATCTGAGGCTGCACATGTCTTGATATATTGGATTTCCTGTGTCAAGCTTTTCACCATTGGTTGAATTTATATTCAGATAATTCATGGTTTGGTAAGTCTATTAGAATCCAAGTAGAGATATTGAGTAGGCAGTTGTATGTAGTAGACTTGAATTCAGAAGAGAGATCTATACTAAAAAGATAAATTTATTCATCAATGGCATAGAGATAGTATTTCAAACCACATGACTGGGTGAGGTCACACAGAAAAAGAGTAAATAGAAAAGGAGACAGGATTAGTGACTGAAGCCTAGGCTTCCATAGTAAGTAATGTTGATGTTAAGAGTAAAATATACAAAGAAGGAACAATCAGTGAATGTGGCATCCAGAAAAACAAGTGATGAAACTCTATGATCTATGGTGTCAGATACTGCTAATTTGTCAAGGAAGATAAAAATTGAATTGGCCATTGGATTTAATTGCATGAAGAATCTTGGTAGGGTGACTGTGCATCCTATTGTTCCTGTGACATTCCCAGTTTGTACCTGTTGTCTTGGTTTAATTAATAATAATGTTTCTTTCATTCTTAAGTGTCATAGTTTAGAAAATAAATTAAATGATCATCCTAGTCATTGGTGATCTTCGCAAGGGCAGTTTCAGTGGAATTCTGTGAGATAAAAACCTTACTGGAGTATATGTAAGAACAAATGAGGAAAGAGTATGAGATGCAAAGGGTAGTTTTGGTGCATGGGTGTACAGAGAAATGGGATGGAAACTGGAGTAAAAAAAAATGCAGGGCTTCCCTGGTGGTGCAGTGGTTGAGAGTCCGCCTGCCGATGCAGGGGACACGGGTTCGTGCCCCAGTCCGGGAGGATCCCACATGCTGCAGAGCGGCTGGGCCCGTGAGCCGTGGCCGCTGGGCCTGCGCGTCCGGAGCCTGTGCTCCACAACGGGAGAGGCCACAACAGTGAGAGGCCCGCATACCGCAAAAAAAAAAAAAAAAAATGCAATTATGTGCCAAAGGGACATAGTATAGTGAAAAATTATTGATGTAGGAGAGAGAAGGAAGAAGTCCTCAAATAACTGAGAAGGAATTGGATTTGTGTTTAGTGGAAGGATTGGTTTAGAATAAATAAATATTGGAGACCATTCTCCAAGGGTCTCTCGCATTTCTGCAAGTTTTGTGGTTGAGGCATTGATTGCCCTGTGTTCTGGGCTACTATTTCAAGGATATTTATATAGTCAACAGCCTTGGAAGAGAGAAATAGACTTTCTTCATAGCAAAGGGTAGATTTGCTTATAGTCCTGGAGAAAAAAAGATAGTGTCTTCTTTTGGAAGAAAGGGCAGGCATATTTACTGCCGTTTATAAAACGGGTTCCCTAAATTCAGAGTTCCTCTCCTGTAATGTCATCTCTGTATGTTTAGGTGGCTATGGCCTTCCTCATGTTACCTGTGGGAATTGGGGCTTGGAGAATTGGAGCCAAACTTCTGATGTACTGCTTGTTGCTGCCTCTGTGAGTAATAAACTGTTTTACATTTCTCATCCAGGAATTATGTGTCCTCTCCCACTATCCATGAAACATGTGGGCTAACTTGTTTGCTTGGAAGCAGAGTAAAATATTAGACCCTTGATAAGATCTTAGTTAATCTAGGATAAAAAATACTGCAAATTGAGCCTCACTTTTTATTATGTTTTTCATTGTATACATGATTTAGGTTTTTATGTAATCGAATCTATCAATCTTTTATAACTTGTGGGTTTCATGGCTTGCTTAGAAAATTTTTATTCACTTTCTAATATATGAATGAAAGACTTTCTTTTGTTTTCTTCTAGTCCTTATCTTTTACAGTATTTTTTAAAGGTTAGATATTGAATCTACATTATATATATATATATATATATGTTTTATGAGACAAGTTTTTCCCTCTAAGTGATGACTATTTGTCCCAATACCATAAAAATTCACCATAACCTGATTATTTGAAATGTCTTTCTGTAATATATTAAATCTCTAATATGGAAATGTTCATGTTATGGACTTTTTGTATTCAGATATACTTAATCCTTTCTTTCAACACATGTCCAGTTAGTGCCTACTATGTGCTATACACAGGGTATACATTATTCCACAGTGATTAACAAAATGGACATGGTTTCTGCTCCCATAGAAGTTGGAACCTGCTTGGGAAAATAAATACTAAAAAAGTAAGCAAATAAATATATAATTTAAAAGTATAGTAAGTGCTATGAAGGAAATAAAAAAGGTGCTTTGACAGAGTGTTGAGGCAGGAGAGAACCCTATAAATGTAGATCTCCTCTTAGGAGGATATAATTCAAGCTTACACTCAGACTATAAGAATTGAGGATTACAAAGAGCAGGTGGAAGAGGGTTCTAAGCTGATAGAAGAGAATGTCATAGATAAAAGTTGTTTCAGAAAAGGGTCATGCAAGTGTTTTTGCTCATCAACCAACAAAGTCTGTCATTTAAGCTTGATCTTTCAGCTGGCTGATTTCAAGTCAACTTCCTTTTACAGTTAAGGTCACATCATTGTATATATAGTAGTGGTCATTATGATTAACTATGCAACTTCTATTTGAAATAATCCATCTAATCTACTCTTCTTGCTAGGAATTGTGTTAAAGGATAAAGTCAAGTCTGGAGAATAAGATGTGAAGAGAAGCATACTGGGTAGCTTTTGTTAAAAATAAAAATCCCAACTTCTGAGAAAGAATCATAGAAATATAAGGATACTGTATGCTTAGGAGTTAGAATGTAGCTTTTGTGTGTGTGTGTGTGATTTGGAGCTCAATAACATTTACTTAAATTTTAAACATGCACTTGCATATACAATACTTTATGAATATATATTACATATGTATTATATATATATAAACATAGATGGGAAAGATACATTTTTTACATCTTTATTGGAGTATAATGGCTTAACAATGGTGTGTTAGTTTCTGCTTTATAACAAAGTGAATCAGTTATACACATACATATGTTCCCATATCCCCCCCCTCTTGCGTATCCCTCCCACCCTCCCTATACCACCCCTCCAGGCTGTCACAAAGCACCGAGCTGATCTCCCTGTGCTATGTGGCTGCTTCCCACTAGCTATCTACCTTACGTTTGGTAGTGTATATATGTCCATGCCGCTCTTTCGCTTTGTCGCAGCTTACCCTACCCCCTCCCCATATCCTCAAGTCCATTCTCTAGTAGGTCTGTGTCCTTATTCCTGTCTTACCCCTATGTTCTTCATGACATTTTTTTCTTCTTAAATTCCATATATATGTGTCAGCATACGGTAGTTGTCTTTCTCTTTCTGACTTACTTCATTCTGTACGACAGACTCCAGGTCTATCCACCTCATTACAAATAGCTCAATTTCGTTTCTTTTAATGGCTGAGTAATATTCCATTGTATATATGTGCAACATCTTCTTTATCCATTCATCCAATGATGGACACTTAGGTTGTTTCCATCTCTGGGCTATTGTAAATAGGGCTGCAGTGAACATTTTGGTACATGACTCTTTTTGAATTATGGTTTTCTCAGGGTATATGCCCAGTAGTGGGATTGCTGGGTCGTATGGTAGTTCTATTTGTAGTTTTTTAAGGAACCTCCATACTGTTCGCCATAGTGGCTGTACAAATTCACATTACCACCAGCAGTGCAAGAGTGTTCCCTTTTTTCCACGCCCTCTCCAGCATTTATTGTTTCTAGATTTTTTGATGATGGCCATTCTGACTGGTGTGAGATGATATCTCATTGTAGTTTTGATTTGCATTTCTCTAATGATTAAAGATGTTGAGCATTCTTTCATGTGTTTGTTGGCAGTCTGTATATCTTCTGTGGAGAAATGTCTATTTAGGTCTTCTGCCCATTTTTGGATTGGGTTGTTTTTTTGTTATTGAGCTGCATGAGCTGCTTATAAATTTTGGAGATTAATCCTTTGTCAGCTGCTTCATTTGCAAATACTTTCTCCCATTCTGAGGGTTGTCTTCTGGTCTTGTTTATGGTTTCCTTTGCTGTGCAAAAGCTTTGAAGTTTCATTGGGTCCCATGTGTTTATTTTTGTCTTTATTTCCATTTCTCTAGGAGGTGGGTCAAAAAGGATCTTGCTGTGATTTATGGCATAGAGTGTTCTGCCTATGTTTTCCTCTAAGAGTTTGATAGTTTCTGGCCTTACATTTAGGTCTTTAATCCATTTTGAGCTTATTTTTGTGTATGGTGTTAGGGAGTGATCTAATCTCATACTTTTACATGTACCTGTCCAGTTTTCCCAGCACCACTGATTGAAGAGGCTGTCCTTTCTCCACTGTACATTCCTGCCTCCTTTATCAAAGATAAGGTGACCATAAGTGCGTGGGTTTATCTCTGGGCTTTCTATCCTGTTCCATTGATCTACCTTTCTGTTTTCGTGCCAGTACCACACTGTCTTGATTACTGTAGCTTTGTAGTATAGTCTGAAGTCAGGGAGCCTGATTCCTCCAGCTCCATTTTTCGTTCTCAAGATTGCTTTGGCTATTCGGGGTCTTTTGTTTTTCCATACAAATTCTGAATTTTTTTGTTCTAGTTCTGTGAAACATGCCAGTGGTAGTTTGATAGGGATTGCATTGAATCTGTAGATTGCTTTGGGTAGGATCATTTTCACAATGTTGATTCTTCCAATCCAAGAACATGGTATATCTCTCCATCTATTTGTATCCTCTTTAATTTCTTTCATCAGTATAATTTTTTGCATACAGGTCTTTTGTCTCCTTAGGTAGGTTTATTCCTAGATATTTTATTCTTTTTGTTGCAGTGGTAAATGGGAGTGTTTTCTTGATTTCACTTTCAGATTTTTCATCATTAGTATATAGGAATGCCAGAGATTTCTGTGCATTAATTTTGTATCCTGCTACTTTACCAAATTCATTGATTAGCTCTAGTAGTTTTCTGGTAGCATCGTTAGGATTCTCTATGTATAGTATCATGTCATCTGCAAACAGTGACAGCTTTACTTCTTCTTTTCCGATTTGGATGCCTTTTATTTCCTTTTCTTCCCTGATTGCTGTGGCTAAAACTTCCAAAACTATGTTGAATAAGAGTGGTGAGAGTGGGCAACCTTGTCTTGTTCCTGATCTTAGTGGAAATGGTTTCAGTTTTTCACCATTGAGGACGATGTTGGCTGTGGGTTTGTCATATATGGCCTTTATTATGTTGAGGAAAGTTCCCTCTATGCCTACTTTCTGCAGGGTTTTTATCATAAATGGGTGTTGAATTTTGTCGAAAGCTTTTTTGCATCTATTGAGAGGAACATATGGTTTTTCTCCTTCAATTGGTTAATATGGTGTATCACGTTGATTGATTTGCGTATATTGAAGAATCCTTGCATTCCTGGGATAAACCCCACTTGATCATGGTGTATGATCCTTTTAATGTGCTGTTGGATTCTGTTTGCTAGTATTTGGTTGAGGATTTTTGCATCTATGTTCATCAGTGATATTGGCCTGTAGTTTTCTTTCTTTGTGACATCCTTGTCTGGTTTTGGTATCAAGGTGGTGGTGGCCTTGTAGAATGAGTTTGGGAGTGTTCCTCCCTCTGCTATATTTTGGAAGAGTTTGATAAGGATAGGTGTTAGCTCTTCTCTAAATGCTTGATAGAATTTGCCTGTGAAGCCATCTGGTCCTGGGCTTTTGTTTGTTGGAAGATTTTTTACCACAGTTTCAATTTCAGTGCTTGTGATTGGTCTGTTCATATTTTCTATTTCTTCCTGATTCAGTCTTGGCAGGTTGTGCATTTCTAAGAATTTGTCCATTTCTTCCAGGTTGTCCATTTTATTGGCATAGAGTTGCTTATAGTAATCTCTCATGATCTTTTGTATTTCTGCAGTGTCAGTTGTTACGTCTCCTTTTTCATTTCTAATTCTATTGATTTGATTATTCTCCCTTTTTTTCTTGATGAGTCTGGCTAATGGTTTATCAATTTTGTTTATCTTCTCAAAGAACCAGCTTTTAGTTTTATTGATCTTTGCTATCATTTCCTTCATTTCTTTTTCATTTATTTCTGATCGAATTTTTATGATTTCTTTCCTTCTGCTAACTTTGGGATGTTTTTGTTCTTCTTTCTCTAATTGCTTTAGGTGCAAGGTTAGGTTGTTTATTTGAGATGTTTCCTGTTTCTTTAGGTGGGATTGTATTGCTATAAACTTCCCTCTTAGAACTGCTTTTGGTGCATCCCCTAGATTTTGGGTTGTCATGTCTCCATTGTCATTTGTTTCTAGGTATTTTTAAAATTTCCTCTTTGATTTCTTCAATGATCACTTTGTTATTAAGTAGTGTATTGTTTAGCCTCCATGTGTTTTTATTTTTTATAGATCTTTTCCTGTAACTGATATCTAGTCTCATAGCATTGTGGTCGGAAAAGATACTTGATACGATTTCAATTTTCTTAAATTTACCAAGGCTTGATTTGTGACCCAAGATATGATCTATCCTGGAGAATGTTCCATCAGCACTTGAGAAAAATGTGTATTCTGTTGTTTTTGGATGGAATGTCCTATAAATATCAATTAAGTCCATCTTGTTTAATGTATCATTTAAAGCTTGTGTTTCCTTATTTATTTTCATTTTGGATGATCTGTCCATTGGTGAAAGTGGGGTGTTAAAGTCCCCTACTATGAATGTGTTACTGTCGATTTCCCCTTTTATGGCTGTTAGTATTTGCCTTATATATTGAGGTGCTCCTATGTTGGGTGCATAAATATTTACAATTGTTATATCTTCTTCTTGGATTTATCCCTTGATCATTATGTAGTGTCCTTCTTTGTCTCTTCTAGTAGTCTTTATTTTAAAGTCTATTTTTTCTGATATGAGAATTGCTACTCCAGCTTTCTTTTGGTTTCCATTTGCATGGAATATCTTTTTCCATCCCCTTAGTTTCAGTCTGTATGTATCTCTAGGTCTGAAGTGGGTCTCTTGTAGACAGCATATATATGGGTTTTATTTTTGTATCCATCAGTGAATCTGTGTCTTTTGGTGGGAGCATTTAGTACATTTACATTTAAGGTAATTATTGATATGTATGTTCCTATTCCCATTTTCTTAATTGTTTTGGGTTCTTTATTGTAGGTCTTTTCCTTCTGTTGTGTTTCTTGCCTAGAGAAATTCCTTTAGCATTTGTTGTAAAGCTGGTTTGGTGGTGCTGAACTCTCTCAGCTTTTGCTTGTCTGTAAAGGTTTTAATTTCTCCATCAAATCTGAATGAGACACTTGCTGGGTAATCTTCGTTGCAGGTTTTTCTCCTTCATCACTTTAAATATGTCCTGCCAGTCCCTTCTGGCTTTTAGAGTTTCTGCTGGAAGATGAGCTGTTCACCTTATGGGGATTCCCTTGTGTGTTATTTGTTGCTTTTCCCTTGCTGCTTTTAATATGTTTTCTTTGTATTTAATTTTTGACAGTTTGATTAATATGTGTCTTGGCGTATTTCTCCTTGGATTTATTCTGTATGGGACTTTCTGTGCCTCCTGGACTTGATTAACTATTTCCTTTCCCAAATTAGGGAAGTTTTCAACTATAATCTCTTCAAATATTTTCTCAGTCCCTTTCTTTTTCTCTTCTTCTTCTGGAACCCCTGTAATTCGAATGTTGGTGCGTTTAATGTTTCCCAGAGGTCTCTGAGACTGTCCTCAGTTCTTTTCATTCTTTTTTCTTTCTTCTGCTCTGCAGTAGTTATTTCCACTATTTTATCTTCCACATCACTTTTCCGTTCTTCTGCCTCAGTTATTCTGCTATTGATCCCATCTAGAGTATTTTAAATTTCATTTATTGTGTTGTTCATCGTTGCTTTTTTCATCTTTAGTTCTTCTAGGTACTTGTTAACTGTTTCTTGCATTTTTGTCTATTCTATTTCCAAGATTTTGGATCATCTTTACTATCATTATTCTGAATTCTTTTTCAGGTAGACTGCCTATTTCCTCTTCATTTGTTAGGTCTGGTGGGTTTTTATCTTGCTCCTTCACCTGCTGTGTGTTTTTCTGTCTTCTCATTTTGCTTATCTTACTGTGTTTGGGGGTCTCCTTTTTGCAGGCTGCAGGTTCGTAGTTCCCGTTGTTTTTGGTGTCTGTCCCCAGTGGCTAAGGTTGGTTCAGTGGGTTGTGTAGGCTTCCTGGTGGAGAGGACTATTGCCTCTGTTCTGGTGGATGAGGCTGGCTCTTGTCTTTCTGGTGGGCAGGTCCACGTCTGGTGGTGTGTTTTGGGGTGTTTGTGGACTTTTTATGATTTTAGGCAGCCTCTCTGCTAATGGGAGGCATTGTGTTCCTGTCTTGCTAGTTGTTTGGCATAGGGTGTCCAGCACTCTAGCTTGATGGTTGTTGAGTGAAGCTGGGTGCTGGTGTTGAGATGGAGATCTCTGGAAGATTTTCGCCATTTGATATTATGTGGAGCTGGGAGGTCTCTTGTGGACCAGTGTCCTGAAGTTGGCTCTCCCACCTCAGAGGCACAGCACTGACTCCTGGCTGCAGCACCAAGAATCTTTCATCCACACGGCTCCTCAATTTAGGATGATTCGTTGTCTATTCATGTATTCCACAGATGCAGGGTACATCAAGTTGATTGTGGAGCTTTAATCCACTGCTTCTGAGGCTGCTGGGAGAGATTTCCCTTTCTCTTCTTTGTTCTCACAGCTCCCACGTCTCAGCTTTGGATTTGGCCCCACCTCTGCATTTAGGTCGCCGGAGGGCGTCTGTTCTTCGCTCAGACAGGACAGGGTTAAAGGAGCAGCCGCTTTGGGGACTCTGGCTCACTCAGGCCGTGGGTGGGGGGCAGCGGGGTGGGGCACGGAGTGTGGGCTGAGCCTGCGGCGGCAGAGGCCAGCGTGACGTTGCACCAGCCCGAGGCGCGCCGTGTGTTCTCCCAGGGAAACCGTCCCTGGATCCCGGGATCCCGGCAGTGGCGGGCTGCACAGGCTCCCCGGAAGGGGGGCGTGGAGAGTGACCTGCGCTCGCACACAGGCCTCTTGGCGGCGGCAGCCGCCCCAGCGTCCCACGCCCGTCTCTGGGGTCCGTGCTTTCAGCCGCGCCTCGCGCCCGTCTCTGGAGCCTCCTTTAAGCAGCGCTCTGAATCCCCTCTCCTCACGCACCAGGAAACAAAGAGGGAAGGAAAAGTCTCTTGCCTCTTCGGCAGCTCCAGACTTTTCCCCGGACTCCCTCCCGGCCAGCCGTGGCACACTAACCCCTTCAGGCTGTGTTCACGCCGGCAGCCCCAGTCCTCTCCCTGCAATCCGACCGAAGCCCGAGCCTCAGCTCCCAGCCCCGTCCGCCCCGGCGGCAGAGCAGACAAGCCTCTCGGGCTGGTGAGTGGCGGTCGGCACCGATCCTCTGTGCGGGAATCTCTCTGCTTTGCCCTCTGCACCCCTGTGGCTGCGGTCTCCTCTGTGGCTCCGAAGCTTTCCCCCTCCGCCACCCACAGTCTCCGCCCGCGAAGGGGCTCCTAGTGTGTGGAAACCTTTCCTCCTTCACGGCTCCCTCCCACTGGTGCAGGTCCCGTCCCTATCCTCTCTGTTTTTTCTTTTTTCTTTTGCCCTACCCAGGTATGTGGGGAGTTTCTTGCCTTTTTGGAGGTCTGAGGTCTTCTGCCAGCCTTCAGTAGGTGTTCTGTAGGAGATTTTCCACGTGTAGATGTATTTGTGGTGTATCTGTGGGGAGGAAGGTGATCTCCGTGTCTTACTCTTCTGCCATCTTCCCTAGAAGTCCTGAATGTAACTTTTGACCTCATGCAGGTACTTGCTGTGGGTTTGAGAATCAGTCAACATGTGGGAGAGCAGAGCAACGAGAACTGCAGAATAGCAAAGCCAGAGCCCTGGCATACAGTGCCTGGAAACTGCCAAACTTCTGGGCTTACTTTTAAGGGCAGTAATGCATTTCATTTTAGTTAACTCAGTTTTAATTGAGGTTTTCTGTTTTTCTGCAGCAAAAACGCGTTCTAATACTTGTAATATTTTAAAGTCTGAGGCCTCAAAAGGAGGAAAGGACTATCAGAGAAGAGTGGCTGATAGAGTCAAAACTCCCCATTCCTTTTGGCCCCAAACAAACAGGTTTACATGGCATTTATTGAAATTATTTGACCGGGATTGTGGAATTGCAATGCTCTGTGTTTACCATGTTTTGTTAATCTTTATTATGATGTAATGGAATTTTATTTCTTAAATCTGCTGCTTCTTAAATCAGCATGGCAAGTGGTGTTGGGCATTCTACGCTTAAAGACACACTCCTTCACTGTCTGTTTCATACTTGAGCAAGCCCTGGGAATAAATTAGACTTATGATTTTTCACCACAGAGCTGGGATTTATAGTGGAGAGTGGGATCAAACTGTGCTACTTGGTACTGAGTCCTTCCTCTCCTGTGCTCTTGCCCTGTACCTATGTATCCCAAGGTTCTGTATTCTCTCTTTCTTACTACTGAGTGGGAGTCCATGTCATTTTCATCATCATCATTAACTCCTGGCCACTCATTCATTTACTTATACCTTAGTTGCTTCTTGTAGGCTGTAAGTTTTGTTAGACCTGATATTGAAATTTTTCTATTGTTTCTGTTTACCAGGAGAATAGATATCTCCTTCTTTTTCATGCACCTTCTCTTTTTGGGTTGTTTTCCTGCCCTGTATAGTGCTAGAGTTGTAGTGAAAATATCTATTGTTAAAATGCATACTATAAAATATATTTTATACTCAGAAGATGTACTGCTGAGATAATTTCAACCCATAACTGTTCTTTGGTGAAAATAACTGCTTGAGTATTTATGACAACTTTTTTACTTGCACATTTACAATTTTCCTGGACTTTAGTTTTAATTCAATTATATAAAAACATAAATTCACCATCAATAGAAATTCCTATACACAGGAGCAACAACAACAAAAATAATCCCTCAATTTGTTTTGCTGCTTTCTAAGGTATTTTTAGAAATTATATATCACAAATAACTGATTGGCCAAATCAACTTTTTGATTATCACCGTCTTTATGTTATGGAATTCCAAGTTGAAGTGATAAAAATCTTTAAATGAGCATCCAACTTGCCACCAAGGAATGTAAGGAATGGGAATGTAATTAGTGTGTCTGAATGCTAAGGACAATGGAAATAATTGGTGGCTGGAAGAAGGTGATTACATGGTGTGATTATTAATAGCTGTTAAGAATATAGGGGATGGAAGTAGTAAACAACTGAATACTAATTTTCTTCATTTAAATCATTATATTTTAGTAGCTTCAAATTCTAAATCTAAAGTTTGAGAGATCCATTGGAACCTCTTCATTTTACAAATGGAGAAAGAAAGGCCCAGAGAGAAAAATATTTTCTCCTGGTAAGTAATGAGGAATAAAAAGTAATATTGATTTTGCTTAATTGTAAATGGGTTGATGGAAAAACAAAATAAAATCAGTCTTTTTAAAAAACAAAGAAAAAGATTTAAAAGTAAATAGGGACTTCCCTGGTGGTCCAGAGGCCAAGAATCCGCCTTCCAATGCAAGGGACGAGGGTTCAATCCCTGGTTGGGGAACTAAGATCTCACATGCCGTGGGGCAACTAAGCATAGCACAGGGAGATCAGCTCGGTGCTTTGTGACTACCTGGAGGGGTGGGATAGGGAGGGTGGGAGGGAGGGAGACGCAAGAGGGAAGGGATATGGGAACAGATGTATATGTATAACTGATTCACTTTGTTATAAAGCAGAAACTAATACACTATTGTGAAGCAATTATACACCAATAAAGTTGTAAAATAAAATAAAATAAAATAAAATAAAATAAAAATAACCCTGATTCTCATTTTCTCAAAAAAAAAAAAGGTAAATAAAGCCATCAGTCCTTTATTGGAATTTTTCTAAATCTCCTTTGAAATGGGACTGGCATAATGATATGTGAATAATGAGACTATTGGTAGACCCCAAAATGTTGTAACCCTAGATAACAAAATTTTGGTAGGCCCTTATTTAAATTATGTGATATTTGAATTGTGTATATCCTCCTTGAAGTTGATTTCAGTTTGAAAAGAAATTGAGAAAAGCCTTAAAAATAGTTTACTAGCACATGGAAATCTTACATGAAAGTCAGTATAACAATTTGCCTTGAACTTCACCCAAATATACTAATTTAGTTCATAAGTCAGTTTAATCCATTCCTATATATTCCAGGAAGAGAAATTAAAATCTTTCCCTGGCTATTTTATAACTTTTCCATTACTGGATAAAAAAGCTGTTAAGTCATATAGATTATTTTCTAGAAACAAGTTATTGATGATCATTTTACAATCACTAGCATATATGGATTGTGCTTTCATATCTTACTTCGGAAATGCAGATGCAAAATGAGGTGGTTGTGAAATGACCTGAAGGAAAAAGTTTTGTGCTGTATGAACAAGAGTTTTAAAGGCAAAGAGACATGGAAAAACAGGAAAATAAGAAATGTAATGTTTAAACATGTGGCACGTAAATCGTTAATTTATGAGTTGATAAAAATGCTAAAAAGCAGCTTAAATATCCTCTCAGGAAGACATCACTCAACAGAGGGTCTGGCTCTGTGTTTCCCTTATGTGTCCTACTTCAAGTCGAGATGAGCCTTGCTCATAGAACCTATTATACATCACTGAATTATCTAGGCTTTCCTTTGCATATGTTTATTAGCCCTTTGTGATTTCTTAATTGTGAGTTTCCCATCATATCCTTTACTCATTTTAATGGGTTGTTGGTCTTATTCATTTTTTCTTTATCAAGACATCATTAACAATTTTTTAAAACATTTATCCATTCATATAAACATTAAAATCATTCTGTCTAATATAAGAAAAAGATTGGGACTCCTATTTCTAGGAAAATGATTGGCTAGATTATTTGCAGGAAACACTCTGCTAAAAATATCAAAATAGACCTAAGATATTTTAAAATCATTTTAACCATAAAAGACCCAGCAGGAAGTAAATCAATGTAGGAGAATTAAGAACTTTGAGAGGTGAGTAGAATACTTAAGCCCCTTTTGCCCTTGTTATTTACCAATCCATGGATAGGCAAAACTTCCATTTACATGGCCTTGAGTGCTGTAGGGAACAGAAGTTGAGGCTTTGGGACTTCCAAAGTGAGGACTCTAAAAGGACACACTCCATACTAAGCTGGGATTCCTAAAACCTAAACCTTCAGAGTAAAGGACCCAGAACTACTGCCACCAGCAATTATCATGGAAAGCTGCTTAGAACTTGGCAGAGTAAGGAATTGAAATGAAATGTAGTACTTCCGTGTATTTGCAGTTCCAACCAGACCCATATATTTATAAACCATGGATGGATGACAGAGATGGAATTGCAGATCAATGGAGAGAGCATGCACAGTTGAGTTGGCATGAGCCAAAAGAGACATTTTAGACAAAATTTCAATGGAGGGAATGGATAATCAGTTCTATTCCTTTATATTCTGGAGATTAGAGGCACTGTTCTAACACACATGGTGTTGTTTTATTTCCTCTGTGTCAGGAGACGCCAGGTGTGTGGATTGAATTGCATCCCCCCAAAAAAGTCCTAACCCCTGGTATTTGTGAATGTGACCTATTTGGAAATAGGTCATATATAATCAAATTAAGAAGAGGTCATACTGAGTTAGGGTGGGTTCTATTCAATAATGCTGTTGTCCTAAGACATCAGGGAAGAAGGACACACAAAGATAGCAGCAGAGATTGGAGTGACACAGCTACAAACCAAGGAATACCAGAGAAGCTGGAAGAAACAAGATTCCTTCCCTAGAGCCTCCAGAAGGCGTTCCTGCTGACACCTCAATTTTGGACTCTTGGTCTCCAGAACTGGGAGATAATAAATTTCTGTTGTTTTAAGCCACCTAGTTTGTGGTATTGATACTATGTTAGGGTAGCTCTGGAAAACAAATACAGCAGGCCTACCATTCCTGCCACATTTTTGCTTCAGCTTCTCTAACGCCTGGCCTGGGAGTGTGTTTATCTGAGATGAAGGATGCTAACTTCCCCTGCAGAACACTGTCCTCATCAAAGTCTTCAAAGTGGGAGACTTAGAAGTGGTCAGAGATGAATGAGGTTTTTGGTATGACCTTGTGCTTTCCTGTTAAGCCTCAGAGGCTCCAGTTTGTCCTTATCTTCCCCACTTCATATCCATTTTCTTTACCGAACTGCATCCCTCACAGACTCCAGGGCTTCAGCACCAGGCACAGAAATAACAGTCATCTATTATCTCCTAGCGGTTCTGCTTCTCTGATTGAACCCTGGCTGATTTCACCCAAATATAACAATATATGTTTCTGTGAACTTATTTTGGTTAACTGTGCAAAAATTATCCTATATTATTTCCCAATAATAGTTTGGTACTTTGTCTCTTACGTTATTATCTTTTAATCTTAGTTTTTAAACTATTTAGTGAATACATATTATAATATCACTTTTATTTTTAGCTAAATGTATAATATGCCTTGAAAACCCAACAACTGGTTGCACCTGTGAAAAATAAATAGACGAAAATCTCCTACCAATGTGACAATTAGAGCATTAGCAAATGCAATAGACATGAATCAGAATGGTTTCTACTACCGAGAACTATAAAGCATTAACCATTTGCAGTCAGCATCAGTTTATACACAGAGAATGATTCTGTGTGATAACTAAAATATGCATGAAATCGGATAATTTTTTAATGAAATAGCGTATTTCTTTAAAATAAACCAACAAACACGGTTATTTGTATGAACAGATGACTTAGTTGTTAAAATATAAACTGACAATTCAGTTTAAAAATATTGGTTTAGTCAGGCAAGTATTAACATTTTCAAGTATTTTAATCTTACAAGCACCCCACACCTAAGATATCTAAAAATCTAACCTAATATTTTTACAGACACAAATGCAAACAAACATTCCACCCACAAACATACTCACAGAAGTTTATGATATACATGCTATTTAAAAGGGGGATTAGCACTGTGAAAACTTTCTTTTTTTTCTTAGATTTTCAGAAATGGAGCCTGAACTCAAAAGAGGCATAGGAAATGCTCTGATTAAAAATGTTAGAAAAAGAAAGAAGCATAAATGAGAAAGTCTGACTGTGGGGATCCAATTATAAGAATTATAAGCAGCAACTTCTACTTTAAAAAATACAACTCCCTATTTTACTCCTCTCAGTAAAAAATAAAAGATACATTGCAGTAAAAGATAAACTGATATGTTCATTTATCTATACTGAATGTAAAAGAGCCTATGAGGATATTATTACTCAGAAAGTACTTGAATCTGATATGACTCCTGACTGCTAAATGTAACTAACAATGATATTAGCTAAGCTTTTTTTTATCAATTGACTACATGGAATTTATTTTTTAATTCGAGTATAATTGCTTTACAATGTTGTGATAGTTTCTGCTGTACAAAGAAGTGAATCAGCTGTATGTACACCTATATCCCCTCCCTTTTGGACCTCCCTTCCCATTCCCATCTTACCCATCTAGGTCATCACAGAGCACCGAGCTGAGCTCCCTGTGCTATTGAATTTTATTATATGTTAGTCACTGCATTAGCAATTTTGTGTGTATTAACTTGTGTAATCTATACAGTAATACTACCAGGGAGATACTGGTTTTCTTTGCAATTTATACTTGAATCTCTGGATCTTTATAAGTTTAGGTAACTTTCCCCAATACTAGCAGTTTGTAAGTTAGGGAACCAGCATTCACATTCAGTTTATTCACCCTGACTCTAGAGTCTGTATGTTTAACTGCTGTGCATGCTGGGCTGCTTCTTTACTGGTCAACCTGGATTATGCTCTGGATTGCTGCTCTGGATTATGGTTGCTCTGGATGATGACAAAGTAAGGGGAAATATCAGATATTCCTCAATTTTCTGTTAAAGTGGCCACAAATACATATGTAAGGGAGTTCTTTAGAACAGCACATGAAACTAATGACAACTAATAGTGATGGAATCAAGCACGCTCTAGAGAGGAGCTGATAAATAGGATTAAAAACCCACTAATGACTGTGATTTCTGACCTATCTTACAGGAAGACAGAGTAGGTTAACTGGGCAATGGTGCAACGTGTTGAACTACAGGTTAAACAAATACGTTACCAGACTAACTATAAAATCCTGTACTAACTCAGGTTTCCACATTTGGTTCCTGAGGCAACAAGTAAAATAATCAATGGTTGCACTTTGGCAAATTAGATAGCATTTAATTATAAATAAACAGATAAATAAAAAAAGAAAAAAAAGCATAAACTTCTTGTCAGATTGATTTTAAAAACTACATGCAATCAAATAAAATAATGTAATAATAATAATATAGTAAACTCTTTTGTTCCATACTTTAAAAATTTATACCAGTTGGCATTTGTGGAGAGACAGAAACTTTTGTCATCAGTAGCTGGTATTAAATATTTATTATAAATAAGTTTTATTTTTTAGTTTGGTCCAATATTATTGGCTGTGCAAATTTGCTTTTTCAAATGTATTTTTTGTGGGAGTATGTATGATCAACTTTCACAATTATTCAGTGAAGGCTTGCAAAGACATAACATCAATTTTGTAAAACTCAAAGTTTAATAAATATACACGAAAGCTATTTTATAAGTCATTATCTCAAATACTTTATATTCTATTTTTTAACCAACACAATCTCTCAGACTCTGAGATGTCTGCCAATATAAACGTTTCTGTCACCTTCTCCTCATATTTCTAACATTTCCCCCTCTATTTGTTGGGTGCTTTTTAATTTGGAGAAAATAATTTTAGGACAGTTGAAATATGTATAATAACATCAGCAAGGTAAAAATATACCCACAATGTTTTATTTAATATTTTAATTCAAATTCCCTTATTAGTAGTATTATTAACCTTTCATTCTTTTTTTTATCTGGCATACCTCACAAATCTTTGGCTTTTTTTTTTCTTTTCTGTTTAATTTTGATCTCAATGTATTGCATTTAAGTAATACATACTGTAACTTCTGTTTTAAGATAGTGAGCTGAGCACACACTTCATTCTTCTATTCATTCAAATATCTAGAAACAATATAAAATGTAAATAGCAAGGAAATAAACTAACCCAATAAAAATAGGCTCTCTAACTGGACCAGAAGTTATGACCAGTTACTTAAAGTTAGAAAACCAATAAAATTTAAGAGATAAGCCTCAGCTAAGGACACATACAGGAAATATGTGAACGGTGCCTCAAGCTAGTTGAAGCCAAAGAAACTCTGCAGTGATTAGTCTATACCTTTTCTAAAACCTCTTACATTTTATCTTCCCCATTATGTGAGCTAGGTATTAAGCAACAGGATGTATGCCTCAGCATATCCTCAAAATACAACAGAATACAAATTTCTTTTAACCATTTGTGATATATTACATTAACAAAAATTGTCTGTTTAAGAGGAGACTCAGAAACATATTCAAAAAGTTGATAACGTACATGTCAAATTAAATGATCATAAAGATATAATTTAAAAAATTGACAGAATGTCCCTCAATCATAAAAAAGTATAAAAATACTTTTAAATAACTCTTGGGTTTAGATAAAATAGAGATCACTAACTATCTAGATTTACATGATAATGTTGACATTAAAAATAATACATACTATTTATTGTGTATTTAGAGTGGGTAGGTGCTCTTCCAAATGTGTCGGTCACACTCAAGTATTTAATCCTAAAATAAACTCTATGAGATCAGTATTATTATTACTCCCATTTAAAGACACAGAGAGGGCTTCCCTGGTGGCGCAGTGGTTGAGAGTCCACCTGCTGATGCAGGGGACACGGGTTCATGTCCCGGTCTGGGAAGATCCCACATGCCACGGAGCAACTAGGCCCGTGAACCATGGCCGCTGAGCCTGCGTGTCCAGAGCCTGTGCTCTGCAATGGGAGAGGCCACAACAGTGTGAGGCCCGTGTACCACAAAAAAAAAAAAGAAAAAAAAAAGACACAGGGAGTTTAATAATGTACCAGATTTCACATAGGTAAGATATAATAGAGCTAGGATTTGAAATTAAGCAGTTTAATTCTAAAGTTCAAAAACTGAATCACTATGCTTTACTTTCTCCACACTCCAAGGGAGATACCACACACTAAACTAAAGGATCAAAGTGACAGAAGAAAACATAGCTTTAAATATAATTATTAGAAAATAAGAAGAGTAGAAAGAAATGAACTAAACCCACAATTCAATAAGATAGTAAAAGAACAATAAAATAAATCTCTAAACAGCAGAAGAAAGGAATTGATTCTAAAACCAGAAATTAATGAAACAGCAAACAAACAAAAACAGAATTGACCAATAAAGAGAAAAGCTGGTTCTTTGAAAAGATCGATAAGACAGACAAGTCTTTAACAAATATGATCAAGAGCTAACTAAAGAGAAGACACAAAAGGAAAAAAATATATACGTGTACTGAAAAAAGGAGGTCATGACTGTGGGTCCAGAAGAGATTAAGATAACATTTTCAGAGAACACTATATACAACTTTATAGCAAAAATTTTTTAACTTAGACAATCTTGAAGAAAACTATAGATCACCAAAATTGACCCTGGATAAAGTAAGAAATATGGTTAGAGCAGTAACTTTAGAAAAATGAAAATGGTTGTTAGAGATTGGTCCTTAGGAAAGCATAAGCACCCGGATTTTTTATGGGAAATTTCAAGTGGGTGATAATTCCAATCTTAGAGAAAGTAATTTTAAGAACATGGGAAAAGATGGGAAATAACACACTCTATTTTATAATGCTCATGGATATCTGATAAGAAAATTGGATGAAAACAGAATAAAGGAGAAAACTAAGGACCAATTTTACTCTTGAGCATAGATGCAAAATGTTACGGTATCAGCAAATCAAAATATTCCTCTTTTGGCTGGTGTGTGTGTGTGTGTGTGTGTGTGTGTGTGTGTGTATAACATCACAACAGAATATACAACCTCTAAACTCTGTCTAAGTGCTCATTTCCTATGATAAATATGACCAAATATTCATACTCCAAAAGACCTACTGATCTGAAATCATGAGTCATATGAGCTCAGGAAAGTATTTCTCTACCATAGACCTGATTATTAATTTTGATCTTTATAAGCACCAATTATTGCCAGGTTTAATTACTATTGATATTTTCTGTCTTTATTGCAGATGATTGTTTTCTTTTTCTTTATGCACTTTAGGAAATTATCTGTTTTTCCCTCCACATTACTGATTCCATTTTCTATAGCATCAATTACTATATTTACTGCTTCTATTACACATGTTTCTTTGCTAACTTTTGCATTTACTTTTTCCTCTTATTTCATGTAGCTTTTTAATAAAACTGTAATTTAGCAACCTTTCTTTTCATTTTAGTTTATTCCTTATACTTTTTTAGTCTATAGAGGATACAATTAGATGCTTTCTAAAATGTATACCTTTTTAATTTAATGATAATAAATTTTAATTAAAAAATGAAAGAAATGTATTCCTTAAATCTTATATCTACAAACACAAATATAACTACTGACCTCAAAATTTCCAAGTTCATAAGACATATATTGAACAACAAAGGACTAAGGACTCTACAGACTGCTTATCAGTTCATAGTATTTGTCTGTGAAATCTGTGTGAAGATGAATAAAACAACATCTGTTATTAAAGCTTGTTTCTTTTTTGAAACATTATCTTTAGATCTGATACCCTTTTCTAAAGGAAACTGAGAGAATCAATGTTATCTTGAACAACATCATCTGGATTCATGAGACTTTGTTTTTATGACTTTCTCAGTTAAAAACCCAGTGAAGGTAATTTTTTTAATCTCCAGGCTCTCTGGTCAGTGGGATGTTTCCCATTACTGGAGTACTTTTCATAGCAACCATTATCACTAATTTTAAATTAGAAATTTATGTGTTCCAGGTATTTCTTCTCCTAGCAATCATAATTATGAGATTTCAGGCCATTAGGTCTGAGTTGTTCTGAGTTTTGCATGCAAAATCCTGCTGACAGTCACTTGATCCAGTCTCTGGATAAAAGGACTCTCTTCATTTGCTTTACCATTTTCTGCTCACTTTTTGAACAAATAACTGCAAAATTTTCATTTTTAGATTTGCAAGTTGAATGTTTACATCACTCTCTTGGAAACCCTAGAAATCTGGAAAATCTCTATTTTAATTCTCTCAGTGTTAATTTCCCTTTTTTTCTACATGTGGACCTTAAGATTCTTTAAGTATATTTCTGATAGAAAACTTCCGAAGAAATTTGCCTAGCTGGTCAGTTCATGTCTAATGTCTATAGGGTCTGCTTGTTTACACAAAACTTAACAGTGGAGTCATGATCTGAGGGTGTTTGAATCCTTTTTTAAAAAATACATTGAATCAAATCTATAGCATATCATGGGGTGTTTACGAAGTTCCTCCCCCTTGTGCATCATCACTCATCTCAAGGACTAATCATGTTGGCTGACTTCTTTTTGGTTTTCAGCAGTTCTTTTGCTTTCTTCAAATCGGTTTTGTGGTAATCGCTTATTCCTACCCTCAGATACCAGATATCATCAACCGCATTCAGTACCTTTTCTCTAAGCTTTGGTGAAGCCAGGGGAGGAGATGAGGTACCTAAATCAAGTGGCATAAGGTTGCACACATCTTTTTGACTCCCTGTTATACTAAACATCCACCTTCATTAATTTTTTCTTATGTTATATATGGAAGTGTTAACTCTACATTCCATGATATTTAACTAAGGTGCCAAGGTCTTTCTACTTTATTTTTCATTTCTACCCAAAGATATTGCTATACATGTAGATAAATAGAAAGTACACTATTGATCAGTAAAGAAGTAAGATAGTAACGAAAAAACGCAGGATTTACAACCCAGTCTCCCAAACCTTTCAGAACTTTCTAATTTGAATGGGCTTGTTGGCCATGCCTACTTATCTCATGACTTTCTAAAATTTCTCCTGCCTTTCTTTAGGGAGCAACTGGATATCATTACTACATCATTGAAGGAGAGCACTGAAAAACAGTGTGTTTTCCTAGGTAAGCTTGATGACATTTCTATAAACCGATATAACAATTTAAGGGAGTATATGCTTTTCCTCTCTCTTTCCCTGAGACAGCCTCAACTTTGTCCCAAAGCCTTGGCCCCAACTTGGTATCCAAATTTATTGCCAAAAAATGTTCCTGGGCTTCCCTGGTGGCGCAGTGGTTGAGAGTCCGCCTGCCGATGCAGGGGACACGGGTTCGTGCCCCGATCCCAGAAGATCCCACATGCCGCAGAGCGGCTGGGCCCGCGAGCCATGGCCGCGGAGCCTGTGTGTCCGGAGCCTGTGCTCCGCAACGGGAGAGGCCACAGCAGTGAGAGGCCCGCGTACAGAAAAAAAAAAAAAAAAAAAAAAAAAAAAAAAAAATGTTCCTGCTTTCCTCAGACAGCATCAAGGACAAATTCTCTACCATGATACCAGAGATAGAAAGTGCTGGAGGCCTCTCCCCCAACACCTCCAGGAGTAATATGTCTTTGGTTTTTTGCTTCATGCTCTGGGGTAGATCCTCAGACACGACCCATCCATATGAGACACTAGCCACAAAATTTTGAGACATGATGAAAACATGTCTCAAAGAGACAGGGGTCTTGGGGATGAGTAGAGATTTTGCCATATAAGATTTCCTATTACAAAGCTCTCCCTCAAGTAAACTAACATTCCCTACAACTAAAAAGTAGGGAATGCCTTTTGAGTATCTTTGAATTTGACCAACGGTGCTGCTGCAAAATACATTTTAATTGACAACAGTAGGGTTTTTGTACAAAATAGTAATGATAGCCATGGAAGGTTATATTTTTGTGTCTAAGGACTAGTGTTTTAATGAAAGAAGATAAATTGTCCCAGCATCCTTATTAAGAGAAAGCAAAAGGTATTTAAACTGATCCACCAGTGGAACTAGGTGGGAATATTTGGGTCTTTTGTTTCACCACCGCTTAGGTCCAACTGAATTTGTGAATTCCTGTGTTTGCATTATCTGTTCTTAGATGTTATTCTGGCTCTGTGTCATCTCAGTCATTTGACTTAGAAAGTGACCTTCAAAGGACCCTGTTTACTGCTGCACTTTTCAATGAATTAAAATTTATTTCTGTTCTAGTGAAAACAAAAAAAAGGAGTACTGATAGTGACAAAGACATAAATAATGGCCCTTATACAATTTAGAGTAGTTTGAGGTGGTTATAACACCAGACAGAGCATAGATGACTACAGCTCCTATTGCTCCCTTGTCTTCTGGTATTTCTACCCTTTCTGCTGCTGAGATCACAGCTCAGGTTACAATGTTCCGTCACTTGGTAATTTCTGCCTTTGACCCTGTTGCTCTATTGGGAAGTGTAACCAAAAGAACGTAGAAGAAAATTTAGTAATAAACTAATGGCCCTATGTAGCTACCTCTGAACAGAGCAACAGAGTTACTGTGCTATAGAGTTAGAAGGACCTTCTAAGGGAAGTACCTGGGTTTTTAAGACATCAGAATTCAGTGGGGTTAGTGCAATAACTTCTCAAGTCTTACTGTCCTGCTGTTTTACCACAGTAACATGGTTTTGCTATTGGAAATTCCTCCTGGGCTTTGGTGAAGTTGACAAATATTGCTAGCTTCAAATTCTATCACTTTACATGTTTTTTGAAATTCTTCTCTGTGCAACACCTGAAAAATTTATTTCTCTCTACACTTTTGTAACAGTTATGAAAGCACTTGTATAACATTTATCAGACAGCATTATGTTTGTTTTTAAATATTGTAAAGAGAGAAAATGCTTGTGTGGTAACATTGCTTAATTCAGAAGCCTATGGATTTACTGAATCTGATTATGTGTCCATAAAAGCTAGGTTTTCCACCTTATGACTAGCCCATCATGTTTTCTTAACACTGTTGATTGCTTTGACTTGGCACCAATTGACCTAGCATGTTGTCATAGTCAACATCAGCATCTTTCACATTCATTAGACAATTGTAAATACAAGCCTTGGTCATTACCCTGTAGGATCTTAATTACAATAAAAAGATCATAAAGAAAGAGGTTATAAGTAATAAGTTGAGGTGTGTCTTTTTTTTTATCATAGTTTGGGAACTCTTATTTCCATTAAACTTGTCTTATTTACCCTCTTATTAGAAGACTATGCCATAGACTGTGGCACAAAGAAAAGAATTTTTAATCATTTACTAAATGAAAATTGAAATGTTAGTATAAGTATGTTGGCAAGAACTACGGTTTACCACTGAGAATAATTTTAGAATCTTCTTTAATTTATAAACTTATTCAATAAAAAATTTTGTGTCTACTACATACAAGACAAGGAATATTTTAAAAGCCTATTTCACATTTTGGAGATTAGAAAAAATACTGGATAGAATTATTTGAATGCTACTAAGCATAAAGCTTAGCAATATGGAGACCATCAAAGAATTGAAAACTAATATTTATTTGTCCAGGCATCATTGGAATTTCATCCTTGCTGAGCAATGTACACAGGTTGGACCTTGTTCACAAGTCCTGACATTTGGCTGAACTTAGCCTACTTTATAATCCATTATAACCCATATTTATTGTCATATAAATAATAATAATTAATAAATAATCCATATAACCCATATTGAAACTCAGGGCCTATCTTCTGAACTCTAAGATGTCTCATTACTTTGTCAATAGTTTTTCTTTTATCTTTTTGGCCATTTTTTCTAACTTCAGAGTCAGGTTGACCAGGCAGCAGATTGTCTGGGCTGGGGGCATTAAAAATCAGTTTTAGCCTGCTCACTGCTATTCTGCCATGTTTCCTTGAGGGGAAATCTTCCACTGCAGTGTAAGTGGAGGTCTGTGCATTCTTTTCATCAATCACAAGAGCTTTACAATGGATTGGGAGAGATTATAACCATAGTCTTTATACAGTTATAATTTCAGTAGACTCAGAAATATGTTGAAGTTCAGAGTGAATTTTAATTGGAATAATGACTTTTCAACTAGTGTAAAATTTCTATCTCAAAAATAGAAATAAGCAATAAAAGAATGGTTATCATTTTATCAGTCACACTGGTCATAGACCAAAGGTCTATGTAATTCCTGCTAAATCATTTCAAGCATTGCTATTTACCATCAAGATAATGTGATAGTAGACTCATTAAAATAGGAATTTTTCTCTTTGATCCAAGTAGCTTTCCACAGGGAAAAATGGAAAAATATACAGAGACAGTTTGCTCCCAATCCTAGCATTCAGGGCTCCTAAAGCTATTATGTCAACTGGGAGGCATTTTAATAGATACAAAGTTCATAAGTCTGTCAAATTGGTTCCCCACATCTGAGAAATCTGTATGCATTTAATGGAAAGTTAATATATTAAGACATTCCAATTTGTTCTTTCCAGGAAGTTGGATTAAAAGAAGGAAGGAATACATTATTATTTTTTTTTTTTATTTTTATTTTTTTGCAGTACGCGGGCCTCTCACTGTTGTGGCCTCTCCCATTGCGGAGCACAGCCTCCGGACACGCAGGCTCAGCGGTCATGTCTCACGGGCCCAGCTGCTCCGCGGCATGTGGGATCTTCCCGGACCGGGGCACAAACCCGTGTCCCCTGCATCGGCAGGCGGGCTCTCAACCACTGCGCCACCAGGGAAGCCCAGGAATACATTATTTTTAATACATCAGGTAGCTCAGAAATTAAACCTTTGATGTTACAGAAAAATATTATAAAGTTTTATACACAAAAAGTATCTGAATATGAAAGTATATAATAGTTCAGAATTTATTTCACCAATGGAATCATTGTGCAGCACATCTCCATGTTGGTTTATGTATAATGTATAAAGCAAGCTTTGATTTTTCTTTTTTTAAGGCAGCAAATACTGAAAAAGAAACTCTAAAATTTTGTCTGTAGCTCTATTGGACTCTTAGATAGTAAACATGTGGTCATAAAGTTCTAGAACCTGCCTGTTTTTCATTTGTTTTTTTAAAAGATATACTGAAAAATACATGTAAAGGTGCGCACTTTGGAGTAGCCAACATGGCAGTTAATACATGTTTTTAAGAGCTGTTTCCATTGATTAAAACTTATTTGGACCCTTTTGAAATTGCTATCTGAGATTTTGAGTAACATAAGATTGTAAGTATCCTGTTTTTATTTACCTAAGTTAGCATTAAATAATGTTTGGCTGTTTTAAAAAAAACTGCTAAGAGAGTAGATTTTAAATGTTCTCACCATACACATATGCATGAAATTATAACTGTGAAAAAACAGCTATGGAAACCTAAATGCCAAAGTCAGGATTTTGATGACCTCTGGTAGAGTTTGGAAATTAGAGGGATTTCAACACTACAATTAGTATATAGGTGTTTCTTATCTTATTTGCCACACTTTCTAATATGCCTAAAATATTTCATAATTAAAAAACAATAAAGATAAAAATAAAACAAGTCCACTCTTAACAGAGATACCATTAGTCTCAGGATATGAACAATAATACATTACAAATTCTGAAAGAATTCCAAAAGCATTTTTTTGTAAGAAGTTCCCTTCTGATTTAACAATTTCAAACATTAAATTGTGATGGATTTTCAGGTTTATTTGCTAAAATATCATTGATGATTCTTTATAGTCAAATCACATAGGTTTGTCTTTTTTGTTGTTATGTGGGAATTTTTCATGAATGAATGTCAGTATTACATTACATTTTCTGTATTTCAGACACACATGAGAGATACAAGAAATACCTAAGACCACTAAGCATCAGTTGCTCTATGTGCAGCCTCTTGTGCTTTAGCCTACTCTCTTCTCTCTCATGATCAATCAGGCATCAGTTCTCTTCTTTTTAATTATATCACATATGATGGATGATATTAACACACATGACATATTCCCCTGACATCTAACTGGAACTCCACTTTCCCTTCCACTTGAGAGAGGAAACTTTAATACTTTATTCACAGAAGTAAATTACATGCAAAACACCTCACAACTAGTTGACCCATATGAGCTCATGACTGTGAACAGCTGAATGGGGGGCTAGTAGTCCAGGATACCTACATGTGTCTCAGAAGAATTATATGTCAGTGGTGTCTATTCAATGTTAAAATGCAGAGATGGAGAATATATTTAAAACTTTAGTTCATTAACAGACCTATCTCTGTGTCCCCACAGTGTCCCTAATCTGCAGGTTGGCTCTCTTTCATCTGTGTCCCTATTTTAATTTTTTTGTTTTTCTGTCTGATTTTAGGGGCTAATATCTGAAAGAGTTACCCATTTGATAGTAATCTATAGCTCCCTTCAAACTGTTTATTCTTGCAGAATGTCTTACTTTCCTTTTCAATATATTAGGGTGGGGAGTTGTTCCCAATCCCTTTGTGTACTTCCTGCTCTTATCTTTATAAGATAAGTATATCCCTAGTATGTTAAACCTCACCTGGAAATAAATAGTAGCTACTATGCTTATGTCTGGCAAACAGTTATTTCATGTTTACCTTCTAGAAATATTTCAAAGCAATCTTTCTCTTTTAGGCCTGGTGCTGCTTTTTTTTTTCCAATTAATTAATTTATTTATTTTTGGCTGTGTTGGGTCTTCATTGCTGCACACGGGCTTTCTCTAGTTGTGAGCGGGGGCTACTCTTCGTTGCAGTGTGTGGGCTTCTCATTGTGGTGGCTTCTCTTGTTGCAAAGCATGGGCTCCAGGTGCGCAGGCTTCAGTAGTTGTGGCATGTGGGCTCAGTAGTTGTGGCTTGTGGGCTCTAGAGCACAGGCTCAGTAGTTGTGGCACACGGGCTTAGTTGCTTCGCAGCATGTGGGATCTTCCCGGACAAGGGCTCGAACCCGTGTCCCCTGCATTGGCAGGCGGATTCTTAACCACTGCGCCACCAGGGAAGCCTGGTGCTGCTGCTTTAATTCAGGACACTCTTATTCTTAGAATATAACCTCTTTGAGGTCATCTCTGAAACCTTAGCACTTGACATGACACCTGACTTAGAGTAGGCTCCTTAACTGCTTGTGGACTGAGGAATGGTCGAGTCTTGCCCTGCTGATCCAGCCTATACAGGCCTTGAAGATTTTCCCTAGTTTCCTCCATTCTTGCTAGCTCCTATTAGCACTTCTCTCTTCTGAAGTCTTTTGCCCTTATACACCGCATTCCTTACAGCCCACAGGGAGATCTTTAACAATGCTGTTCAAATTCTAAGAGCATATAGACCAAAAAAGGTTGTTTGGGTTACACACTGCTTTAAACTATTCTCAGTTCAAAAGTCTTTAATTGAAACGTTCACTTTCAGGTTAACCAGTCACCATCATTCCTCGTTGTTTTACATAGTAAGCCCTATCCACATTCTTTTGTTATCTGCCTGGCTGGGGTGGACAAGATGTCTTGACTCCCATCTATGTTGTGTCTGTTGGTAGCTAATT
This sequence comes from Mesoplodon densirostris, assembly GCF_025265405.1. Classification (NCBI taxonomy): domain Eukaryota; kingdom Metazoa; phylum Chordata; class Mammalia; order Artiodactyla; family Ziphiidae; genus Mesoplodon; species Mesoplodon densirostris. The sequence goes on along the minus strand of NC_082671.1, from coordinate 105,051,403 downwards.
ATAACATCCAGGTGAATGACATTTGTTCTTAAGAAGAAGAAGAGGAAGAGGAAGGGGAGGAGGAGGGTGAGGAGAGGGAGTGGGAGGAAAAAAAGTAAAGGTGAAATTCTGAATGTGAAAATTCATATACTCTAAAAATATTGAAAATAGATACATATAAACTCATATTTGCCAGGTATATTTTTAAGATTTACTTAGATTTATTTTTCAGAAATCAAGTGTTATGCATATCACTAAAGCTCTACTCCTCCGTTCATTTGATTTCCTTCCAGAGGAAACAGCCATCAAAGTTAGTGTGTATCCTTCCTCTGCAGTTTTTTTTTTTTAATTAATTTATTTATTTTTGGCTGCGTTGGGTTTTCGTTGCTGTGTGCGGGCTTTTCTCTAGTTGCAGCGAGCGGGGGCTACTCTTCATTGCTGTTCACGTGCTTCTCACTGTGGAGGCTTCTCCTGTTGCGGAGCACGGGCTCTAGGTACGCGGGCTTCAGTAGTTGTGGCTCGCAGGCTCAGTAGTTGTGACGCACGGGCTTAGTTGCTCCAAGGCATGTGGGATCTTCCCGGACCAGGGCTCAAACCCGTGTCCCCTGCATTGGCAGGCGGATTCTTAACCACTGCGCCACAAGGGAAGCCCTCTGCAGTTTTTTAGTACGTTTATTTTATATGTTTGCTCCCCTCTCCCAATAAAATACAATTTTGTGTCCTAAAATCCTATTATATTGTACTACCTAAAGAAACATTCCTATTTTTTCGGATAGTGTTATATTTTGAGATATCATTATTTTGAAACTTGACAACTTACTTCACTTATTTCCATAATCATATAATGAGAGACTGAATATACAGACAATTGCTACATCATATATAAAAATGTTGAATAGAAGTCTGACCCAAAACCTCTGCATCAATCAACCCAAGACAATAAATAACCGGGTCAAGTAACTGCCAGCAGCTGGAATTTTTGTCCCTGCTTCCAACTGAGGGCCAATTAGAGAAAGCTAGATATGCTCCCTAACTAATTACATAGATGCCTTGCTTTTAGTTAGCCCTCCTTCAGCTTCCCCATGCCCACAACCTCCAATCACACAGTACACCTCAAGCCTTCTCTCTTTTCCACTTTAGGTTTCACACTCTTCCACCTGCCTTCAAGTCTCTGCCAAAGGCCAGCGATGGTGGCTGACTCCTTTACTACGCTTTTTCTCAATTTGTGGTCTTCATTTATTTCTATGGTAGAATTCAAATCCTATGTTCATTCTCACAACGATGGATATTTAAGTTGTTTTTAAATTATCATTTGTACAGTACTGAAAACTACATTTATGTACGTATGCAAGAGTTTATGTAGAATGTTTATCTCAAAGATACAATAGAATTTTAGACTAGTTGTAACTTCAACTTTACTAGTTATTCCAGAATTACCATTAAAGCTTGAAAAAATTTACTTTTTTACCAGTAAGAGTTTCTATTTCCCAAATCTTCCTCAATAATTACTCTTATCAGACTTTATATTTTTTGGCAGTGACCAGAGCTATTATAGGCTAGGGCTACAATAAGAAAACAAATGTTAGTAGCTTTATCTAAAAAAAAGGATTACTCATTTATATAGAATATATTGGTCTATTTATTTATTAGGTTTTTCAAAATTTGTGACAAATTTCTATGAAAGTTTTGCATATTTTTGTTAGGTTTAGTCCTTGATATTACATGTTTTAAGAGGTTTTGTAAATTCTATGTTAAATTTTCTTTTACTAATTGCTAGTATATAGAAACATTAATTTTTATATGAAGACCTCATATCCAGCTTGCTAAAGTCACTTATTAATTCTATAGATCATTTTAGATTTTTTAATTATCTGGAAATAAAGTGTTATTTCTTTTTTTCTATCTTTATATATTTCATTCCTTTATTCATTTTTTTATCATTGGCTTTTAGCAGTGAAGCAGCAGTGAAGACCTAATGCAGCCAAAAAGATGAAAGAAAGGAAGAATGAAAGAAAGGAAGGAAGGAAGGAAGAAAATATAAAGAGAATTTCCTGGGGGTCTTTTAGAAAACATAAATAAATAAAAAATAAAATCATCAAAAACTATTTAGTCCCCAAAACTGTGTTTTGGTTTTGAAATGTGAATATGGATATACTCTGGTTATGCCACTGATTGTCCAGAAAAAGAAAAAAAAGCCTAATATTCAGCGTTTGCTTATTTCCATGACATAATATTCCCACTACAATGAATTTCAAGATTCCAATGTGAGATCACAAAACACAGAGTTTGTAAATAACACAATTGGCTCTTTCTTGCTGGTATGATCCACTGGCTTCATGTGTTCACCTAATTATCAATCTGTTTCTTAATAATTGTATTTCAGCATAACTGTATTCATAGCAGCAACACATGTTTGACAATATGTATGCATTTAAGTTAGATTTTGTTGGCCACCTGCATGGTTGAAACTCCCAAACCATGAAAGTGCAGTTTAGAACAGACTACAAGGAGAAGCTAGAACCAGCCAAGAGGAAAACATTAAATTCAGGCAGTGAAGAGTGAAAGATTCAAAGTCTCTGAGCCTATTCTAGATGAAAATTGGTGGACAGTACAAGAGCAAAGCATTAGGACTTGGGGCAAGCCTCTGGGCTGTAGAGCCAAATGAATTCATGTGGTGAAAATCTGGCTATGTTGGGGCCTCTTTTAAAAGTTGCATATTCTGATTCTGTAATCAGGCTACAGCGAATTTAAAAACATCTTATTCTGAGTATACTTCCCCCTCCCTTGCCCTTATGCCACCAATTAGTTTATTATGTGACAGTACTGATGTGGTCCTTCTATAACAAATTGAATTAAAGTGTACATATTCCTGAAAACTAGAACTATGATGAAAATATTCTGTAAAAATAGCTGAGATGCCTCTTTTGTTATGCCATTATAAAATAACTATCCTGTCAAGAACTTTGAAGGATTTGAGAGTGTTACCCTACTTACAAGCTAAAAGGTTAGCCTGCTGCAGTTACTGGTTTCTGGCAAAAGATATGAGATCCTTGGGTCAAACACAAATCACTTTGTTACTTTTTTCAGCAGGGAGTGTGAACTATGTGTTTGCATTATTTTCCCTTGTCCTCTAAGTCCCATGAGAAAAGTGTGAAGTGATCAGGTGTAAGCTGTGCATGCAGTACATTTGCATCATAGCTAAGGAACCCTGAGCTAAAGAAACTCCAGTCCTTTAAAGGGACTGCAAGCAGAGCTGTTCAATCTTTCCCCTGGAGGGAGACATTATCTTTGCTATATTGGATGGCAAACAAATCTGCTCTCTGAACCAGCAGACACTATCCCTATCTTCCAAAAATGTTTGCTATATAAACATCCTTGTAAAAGGGGTTCTAAACAGAAGTTGTCATCACCTCTGCTGACAAGGTGTACAGAAACATGAGAGAGACCTATGGAGAATATACCAATGACAAGGACAATACTCCATTATTTATGAATAAACAGTAAAGCAGCACACTTCAGTCTGTGCATTGTTTCCATACCGTTTTATCCGCTGCTTTGTTATTCACCAGGAATGATTCTGACTTCCATGGATTCCCTAGGCATCATCCCACAGATCTTGGATCTCAGTTAGCATTACAATTTAGGAAGTTACTCTTCTAACCTCGCTTTTTCTAATCTACAAGTCTGCTGCCAACTCTGAGGACTTATAGCCAGATGTATATCTCAACTAGATTTTGAGTGATCCTACTCTAGCTACATTTTCTTCAGGTGATACCTCCTCTACCTGCCATGGATTTTTCATGTAATGTCACTATCTCCTAGTGCACCTGCTTCCACAGTAAATTTCCATCCTTGGTATTACTCATAGGTCTTAAAAGCACCATTACCCCTACAAGCCAGCCACTAGCTAAGGGAATATGAAAATGGGAAAGATGATGTCTAGATGTCCAAGGAATGGTATAAAGACATATTAACCAGTGTTTGGAAGTATGCCCACGATATTACTCACCTCTTCTCTCGATGAACAGATGTCGAGACCCAAAATTGGAGAGGTACAACCTTGAGGCCTCCCCTGCAGAAAACCCCTACACCTCTATTCTACATGCCGTTCTAGAACCTTCAAATGAATCCATCTCACCCACACTTGCAGAGCAGACTGAGAAAATTCAACTCATCACTTCTACTTTGAAATAATGTAATATTCTCTAGTTTTGCTTCTTTTTATCTATTCTTGTCTCTGGAGCCAGAGAATTATTTCTAAGTTGCAACTTGAAGACTCAAATCATGTCAGTCTCTGACTTAAAATCTTTTAATATTAAGCTTCATATACCACTACTTTCTTACATGCCTGCTTTGCCCCCAAACTACTTGCAGTTCTGAAGGTTAAGATATTTTAGGCACTCACATTTTACCCAGTCCTTTTGTCTGGACGAACCTGTATGTATACCCCCCACCCCACCCCACTCTCCTCACAAACCAATTCTTCAAGTTTAGTGTAGAATGAAATATCATAAAAAGGCAAGCCCCAAAAGAATGATGAGTATGTCTTACTTACTGTTAATCCCTCCTGTCTATCAAATTATAGGTGATAACTGCATATTTTTAAATTAATTGTAAGCATGGGTCTATCAATTTTTATATGTTAAAATGAAGAACTGTCATATTTTAGAAATATATTTCAAACCACTTGTTAAAATCCGTATAGATACCTCCTGGTAAATTGCAATATGAAATTTCAGTAGGAATTTGCTTGTTAGGTTACAAGTAATACTCCAGTGTGTGTAACTAGAGGCTTATGATTCTTTACTATTGTACAACCTGAAGAGTTAATTTAGATTCACGGCTACAGATCTTTCTGCTGATAGGTGCCATGAGAGTGTCAGAACACTTTAACTGAACTTTATCAAACTGAGTGGCAGATTGGTTTATCCAAATTGAAGGGCTTTTTTTCCTCTACCTTTTAATTGTGGATCATTCTTAAGGTGTTTTATTATAATTGTTCACAGCTTGTGCTGCTTTATTGATTAAACTGCTGTGAAGCTCTTGGTGAAAGTACAGCCTAAACCATGTGATAGAAGCCTTTTAAGGTAATTGTTATGCTTGTAGTCAGATGGCTGCAGTTGTGATGCTGGAGATTGAAAAACAAATGAAATGTTTTTAGGAAACTGTAATCACATTAGTCTTGACATTTCACTACTTCTCCCTGGGTAACTAATAGATTCTTTCCATTTCTAAAAGGAAGCTTCTAGTTAAATATTATTTTTCTTCTATTTTTTAATGAAAGAATTCTAATTCTATAAAGACCTAAGAGCTTATATAAAATCCATCTCTTTATTCATATTTGAGTTCCTACTATACTTGACACTAAATGTGTGTGTGTGTGTGTGTGTGTATACACATATATTTCAAGAGGTTTAGGTGAGTTTCCTTATGGTGAGACACAAAGAATGTGCACTTGTACGGAATTAGATTTTCTTAGAAAACACATGGAGAACTGAAATATGTGACTCAGAATGGATTTGTCATTAGTCCTATAAAACTATTAACTTCACTGAATGTGAATAAGAAGCCAACAAAAGAGATGGACTGTGAGTTCCTTAGACTTCATGATACTGTGAGATACTCTACACTTACTAAGCCAGTACAGCAAAACTTAAGCAGGCTCAGGAGTCAGATTGCTGGAATTCAAATCTAGGCTTTATCAAGTATCAACTCTGTGATCTTGAACAAATCATTTAAACTTTTATGTCTCCATTTCCTCATCTGTAAAAGGAGAATAATAATAGTACCTAACCAATATGATTACTGTGAGGATTTAGTAAACTACTGCAAGGAAAGTATTTAGTTTAATCTCTCAGCAAATGTTGGCTTTCAGATCTATTTTTATTATCCATATTTCTCCTCTTCATTCAGCTATACTCACTATGAACAGATAGAACACCTACCTATTACAGGCACTATGGGATACAGAAGAAAAGAGAGAATTTCTGTCCACCATGGTATTCAGGTATCCATCCATTGGATATATGACATTGTTCTGAATACAAACTTGGTAGAATTAAAGTATTGGCATCATTTCCCTTGGACAGAAAAAAATGCCACTGGAAGCATTTACTAAGTCAATAGGTGGTAACTGTGTTGCATATGAATAGTGGTTGTATTTAAAGGAAAACATTCATACTGAGTCAGTAATGCTGATGAATAAGTTAAGCCTTATTGTTGGTCAGTATTTTGAGAATTGATGTTACCACTTGCTTTGTATTCAGAGACTATGTGTAAGTAACATTAAACTACCCATGGTAGCTCATTAAATGTGCAAGTTCATACACATAGTCAAGTAAAAAATAAATATTTAATTTTTTCTGGTGGGCTAAGTCTCAGGATATACGCATTATGGATGAATCTGATTGGCATTAATTATTGGGCATTGTAAATTCAATATTCAATTTGCCAACGTTAGGACCCTTCTCAGGAGTGAAATAGCCATGATTTATCTCTCTAAATTAAAAAGGTTGAATGGTATTAATGCATATACATAGTTCATTTTAATTAAATGCATATTCTTAAGTAGCTTCTTAATGGCTATCCAGTGCCGCATTAATCTTAAATGTAACAAACTGAGATCCTTTGGGAGGTCATGTGATAACTCAAAATTCACAAACATAATGTGTAATGCCAAGTAGAGTGTCTGTTAGGCAATCTGCCGGTTGAGTATATACCAGCCATGACATTCATTTCTGATATAGTTAGGCAAATATTAAAGAGATAGAAGCCACGGAGTCAAAATAGCTGCTTTTTCTACCATCACCACTTTCAAAATTGTGTTCCCAACAATACTGGGATACCCATGATATTTTAATTTCTCTTCTATGAGGAGAGTTTATGGAAGTTTAGTATGTGCTAGGTTAACACAAATTAAGTTAGGTTTCTTTTGCGAAATAGGGGTTTCCTGTAAACATTAGACCACAGATTTCCAAAAGGAGAAAATTCAGTCTGTTTTGTTTAATTGTGTGCCAACAGAATCTAGAAAATTCCCTGACATATAGACATTCAGTAAAGATTCTATGAATGAACGAATGGTCTTTAAATATATTAGAGTACATTGTGACTATCCAAGACGTAGATATATCATCATTGACCTATTTGATTTTGGCATCCTTTGCTATATCTTTTGATACAGTAGTGTTCCAAAGAAGTAATTTGAGTAACATTCCTCTGGTCCATAGTTATGTCTTCCACAACCATCTCTGGTGGAATTCATTCCACCTGTGGAGAATCAAACTAAAGAATATGATGAATGACTGCAAAAACCCACCACCATTACTACAGAAGAACAGATATGAATCTCCCCAATAAAACAAAATAGAATTCTTATCCTATGAGCTCTCCAAAATAGATGAATTAGTCATTAAACATCTGAGAAATATACCTCACATATTCCTTTGTAAAAATTTCTTACAGTGCCTATAAGATATAAAACCACAAGATACTTTCATTATTTTTGCACAGTTTATTTTTATATTCTAGCTTCTTTACAAAGAAGATTCTTCTGAAAGAAGAAAAATAAGTCTCTGAAGTTTCTCTGGTACACCCATTAATATGAGGGAAGGAATGAAAGTGACACAGGACACACATACACATTTCCAGGAGAGCCTGCAGAGGCTCCAAGACAGCCAGTCACAAACACCTTGCTTTTTACTGACTGTCATACTGCCTTCTTATGAAGTTTGGGAAATGCATGAAGCACTCTGCTTTCTGAAGCACTTTTACTTGTTAATTAGGCAACGCTTACAGAAGCCTAGTGGGCTGAATCAGAAGCGTGGTCCACATTCTACAGGTATGTGACACCACGAAGTGGGAGCAATTTGTTTAAGGTCATGTGAATAGTAAATTGCAAAGACAAGATAAAAGAATATGGTCTCTAAATATATTCACTGATATGGCTATGAATAAAATACAGAGGAGGGTTGTGATAGAGAAGGGACAGAAGTGGACAAAGAGATTGATACAGAAACCTGGTGATATGTCACTGATCTTTGTAAGTCTTGAGTGAAGTTCTATGGAAGAATTTATGCTGAAAAACCTTGTAGCTAATCACACACAAAGAATACAGCAATGAAACTCAGAGAGATGTTTTCCTAAATGAAGTTACACAAACAAGAATTTTTTAAGCCAACTGTCCTTCAGTTTATTTAAATATAAAAAAAAACCCCATATATTTCTTACAGTGTGCCAGGCACAGTTCTTATTGTTTTGCATGTATTAACCCATTTAATCCTTTCAACAATCCTATGGCATTACTATCCCCATTTTGTTATTTAGAAGATTGAGGCAGAAAGAGATTAGGTAACTAGTTCAAGGTCACATAGCTGAAACTTGAACCCAGTCAGTGTGTCTCTAGAGACTATGATCTTATACTACACTCCTCTGACTCTAAATGACTGAGCTACTCTATTCCTATCATCTTGGATTAAGAATTTAATTGAATTGGGCAATTTTAGGTATTAAATGCTAGGAGTTGGAGGCTGACTCTCCTGAGTTCTAGTGCTCATCCTGAAGTATATTAATCTGTACTATTTTGACACACAGTTTTCTCCCCTGTTGAATGGGAATAATAATAGTACATATAGACTTGCTAGAATAATTAAATGAAAGAATAAATAGAAAAATAATTAGTGAAGTGCCTGCCACTTAGTAAGGAGTCTTTTGATGTTAAAATATTATTATTGATTGAGTTAACCAATTGTTTTAATATTACAAAGTTTCAAGCATTGTTGAAACCACTTGGTTGGTTATCATTAGCTATCTTTGCATACTGCTCCAAGATTGTGAAATGACATTTTAAAGTCCTTGTATAGAAAGTGGTTCATCCAAAAATTGTCAGACCACTAAGATCCAAGGGCAGAAAAAAAGCTTGATGCAGCCCTAAAATGCAATGTATATATTTTAAAAGTGCATTCATTGAGGTTAGAAACATGGCACTAAATAAAAATATTGATGCTTCAAAAGGGATCTTCAAATGAATCAGGACAAGTTTAAAGCAGGATAAATTAGAGTAGTGAGACTCTGTTAGACGAAGTGAAACTTGGGTTGAATGTTTTGGAGCTCTTTAGGAAAAAAACAGAAATGGTTTATTTTTTAAAATATGGAGGTATAATTTATGTACAATGTAATAAACATATCTAAAGTGTTTAGATGGATGAATTTTCAGTTTTACCCACTTGTCTAACCACCATGCAGCTCAAGACACAGAACACTTCGATCTCTACTGGCAGTTCCCTAGTATCCACTTCAATTCAGTCCCCACCCTCACCCCCTTGCCCCACAGAGGCAATCACATTCTGTGATTATATGAATATATGTCATGCTTCTTGCACTCTCCATAATAGTTTTTGAGATTCACTAATTTTGTTACATTATCAGCGTGTCATTTTCTTATTGCTGAGCATTATTACATCATATAAATATATCCTATTTATCTCAATTTGCTTGTTGATGGAAAAAAATTCCATGCCTAGTTTTTGGCTATTGTAATTAAGCTACTGTGAACATTCTTGAACAAGTCTTATAGACATATATTTCCATTTCTCTTGAGTAAATACCTACGAGTAAAATTAATGAGTCATCAGGCAAATGAAGGTTTAACTTCATGAGAAATTGACAGTCTCCAAATTTGTGCTGTTTTATATTCCAAACAGCAAAGCATACGGGTTCCAGATATAGAACTATTTATATTTTTGATTTCTTTTTGCACATTTCTGATAATTGTACTTTCAAGGAGCTTGTGCATTTCATCTAAGTCATCAAATTTCTTAGCACTGATTTATCAACAATACCCACTTTGATATCTGTAGAATGTTTGGTAAAGTTCTCTCTTTCAATCCTGCTACAGGAAATCTTGTTTCTCTCTCTCTCTTGTTCATCATTATTGATCAGTCCTTCTAAATGTTTACAATTTTATTAGTTTTTTAGAGAAACCAACTTTAGACATTGCTCATTTTCCATTTCTATTTTATTGATTTTTGCTGTTATTTCATTTTTTCTAATTATTTTGGGATTAATTGCCGTTTTTAACTTCTTAAGGTGGAAGCTTTGAATATTGGTTTAGACCATTTTCTTTTCAAATATAGTCATAAAGCTATATGTTTTTAGGTATATATATTTTTCTATGCCATTGCTTCATGGTTGACTACCTAAAGTGAGATTAACTCTTTACCCAAAATTGATTCAGATGTCGAGACTGATAACATCACACAAGCAATAGGTTGTTAAAATGTATATTACATACATAGTGGGATTTTTCTGGGGAAAGTAGAACTTTAAAGTAGGCTTAAGTCAGTTTAGGTGGCTTGTGGGAAGAAGAGAGAGTGGGTTTGTTTTTTTTTAATTTTTTTTATTTTTTTGCTTTATAACAAATTTAATCAGTTATACATATACATATGTTTCCATATCCCCTCCCTTTTGCGTCTCCCTCCCACCCTCCCTATCCCACCCCTCCAGGCGGTCACAAAGCACCGAGCTGATCTCCCTGTGCTATGCGGCTGCTTCCAACTAGCTATCTACCTTACGTTTGGTAGTGTATATATGTCCATGCCGCTCTTTCACTTTGTCACAGCTTACCCTTCCCCCTCCCCATATCCTCAAGTCCATTCTCTAGTAGGTCTGTGTCTTTATTCCTGTCTTACCCCTATGTTCTTCATGACATTTTTTTCCTTAAATTCCATATATATGTGTTAGCATACAGTATTTGTCTTTCTCTTTCTGACTTACTTCACTCTGTATGACAGACTCTAGGTCTATCCACCTCATTACAAATAGCTCAATTTCATTTCTTTTTATGGCTGAGTAATATTCCATTGTATATATGTGCCACATCTTCTTTATCCATTCATCCGATGATGGACACTTAGGTTGTTTCCATCTCCGGGCTATTGTAAATAGGGCTGCTATGAACATTTTGGTACATGTCTCTTTTTGAATTATGGTTTTCTCAGGGTATATGCCCAGTAGTGGGATTGCTGGGTCATATGGTAGTTCTATTTGTAGATTTTTAAGGAATCTCCATACCGTTCTCCATAGCGGCTGTACCAATTCACATTCCCACCAGCAGTGCAAGAGTGTTCCCTTTTTTCCACACCCTCTCCAGCATTTATTGTTTCTAGATTTTTTGATGATGGCCATTCTGACTGGTGTGAGATGATATCTCATTGTAGTTTTGATTTGCATTTCTCTAATGAGTAAAGATGTTGAGCATCCTTTCATGTGTTTGTTGGTAATCTGTATATCTTCTGTGGAGAAATGTCTATTTAGGTCTTCTGCCCATTTTTGGATTGGGTTGTTTGTTTTTTTCTTATTGAGCTGCATGAGCTGCTTATAAATTTTGGAGATTAATCCTTTGTCAGTTGCTTCATTTGCAAATATTTTCTCCCATTCTGAGGGTTATCTTTTGGTCTTGTTTATGGTTTTCTTTGCTGTGCAAAAGCTTTGAAGTTTCATTAGGTCCCATGTGTTTATTTTTGTCTTTATTTCCATTTCTCTAGGAGGTGGGTCCAAAAGGATCTTGCTGTGATTTATGGCATAGAGTGTTCTGCCTATGTTTTCTTCTAAGAGTTTGATAGTGTCTGGCCTTACATTTAGGTCTTTAATCCATTTTGAGCTAATTTTTGTGTATGGTGTTAGGGAGTGATCTAATCTCATACTTTTACATGTCCCTATCCAGTTTTCCCAGCACCACTTATTGAAGAGACTGTCCTTTCTCCACTGTACATTCCTGCCTCCTTTATCAAAGATAAGGTGACCATATCTTTGGGTTTAACTCTGGGCTTTCTAGCCTGTTCCATTGATCTATCTTTCTGTTTTTGTGCCAGTACCATACTGTCTTGATTACTGTAGCTTTGTAGTATAGTCTGAAGTCAGGGAGCCTGATTCCTCCAGCTCCATTTTTCGTTCTCAAGATTGCTTTGGCTATTCGGGGTCTTTTGTGTTTCCATACAAATTGTGAAATTTTTTGTTCTAGTTCTGTGAAAAATGCCAGGGGTAGTTTGATAGGGATTGCATTGAATCTGTAGATTGCTTTGGGTAGTAGAGTCATTTTCACAATGTTGATTCTTCCAATCCAAGAACATGGTACATCTCTCCATCTATTTGTATCATCTTTAATTTCTTTCATCAGTGTCTTATAATTTTCTGCATACAGGTCTTTTGTCTCCTTAGGTAGGTTTATTCCTAGATATTTTATTCTTTTTGTTGCAATGGTAAATGGGAGTGTTTCCTTGATTTCCCTTTCAGATTTTTCATCATTAGTATATAGGAATGCCAGAGATTTCTGTGCATTAATTTTGTATCCTGCAACTTTACCAAATTCATTGATTAACTCTAGTAGTTTTCTGGTAGCATCTTTAGGATTCTCTATGTATAGTATCATGTCATCTGCAAACAGTGACAGCTTTACTTCTTCTTTTCCAATTTGGATTCCTTTTATTTCCTTTTATTCTCTGATTGCTGTGGCTAAAACTTCCAAAACTATGTTGAATAAGAGTGGTGAGAGTGAGCAACCTTGTCTTGTTCCTGATCTTAGTGGAAATGGTTTCAGTTTTTCACCATTGAGGACGATGCTGCCTGTGGGTTTGTCATATATGGCCTTTATTATGTTGAGGAAAGTTCCCTCTATGCCTACTTTCTGCAGGGTTTTTATCATAAATGGGTGTTGAATTTTGTCAAAAGCTTTCTCTGCATCTATTGAGATGATCATATGGTTTTTCTCCTTCAACTTGTTAATATGGTGTATCACGTTGATTGATTTGCGTATATTTTAGAATCCTTGCATTCCTGGAATAAACCCCACTTGATCATGGTGTATGATCCTTTTAATGTGCTGTTGGATTCTGTTTGCTAGTATTTTGTTGAGGATTTTTGCATCTATGTTCATCAGTGATATTGGCCTGTAGTTTTCTTTCTTTGTGACATCCTTGTCTGGTTTTGGTATCAAGGTGATGGTGGCCTCGTAGAATGAGTTTGGGAGTGTTCCTCCCTCTGCTATATTTTGGAAGAATTTCAGAAGGATAGGTGTTAGCTCTTCTCTAAATGCTTGATAGAATTCACCTGTGAAGCCATCTGGTCCTGGGCTTTTGTTTGTTGGAAGATTTTTAATCACAGTTTCAATTTCAGTGCTTGTGATTGGTCTGTTCATATTTTCTATTTCTTCCTGATTCAGTCTTGGCAGGTTGTGCATTTCTAAGAATTTGTCCATTTCTTCCAGGTTGTCCATTTTATTGGCATAGAGTTGCTTGTAGTTATCTCTCATGATCTTTTGTATTTCTGCAGTGTCAGTTGTTACTTCTCCTTTTTCATTTCTAATTATGTTGATTTGAATCTTCTCCCTTTTTTTCTTGATGAGTCTGGCTAATGGTTTATCAATTTTGTTTATCTTCTCAAAGAACCAGCTTTTAGTTTTATTGATCTTTGCTATCGTTTCCTTCATTTCTTTTTCATTGATTTCTGATCTGATTTTTATGATTTCTTTCCTTCTGCTAACTTTGGGATGTTTTTGTTCTTCTTTCTCTAATTGCTTTAGGTGCAAGGTTAGGTTGTTTATTCGAGATGTTTCCTGTTTCTTAAGGTGGGATTGTATTGCTATAAACTTCCCTCTTAGAACTGCTTTTGCTGCATCCCATAGGTTTTGGGTCGTCGTGTCTCCATTGTCATTTGTTTCTAGGTATTTTTTAATTTCCTCTTTGATTTCTTCAGTGATCACTTCGTTATTAAGTAGTGTATTGTTTAGCCTCCATGTGTTTGTATTTTTTACAGCTCTTTTCCTGTAATTGATATCTAGTCTCATAGCATTGTGGTCGGAAAAGATACTTGATACGATTTCAATTTTCTTAAATTTACCAAGGCTTGATTTGTGACCCAAGATATGATCTATCCTGGAGAATGTTCCATGAGCACTTGAGAAAAATGTGTATTCTGTTGTTTTTGGATGGAATGTCCTATAAATATCAATTAAGTCCATCTTGTTTAATGTATCATTTAAAACTTGTGTTTCCTTATTTATTTTCATTTTGGATGATCTGTCCATTGGTGAAAGTGGGGTGTTAAAGTCCCCTACTATGATTGTGTTACTGTCGATTTCTCCTTTTATGGCTGTTAGTATTTGCCTTGTGTATTGAGGTGCTCCTATGTTTGGTGTATAAATATTTACTATTGTTATATCTTCTTCTTGGATCGATCCCTTGATCATTATGTAGTGTCCTTCTTTGTCTCTTCTAGTAGTCTTTATTTTAAAGTGTATTTTGTCTGATATGAGAATTGCTACTCCAGCTTTCTTTTGGTTTCCATTTGCATGGAATATCTTTTTCCATCCCCTTACTTTCAGTCTGTATGTGTCTCTAGGTCTGAAGTGGGTCTCTTGTAGACAGCATATATATGGGTCTTGTTTTTGTATCCATTCAGCCAATCTGTATCTTTTGGTGGGAGCATTTAGTCCATTTACATTTAAGGTAATTATCGATATGTATGTTCCTATTCCCATTTTCTTAATTGTTTTGGGTTCGTTATTGTAGGTCTTTTCCTTCTGTTGTGTTTCTTGCCTAGATAAGTTCCTTTAGCATTTGTTGTAAAGCTGGTTTGGTGGTGCTGAACTCTCTCAGCTTTTGCTTGTCTGTAAACGTTTTAATTTCTCCATAAAATCTGAATGAGATCCTTGCTGGGTAGAGTAATCTTGGTTGCAGGTTTTTCTCCTTCATCACTTTAATTATGTCCTGCCACTCCCTTCTGGCTTGTAGAGTTTCTGCTGAGAGATCAGCTGTTATCCTGATGGGGATTCCCTTGTGTGTTATTTGTTGTTTTTGCCTTGCTGCTTTTAATATGATTTCTTTGTGTTTAATTTTTGACAGTTTGATTAATATGTGTCTTGGCGTATTTCTCCTTGGATTTATTCTGTATGGGACTCTCTGTGCCTCCTGGACTTGATTAACTATTTCCTTTCCCATATTAGGGAAGTTTTCAACTATAATCTCTTCAAATATTTTCTCAGTCCCTTTCTTTTTCTCTTCTTCTTCTGGAACCCCTATAATTCGAATGTTGGTGCGTTTAATGTTGTCCCAGAGGTCTCTGAGACTGTCCTCTGTTCTTTTCATTCTTTTTTCTTTATTTTGCTCTGCAGCAGTTATTTCCACTATTTTATCTTCCACCTCACTTATCCTTTCTTCTGCCTCAGTTATTCTGCTATTGATCCCATCTAGAGTATTTTTTATTTCATTTATTGTGTTTTTAATCGATGCTTGATTCATCTTTAGTTCTTCTAGGTCCTTGTTAACTGTTTCTTGCATTTTGTCTATTCTATTTCCAAGATTTTGGATCTGGGAAATAGAATCTTGGATCATCTTTACCATCATTATTCTGAATTCTTTTTCAGGTAGACTGTCTATTACCTCTTCATTTGTTAGGTCTGGTGGGTTTTTATCTTGCTCCTTCTCCTGCTGTGTGTTTTTCTGTCTTTTCATTTTGCTTATGTTACTGTGTTTGGGGTCTCCTTTTTGCAGGCTGCAGGTTCGTAGTTCCTGTTGTTTTTGGTGTCTGTCCCCAGTGGCTAAGGTTGGTTGAGTGGGTTGTGTAAGCTTCCTGGTGGAGGGGACTAGTGCCTGTGTTCTGGTGGATGAGGCTGGATCTTGTCTTTCTGGTGGGCAGGTCCACGTCTGGTGGTGTGTTTTGGGGTGTCTGCGGACTTTTTATGATTTTAGGCCACCTCTCTGCTAATGGGTGGCGTTGTGTTCCTGTCTTGCTAGTTGTTTGGCTTAGGGTGTCCAGCACTGTAGCTTGCTGGTCGTTGAGTGAAGCTGGGTGCTGGTGTTGAGATGGAGATCTCTGGAAGATTTTTGCCGTTTGATATTATGTGGAGCTGGGAGGTCTCTTGTGGACCAGTGTCCTTAAGTTGGCTCTCCCACCTCAGAGGCACAGCACTGACTCCGGGCTCCTCAATTTGGGATGATGTGTTGTCTATTCCTGTATTCCACAGATGCAGGGTACATCAAGTTGATTGTGGAGCTTTAATCCGCTGCTTCTGAGGCTGCTGGGAGAGATTTCCCTTTCTCTTCTTTGTTCTCACAGCTCCTGGGTCTCAGCTTTGGATTTGGCCCCGCCTCTGCGTGTAGGTCGCCGGAGGGCGTCTGTTCTTCGCTCAGACAGGACAGGGTTAAAGGAGCAGCCTCTTCGGGGACTCCGGCTCACTCAGGCCGGGCGGGAGGGAGGGGCACGGAGTGCGGGGCGAGCCTGCAGCGGCAGAGGTCGGCGTGACGTTGCACCAGCCCGAGGCGCGCCGTGCGCTCTCCCAGGGAAGCCGCCCCTGGATCCCGGGACCCCGGCAGTGGCGGGCTGCACAGGCTCCTGGAAGGGCGGTGTGGGCAGTGACCTGCGCTCGCACACAGGCTTCTTGGCGGCGGTAGCAGCAGCCCCAGCATCCCACGCCCGTCACTGGGCTCCGCGCTTTCAGTCGCGACTCGCGCCCGTCTGTGGAGCCCCTTTAAGCAGCGCTCTTAATCCCCTCTCCTCGCGTATCAGGAAACCAAGAGGGAAGAAAAAGTCTGTTGCCTCTTCGGCAGCTCCAGAGTTTTCCCGGACTCCCTCCTGGCTAGCTGTGGCACATTAGCCCCCTTCAGGCTGAGTTCTCGACGCCAGCCCCAGTCCTCTCCCTGAGCTCTGACCGAAGCCCGAGCCTCAGCTTCCAGCGCTGCGCGCCCCGGCGGGCGAGCAGACAAGCCTCTCGGGCTGGTGAGTGCCGCTCGGCACCGATCCTCTGTGTGGGGGTCTCTCCGCTTTGCCCTACCCAGGTATGTGGGGAGTTTCTTGCCTTTTGGGAGGTCTGGGGTCTTCTGCCAGCGTTCAGTAGGTGTTCTGTAGGAGTTGTTCCACATGTAGCTGTATTTCTGGTGTATCCGTGGGGAGGAAGGTGATCTCCGCGTCTTACTCTTCCGCCATCTTACCCGGAAGTCGGGTTTGGTTTTTATGATAATTAAAAGTGGGCCTGGGAAGATTTCATGCATGTGCAGGTGGACCTGAGCTTCAGTGGTTTGCACATCCTTGTTGGTCTCTGGGGAGGATGCATGGGGGCTTTCTTACTGGCTCAGTCAGAGTTGGGACAAACAACAAAGGGGGAGGGAAGGCTGGTAGGCTGTGAGTAACCAAACATCAAAAACAGTCTTTCTCTTTATTATAGCAATATCTATCTCCATCTACTATTCTTATGATGTATTTCATTATCATTCAGTTAAAAATCCTTTCTAATTTCCCATGTGATTTCTTCTTTGACCCACCAATCATCCAAAGATGAATAGCATAATTTCCAAGTATTTGGGAACCTTCTTGATATTTTATTCTCGATTTCTAATTTAATTTAAATATGTCTAATTTAATATTGTTGTAATCAGAAAGCAAAACTTTGTATGTTTTCATCTTTTGAAATTTATTGAGATGTGTTTTATGGCCCACCATATGATATATGTGCACTTGAAAAAATGTGTATTCTTTTTTTTTTTTTTTTTTTTTTTTTTTGCTGTACGCGGGCCTCTCACTGTTGTGGCCTCTCCCGTTGCGGAGCACAGGCCCCGGACACACAGGCTCCGCGGCCATGGCTCGCGGGCCCAGCCGCTCCACAGCATGTGGGATCTTCCGGGATCGGGGCACGAACCCGTGTCCCCTGCATCGGCAGGCGGACTCTCAACCACTGCGCCACCAGGGAAGCCCAAAAATGTGTATTCTTATGCTGATGGGTATGGTTTTCTATAAATATCACCTTGGTCCGGCATGTTGACAGTGTTGTTCAAATAGTATTTCTCCTTAACGGCATTTACTTCATTGTTCTCTCAGTTACCGAGAAGAGCATGCTAAAATTTCCAGTATGATTACAGACGTTTATTTCTCCATTTTAGTTCTTCAATTTTTGCTTCATGCATTTGAATCTCTATTTTTAGGTACATATGCTTTTAGTATTAATATGTCTTTCTCATTAATTGACCTTTTTATCATTATCAATTTTTAAAAAAATTTCTGACGATAACTGTATTTACTCTTTTACATTCAATTTGTCTGTGTCTCTATATCTAACTTGTTCTTGTTTTCTGAAGTTTGAATATGATGTGCCTGTATATATATATATATATATATATATATATATATATATATATATATATATATATATATATATATATACATGTTTGTTTTCTGAGGGCTTTTTTTGGAAGGGGATGGGGAGCATGGGGAGATATTTATCCTTCTGCCAGCTTCCTGAATCAGTGGGTTTGATTGTTCTGGTATTAAAATTATGTATATGTTACACCTTTTGATATTGTCTCACAGTTCTGTTTTTTTTTTTTCTTTACATTTCAGGTTGGCATATTTCATCCTATCTTCAAGTGCACTAGTTCTTTCCTTGGCCATGTCCAGTTTTCTGATGAGTCCATCAAAGACATTTCATTTCTGTTACTGTGTTCTAACATTTCCTCTTGATTCTTTCTTAGAGTTTCCATCTCTCTGATGCATTACCCATCTGTTCTTGACTGTTATATATTTGCACTATTAGGGGTCATAACATATTAATCATAGTTATTTGAAATTCCCGTATGATAATTCCAACATCTGTTTCTTGTCTGAGTGTTGTTCTAATGATTGTTTCCTTTCTTCAGAATGTTTTTACTTGCCTTTTGGCATGACTGTTAATTTTTTGTTGAAAGCCAGATATGTTGCATTAGGCAGTAGGAACTGAGGTAAGTAGATCCTTAGTGTGAGGATTTATGCTAATCTGCTAGGAGTTGGGCTATGTTTAATATTTGGTGTAGCTATAGGTACCAGGGACTTCTAATTTTTCTGGTGTTACTGTTTTACTCCGTTATCTTTGGGCTTCCCTGTGTATTCCAGCTCAGAGAAAGTCTGTGTCTTGTTGCTCTTCAGCTATAATGCACTATCATTATACTGGTGCCTTGTTGGTGTGGTTGTAAGTGGGGGAGTAGGAGCATTTTATTATCTTCTGAATAATCTAGGCTTTTGAGTGGGCCTTTTAAGTGGGCCTGTTTCTCAGGGGTATGAACTTCACGAGCGTTCTCTCCTCTAGCCGTTTAAGTGGGCTTGTTTCTCAGGGGTATGAACTTCACGAGTGTTCTCTCTTCCCCCTACTCTCTTTCACTCTATTTCCTTGAATAGGAAGGAATCATCTTTCTAGGTTTTGTGCTCTTGCCAAGTCCTTTCCCTTGGAGATCAGGCTTTTGCTGTGGAGAAGACTCCACTGTGTTTCAGTGGCTACTCTTGCCCTTCCCTTCCACAGCCACTAGGGGGCTCTCTTGGATCCTCACTGTGAGAACCCGGTGGGGTTTCTGTAGGAAAAACTCAGGTGTAACTCTTTGCCCCCAACACTGCAGCCCTCAGGAGTTTCTCACTCTCCAGTTAGTCCATAATCAGCCTCCAGCAATTAGTCATGGTTCCCACTTAAGAGTTCCTATCAGTTTATGGCTCCAGTGGATTCTGTTTTAGGTAAACAGTTTCAGTTGTATCTCTAAGATGTGCCTGTTTCTCCAGGTTTAAAGATGGTGGTTTGTTCTGCAATCTCAGATCTCTTATGGGCCCAAGAAAAGTCACTGATTTTCAATTTTTCCAACTTTTTCTGGTTGTCTGGTTGCAAGTAGTTCTTTTACATGTCAGAACTGAAACCAGAAAGCCGATAGTATTTCTTATATGCAACATATAGTTGGATCATTCTTCTTGTCCAATCTGACAATCTCTGCTTTTAGTTGGAGTGTTTAGTCCATTTGTATTTAATGTTATTATTAGTATGCTTATATTGAAGTCTACTATCTTGGTATTTGCTTCTTATTTGATTTGTCCTGTTTCTCTGTTTCTCCTTTCCTGACTTTTCTCAGTAAGCTGAACATTTTTTAATATCTCATTTTATGTCCTCTGTTGGTTTACTAGCTATATTTCTTTGTTTTATATTTGAGTGGCTATTATAACGTTTACAAGATTTGTCTATAACACCACAACCCAGCTTTAAGTTATATTATGTGACTTCATGGCAAATGTGTAAACCTTGTAACAGCATCATTTCATTTGCCCTTCCCTCCGTTTTGGCTCCTATCATATTTTATGCTTCTTCATATGCTAAAGTCCTCACAATGCACTGTTGTTATTTTGTTCTAAATGGTCAATAATCTTTTAAAACGTATATACTTATATAAATGTGTACCTTAATGTTGCTTTAACATTGCCTTAACGTTGGTTAAGGCAGAGAGTGAGTGCTTCTCAGGATTTCCTTTCAGCTCTCTTGTCCTGACTTCATTCAGTCAGGTGTTGCTTTGTTTAGTGAAAAGCCCCGCATGCCTCTGGGAAGATCTCACAGTTATTTTACCTTGAACCCAGTCTTTGGTCTATTCCTGAATTTGCTGTAGGACTATGAAAAGAGTTGGCAGATGAAGACAACTTGCTGTGTGGTGGGGCTCTTTGGAATTCTAATTTATCATGTCAGCCCATATGTAGCTATAAAAAGTATGGTATGAATTTGTCTGGTGTCTTTTCCTCAGTCGATGGCAGAGTTTTCTTTCTTCTTCTGCTTCACCAAGGATGAAAGCAGTGATGATATCTTCTCTTATACTATGCACTCATCCTTTTCTGGATATTAGCTTATTTTGATTTCTTTGCATTCTTATCTCTCTGAATTTATTTTAGATATTGTTTGGTAATTTGTTCAGCTTATTTTCATTTTTATGGTTAGATCAACATTATTACATTTTCAATCCTAACTGGAAATGGAAGTCCTCTTACTGTTTAAAACATCTTTCTCCTCTTTGGCAGGTACCATCAGCCAATTTGTAGTAATCTATTTCAAATCCAAGTAAAACTTTTCTCTATCTAGTCTTCTCTTTATACTAATTTATGAAGAATAACTCTGTTTAGGGCATGGATGAAGAATCTAGGGCTATGGAAAGGTCTTACCAATCTAACTCAGAACTACTGCTGGGGCATCATGCAGAGTTTGTCACAGGTCATGCAAATCGCTCAGCTTGACTAGTCAAGCATATGCCTTCTTTTTTTTTTTTTTTTACTGTGTCAGTCATAGGTCCTAGGGCTCTTGTGTCATCAGCTTCAAGGAGAATTATATGAATACTGGACTGTGAGCAACAAGGGAGAGGGGAAAACATGAGTTTTTGCAGAGATGTAAACACAAATAAAGGTCGGAATAATATCTGTTTAGCAATCTGTTTAGAATCTCTAAATGTGTAGCTCCTTCTGTGGTGCCCACCACTCAGGGAGAAGTGGTAGAAAATGACAGCCCCTAGTAATGAACAGTCTCTAGTCTTAAAAATGCACAGCATGACTGGCCACTCAACCCAGTCATGGAACTACTCATTGGATAATTACCTTTTATAAGGATGCTGCTTACATATCCTTACATATCCAAATGCATCTATTTCCTAGTCCATAGGAGCTTTCTCCA
The DNA here is from genome assembly GCF_025265405.1 of Mesoplodon densirostris. Lineage (NCBI taxonomy): Eukaryota > Metazoa > Chordata > Mammalia > Artiodactyla > Ziphiidae > Mesoplodon > Mesoplodon densirostris. Next base: position 105,029,949 of record NC_082671.1, on the reverse strand, counting down.
TCCCCCACCCATACCTACCTCACAAAACAATTGCATGTGTAAATATATATATATTTTTTTGAGGAGGGTTTCTTGTATCTTTTTAAAATTAAACTTTATTTTAAAAAGTTTTAGACTTACATAAAAGTTGTGAAAAAGAGAGTGTTTTCATATACCCTAAACCCAGGTACCCCTACTATTAACATCACACATTAGTATGCTATTTATTATAATTAAGTCCATACTTTATTCAAATTTCCTTAGTTTTCACCTAATGTAAAAATCCAGATTTCCATCTAGGATACCACATCACATTTAGTTGTCATGTCTCCTGAAAGCTCCTCTTGGCTGTGACAGTTTCTCAAAGCTTCATTGTTTTTGATGACCTTGACAATTTTGAGGAGTATTGGTCATATATATTTCAGAATATCCCTCTATTGGAATTTTTCTGATTTTTTTCCTTATGATTAGACTGGGGTTGTAAGTTTTGGGGAGGAAGATCACAGAGGTAAAGTATCCTATCAACCTGACTTATGTTGATAAGTGATGTCGATCTTGATCACTTGGATGAAGTAGTGTTTGTCAGGTTTCTCCACTATAAAGTTACTCTTCCTTTTTCCGTTTACATTCTGCACTCTTTTGAAGGAAGTCACTAGGTGCAGCCTACACTTAAGGTATTGGGAGTTATGCTCCTCATCCTGAGATTCGTCCCTCATCTTCCACTGGTTTATTTGTTCAGTCATTCATTTATATCAGTACAAGACTCATAGGTATGTACTGAAGCTTTAGGTTATAATCTAATACTATTTTATATTTTTTTTGCTCAAATTTTTCCAATTTTGGTCATTGGAAATTCTTTAACTTGGCTTCTGTGTGTCTTTGACTTACTGCCATCATCACCATTATTATTATTATTTTACTCCCTTATTTCTGGCACTGCAACATGCTCAAGCCTCATCTTATATATTTCCTGCTCCATTCATTTCTAGTCAGCCATTTTGCCAAGGATCCCTGGTTCCTTTTAAGGAAGAATGGTATTAGAAACCAAGAAACCAAGATCTGGCGTATTGTTTATTGCTACTGCTGTGTGTCATTTCTTCTAGGTAGTCTCAGCTGACAGAGCAAGGAAATATATATGTCTGTACTATACACATATTTATATATTTCTATATGTAACCAATGGTATCTTCATTAAGCTAAACCTGAGTTCATATTTATGTCTCCAATTCTAGTCCATTACTACATGGACCATTCTTGACTTATCCTATTGCTTAGCTATAAACTTTCCCTCCAGCAATGAGAAAATTGGGTCCCACCACATCTGAATACATTTCAAATGATTGAAACATACAAAGTTTTGTTTTCTGCCAGTAATGGTATTAAATAGAAATCAATAGGAATAGCAAGAAAATCCCAAAATATTTGGAAAGTAAGCAACTCTGGATAACTCATAGGTCAAAGAAAATATCACACAGGAAATTAGAAAATATTTTTTACTGAATAATAATGAAGAACAACATTACAAAAACAAACAAATGAACAAACCAAAGAACTCCCCTGCTTTGCAGATTGGCCTTTCAGCACTTAGCCTGGGAGGCTATTTACAACTCTGACAGCCTTAACTTCATGTTTGCACCAAGGCTACAGATCAGTTATAGGTGAACACTTAGGGTCTTCTCAGGTCTTTTCTGAGCATGCATCCTGCCCTGGACATGCACATGTGTGTGATTTTCCAAATACCCCAGCTCTTTTTACTACCCTAATTTCCCAAAGAAACTCTCCAGCTTTTCCTCTCAGGCTTTCAACACTCTCTGTTTGCCTCCACTGTATTCTTTTGCCTCAGGTGGCAGCAAGTTGTTCATTTCTTAGATATTTTTGAGGAATGACAGTGAGTCTGCCATGAGTAAATTCTGAGTTAGGAGAAACAAAGACATGCACTTTGTGTCATTTCTTCAGGCAGCTTCCAGGCAGGTTAAAGCAGACAAATGCCATTCTTTAAGAATAGGTTCAGTTCTGCTCCCTCCAGAACCAGAGAACAGGGTCGTACATTTGCAGTGTGAGCTGCCATCTTCAAGATTGCCACTGAGCTGGAAAGGAGAGTATGGCAAGGGCAAGTAAAAATGTTGCAAAGCTTCCTTGTTGTTTGAAAGTTGCCTTGCTCTTGTTTCAGCATTTTCTTTGTTGCTGTAGACCTTTGGCAATTTTCTAAAGTTCTGGCAATGTTTATTCTAACAGTTTTTGCTTGATTTCTTGATGTTTCTTTGGAGAGATGGTACTATGGAGTTACCTACTCCACCGTATTTGTGGACACCACACTGTATACAGTTTTCTGGTAAGGTGGCTATTCAAATCTTTTGCCCATTTTTCAAGTGGATTATTTCTTTTATTACTGTTGAGTTTTGAGAGTTCGTTGTTTTGGTCACAAGTCCTTTATCAGATATATATTTTGCAACTATTTTCTCCTAGTATTTGGCTTATCTTTTGATTCCCTTAACAATGTCTTTCATAGAGAAGAAATTTTTATCATTTTAATGAAGTCCAACTCATCAATATTTCTTTCATGGATCATGCTTTAAGGTCTTGTATTAAAAAATTCATCACCAAACCCAGATTGGTGGTTTTCTCTTATGTTGTTTTCTAGAAGTTTTAGAGCTTTCCACTTAATATTTTGAGTTAATTTTTTGAAAAGTGTAAAGGTCTTTGTCAAGCCTTACTTTTTCACATGTCAGTGTCCAGTTGTTCCAGCATCATTTGTTGAAAAGAATATTCTTTCTCCATTGAATTACCTTTGCTTTGTCTTAACTTTGTCTAAAGTTAGTTGATTATATTTGTATGGAGCTATTTTTGGGGTCTCTACTTCATTCCATTGATCTGTGTGCTTATTCTGTTATCAATATCATACTCTCTTGATTACCGTAACTTTATGCCAAGTCATGAAATCAGGTAATGTGAGTTCTCCAACTTTAATCTTATTATTGTGTTAGATCTTCTAGGTATTTTGCCTCTCTATCTCAATTTGGCATTCAGTTTTTATATAGTCTGCAAATAACTTTCTTGGAGTTTGATTTGGATTGTGTTGAATGTAGAATTCAAAATATGAAAATTTAATACATTAACAATATAAGTCTTCCAATCCATAAATATGAATTATCTCTGCATTTATTTAATTTTTAAATTTCTCTCCTCAGGATTTTGTAGTTTTCCATATATAGATCCTGTACATATTTTAATGTATTTATTTTGGGGATGCTATTGTAAATAATGTGTTCTTAAAATCTCAAATTCCAAACAGCCATTGCTGGTGTATAGGAAAGCAGTTGAACTTGTATATTAACCTTTTGTCCTGTGACCATGCTATACTCACTTATTATTCCTAGGAGTTTTAGTTGATTTTTAAATTTTCTTCACAGACAATCATATTATCTGCTAACAAAAATAGGGCTTTTCCCCCTTCCCAATTGATACAGCTTTTATTTATTTAGTTAGTTGGTTAATTAGTTATCTTATTGCACTTGCCCTCACTATGAAATTGCATTAGGAGTGCTGAGAGAGGATATATTTGCTTTTCTCACAATTTTAGGGGCCAGAATCTCACTATTAAGTATGACATTAGTTGTAGGTGGTTTTTTTGGGGGGTTTTTTTTGTTTGTTTGTTTTGTTTTTTTGCGGTACATGGGCCTCTCACTGTTGTGGCCTCTCCCGTTGTGGAGCACAGGCTCAGCGGCCATGGCTCACGGGCCTAGCCGCTCCGCGGCATGTGGGATCTTCCCGGACCGGGGCACGAACCTGTGTCCCCTGCATCGGCAGGCGGACTCTCAACCACTGCACCACCAGGGAAGCCCCTAGTTGTACGTGTTTTGTAGATGTTCTTTATGAAGTTGAGAAAGCCCCCCTCCTTTCCTAGTTTGCTGCAAACTTCTATGATGAATGGATGCTGGATTTTGTCAAATGATTCTCTCTAGCTACTAATAGGAGCACATGATTTTTCTTCTTTAGCCTGTTGATGTGGTAGATTGCAATGATTTTTAAAATTTGAACTAGCCATATATACTAGAATAAATCCAACTTGATTGTGATCTATAATTCTTTTTACATATAGTTCAATAAGATTTGATATTTTATTGAGGATTTTTGTATCTATGTTCATAAGAGATTATTGGTTTATAATTTCCCTTTCTTGTTAAATCTTTATCTGGTTCTGATATTAGAAATGTTGATCTCATAGAATGAGTTAGAAATGGTTTGCTCTGATTTCCTGGAATATTGTGATAAACTGGTATAATTTATTTCTTAAAGAAGAATTCACTGGTAGATCTTTTTACTGTTTTCATTTCAATGAGATCTATAGTGATAGGCTCTCTTTCATTTTTGATATTAATAATTTGTATCCTCTCTCTTTTTGCTTAGTTAGCCTGGCTAGAGATTTATTTTATATTTCATTCTTTTTTTACTTTGTAGTTTGATTTGAGGTTTCTATTAATCTACCTTGATGCTCACTGATTTTTTTTTTTATTTGCTCACGTCCAGTCTTCAGATTAGTCTATCAAAAGCATTCTTCATTTCTGTTACTGTGTATTAGATTTATAGAATTTCCTTTTGATTCTTCCATTGAGTTTCCAAATATCTCTTTTTATTACCAAGTCATTTTTGCATATCATCTTCTTTTTTCATTAGAGATCTTAACCTATTCATCATAATTGTTTTACAACTCTGTCTGATAATTCCAAAATCTGTGTCATATCTGAGTCTTGTTCATACGTTGCTTTAGCTCTTCATCATGTGTTTTCCCTTGTCTTTTTGTATGCCTTATAATTTTTTGTTGAAAGCTTAACATGATTTTTTGGGTAATAGGAACTTGGGTAAATGAGTCTTTAATGTGAGTTTACATGTTAATCTGGCTAGCATTGGGGTTGTGTTTATTATTTACTATAGCTGTGGGTGCCAGAGGCTTCAAATCCTCTTTTGTTGTTTGTTGTTCTTTCTTTATCTGCTGTTATCTTTTGACTTCATTAAGAACTACTCCTTTCATAAACTCTTGGTCTTTCAGTTCCTTCAGCTGTTATCCACCAAGACTACACTGAAACCCTGCTGGTATGATGGTAAGGTGTCAGGGAGAGTGAGTGTCCTATAATTTTCTGATATTTTTGGTGGGCCTGTATTCCTGGGCTGTGACCTTGACAAGTGTTTCTTAGCTTTTATTTATGTTTTCTCCTTTTAGGTAAGACTGAAAGGCTATAGGGGGGATCATGTCTGGGAATGACCTTCTTCCAGGTACGTAAGACTCTGGTAAAGCCTTTTTCTCTGGAGAGTAGGCTTTTGGTATGGAGAATGCTCTGGTACATTTCACATTGGTTATTCTTCCTTTCCTCACCTCTCCTAAAACCATGAGGAATCTCTCTTGGCTCTTCCTTTTGAGAACCGCACGCAGTTTCTTAAGGGTAAAACCTTTGAAAGTGTGTCGGTATCCCCAAAAACCGTGTCCTCCAGGAGTTCTCACTCTCATGCTAGTCCATAATCAGCCTGCAGAAATTCATCAAAATTATCATATATGTGTTCCCACCACTTTATGTTTTCAGTTGCTTCTAATTTAGGCAAGCATTTCTAGCTGTAACTCTCTGTGTTTGCCTCTTTCTCCAGGTTTTTGGGGTGCCAGTTTGCCCTGTGACTTCAGTTTTTCTCATAAGTCCAAACAAAGATGCTGATTTTTAGTTTGTTCAGCTTTTCTCTAGTCGTAGGGATGAGAATGATTGCTTCCAAGCTTTTTACATGTTTGAGCTAAAACTGGAAGTAACTACATGTGTTTCTGAGGTGGAAGAATAGAGCATACTTTTTTCAGTTTTCTTTGCTATGGAATGAGGTTTTAAACAGTCTAAATTAGGGAAAGTGTAAAAGAATTAGAAATAGTGGTCTACATGGCAAAGAAATTATGAAGTCTGGAGCAAGCCCTTTTGCATTATTTCAATAGAGATTTATAGCTACTGACTTTCTTTCAATAGGTCTGTGTCTACATTGAATTTATTTATATTTATATTATATGTAAATATATAAAAATTTATATATATATAAATATGTATATATTCTAACTGCATTACTGAAGAGATCTCTCAATAAATATCATAAACTCAGAATTAAGTCAACAATAATCCTTAAGTGTACTGTTTTTGTTAATTTCCTTGGTTTAAACACATAACTGGGACTTCCCTGGCAGTCCATTGGTTAAGACTTTGCCTTCCAATGCAGGGGGTGCCAGTTTGAACCCTCATCGGGGAGCTAAGATCCCACATGCCACAGAGCCAAAAAACCAAAACAGAAAACAGAAGCAATATTGTAACAAATTCAATAAAGACTTTAAAAATGGTCCACATCAAAAAATCTTAAAAAAAAAACAACACACATAACTTACATTTCTAAATTATCTACCCCGCAAAGATAAATAGCCTGTGATACGTTTCCTTATAGTCATTTTAATGTCATGACTTAGAGTGCCAAAACATGGAATAAGGATCTTATTACTGAAACTGGTGCATCAGTAAAACATAAAGGGAAATGAACAAACTGGCTGGCTTGAAACTTGGCCTAGTTCTCCCTTGCCCCAAGCAGTCCCTGCTCCAATAACATCAGATACTATAAAAGGACCCATAAGAATAAAAAACTTGCACTTTCTTTATAGCCCATTGCATAACAATGGGACCCTTTATTTTCATAGATGCAAAAGCAGTTTGGGGATTTCCAGAGCAGTGTTATAAAGATGTTCAAAATCTGAATATGCAGCTAAAATACTATGTGGGTCTCTCCGGGACAGCAGTAGAGTGATGTTGTACCTCAATACCAGTCTTCTCTAGCAGTGTGTGTGTAGGGGTGTGTGTGCAGGGGAGTGGTAGTGGGTGTGGATGTAGGGTCAAGCTCTTAAAGAGAGAAGCTTATATGTTAAAAACTGATATAAAAACAAGATATAAACAGATAATCAAGGAGTTACTTAACAAATTTACACTTAATTCAAGGATTTATGTTGGAGATACAAATTTATTTGTATGTGAATCTGAAAACTATGTGGATCAAATCTGAAATATGTGTTTATATAGATTTTTCAGTTTAGTTTTTAGGAAATAAAACTGTAATCTTCTCTAAAGGCATATCCTAAAAAGAAATTAAAATATATTAAACACTTAGACATATAGTGTAGGAATAAATTCTGTACATATTTTATGCATGTATTATGTCTGATATTAATTTCTAAGTCTAGGATTTGTTCATAGTTGTTTTTGAAAAATAATGTAAATGGATTTATTTAGCAGTTGCATAATTGAAATTTCCTTTCTTATCCTGCTGGCTCATATTGTAGAGGTGAGCCTAAATATGCCTACTGTAAAGCATTTCTGATATTCAAAGAGTGGGAGGAAATATCAAGCATAAGTAAGCAAGTTTTACTAGCTTAGATGGGAAACTTTTTGAGCAATGGTGAAAAAGTCTGCATTTTGGAAGAGACTTATCAAGATATCTCTTGAAATTACTAGTTCATTTGATCTAGGAGCATCAGTTGAAATCAAAAGAAATATTATTAAATGGTAAAATGAGAAGAAATGAGTTAAGATTTTAGAGGATACCTAATTAAAAGGCAGAGGATTCTAAAAATATTCAAATTAATCTCAGCGTGAAGCCTGAGGTGGTAGTTTTTTAAAGTACTGATAGTTAAGGCATACATAGAATAAAAATAGGAAGTAAAGATAACTTCAAAAATATTTATTTTTAACATTCTGAATATGTGAAAGGCTTCTATAATGTAGAAGAGAATTTTGATGTTTCAATATATGTTCTTGATAATTTTAAACAATGTAAGTTGCAGAAGAGTCTTCTTTTCCCGGCTTTAGTTATTAACCCTAGATCACCTTAACTTATTTTTGTTGGAGAAATATATTTTAAACACAGTTTCGCCTACATGCCATATGTTTTAGTCCACTTTTTGTTTTTCAAAGAGCATATTAAGTGTAGCCTCAATTGCTAAGTCTTCCCACCTCCATTTTTGTATCTTTGAGCCTGATCTTAGGAGGAGGGTAAAATACAGTGAGCTTTAATGTAGTATATTTAGCACAGAAATTCTAAAATATAGAGTTGCTCAATAAAACTAACAGCAGCTTGAGCAAATTAGAACAAAATATCAAAGGAATCTATTTTGTAAGATCCAAAGCTATTCCTCCATTTTAGACAAGAATACATTTTCTAATTTTCTTTTGTTAATGAAGGATCATGTATTCTTTTTTCATCCAATATATTTTTTTTACTGGTTTGAATGATAAATGGGGATAGTATTGGGGGATGGTGATGTTGAGGGAAAATGAGATACTCTAAAGAGAAAAATGATGAATTCTATAAAACTTGGCCAAATAAAAATCTGTGATTCCACACAGACGGTCACTGTATACCTTATGCCTTTATTTTTCTACCATGCATGAATGAAACCCTCTGATTAATTCCACATTACTTTACATGTTATAACATCAAAGGGCAGATCACAGAAAAACTGCCTATTGAAACAACAAGAATAAAATTTTTATCTTGATTATTTTTTAGAACCTTAAAAGTGGATGAAGACAGGGATGATAGTTATTGAAAGCAATGCCACTGATTGGCTCTAACCTTCTCACAACCTTCATACACAATGCAGGTTCTTTGAGAGAGAAATGAGAGGATTCTTTATAAGGTCTACAAAATGGAGTTGTATAAAGAGTCCTTTCAAAGTGACTGGAGGGAAAAATTACAAATTGATGAAACCTAATCTTTTGAACTCTTTAAAATCTCTAGGTGTCTATTTACTGACAACAGAAAGTCTTGGCATTACATATTTTTATAGATTCTTGTATCTTCTGTAAAATGAAATAGTTCATTTTTCTGGAGCTAAAATGATGAATTTGATTTAAGAAAATTTTATTTGAATTTTGATGATTTGTACTGATATATTTCCAACAATATTAATTTCTAAGTCTAGGATTTGTTCATAGTTGTTTTTTGAACACTGATTTCAAAGCAGCCTTGTAATGACTTGTATAATCACTCATCACTGGTTTTATTACTAAGGCTGTGATGATTGTTTTCTCTTTGAGCTTGGTCCTTTACTAACCATCTATTCTAAAGTATAGTTACCAGAACTTCAAAAAAATGTATCAGGCGTATATTTTTTCTACTATAGTGTCTAAATATTATTTGTTTTTTGTTTTTTTTTTAGCAGTTTTAATACTTTTAGCATTTTTATAGCTTTTGTGTTAGCAAACATTTATTGAGTTTCAGTTTTGTGCACTTTTTTTCTAGAGCTCAGTGTTTTGATAAAGATGCATATCACTTATTTCCTGCCTATAAGGATTTTGGAATTCTGTGGGGAAAACTGAATTAATCAAATAGCTATTTGATTAGCTAATTAATCATAATATTATGATTAGACAGTGAATATCATTAGCATTTGTGTGCAGATTAAATTTCTAAACACAGACAATAGCATGAGTAGTTTATTTATGTATTTATTATTCATATTTTATTTTGTCCGTTTTGTTTGCTTTATATCTTCTCTCTCTGTCTGCCTATCTGCCCCGTCTGAAGCATCTAAGAACAAATTGAAGAAAGACAAAATAATTCACATAAGTCAGCATTTAGCTTCTAAAAACATGAGCATTATCCTTACAACTATACTATAATTCTCACACTCAGAGAATTTAAAATTGATATAAAATTTTTATCTAATATACAGTCCATATGCAAATATCCCCAATTATCTGAATGCTGTCCTTTTTAGCTTTTTTTTTTTTAATCCAAGATCTAATCAGTGATCACACATTGCATTTCATTGTCACATCTTTTTAATCTCCTTCAGGCCAGCAGCCTTCTATTTGTCTGTATGGTATGGACATTTTTGTTGGGCTCAGGCTAGTTGTTTTGCTGAATGGTTCTCAATTTGGATTTGTCTGATTGTTTCCTCATGATTAGATTCAGGTTAAACATTTGGAAAGGAACTCTGTCTGAGGCAATATTGTTATCTTCTCAGTGTGTCACATTCAGAGCATAATGCACTGTTGAAATTCCAGGCTGGTTGTGAAGTGCTTAGTGGAAGTAAATGCATGAGTGTCCAGAGGCTGGAGAATAGGTAGCTTTTAAATTAATTAAAATTGCTAAATAGGGCCTCCCTGGTGGCGCAGTGGTTGAGAGTCCGCCTGCCGATGCAGGGGATATGGGTTCGTGCCCCGGTCTGGGAGGATCCCATATGCCACGGAGCGGCTGGGCCCGTGAGCCATGGCCGCTGAGCCTGCGCGTCCGGAGCCTGTGCTCCGCAACGGGAGAGGCCACAACAGTGAGAGGCCCGCATACCGCAAAAAAAAAAAAAAAAAAAATTGCTAAATAGTTGAAATTCACACAAACCAAAGTGATGGGGCAATGTGAACTTTATAATCTTCTGAGCTGAACTTTAGTTTTTCTAAACAGGCTCATTGAGATGGGCTGGACCCTGGCCACTACTGACATCTTAATTCGGATGTTTGATAATCACAGATACAGGAGTGAATCATGATAGTGAAGATGAATGTTTACTATTTCTTCTGGGCCCCAACTTCTGGAAATTGTAGCTAATATTTACATATTTAATGGTTCAAGTTCACAACAAACCTGGAAATGAAAAAGCTGGAAAGTGGGTTTGTGGGAATTGTTGCTGTGTGTATTTGCTGACCAGACATTACAAACAATTTTTGAAAATTAAAGCTGATACTCTAGTATTGCCCATATTATAAACAACTATATCAACACAACCCAAACCAAAACCAAAAGCTCTTTGAACTTGGCGCTCTGTCCGCTTGGTCCTGACATCTTTTGCAGTACAACTTCTCAGAATAGATGTCCAGAATGCCGCCTTCATTTCATTGCCTCCCATTCTCACCTCACCTACCCAGTCTTTCACCTACAGCATTTCCCTAAAACTATTGTGCTCAAAGTATTTAGTGATCATCATCAAATGACAAATGGCCACAACCTTGTCTTCATTTGACCCAGCTTCTCAGCAACATTTGACGGTTGAATACTCCATGCTTCTTAAAATTGTCTTCCCTTGACTGTTATGATAACATGTTTTATAGTTTTCCTCTTTCCTCCTTTACAACTCCTTCTTATTCTCCATTTTTGGCACCTTCCTTTTTGCTATGAAGTCTGCCTACTTTCCTCCACAACTACAGAGATCCTTCTACTCCAAGCCACTATCATCTCAGCACTGGATTTTATGATAGCCTCTTATGCCAAACATATCCTTCCACTCCCTCAATTATATTCCTCAGAAGACAACCCATCAAACATAAGATAAATCCAACCTCCATCAAGAGCTCACTAGGTCTAGCATCTTGCCACCTGATCACTATGTGTATTAGTCAGGGTTCTCCAGATAAATAAAACCAATAACATGTATACATATGAAGAGGTTTATTATAGGAATTGGCTCACATGATTATGAAGGCTGACAAGTCTCACAATCTGCCATTTGCAAGCTGGAAAATCAGGAAAAGCTGGTGGTATAGTTAAGTCCAATCCAATGGCCTGAGAAGCAAGGGGGCCGATGGCGTAAGTCCTAGAGTCCCAAGGCCCATGAATCGGGAGCTCCAATGTCCAAGTGCAGGAAAAGATGGATGTCACAGCTCAAGAAGAGAGAGAGAGAATTCTCTCTACCTTTGTCTTTTTGTTCTGTTGAGGTTCTCAACAGATTGGATAACGCCCAGTCACATTAACAAGGGGAATCTTCTTTACTGTTTACTGAATCAAATGCTAATATCCTCCAGAAACACCCTCACAGACACAACCAGAAACAATGTTTTACCAGCTGCATGGGCATCCCTTAGTTCAGTCAAGTTGACATATAAAATTAACCATCACAACATGCTTCTAACACCGATGGCCTTTTTTTCCCTAAAAGACTCAAGCCTGGTTTTATATCAGAACCTTTGTATGAGCTATTTTTCCCTATTTTATTTCACTAAGTGTTCTGCTCAGAGCTTCTCAAAGCCATCTCCTTGTCATCCAGGTCCTACCTTAACTATTTTTCTTGTCAGAAAGGCCTGCACTGACTACTTAGTCTAAAGTATGTTCCAGGCTCTGTTCCAAATACTATACATGTAATAGTTCATTTAATCCTCTCAATTGCCCTTTGAAATAGTTATTAACATATTTATTGCCATTTTGCAGGTAGGGAAATGCAAGGTCAGAGCAGTTAAAGCAATTTCCAAAGTGGTAAGGCTAGCCAGCAATTGAATTAGGGTTCTCTATGAGGCAGATTCTTGAACACTAACTCTTAATCATTGTTAAATATCCACCCATAATTGCTATCATACCACCTTTTCTTATTTTCACTGTAGCATTTATACTATCTCCTTGTTTATTTATTGTTTACTGCATATTATTTATGTAATATAGCCTCCATGACGTATTTTTAGTCTTCTTCAATACCCTACCCTATCACCTAAAATAATTCCTGGAACAAAGAAATTGCTAAGAAAGTGATCGATAAATAGATCAGTGAATCTCATTGACAAGAGAAAACCCCAATCCAAAACATAAAGGAGATGACTGCTGTGAAATTGGATAGAGTTCCAGGTGTACTAACTGGAAAGCAAAGAGATGAATCTTGAAAAACCTCTGGGTCTTTGGTTAAAAAAAGGAATATAACTGGAGTGTTCAGCTGGGCTGGCTCCTTCTTCTCAGCCTCATTTTTAGCACAAGCATAGACCAGCCAAAGGCATCTGTCTCCCATTGGGGTGACTATGTGCTGGCAATCACTTGTGTTGGCAATTGAATTAAGTCAGTTTACTCTGAAATAGAAAAATGTCTTCTAATAAATGTACCTTTTACTTGTATAGAATTCTATATCTTAACATGCAATTTTTTTACATGCAATTGTATTTAATCCTCATAATTACTATAGGAGATAGATATTATTATCTTCACTTTACAAACATTAATTGGAGAGTTACACATATTAACCTACCTGCTAAACTTGGTATATGGCATATCTGGGACTTGAACTTGGATCTTCTGTTGTCAAGTCCTGTGTTAATTTTTTAATCATAATATAGTTACTCCTCTCACGATTAATTTCTTATTTACTATTTTCACCTAAGATCTCTTCATAATATCGTTAGTGAATGTATGTAGTCAGATTTTAATTTGTTTTTCTATTTCATTAACTTTGCTTTTGGTCGTAATGAGTTTTGGCTAACTTTTTGGTCACAATGTCTTGTTAAATGAAATTGAACTTATAAAGGAATAAATATAGTTAACATATTACTGAAGCATCGTTTCAGAGAGTTGATTTGGAAGACTAATCCACTTCTTGAATAAAATACTGAGGCATAATATGGGGATATAAGAAAATAAAAATCAAATCTTTGTTTAAAAAAATAACATGAGGTAGTAGACTACTTGGCAATAAATGTCTTAAAATCTGTATATTTGTGGAATAAAACAGTGAATGTTGAAAGTAGAATACTTTGAAGAGCAGGCATATGATTATATCTTTTGATACAAAAGCTGTGATTAAGAAAATTCTATTCAAAGCTAAATAATTTGACAAAGACTTCTAAAGTAGAGTCATACATATTAGAATTTATGGTACAAAAGATTTGCTGATTTTCATTTCCAAGTTTAATAAAAGATCCCCTTTACTTGAACCATGGCGATTGTAGCAGCAAATGGAATCTACACATCTTTCTGCATGTTATCCCCAAGATGACTATGTCTACACTATGCACCACTTATTACCATGTTAGAGGCGACATGGTAATATAAGTGTAGGAGTAAAGTATGGACTTTTAGTTCAGTCACACCTGAGTTAATTTGAAAACCACTTCTGTCTTTCATGTTCACTGACTCTGAACAAGTTTCTTAACTTCCCTGGGCCTGTTTCCATTCATAAAATGGAGATCATAGTACCATTTCAAATGATTCCTGTGAGGATGAATTAAATAATGAAAGTAGCATGCACTGTGCTTGGAATAATAAGTGTTCTAGCAAAGAAAACCAAGTCAGTCCTCCTTTTCCACCAACTTCAGTGCATCACCATAAACTAAGGTGGACTTGCTGGTCAGGAAAGCATTGAATTTAAAGGTTAAAACAGAGGTTTACATCTATCTATCTATCTATCTAATCTGTCTGTCTTACTTATCTACATTTATATGTTGCTCTATATCTATGTCACTGTATTTATCATCTATTTATATAATTTCTTGTAATAATGGAAAACTGTAATAATGGAAACTTCCTTCAAATGAAATTTTAATTGAAATGCTAGTATGTAAAACAGTGTAAAGGCTCTGACTGACAATTGGTTTTCCCAGAAACAGCTCCATAGACCTGAATGGCACTGTGAGGTACAGTTTGAAAATCACTGGGTTAAATAAGCCTTTATGGGTTCTGCATCCATCCCAATACAACAAAGATTTGCAACCTGAGTTTTTCAGACTTCATCTGCTTGTAGACACAACTGACACTACATTATCAACAATGGCTCAAATTTTATTGGTTCAGTCATCCAACTTTTTAATGAAGGATTAAATGAATTTCTCCAAATGAATTCATTTCTCTCCAAATGAACATCCAGGAATAAATCATATTTGATAGTGATATGGGTACTCTATTTTTAAAAAATAATATCATATATATACCACACACACACACACACACACATAATAGTTAACAGTACTGTATTATATATTTAAAGTTTCTAAGAGAGTAGATTTCTAAAGTCCTTATCACAAGAAAAAAATTGTAGCTATGTGAGGAGATGGATGTTAACTAAACTTATTGTGGTAATCATTTTGCAATATTTACATGTATCAAATCATTATGTTGTACACCTTAAACGGATATAATATTATTAGTGAATTATATCTCAATCAAAACTGGAAAAATAATAAAATAATAAATCAATACAGTTTTATTCCAAATCACACCCTAATATTTCCTAGCTGCCACTCAGCATTTATTTAAGAAGAAGAATGTATGGATTTTGTGAAGGAAGGAGAAGATAATGCCTAGAACAAAGATGTCATTGCTTTGGCAAAACTTAAGTTTTTAAGTTCCATGAAGGAAAAGTTAGACTTTGTTGAGAGAGAAAAGATTTTTCTTAGAAATCTCAAAACTAAGTTTTAGTATCAATAGTCAATCCTAAATACTTGTAGCACAGAGTTATTATAATGAGCCGTGGAATAGGAAGGACAAGGCTTCGGTCTAGTAGAAGTTCCTGCTGGGAAGGATGAGGAAGAGGGGAGAGAGAGCAAAGAAGAAGATGTAAATGTAGAAACACTCAGATTATGTCCAGTGTCCCATTTCCCTGCTGTATCCTTGGGAGATTATAAACCTTCTAGAGAAATCTTGCATTAGTTGTGGATTCATGCCCCCTATGGCATGGAAGGGGTAGTGGACCAGTTTTTATAGGTGAGTCTGTTGGTGCCTATGGGCAAAATCACCTTGGGTTCTGAACTCCTCACTATGGTACAGTGAAGACAGTCCAGTATTCTGTGCTTTCTTGGTGTTTTGGAAGTGTGGAGAAAGCCAGTCAATAAGAAATTTGGATTTGGACACAGGAGGCCATTGAGTGAGGATAATTCCAACTGGAGAAAATGGCAAAGTCCATGGTTATGAAAACAAATGTTAGCATAAACAAAGAATATCAAGTGAGCCAAGAAAATGGAGCATAGACAGACACTGGAGTTCAGGGGCCAAATGGAATGAATTATCTCGCCCGGAGGCTATAATGGAATCCCTGTTCCTTCCCTGATTTCGGAATGCACAAAATCCTGAAGAGAAGGATAATAGCAAAGGGTAATAGGAGGTGGTTGGAAAGCTCCAGAATGACTGAATGTTTTCCTCCCAGTTCCTGGACTTTGGACAGTAGACAGTGACTTGAATTTTACTGACAAATCTCTTGACCATATAGACTATCCTGGAACAGGATGGGGTAAAATGATTACCGAAGGCAGCCTGAAGCTAAAAAGCAAAGTTGTACAAAGTTATATATTTTTTAAAATCATCTGAGACCGAGTGTATGAATGTTTGTTACAAGGTACTCATGAACTCACCTTCTTCTCCTACTGCTTTGCTAACACCGGGATCTCCTAGTGGGCATCCCCATTGCTGAAACAGAGATCGCAACAGTCACCGATGTGGAGCCAACAAACATCACCATCCTCACTAAGTAAAAGTCAACACCAGCATAAAGCTGTTGGGGGCCTCTTTGGCACTGTGGGGAGAGGGGAGACTCCGATCTCTCTTTAGGTGAGATTGGGATTTAAAAAGTCTTATGGCAAGGTTGCTTGTACAGACTTTACAGAAGAAACTGAAACTGTTCCTTTAAATTTTCTTAATCACAGCCCTGTTCGTCTCTCCAGGACCCAGGCACAAATCCATGCATCCACAAGATGGATTTAAATGACTGCAACCACATTCAAAATCATTATTTCTCTCTAATAACAAAACTTTCTTTATGGATAAAATTCATCATGCCTGCCTCTGTTTCCCAGCATGAGTTTTCCCAGGCTGGGGGTGGGGGGGTATTGCAGAAGTCCTTTAGATTTCTGGACGTATCTTGCAAGTTTGCTAGACATGGAACCTAGTTAGATTTTTTTAACTTTTTATTTTATATTGGAGTTTAGTTGATTAACAATGTTGTGTTAGTTTCAGGTGTACAGCAAAGTGATTCCGTTATACATATACATGTATCTATTCTTTTCCCATTTAGATTGTTACATAATATTGAGCAGAGTTCCCTGTGCTATACAGTATATCCATTTTAAATACAGCAGTGTGAACCTAGTTGGATTTAAGTATGACTCCAGCTGTCTCTTCATTCCTCTGTGGTATTTGGAGTTAAGTAACTGCATCATTATTCAATCTTTATAGGAAAAAGTTATAATGGTGTATGGAGAAGAGCCCTGGACATTGAATTAGAGAACCCACATTTCCTTCCTTCCTTCCTCCTATTCAGGAGCAGTATGGCATTTGACAAGTCAGCCATCTCCCTGAGCCTCAGACTTTTCACATAAAATGCATAATTATAATGCCCTGTATTCCTTATAGATTTGATAAAAATAACATGTTCACAAAGTATATGAACACTCCTTGCAAAGTGATATATACATATGAATATTTTTGTTGCTGATTTTAGCTCACAGCATCCCTCATATGCAGTCAGAAGTCACGGTCGTGTGCCAATGCAAACGGATCCCTCCCAAAGGATTGAAGGAATCTACCACATTTAACTAGGTCAGAAAAATGTGTTTACCTTTAATGTAGTTCATATATAATTGACTTTTATAACATGAGTAATTTTTTCTTCTACTTTTTAAATTTTGGTTGTTCCACTTAAACCTCTGTACATATTCCACAACAAGTAGGAACAAAAGAAAATATCTTTGTTGTGGCTTAAAACAGATAATTATTCTACACGTGCTTTCCCTGCAATTTGAACATTCATGAGCAATAAGACTACTGAAATCCAGCTAAGCATTATGATAGCTTTTTAGAAGTAATATTACTAGGCAGTATTATAGTGAGTCTTAGTTCTGCTTGGAATACTACATTTGCATGGGGTTTTTCTATTGAAATGGAATGTGTGCATATCATACTTTTTCCCACATTAAAGAACAGAACATTCTGCCTCATTTTCATCTGCTTCACATGCCGTCTATGCACAGAGATCCTACTGACTTAAAAAAATAACAATACATAGGGTGCTGCATTATGAACTTTACCAAGATAGGCCTAAACTTTAAAGACACTACTCAGTTTTTTCCTCTGCTTCTGTATCTGTTGTGTAATGTTTATTAGTAAAGAAAGGGTTTTAGGATAAATCATAAAATTCTCAACCTATCCCTCAAAAGCGTCATCTCCCATATTACATCTGTAAACTGGTCAGTTTAATCAACTTCCCTGTGAGTAATAAAATTGCTGCACCAAATCAGTCTATTCTGACCATATTTTGACAACATAGCTGTACATGCAGAAGGCTCACTGCTTACACTGAAAATGTCAAAATTGTCAATATTGGAGGTGTGGTAGATTACAAGCCCCCCCCCCCGCAAAAGTCATTACTTACTATGTATGCCCTTTGTACTGACTTTGTAGCTCCTCTAACCAAGAGATGGAGGCTATTCCTCCTCCTCTTAAATCTGGACCGGCTTTATGACTTGCTTTCAGCAATAGAATGAAACAGAAGTGATGTGCCATTTTCAAGCCTAGTCTTGAAAGAACTTGAGCATTTCTGCTCACTATGTTGGAACAGTACCCAACTAACATGTTGAATAAGCTGTGTTGGCATACTGCAGAATGAGAGGCTATGTGGAGTACAGCTGAGTTGTCTTAGCCTTGACCATGCTGGACCAGCCAGTTCCCAGTTGACCCATAAGCTGATCACAGTCACATGAGTGAGCCCAGCCAAGATCAACAGAGTTGACAAGCTGACCCACAGACTCATGAGCCACATAAAATAGCTGTTGTCATAAGCCACTGAGCTTTGGGGTGTTTTATTATGCAGCAATAGATAACCATTATAGAAGGACCAATCATTTATCTAGGAAAAGTTATTCTTCATGGTCCTGACATCATGACTGGAATTTCATCTTGTACAAGAAAGATTTAAAGTCAAGGAAAAACTCTGAAGATGTGACAAATTCAAATATGAAAATATAGTGATAAGAATGGTAATTTATATATTCATTGTGAAACTAGTCAATAGTAAAATGACAATTAAACTGATTTCTTTTAGTTTATGAAATAATCATAAAAACATGAGAGGAAAAGAGCACAATGAAAAACTTGACTAGTGTTTGCACAATATTATCTTTGCACAATAAACTGGTAAGAGGTGAGGATACTCTTAGAAGGAATTTTCTACCAGTAATGTAAAATGTCCACTGAGAACTCTGGGCTGTTGGTTCAGATTAAAATGTAAAATGTCACATCTTATCTAAACCATGTGGACGTGCTTTCAACAGTCAAATACTTATGCCAGTTAGATAGATGGCTCAGATGGCCAATGAAAAATTACAAATGTTCTGTTCCATAAGTACTTCCTCTTAGAGTTGGCTGAACACAAACTTCAGTGCACAAGTCTGGGAGTTTATAAGGGTCCGTGAATTAGAATAATTGTTAGAGAAAATGATCTAATTCTCCATGGATTTTGCACTTATCCATGTCACTCATCCTCATGTGACCAGGTGTGAACAGATGATGATGTGGTTGTTGATTATGATAACGTTAACTGCTTTTGATAATAATATGATACACGAAAAAGAATGAAAATTTGGCTGTAAGTATGAGACTAATGAAACCACAGCAGTCATATTCTCAAATCCTGGTGATTTGAGGGGGAAAAAAGCTGCGAACAATCTCTCACATTGCCTTGAAACTTTCTTAACATAATTGATATCCTGTATAAAATTGGCTATCTGAAGAGCTGATGAAGAACAATTGCATCTAGTTATATTCTCATGAGTTAGTACCAGGAATTCACTTCTTTAAAAAGTCATTATTACCTGAGAGCTATTCCTTGAGAGCTTACACATAATGGTTCATTTGCAATAGCTTTGGGAGAAGGGGGGCTTTTTGAGACATCTTTCCTCATCAGATATTTTAGTCCATTGTGGTCTTTTTTCTCAGCTGATGGATATCATGAAAGATTAAGTGAAAGGACTGACAGAGAACAGCTTCTAAAAATACCTTTGTCCCTGAAAAGACATTCTGATGTGAAAAGAAGATATTGAGTGCCTAGAATAAAATGTGCTTAATTTAGGCTATATCTTGATGAAACAAGATCATTCAACCATACTATATTATGAGGGTGCATCAATGACTAATGAGAATTTAAGTATAGTTTCACTTTTTAAAAATGTATCTGTTGTTCTTGACAGAGGTGATTTTGCCCATTTAGGGCACACTGGGAAGCATATGGAGACATTTTTGATTGTCACGACTTGTGGGTGCTACTGGAATCTAGTGGGTAAAGGGCAGGGATGCTGCTCAACACTTGACAATACACATATAGCCCCTACAACAAGAATTATGTAGTCTAAAATGTCAATAGAACTGAGGTTGAGAAATCCCAATTTAGAGGATACATTCTTGTTCAATGCAAATTCCACACCTTAGTTCTAACATCTGATATGCCTCCACATTCTAAAAAGGTAATATTGTATAGTGTTTAAGAGTGAGCTCAGGAATCAAATTTCGATTTTCAAATTCTGGTTATACTATTTATTCCCTTTATCCCTCAGTTTTCTAATCTGCACCTTCTGAATAATAACTACCTCATAGGGATATTGTGATGATAAAATAAATATAAGTCAAATGCATAAAAATTCCTGGCACATAATATCTACTCAGTAAATAACAGCTGTTTTTATTGTTATTATTTTTATATTAAAATAATAATAGTATAACATGACATAGATAACGTTGTAGCAAATATTTGTAATCATACTTGAACTTCTCTATGAAGGTTCAAAATGAACCTCAGAAGTTACAATGATGCTGAACAACTGTCTATTTAGCTCACATATTCAATGGTAAATGATGCTTGACTTCACTGTTTTAAGACAGTAAAAGTGAAAATTTTCACTGCTGATCAGAGGTATAATCATACACACATGCACAAAAGTTAAGACTATTACAAATATTTTTGGAGTTAAGAGCATAACAAAGAAACATATAATAATAAATATATGGATTTTGTTCAATAAGAATTTATTGAGTAACTTCTACATACAAGACCAGATACTTTATAGAACAGATGGAAGATTGTTCAGAAACTTGTCATTTCTTGGGCGAGCTCTGGGAAAGGCAGAGTTGTGCTTGGAGAGAACACTGAGTACGACCAGGGTTGGGGACACTGGTGAACTGTATGGTTAATCTCTGTGGAGGAATTTCTACCAGGACTGGGTGTTGCTCTAACAAAACATAGAGTATATAAGGCATTGACTTTGGATCTTGGCAGTGGGTGGCAAGGTAACTATTACAGGAGCCTGGAAAAATGGTGACCCATGTGTGGCAAGGCATTTGATACAACTGACTCCTGTGATAGTATAGAAACCAGATAATGTAGTTAATAAACGTGTGGCTGTAAGTGCAATGATTGAGAAATGAGTAGTACTAGCTAGTACTGGTTACAACTGACTGCATTTAAAAAGAATCTCAGAAACTAACACAACATTGTAAATCAACTATACTTCAATAATAAAATGAAAACACTGGAAAAAAGAATCTCAACACTTCTTGAATGAATGGATAAATCTCTACTAATACCCTCCAGTTCAAATCCCTAATCATTATTTGAAGTATTGTCTTTGCCTCCTAGCTAGTCTCTTTACTGTTAACCTTATTTCTATTATCTAACTTCCTTTTCACTCTCTGGGAAAATAATCTATTAAATATGCCTATTATGACCTTGTATCAGATGCTTCAGGATATACTATATATTGTACCCTTTAGTAAGTCATACAATAATTTGGCTTCTGCCTACTTTTCCTCTACTGTTTTCCCACATACAACCCACCCTTCCGACACATTCAACTCCTTTCATTTCCACAGCTCCATGTTTATAAATGAGAAATGTTCACAGTTTGAAATTGCTCTCCTCAGTTTTGCCTGGAAAATATCAGCCACTTAATAAATACTTGTAGCTTTAAGAATGATGAATATATAGATATGAAGATCAAAAAATGAAACCATTGCACTCATTGAAAATATCAGTCAGATACCATAGAAAAATAATGTGAAATCGCTCAAATTTTAATGTGCTTATACATCAACTGTGTTCTTGTTAAAATGCAGATTCTGATTCAATGGGTCTGGAGAAGGCATGAGATAAATTTCTAACTACAGCTCTCAGGTGATACCAAAGCTACCGGTCCACAAATCATACTGGAGTTAACAAAGTCCTAACAGTAGAATTTCCCATAAAAGTATCAATAGAAAGAAAATATAGGTAAAGGGACAGTATTAACAGTCACTGAGATAGAAAATTATTGCCTTTAGCCACAGTGAATTATTTCAATTTGTGGTCACTTAGGATTTAAAGAGGTGAAATTAAGGCAATAATGTTGGAAAGATAAGTTAAGACCATGTTATAAAAGATCTTGAAAGCCACAGTGAGAAATGTATACCTAGTAGAGCTGGCAGTGACAAATAACTTTTTTTTTTGAGTAAATGTGTATATGTGTATGTATGAGTGTGTGCATGTGAATTCATTTTGGTTATTTGGATTGTGAATAAATAAGTTAAAGGAAAAGAATTTGGCATGATATCAAAGGGAAGTCAGACATAACAGCACCAGAGTGATGAGTAGCTGAAATTCCATATTGATATTTAGCATCATAAGAGTATCTTCAAGTCACTACAAGGCAACCTCTGAAACCAGAACACCTCCCCTTCCTCTTTCCTCTCACAAATTTAGATTTAATGAAATATTTGTTTGGTTTAGAAAAATAGTTTATATTGTTTTTATACCTGTTTCATAGAGAAATATGTAGATTTAGTTCCTGTTTGACCTAGTCAGTTGAATTAGAAACCAACAAGCATGTAAACAAAAAAGCCAGAGTAAAATCTAATTCAGTTAATGGCCTAGAAAACAGTTTTACATTTGCTTTGGTTAGGGGTAAAAAGCTCAATGAATATATTGAGTTTATTTCAGCTTTTAATTTACTTTTTGGTTGAATCGTTGAATACAAATGCTGGATAGAACACCCAGAATGGATTTGGAAGCAGTCGAGTACACAATGCTAAACTCCAAAATCTCTGAACTGAGATTGTAACTTGTGGGAGCTTATCTAGTGGCTGTATTTCAGCGAAGATATCCCAGTTATGTGTGATTCAATATGTATGTGCCCATCAGGAAACATTTTCAGTAGAGTTTGCCTAAGCTGTGTAGGTTGACGAACAAAGGAAACCTGAGGGGCTGGCATCATATAACAGTAATCCACAACACCCCCTTTGTATTGTTTATTTGCAAAATAAATCAAACTACTTTTTTTATGCAACTAAAGCCAAACCTATCTGTTTGATGATTCTCTGAAATCTTCTTCAATAGTAAAAACAGACTGCAGAAATCACCTTAGCAAGACTGTTTGCTATATTACAGGAAGAAAAAGATGAAAAGATTTTATGTCTGTGTGTGAACATTAATTGGGTCTGATGCTGAAAACAGAATCAGGATGCATGCAGTTGACTGCAATAGACTGGATGTTTGTGTCCACCCAAAATTCATATGTTGAAGTCTAATATCCAATGTGGTGGTATTTGGAGATTGAGCTTTTGGCAGGTAAAGAGGCCATGAGGATGGAACCATTGTGAATGGGATTAGTGCCTTGTAAAAGAGACCTTAGATGGCTCACTTGCTCTTTTTCCACCATGTGAGGACACATGGAGAGAATGGATGTCTATGAACCAGAAAGAGGGCTCTCATCAGACAGTGAATATGCTGGCACCTTGATCTTGGACTTCCCAGCCCCCAGAACTATGAGAAATAAGTCGATGTTGTTTAAAAGCCACCCAGTCTATGATAATATATTATAGCAGCCTGATCTATCACATTGACCAATGGATCAAAAGATAGATATCTATCTTTTGATAGAATTCATATAGATAGATGGAACTACTTTACTTCATTTCTAGACTATAAGCATCCTGAATTTAAGATGTTGTCTAAAAGATATTTTGAATATTCCCTACAATCTGCATAATACAGTGTTCTCAAAATAACAATTTAAGAAATGTTTATGGAATTGTGTGAAAACAAATTAGCAAGCATATCTATCTACCTTTCTGGAAATTAAAACCCAAATGAATTTCCTCATCACTCTCTATGTTCCTAGAAGATCAATGTGGAAGGAAAAAGAATACAGACAGGGTTTAGTGATAGATTGATTTTATTCAAATCCCAGCTTTCCATTCACTATGTGTGGGGCTTTGGGAAAATTACTTAAATCCTCTGCACCTGATTCCTTCATCCCTAAGATGTAAATAAAATTTTGTTGTCAATGTTAGTGTGAGTATTGGAGATAAAGCAATGTAAAGTGCTAGTATCATTCATCATGCACAGAAGCTATTCAATAATGTTATCTCTTATTAAGATATAATCTTTACACCTTTAGTTGTCAACATAACCAAGTCACCAATTCACATTCAGCAGGGAATTTTGCAAAAAATGCCACTTTGACTTTTCTTTGTTTTTCTTAGTTTATTCAAAGACACTGAGAGCTAAGTTGGGGTGGGAAAGTTGAAAGCTATGAAGGGACAAAGGGAAATAAACATTTGAATTAGGGAGGGCTGTGAGCTCTCAGGAGACAGAATAAATCCTGAAGATGATGGACAAAACTGCTTCCTTCTTGCTGGAGATGAGTAAAAGGTAGCACCTCACATTTTAAATGCTTTTCAGTGGAAAAAACAAAACTAGAAGCAGTAAATATACTACTTAAAGCGTACCTCCGAGGTCAGCATAGTGATTTTTGAAAGTTTTTGCCTACTACTGAGAAATTTATATGGGGAAAAAGAAAGCATGACTCAGAGATCCTTATAAATCTTCTTAAAGTACCAGGATCATCTCCCTCTGTATACCCTTCTAAAGTCTAAGAAGATAGAACAAAATCCCTCTTAATTAAATGTTTGATGCCTCTTCTAGCTAAGCTAATAGTTTTAGCTCAAATTTTGGATACAGTAGTTATATGTTATTTTCTGTAGGTTTTTTCCCCCACATAATCAATGTGCATATTGCATTGATATTTATTTTATATGATCTAGAGCATCATTTTAATTATTTATATGATTATTGTATGGGTTTTCATACTTCTGACTTTGTGACATTTGTTAGTTCAGGCTAAGATTTATTTAATGCTGAGGTCTTGGTCAGGAAAACAACACTCAATTGTAATATTTTTATTTTTTGACTTGCCAGATTGTTGCAAGAAGCATGAAATGGGTTTTCCTGAAGCATAAAAACAAAAAACATAAAAAAGCAAACAAATAAAAAGTCTATGAGGAACAAATGGTATATGACTTCTAAAGAAAATGATAGCTTCATAGGTAATTATTGTGTAGATTACACAGTAAGGTTACTAAGAAATTAATGTGTGAATTTGGGCTATTTTTTGATGCTGTATCTTTATGTATGCTTATAATTTGATATGATTTGTGATTACATTTATGATAACACTGTTATTAAAATGAATACTGATTCCTCCATGTAATCAAACTTTGAACTCTCAATATTAACATGATAGAGTTGAAGTACTTTTATTTTAAATCTGTGATCATGTTTTTTTCTGATTTACAAGTTAGAAGGAAATAAATAAAATATGGAACTCCTTAAGTTGATAATTGTTGAAACATGTAAGTGTTTGGAAAAACATAACAAAAATAATGAAATAATTCCATTTATTTCCTGTCTTCTTAGAAGAAATTCAAGAGTAAATGAATTCTTGAATCAAGAAATGTTTAGAAAACGTATTATTGTATTTGAGAATAGTTTAATTGAAGAAATGTCTGATAATTTGGAAAATATTTCAGACATTTGGAACCTAAAGAAGAGTAGATATTTTATTTTTAGGATTTAAAAAAATGAATATTGGAATGCAAGGAAATTTAGAGGTCATCTACTCAACCCCTGAATAATATATTTTATATTAATCACATGGAAAAAAAATCATTCAGCCCTTTTGGGAACACTTCCAGTGAAGGGTGGTTCTCTTCCTCCATTTTGGGAAAGCTGTGTTCAAATGTTCTTCCTCACACAGATTTGACATTAAATTCTACATCACTTATAACCACTCATCTCACAGAAAACAGAATATCATAGGTATTGTATACATGAACTTCAAACGTTTTTACCTATGATAAGAGTATTTTTACTTTGTTTTTCAAGTTTCACAAAATAAACCTAGTTTGTTTTCCATGTGATAGGTCTTCACTGGTTCTAATGTGTCCAAAAAGTCTTTTGTCCAGGATAAGAATACCTGGAAAAGCAAGAAATGAATAGTTCGGTAGATAAATAAGGAGATTTACATTTCTGACAGTATATTAGACAGCATACATAACCCTCTCTGAAAAAAAAATGTTGAAGACACTATTAAAACATATCACTGAGCTGAGAAGAAAGTAACTATAGAAAGCCAAAACACTGTAAAAATGGGGATCTTGGAAGATAGATTATATTAATGTCAAAGATCTCTTTTGATCACAAGTTTTCCACCAAGCCCTATTGTTCATAATTTTCTATTTTAAAATTGTGGAGGCTATGGAATTATAATGGGGTATCCTGCAGATAAAGTCTAAGAGAGCATCTCATGAAGAGAAAACCCAAAAGGGCCATTCCATCTGTGTATGGGTAAATGAAAAATAAATCTACCCTTCCTCCCTCCTCTTGCGACAACAGGGATGAACCTGGAGGTCATTATGCTAAGTGAAATAAGTCAGAGTCAGATGGAAAAAGAAAATACTGCACAGGGTCACTATATGTGGAATCTAAAAAATAAAAAAAGTTGAACTCACAGAAACAGAGAAGTGAAAAGTGGTTGTCAGGGGTGGTAAAAATAGGGAGAAGCTGATAAAATGGTATGAACATTCAGTTATAGGATGAATAAGGTATGAGGATTTAATGCAAAACATGGTGACTACAGCTGATAACACTGTATTGTATAATTGAAATTTGCTAATAGAGCAGAAGTTGAATGTTCTCACACACAAAAAAGTAAATACGTGAGATGTTAACTCAATGGGGGGAATCTTTTCACAATATATATGTATATCAAATCATCATGTTGTACTAAATATCTTACAATTTTGTTTATCAGTTATACCTCAATAAAGCTGAAAATAAATAAGATGCAACTAATTTTAGATTAACTAATGCTCTGTCTCATGAACATCATTTTCATATTTTTATAAATGAAAATGACCATTGTGACTCTCCATCAGTAGACAGGAACATCAGCAATATTAGGGTTTTTCTCCTCAATGAATGGTGATGGATTTCTGATGATTCATCCATTCCTTTTAGCTAGAAATCATGTAGAAATGGAATTCTTTTATAGTATATTATGGTGCTCCTTGGTAAAACAAAATTGTCTTCAGTGGGATTAAGTCTTGGTCTACTTAGCCCTTACTCATAAACATTTTGGTTTCCAAATACAACAAATGGAGAAGAGTATCAGTTCTCTCAAAACCCATTCTAATACTTTTTTTCTGGAATGCAGAGGCTGGAGATACAATATTTTCTATTCTCAGTTTCTTTGTGGCTGTAGTTCCACATGTGATTTGGATTTGGCACATTAGATAGAGTTGTATGCTACTTTGGTTTGGATCTAAGTCATGAAGGAAGAAAGGGTATCCAATTTGTTGGCATGGATCATGACAGTGAGCCTCCTTAGGACTCTGTACCACTATGGTATTAAAAGTCATTTTTGGAAGTCTAGCCATGAGAGCATTTCTTCAGCCCTCCCAGCAATTTTATGAGCTGTGACTGTACTGATTAATATCCTTTTGCACTTTTCCAAAAATGGAGTCTCTTGTTCATACCTTCCTATATCCAGGGCTGTATCAAGTGGATACATCTGGATACTCAGAATTATAAAAATGAAACAGGAAACTAAACGTAGTACACTTGATTGAAGGCTAAAATAAGTTAACTAATGACCTAGACACTTCTGTTGAGTTAACTGGGCTGGCTAATAATTTATTTCATCAAATAAAATAAGTTATTTTAATATAAATAATATATGTGTAAAATCTATTAGAGGAATGTTTTCCATACTTATCTTACTTGAGAAAAGGAGATGAAGGTTAGTTTTATTAACCCTTACAAAAATCATAACAAGTAAAAACACTTTTTTGCATTATTGGACCTTGGATATTTCTCAGTGTGAAATGATTATTTTTTCCTTATGAATGTGAATGGCTAGTACACTATATTGATTTATGTTGTCAATTGTAACAATGCCATTCTAAGAATACTCTATTTGAGAAAGTTCAACTTTTAGTTACTGGCTCTTTTGTCTCTGAAAGTTTTGGTGATTCATTGTATTAGCTAAGCTACAATGATATTGTCAGGAAGGAAAGGAAAAATTAACGTTGATAGATGTGCATGACATTTATAACTTAAGATGTGTATGACCATCTTGCTAATCATGCTAAGTTTTCTTCCCTTTTTCTGTATGAGTTGCATATATGTATATGTTTCCTTCTTCTAAGCCATTCCAACATCAATTGCCTGTTGTGACTTTCATACAGGGAAGTGTATGTTCACAGCAAAAGTATTATCACAGTTGGACTAAAAAACCTACTGTTTTTTAGTGAATTTAGTTCAACAGAATGATGACCTTTTCCCCATGATTAGCATGGTCTTGTTTCTCATTGCAATATCCAAACAAGTATTATGTATTATGTAATCTCCAGAAATCTGTACTGATATTGAAGGAAATGTGCAGCTCAGAATTTCAAGTGCTGTATTTGATTAGCATCCAAAAACCTAGTTTATTTGACTGGTGTTTGTTTATTACACTTATTTGAACAAGTAGAATCTTCAAATATATAAAGCTAGAATAAAAATAAAAGATTTATATTTAAGTAAAAAGAGTGAGGAAATTTATAATTGATTTCCATTATTCAAGAAATGTCCTCATAAACCTTAAGTAGGGGTTTAGATGTGGGTCCATCCGGGCCGAAAGGAAAAAAGTAAAAGAAAATCACTTAACAACTTCTTTTAGAAATAACAAAAGCTTAGGATTTTAATGTATCTCTAAAAGTGGGCCAGGATCAGCAGGGGTTCTCATTTTATCTAAAACAGTTTCCTTAAACTTGAGTATTTCAAATGTGTCAGAGATTCCACCTCTTTCAAAGTTTCTTCTTATTTAATCAATGTCTAATAACCAAGGGATGCTAGAGGACAGCTTTACAAAGCTCATTCTTGTTGACTTCAATTAAATCCTTGTTCTGTGCTTTATACTGACGAATACTTATACATCCTCCTTTTGTTGAGAAACACTGAACTCAGAAAAATCCTTATTTTCTGAAATTGTTTGGACCTTTTTTTCCCTTTGGACAGATGTTAGTAGGTGGAGTGTTAAAGACTCTAGTTTAATATATAGCTCCATATAAGCTATTGGAGTGAGAGAATTAAAAAATGGTATTTTATTTCAAATGATAAAGGGTTTCTAGCAAAAGAATCAATACATACATTTACCTGCTTTTAAAAGCTATGTTTTAAGTAAAAGTGAATTTATTTAGTTATACATTAAACTTAAACCAATAAATGATAATGTTATAAAATGAACAAGAGACACTAAAGATAGCTTTTCTCTAGTTTATTAAAAATGGTGAATGAACTAAAAGGAAAAAGGAACTATTTTTAGCAATAGCTTTTGTTTCACCTGCACTCTGGTCAGGGGTTAATGTGCACATTTTCAGGTAAAGCTAACTCAATTCAACATCACTTTCTCGTTTCCTAGGAAATAG
Organism: Mesoplodon densirostris; assembly: GCF_025265405.1. Lineage (NCBI taxonomy): Eukaryota > Metazoa > Chordata > Mammalia > Artiodactyla > Ziphiidae > Mesoplodon > Mesoplodon densirostris. The sequence continues at coordinate 105,000,462 of NC_082671.1, read as the reverse complement.
GGCAGTGGTCAGTAATCCCGTTAGCTATGAGTGCCATCAGTGGGAATACAAAATGGTCAACGGTATCACTGTTTTTATCATAGAAAGGCACAGTTAGAAAAGAACAATAAAAGAAAAGGAAGTGCTTCCCTGGTGGCGCAGTGGTTGAGAGTCCGCCTGCCGATGCAGGGGACACGGGTTCCTGCCCCGGTCCAGGAAGATCCCACATGCCGCAGAGCGGCTGGGCCCGTGAGCCATGGCCGCTGAGCCTGCGTGTCCGGAGCCTGTGCTCTGCAGCGGGAGAGGCCGCAGCAGTGAGAGGCCCGCGTACCGCAAAAAAAAAAAAAAAGAAAAAGAAAAGGAAGCAAAGGTGTAAAATGAGAAGAGTTTGGTGGAAAGGAAAGAGTGGAAGTAAGACAAAATTTAATATTTGGGAACACCAATAACAATTAACTTTAGGACACTTTGAGTCTCCAGAGCTAATACTTAAATTTATAAGAATTAGTTCTGTCAAGTGATTCTTATTTTTGAGCTCCTTGTAGGCAGGTAGAAAAATGCTACACAGAGAAAAAGAAAAGAATACAAAGCAGAAATCTTGCCTTCTAGAAGGTTACATTTTAGTTAAAAATGTCATTCTAGCTTATAAAAAATAGCAGGTTTTTTTCATGACAATATCTATTCAAACTATGACAAATTTGCTTAGATTGCAGAATCCATTTGGAAGTTTTTTCAAGTGTATAACTATCATTTTTATGGATTACTGCTGTTTTCCCCCAGTATCAATTCTGATGGTCATACATCTAAGCATAGCGTCATCTGAACAAAATGATGCCTACTCCATTGAAGATATCGTGGCCATTTTATTTCAGACTGAAATTAGAAATAAGATGGCAAGGCTGGTCTTCATTTCCTCATATTTTGATCCCTGGTTAATCCTCACTCTCTGACTAAAATGCTGATTTTGAGCTTTCTTAGAGGGAAAGAAAGGTATTGATCCCAATATAAGTGTTATGAAAGAATAAATGGTGAATTATAAAGCACTTAGAATGGAGATATTAGAACTTCTTCAAAAGATTCTATTTTGTATGAATTGCCTTACATAGCCACAATATCAGTTCAAAATTCCATAGTGCAGGCATAATCTGTTGTTGTTTTTTGGTTTGCTTTGGATTATTTGTGTAAAGGGAGTCTAAATGTGACAGCTATGAAACATCCTAGTTGTTACCAGCACATTTTGGCAGTCTCTTTGTAATGTAGCTTCTGGTCCTACCTCTGTTTATATTTTTAAAAACAATGGGAAATAAGATGATTGCTCTTATCACAAACAACAGAAGGACACAGAGAACCGAGCTGCATATACAATGACACTAGAGATGTGTCATATTATTATAGCTGATTTAATTCAGCTGACCAGTAAAGTAGGTCCTGTTGGTTCACATCTTCTGCTTGCTCTTTTCCATCCGATAATCTCTTGGTATTTTTTTTTTTTTTTTAGCTTGAGCCTTTTCCTTTCTTTGTTCTATAATACACCCAGTCCACTTTTCCAAAGTAGAATAGCATACTTATTCTGAATTTTTATCCACACTAGATTTTTTTGTTTCTTAGGATTTTCTATCTCTTATTTGTTCTTCATCTCTCTCCCTCTCTCTCCCTCTCTCTCTCTCTCTCTCTCTCTATATATATATATAGAGAGAGAGAGAGAGAGAATTATAATTTCCCCAAATTTTCTTAATAAGGCCTTTGTATATTCTTATGAATTCTTCTCCCATGTTGAGGATGCCCTCCATATGCATTCATTTAAAATAAGGAAGTGTAACAATTATACTTTGAAATTCATTTACTTTCGGTACCTTTAAATTTTCTGCCTAGGAACCTACTAACATTTTTCCAGAGGACAAACCAAAGGGCTAGCAACACTTTTTTCCTCTGGCATGAAAAGAGTTTAAAGACTAATTATCATCAACCCAAGTTCCATAATTTCTCTCACTGAGCAAACCTTAACTGTTCTTGGGGGAGGGATCTTTTTACTGTAGAATGTCTGTTGGACATCATTTTGTTGGCAGAACTGTACCACAAGACTAGCTGCACTGACTCTGTTTTCCATCAGAGTGAATGGGTGCATGAGGAATATAATACCTGATGTGGCCTCTATGCCCAGGTAGTCTGCTCACAGTGATAGGCTTGTCCCCAACAGTCTTCTGTGTGTAACTGTCATAGGCCCCTATTTCCCAATCTAGTGTATTGTCCTTCCTCTCCATAAATGTCCCTCCAAACTCCCAGGAAGTACCGAGAAAATTTCCTTCTAATTTGGTGAGAGAATGTTACTGTTTTATGAACTTTCAGATCAGAGAGGTTAATATTCTTATGTACAGTTTAGTCATCTTAGCACTAACCCATACCTGAGAATTTGTATCTATGCCTCGTGTGACACTTCATCTTATTTTGAGCTTGAACTAAGTATAAACAAGACAGTCCTTAAAACTGATGGGAAAAGTAAAATGAACCAGTGTTTATTGAGCAGCAATTTTGTATCATATATTTTTACGTATATTATTTCAAGTAATTTTTAAAATAACACTGCAAGGTAGGCATTACTATTCTTGGGTTCACACATGAAGAAACCAACACTGAGAAGTGATAGGATTGGAGTTAAAAGTCTCTGTCTATGTACTATAAAGCTCATGATCTTTTCATTAAAACTTGCTTCCCATTTGTTACAACAAAAGCAGCATAAATCTTCCTTTAGCCTGAGGCTGAGAAGGAGAAGACTGAGTGGGTATCCTTTTGTTAGGAAACAATTCCCATCTTACCTCATTGCTTGGCAGACTATTCTCCTCGGTAAGGCTGCTCATCTTAAAACTGTCCTAATGTGTATCCACAGAAGCCATCATTTCCTATTTTTACCCCAAACTTATGCCAACATATACTACTTATGCCAAACTTATACTACTTTTATGTTCCTAAGCCATGAGTGATCTATTTTCATGTTTGTTCTAAACAAGCATAAAATTTTTTTAAATAGTTAATTGGGTTATGTATAATTTTAAGTCAAATAGATTGTAGTGGGCAATCTACCTTGTGTTAAAATCATAACAAATAATATTTCTGGAGCGAATTGAAATGTATTATTGAAATAATTTCTATGCTATCTGTGTACTTATAATTCCTGTTTACTTTGAATACATATATGCATTTAGAATCAGTTTAAAATAATCATCTGTAAGATGAATAGGTATCCTTCTGTTCTGACAAGGATTCAAATATCTTAGGAATTGTTCCAAGAGGGATTATTTTTAGTATTAAGAACTGCTGTTTGTTATTGGGTGTCTGTGTTCGTGCCAGGCACCTCCTAAACAATAAGCACCTTATCTCTAATCCTCATAAAACTCTGCAAGGCAGATGTAAATAGCCTCATTTTTTAAATGTGGAAACTCGGGCTTAGACTGTTTAAATAAGGTCACAAAACTAGCAAATGGCAGAACCAAAAATCAAACACAGTGTTGGTTATGAAACTCCATACAGTAAGCCATCCAAGTAGGTATTTTTAATTGGTTCCATCTTTTGTCCAGACACAGGAGTCCTGAGTCCCAGAGGCAGATGGAAATACAAGTCTCTGTCCAATTGTGCGGCCCAGTTTTATCTATACTCAAACATAGGATACGTTTAAATATTTATTTGGTCCCCAATGTTTATCTTTAACATGGTTGGCATTAAGTGAAGAGCATCCACAAAATGCCATAAAGAAAAAACCAAGTTTTCTAATTCCGAACTTTAGCCTTTTTCATTACACTGTGCTGGCTCTATGAACTTTAATTTTTTTTAAATTTCAGGTGACTATTTTTTTTTATTAGGACATAATTCAATAATACTGAAATGTATAGAATAATATAACAAAAACTCATATCTCTACCACCAAGCTTATCAATTTTAGCTTTTTTAGGTCATGTATTTTCCTTAAAAAATATCTTATACTTTCCTGTAAACTCACAAGCTCATTCCTCTTCCTCCCTCTCAACACGTCCCCACAATACTGAACTTCCAGTTTACCCTTCCTTTCCACACTGATATACTATTACCACACATAATGTATCAATAAAGCAATATTCAGTATTGTTTTGGATCCTTCTGAAAAACATACACACATTTATTATATATATATATATATATTATATATATATATATATATATATATATAATTGGCTTATGCAATTGTAGAGGTTAGCTATGCAAGTTCCAAGTCTATAGGTCATGTAGGCCACCAATCACAAGGGAAGATCAGGAGCAGGCTAGAATCCCGTGGGTCTGAAGCTTATCTAATGTCTATAGTTGGGAGTTTCTACCCTTCAGGGAAGCCCTAAACTCTCTTTTAAAGGATTTCTGGCTAAATCAGACTGACCTAGGGTAATCTCCCTAATATAAAGTCAACTGCTTAGGGATTTTAATTATATCTGTAAAATCCCTTTACAGCAATACTTAGATTAGCATTTAATTGAGTAGCTGGGAAGAGGTGTGTATATGCTACAACATGGCCATGGTATCCCTTCAGTCCTCTACCTCTCAAGTAAGAATGTCTTTTGCAGCTCACCTTATCTGGAAACATACTAAAACCTGAATTTTGGGGAAGGTAGATTAACTTAGTCAAGTGACACTTCACAAAGTCATCACACTCTTTCATGGTGAAAGAAGTCATAAAATTATGTCCTTGTGGGTTGGGGAATTGCTAATAATCAGGAAGGGGAAGGAGTGCTTTTGGAGTACTGGAAATATTTTATAGTTTAATCTGGCTGGTGGTTACGCAGGTATATATGAATGTAAAAATTTATCAAGCTGTACACTTAAGATTAGTAAACTTTATGCCCTTCATTATATGCTTGTTATAACTCAATTTAGGAAAAAAATGAGAAAAAAAACAGTAGGCATAAATTAGACAAAGGAATTGTGAGTGCCAGATTAAGAAGAAAAATATATCTCATGAAGTGCATATCTCTTAATGGCTTGGAAGTAAGAGAAGTTTCTCCCATGTTAAGGACTTCTGTATAATGAGCATGTATTTGGGAGCAAGTGAAGGACAGAACACAGAGTAGAATGTGGTTCCTGGGAACATGAGAAGAGCTCAGAATTTGAAAAGGCCTTGTGATCTATGTTAAAGAATTTGGACTCCCTTCTAGGGATAATAGGAGGATATCACAAATTTTAACTAGGGTAATCACATCATCAGATGGATTTTTATAAACCCACTGGCTACTGTGTGGAGAATTGATTGGTAAGGGTCAAAATGGAGGGAGAGATCAGGCTTCACAAATCAGTAACACTGTGGCATTCAGATGTCACTTAATTTGTCAGTGTCTGTTTCCTCATCTCTAAAAATATGTTATCAAGTCTGTTTACTTATGTCAGAAGATTGTTCCAAGGATTGTTTACAGACTGTATTTTATAACAATTTACTAAATGAAAGAATAAATGAATTTGCCCAAGAGATGCCCAAATTGTTAGTAAAGTTATAATGTACCACTGGCTGTATCACCCTGTGTCAGAAGCTGCCTGTTTCCTTCTATATTTTTCTCTCCTTTTTCCCAAAATGATAACATATTTAGCCAGGCATATGTATGGCAAAAAAAAAAAAAAAAAAAGCAAAGAAAAAAAAAGATTATATCATCCAAGCATCCTAAAGCTAGGTGTTTCCATGTGACTAAGTTTTGTCCAGATGGGATGCAAGTATATGTGATTTGTAGCAGTTTCCAGGAACTTCCTTAAGAGATACCTAGAGCAAACCACTCACATTCTCTTTTTTATCTCTTATTCGATCTTGTGTTCCAGACTGTACATGCTGCCTTGAATAATGAAGACAAAGACACACTGTAGAGATGACAGAGAGGAGAGCTGGAAGTATTTTGAGTCTCTAAACTACTTCTCCACTGCTGAACTATAAAGTTTCTGACATTTATACCAGTGAGAAATAAATTTCTTATTTAAGCTCCTTTTATTCTGGGTTTTTTAGTTACTAGCTGCTTAACGTAAGGTTAAGAAATAAAGAATTTCGTACTAGCAATGATATGCTTAGATTAGTGAAATCTGAACCTTTTTCAATGGCACAATGGAATCATTCGTGTGACAGCAACTCAAATATTTCAAGTTCGAAAAGCTACCTCATTCTTTCTTGGCAATGCATTTTGACACTGTGACACTGTCTCCTGAATTTTCTGAGAAGGCTGTGGGTTGACAAAACTATAGTGTTAGGGGAGCAAAGAGGAAATTTTTAAATTTTGGTGTATTTTGACTGCTTTTGTCACTTTCCATAAATTCTTTAAAAGTGAGGTAAACATGAGTATGTAAATAGAATCATTTCTTTGATGAAAGAGTCTGTTGTATATGTGGGAAGGAAAGTATGGACAGTTATTTAGTTATATCCAAAATGCTGGACTGTGCAGACTGTCTGACAAAAAGAATGTAAAAAGGTATGTCCCACAGAAGCTTCTAGGAACTTCTCTTAAGGGACAGCAAACACAAGACATTTGTCTTTATCATGGTTCCCTTTCTCCATTTTGCTACCTGGAATGTAAATGGAGGTGCTACTGGACTATGAAGAAAATGAGCACCCCCTACTAATAGGGGAATGGTGATCTGGAAGAAACCTGGATTTTGAAGACCTCTTAGGACAAAACTGCCATTTGCTCTGGACTGCAAATTTTCACTCTTTTACATGAGAAAGAAATGAACTTAAAAAAAAAATTAGGCAAGCTGTAGCTGTAGTTATTTTGGACTTCTCTATAGTTTTAGCCAAACCTAATGACCAAGATGGCCTGAATGTTCTCCCAGCTTGTCTAAACTTTGGACAGGTTCCTTCCTGTCTATAGGCCCCTGATGTCTCTATTCTTACAGCATTTCCCCCTTTGAAATGTAAATCTTCTTAGAGGCTTTTACTGGTTTTACAACTAAGGGATGTCTTTTTCAAGAATCTGATAGCCATCCTTTGAAATATAATCAAGACAGATCATACCCCTATCTCTAGTTTCTGTGAGAGGTAGGAGCCTAACTTTGATAAGCATCAATTAGCAGACACAGAAGACTTAATCACCCTGATCAACCTCTTCCTAATGTCCTTCAATACTGTCCAGTAGCTCATCCCAGTGCTTAAAAACTCCTGCTTTTTGTTCCAGTGCAGTTGAATTCAATCTCTTTCCCCTTTTGCAATGATCCTGAATAAAGTCATTCTTGCTTATTTAACTCTGTCCAGTGCAATCTTAATTTGACAATAGTCCTAATTAATATATTCTCTGTGTAAGACAAGATTCCTCTCACAACATGTCTAGCCATCTATTCATTATGCCCATGTTAGCAGAGCCAATGAGAGACTTAATCATCCTGGAAGGAAAACAAAAAGAATAAAAGTGTCAAAGTGGAAGAACAGTTCTAGAAGATAGAAAAAATAGGTAAAAAGATGAGAGACAGAACTAACACAAGACAATAATAGAAGAACTGGGCAAAGTAAAAGAAAAGAAAAAACATTACAATGGTGCAGTAACAAAAATAGATGATTATTTAATTCTTTTAACCAGCCTGTCTTTAAGTGTTGACCACAAATGGAAAATTAGTAAATACATTCCCGGTTTTCAGATAATCAGAATGCATCATCTTATTCTCAAAATAAAAAAGCAGGGCTTCCCTGGTGGCACAATGGTTGAGAGTCTGCCTGCTGATGCAGGGGATGTGGGTTCGTGCCCCGGTCTGGGAAGGTCCTACATGCCGCGGAGCGGCTGGGCCCGTGAGTCATGGCCGCTTGGCCTGCGCGTCTGGAGCCTGTGCTCCGCAGCGGGAGAGGCCACAACAGTGAGAGGCCCGTGTACCGCAAAAAAATAAATAAATAAAATAAAATAAAATAAAAAAGTAAGATATCCCTACAGCTCTGTGTTGAAGTTAAACAGAAATATTACAAGAGATTAGTGGCATGAATATATTTCCAGTAAAACAAGACAATAAAATAAATATCGATATAGCTTAAAGCTTCTGTCTCCCTCAAAATTCTGTGTATGCTATTTATGACAGTTGTTTTTATAACCATTACTATAATGCTACTTAATTATGATTGTTATTATGTAAATTTAATGTAAATTGCAGTGATTATTATGGAAATTGAAGGTAAATCTCATTTGTATTCCATTAGTAATGCTTTGGATGAAGATGTAGGTTAATCATGAGAGAGTTATTTGAGATTAGATTTAAAGAATGGAATAGGAGAGCTTCTAGTGAGATCTTTAAAAGCATGTGTACAAATAATAGTAAATGCATAGACTTCAGTCATTTATTTCGTCTTTTTGATGAACTAATGGATTCATCAGTATATATGTCAATGTACTTCCTGTGGGTGAAACTTTACCTATGAAAGTCTAGAAATTTCTAATTTAGGAAATGGAAATGTAATGTCTTTTTAAATCTCTTATGGTGTTATAACTTCTTAAATATGCCATAAACTTTGACATTTGATTTTTAAAATACTGAAATATAGATAGATAATCACTTATCTAACCAAACATAAACCATTTTATACTTTTTTATTAGTTATCTATTTTATACATATTAGTGTATACATGTCAATCCCAATCTCCCAATTCATCCCACCACCACTCCTCCAAGCCCCTGCTTCCCCCCCTTGGTGTCCCTACATTTGTTCTCTACATCTGTGTCTCTATTTCTGCCTTGCAAACCAGTTCATCTGTACCATTTTTCTAGATTCCACACATATGCATTAATATATGATATTTGTTTTTCTCTTTCTGACTTACTTCACTCTGTACATCAGTCTCTAGGTCCATCCATGTCTCTACAAATGACCCAACTTCATTCCTTTTTATGGCTGAAAAATATTTCATTGTATATATGTACCACATCTTCTTTACCCATTCATCTGTCAATGGACATTTAGGTTGCTTCCATGACCTGGCTATTGTAAATAGTGCTGTAATGAACATTGGGGTGCATGTGTGTTTTTGAATTATGGTTTTCTCTGGGTATATGCCCAGTAGTGGAGTTGCTGGGTCATATGGTAGTTCTATTTTTAGCTTTTTTAAGGAACCTCCATACTGTTCTCTATAGTGGCTGTATCAATTTACATTTCCACCAATAGTACAAGAGGGGTCCCTTTTCTCCACACCCTCTCCAGCATTTGTTGTTTGTAGATATTCTGATGATGCCCATTCTAACTGGTGTGAGGTGATGCCTCATTGTAGTTTTGATTTGCATTTCTCTAATAATTAGTGATGTTGAGCAGCTTTTCATGTGCCTCTTGGCCATCTGTATGTCCATTTTACACTTCCTTTTAACAAGATTTTACCATTTAAATTTTTTCCACAGTAAGATTTTATTTGCTTAATCAAAACTATAACATTGTATGGTAGAAAAGCATACTTATTTGTGTATACCATAACAGTTTACAAAGTACTTTCATTTACATTATTTCAATTAAATTCAGTGAGATGATTAATGGTGATTTTTCTTTCCAGTAGTCTCTTCAGTATTAAAGCAGGAAAGGCAGTGAATCCAATGTTCCCTCTAATTTTCAATGGATTTTTTAATGTTTATTAATGTGAGCTATAATAATTTCACTTTAACATTAAACTTAAAAAAAATCTTGGCTTTGAACCTGAAGTCTACTTTATATAATTAATTAATTAATTAATTGTTCAACATTTATTGAGTGCCTGCTATTCCCGAGAGACTGGATTAGGGAATTCAAAGGTTTAAAAGAGAATTTTTACAAATCTAAAATTTTTAGTTACATCACTAGAGATGAAGTCATCAGCTTTGTTCTGAATCAGGATAAAGGACTGTTGACCAAAGCTACAAATATTTAAACTAAATTGAAGAGTTGATTTGCTTAGAAGAGGAGGGAAGGGCAAGAAGGAAGCATTCATATTGAAGATGGAATATGGAGTGGTCTAGGGTAATTTATACTTTTACAATCTACATTTCTCCTCAGTGATTGGCATCAGAAAAAATGGAAAACTTGTAATTCTGTCCCTGCTTTTCAGATTATCAAAATAATTAGTCAGCATCTAAGGGACTGTTAAAAGAGACAACCTTGTCCATTCTCAAGGTATTGATTGGCTCCTACAAAATTGTTCTGCTCAGGGCATAGAAATCCACTGGAAATCTAAGGAAACAGAGAAGTGCCTTAGCGAAGAGGGAACCATTGATAAACCTAAAACTGACCTTCACAGTATACTGCTTCCTCTTATTTTTTTTTTCCTTGTATAGTCCTCTCTAAGCAATAATCTTAAGGATGTTTTTTTCATTTCTATTTTTTTCTTTTATAGCACTGTTACTACTAGTAGTAATAATAATATCTACATATTTCTAAACACATTATGTACTAAGAATAGCTATATGCTCTTTAGGATTCTACTCCAAATTTGATTAGAATATAAGCAGAATTCACAGCCCATATCATCTACTTTTTCAGCTTTTGATGGTGGCTCCTGGACTATGGGGATACTCATATTTTACCATCTCAAGGAATTGCAGGATTATTTTGTTTGTTTCTTGAAAGAATTATCAAAGAGGAGAGAGGACCCAATTTCCTTTATGCCTGAAAAAAACATTATCATATTTTCTATGAGTGCTAAAGGAAAAAAAAGAAATCTTAATAGATCTCTTATTTATAAGGGAAGAAAATCCCACTATCAGTGACAGGCTTGAAAAAAAGGAAAACAATATATTTTAGTCTTTGTTGTTCGCTTGTAACTTACAGACCCTGGGGCAGTTCTAAAAAGAGTACATCCTGGGGTTTCCCAAGCAGGCCTGCTAGGATCTATTTTGGACAAATCAGAATATAAAGGATGGGCTGATCACTTCCAGCGAAACAGCGCTTAAACTATCTGCATTTAATCAATGCTCTGAATAACTCATAATTTAAAAAAGGAATGCTGGAGTTTGGGCAGAAAGAACCTGCTACACATGAGCAGTGGAAAGTAGAAGCGTGAGACAATTGTAAATTATTTTATTATGCATTACATAGTAATTTTATAATTGGGGATAACTGATGACTATGTCTACTGGAACTAAGAAAGAGGAAGATGTTTAAAACTTTTTTCTAACAAATAACACTGTTCTGATTTTTTTCGTATCGGGCTGACTATAAGAAAATGAATTATTAGAGGAGTTTTAAAAATAATATCTTAGTAGCAGCTCAAAAATCTCCCCACAGTGATTCTTCTACTTCTTTTTCATTTGTTTTTCTTTTAACTTTTTATTACGGAAAAACTCAAACATACACAAAAATGGAGAGGAATGTATTAGGAACCTCCGGGTACCCATCACCCAGTTTCAAAAATAATCAGCCTGACCAATCTTGCTTATTGATACTCCAACCCACTTCTACCCACCATCAATCCCTACTCAGTATAAGCCCATCCCCATCCAATATCATCTCATCCCCACAAGATTATTTTGAAGCAAAAAATACTTTATTTTTTATGTTAATCTTTGCATGTTTCTCCAGAAATTAAACTCTCAAAAATATTCATAAGAGTCACATCACACTGAAAATAAGTGAACAATTCTGTAATATTATTGAATATCTATATCTATCAGATATCTAGCTGAATGTTCAATTTTTAAAATTTTTCTTTAGGCTTTCCTTTTTGATCTTCCTTTTTCCGTTCTTTCTTTTTTCCCCCTCCCTGTTTTACAATCTCTCTCTGTGTCTCTCAGCTTGCTGTTTGAATCAGGATCCGAATAAGGAGCATGCATTGTAATTGGTTGAAATATTTTTAAGTCCTTGCAACCTCTTTATTTTTCATCACTATTTTTTTCCTTGTAAGTTGTTTGTTGAGGAAATAGTTATTTGCTCTGCAGTTTCATATGGTGTACATTTTACTCACTGTTTGCACATGGTGTCATATAACATGTGCCCCTCTCTCCTATATTAACTCTCTATTGGATATGATTTAGAGGCTTAATCAGATTCTAGATCACTGTTTAAAGTTTTTGTTTTTGTTTCTTCTTCTTTTAAAAAAAGACTTTTAAGAGTGGTTGTATACTTCCATCATAAAGGATCCATTTTTTCTCTTTTTTTGTGATGTTAGCTGACTTTGATTTTCATTAATACCTAGATGTGTTAATTCAGTAGAAGTTATTAAATTGTGATGTTCCAATAAATATATTCATTTATTGTCTTGAATATTTCTGTAATACAAACATTCTCTCATCTACTACTTGGTTACACAGAGGTACAGTTTGAAAGAAAAGGCAGAATAAATACTAGATTATTTTCCTGTATTTACACATTTTTGAGAATAGTAAAGGAGTTCTTTATGATCCTTTATAAGGTAACCAATTAGGTGTTGTGTTTGTTTTTTGAGTATCATTGTGAGTCCATAGATATTTGATGTGTTTAAATCCATTGCAGTTATTATCTTTAGTGGTGTTCAAATTTTCCCAGTTTTGATCAGTAGAACCTGTTCAATTGACTCCTGAATACTTTGATAGTTTTGATGGCTTCCTTGTCTGTTAGCATGGAAAGTCTCATCTTGTACATTCCCTACACCAGATCTCAAACCAGCCATTTCTTACAGAAGTCCTGCTTGGTTTTAAGGGAAAATAGCACTTGCAGAAATGGGGAATTCAGTTATTGTTCTTAAGACTTTTCAGTGAACAAGATTGTTTCTTTCAGGATAAAATAGTTCCTGGGGTCATAAGGACAGTTCTAATTCTAATTTAGGAGTACAAAGATTTAACCTAATCAATCTTAGATCTTGATATCCTTTCTCCCATGCTAAATATCTTAGTTCTCAACAGCACTGACAATTTTCTTTTTTTTTTTTTGACAATTTTCTTTTTAACTCAGCATAAAAATAGAGGAACTAACTTATAATATGATTAATGAAATAGTTTAGGAACACTTGTATTCTCTTAGTCCTTAGGGTATATCCCATTAAAAATATAGAGTCAAATTACTATTTTTTTAAGGTTATTTGGAATTATTCCTGTATTTGTTTTGTATTGTTACTATAAAAAAATTACAAACTTAGTGGCTTTAAACAAGACAAATTTACGAGCTTACAGTTTTGCAGTCAGAAGTTCAATACTGGATTAAAATCAAGGTGTTGGCAGGGTTGCTTTCCTTTCTGGAGGCTTTAGAGGGAAATCCATTTCCTTGCCTTTTCCAGCTTCTAGAAGCTGTCCACCTTACTTGGCTCATGGTACGCTTCCTCCATCTTCAAAGCCAGCAATGTTGTTGTCTTTCTGGTACTTCTTCAGTCCTCACTTCACTCTCTGAACAAAACGGGAAAAGTCCTTCACTTTTTTTTTTTTTTTTTTTTAGATGTTGGGGTAGGAGTTTATTAATTAATTAATTAATTTATGGCTGTGTTGGGTCTTCATTTCTGTGCGAGGGCTTTCTCTAGTTGTGGCAAGAGGGGGCCACTCTTCATCGCGGTGCACGGGCCTCTCACTATCGCAGCCCCCCCGTTGCAGAGCACAGGCTCCAGACGCGCAGGCTCAGTAGTTGTGGCTCACGGGCCCAGTTGCTCCGCGGCATGTGGGATCCTCCCAGACCAGGGCCCGAACCCGCGTCCCCTGCATTAGCAGGCAGATTCTCAACCACTGCGCCGCCAGGGAAGCCTGGTCCTTCACTTTTAAGGACTCACTCAGATAATCCAGGATAATCTTCCCTTCCCAAGGTTTGCATCCCAAGGTCATACCTGCAAGTCCCTTTTGCTACAAAAATAACATATCCACAATTTCTGAGTACTAGAGCTTGGACATCTGTTGGGAAGAGCCATGATTCTGCCTATCACAAGTCCTCTTCTGAGGCTACACTGCCAATTACACAAACAATTTAATTTGTTTACTTTCCAGAGATTGTTTATCCATATAAACAACATTTTCTTATAAAATATTTACAGGATTCCAAAATAAAATTTACAAAACAAGATATATTCAAAGAAGTCTACCTTCTGTTCTGTCTATTCTATTTCCTCTTTCCCCTAAAAATAATTGCTATTTTATGGTATATCCTTTCACTGGTTTATTATTAATGTATTTTATGTATTAATGTATATTTATGCTTCTCATATTTTTTAGCTAAACAATAGCATAGTATAGACACATTACTCCCCATTTTTTTTACTCAACATTACATCTTGGTATCACTCCTTCACTGTATAAAAAGTTAGTTCTTGTTCTTTAATACTGCTGCATAGTACTCCATTGTGTGGATGTTCATGGTTTACCTAACCAGTATCCTCTTAGTGGGAATCTGACTCTTTCCAGCCTTGTGTCAATCCAAATAGTGCTGCAGTGAACAGCACAGCCTTTTTATTCAGTAAAGAACAGAATTTAAATATATTTCATAGATTCTTAGAAAAGTGAAACGTCTAACACCTCTAGGATCTGACATGTTATGAGTTTTCCTTTTTCTGTAAAAACACATTTATTAATTAACTATTTCACATATGTTTATATAAATACTTCAAATCCATACTGAAGTTTTTGCTATCTATTGTCCATATAACAATGACTAGGGAATCAGCAATTCTGTGGGCTAGAATCTTGACATCCTAATCTACGGGTATTATATTTTATTTATTTATTTATTTTTTCTTTTTGCGGTATGCGGGCCTCTCACTGTTGTGGCCTCTCCCGTTGCGGAGCACAGGCTCCGGATGCGCAGGCCCAGCGGCCATGGCTCACAGGCCCAGCCGCTCCGCGGCATGTGGGATCCTCCCAGACCGGGGCACGAACCCGTATCCCCTGCATCGGCAGGCGGACTCTTAACCACTGCGCCACCAGGGAGGCCCTAGGGTATTATATTTTAGAGAAAATTGAAATTCCCAATGAGCAATTAAAGATAAATATATCTGGCTCAGTCTCCACTTCTTCATAGGACTGTGCAGATAAGGCATTGTCTGGACTATACTTGAATCTTTCCAAGGATGGGTATGGAGCTAAACAACATAGTAGTTCATCTTGTGGTAACTGTTAGAATGAACTGACCTAGAATTGATTGAAATAAGCTTACTCGTAATTTTATCCATAGAGACCAAATTCTGTATTTCACATGATACATATTGTTCTTCCTTCTGGCAGTACTTAAATATAGTGATTTGAACTGACTGAAATCATAAATTACAATTTTTCTGACACTCATTAGAGTTTTCTATATTACTCAATTCTGCTGAATTAAGTATTACATGAGACCATATGTTGTTTTCCTAAATTGTTTATTCCAGTCAGACTGGCATCACTGTCCTTAAACACTTTACTCTTATTTGTAGTTTTAAGCTTTAGAACCTACTTCACTACCAAGCAAATGTCTCAGCTCTAACTCCTACCCTTTCCTCCTTACCATTTATTGAGAATTTGTCATGTTTCAGGGATTGTGCTGAGTGTACTCAATAAGTAAGGAATATTTGCTGCTTTTTTTTTTAAACAGTGTGAGGAGTAAGAGATGCAAAGAAATTGAATATAACATGATAAATGTTAACAGAGATATGTGAAAGAAGTACCATGAGAGACTGTGGAAGATTTTACAGTAGAGGTGACGGTGTGTAGTCTTGAAGAATAAGTGTAAATTGGCTGATATGTTGCATGAACAAAATCATGTAGAACAAAAGAAGAAATAATATAATCTCAAGATTTTCCAGTTCCAGCATAGAAGAACTAGGTTAGAAATTTTGGATTCCTAGCCAAAATTTACTTTTACTTCCTAGCTTCATTTATTTGGATAAGTCACTACTCTAATACTTTTGAGACACCCATTGTGTGTGTGTGTGTGTGTGTGTGTGTGTGTGTGTGTGTATGACTGTATATGATTCTTGAATAATACATATTTTATTCATGAATCATATACAAGTACTACTGCATAACCAAGTAGGTTGAACTCAAAGAGATCTGCACCAATACATATTATAATTAAACTGTTGAAAGACAAAGACAAAAGAGAATCTTAAAAGCAGCAAGAGAAAAGCAACTCATCACATATAAGCAACTCATCCTCAGTAAGATTGTTAGCAAATTTATCATCAAAAACTTTGGAGGTGAGCAGGCCGTGAGCTGATATATTCAAAGTGTTCAAAGAAAAAAAAGTGCCTACCAAGAATTCTATATCTGCAATAAATGTAAAGGGAGTCTTGCAAGTTGAAATGAAAAATCACTAGATAGTAACTCAAAGCTATATGAAGAAATGAAGATCTCAGTAAAGATAAATACATGGGCAATTATAAAAGCTAGTATTATTATAACAATTGCTTGTAACCCCACATTTTGTTTTCAATACTAGAGACTAATACATTTTAAAAAGCCTCACAAGAATTTATCTAAAAGCTAGTATTATTATAACATTGATTTGTAACTCCACATTTTGTTTTCTGTATGAGCTAAGAAACGAATGCATTAAACATTATTAGTTTATGCTTTTGGACATCCAATGTATAAACATGTAGTTTTTTGACATCTAACATAATGAAACAGAGTTATAAAGTAGCAGAGTTTTTATATGTTATTGAAGTTAAGCTGGTATAAATTCAAATTAGAGTCATAACTTTATCATTTTAAATGTAATCCTCATGGTAACCACAAAGAAGTTATTGAGAATGTGCAAAAAGAAATGACAAGGGAATTAAAACATTTCACTGCCAAAATTTAACTAAACACAAAAGATCTATAGGAACTGAGGGACAAAAAAGGTATAAGACATATAAAAAGCAAATAGCAAAATGACAGAAGTGAGTCTCTCCTTATCAGTAGTTACTTTAAATGTAAATGTAAATGTAAATGTATTAAAACCTCCAATAAAAAGATGGAGACTGGTATAATGGAATCAATTACCATAATATGAGTATATGCTATTTACAAGAGACTCACTTGACATTCAAAGACATAAAAAGGTTGAAAGTGAAAGGATGGAAAAAGATAGTCTAAGCAAATAGTAACCAAAACAGAGCAGGAGTGGCTATACTACTATCAGACAAAATAGACTTTCAATCAAAAAAAGTTAAAAACACCCACAGAGACATTATACATTAATAAAGGATTCAATACAGCAAAATATATAGCAATTATAAACCTAATGCACCTACTAACAGACTTCATCAAATATATGAAGCAAAAACTGGCAGATTTTAAAGGAAAAATAGACATTACTACAAAAATAGTTGGAGACTTCAATACCCTATTTTATTTTATTTATTTATTTATTTATTTATTTTTGCGGTACGCGGGCCTCTCACTGTTGTGGCCTCTCCCGTTGCAGAGCACAGGCTCCGGACGCACAGGCTCAGCAGCCATGGCTCACGGGCCTAGCCGCTCTGCGGCATGTGGGATCTTCCCAGACCGGGGCACAAACCCACATCCCCTGCATCAGCAGGCAGACTCTCAACCACTGCACCACCAGGGAAGCCCCAATACCCTATTTTAAATAATGGATAGAACAACCAGACAAAAGTAAGAAAACAGAGGACTTGAACAACATAAGAAAACAACTAGTCCTAAAAAACATATAAGGAATACTCAACCCAAAAACAATAAAAACCACATTTTTCTCACATGCACATGAGATATTTTCCAGGATAGACCATATGTCAGGTCACAGATTGAAACTCGATAAATTCAAAAATATAAATATCTTACAAAACATCTTCTCTGACCACAGTGGAATAGAGTTAGAAATCAGTAACAGAAGGAAAACTAGAAAATTCACATATTTGTTGAAATTAAACAACACACTCTTAAACAACCAAAGACTCAAAGAAGAAATCAGAATGTAAATTAGAAAATACTTAGAGACAAGTAAAAATGAAAACACAGCATATCAAAATTTATGGGACACAGTGAAAGCAATGCTAAGCAATGCTATAAAAACTTACATTAAAAAACAAGAATGATCTCAAATCAACAATATATCTTTACAAATTAAAGAACTAGAAAAAGAAGTAAAAACTGAGCCCAAAGCTAGAAGAAGAAAGGAAATAATAATTAGAGCAGGAGTAAATGAAATAGAGAATAGGAAAACAATAGAGAAAATCAATGAAATAAAAAGTTGGTTCTTCAAACAGATCAACAAAATTGAGAAAATCTTAGCTAGACTGACTAAGAAAAAAGAGAGAAGACTGAAATTACTAAATCAGAAATTAAAGTGGGGATATCAATACTGATTCTACAGAAACAAAAAGAATTATGAGACTATATTAACCAGAAATTTAATAACCTGGATAAAATGGACACATTCCTAGAAACACTAAACTATCAAGACTAAATCATGATGAAACTGAAAATCTGAATAGACGTACATAGTAAGGAGATTGAATATGTAACCAAAACCCTCCCAACAAAGAAAAGCTCAGAGCCTTATGGTTTCACCAGTGAATTCTACCAAACACTTAAAGAACTAGAACCGATCTTTCATAACTTTGTAAAATGAAAAGAAGTGAAGAAGAGGAAACAGTTCTTGACTCAGTCTATGAGGCTAACATTAGCCTGATACCAAAGCTAAACAAAGACACTACAAGAAAAGAAAACTACAGACCAATATCCTTTATGGACATTGATGGAAAAGTCCCCAGCAAAATACTAGCAAACAGAGTTCAGCATACTAAAAGGAAAATGTACCATCATCAAATTGGATTTATTCTTGAAATGCAAAGGTGGTTTAACATGAAAATCAATCAATGCGTCACACCATATTTACAAAATGAAGGGGAAAAAAAACCTACATAGTCATCTTAACAGATGCAGATTCATCAAGAGATGAATTTTACAAAATTCAACACCTTTCATGATAAAAAGACTCAACAAACTAGTAGTAGAAGGAAACTACCAAAAACATGATGATAACTCATGATAAAATCCATGTGCACTACAAGTGGGAATGCAAACTGTTACAGCTGCTGTGGAAAATAGAATGGCAATTCCTCAAAAAATTAAAAATAGAATTATCATACAATTCAGCAATTCCACTTCTTAGTATATACCTAAAAGAATTAAAAGTAGGGTCTCCAAGAGATATTTGTACAACCATGTTCATAGGAGCATTCTTCTCAGTAACTAAATTGTAGAAGCAAACCAAGTGTCCATCAACAGATAAATGGATAAACAAAATGTGGTGTGTACATACAATGAAATCCTATTCAGCCTCAAAAAGGAAGAAAAATTCTAACATATACTACAACATGGAAGAAACTTGAGGACATTGTGCTAGGTTGAAATAAGCCAGTCACAGAAAGAAAATGATGCTTAATTCCACTTATTTGATATGTCTAGAGTAGTCAAAATCATAGAATATACAATGGTGGTGGTCAGGAACTGGGGTAGGGGGAAATAGGGAATTATTTTTAATGGGTATAGAGTTTTAGTTTTGAAGATGAAAATAGTTCTGGAGATAGATGGTGGGAATAGATATATAATGGTATGAATCTACTTAATACCACTGAATTGCATGATTAAAAATGGTTAAGATGTTAAATTTTATGTGCATTTTACCATAAGTTAAAAAAAAAGGAAAGAAAAAAATGATTTTTCTTTCAAAAGGAATAAATAGAGCATTCTCTTAAACACAAAACAAAGTATATCAAATATTATTTAAACTGCATTATGTTAATTTTGTCATTATTTTAGGAAATAATAGATTTCTTGCAATGGCTAAATGTTATTAAGAATTCTAAAATCCATAAAAGCAAAGGTCCTGTCTCTTCTGTTCATTGCTATATATTTTGTTAAAGCACAGTACTTGGAATATATAGTAAGTTCTCAGGAAATATATATTCAGTTGAATGAGATTATGAATAGTTAATATTAAAATTTATACATTAATTCAATATTCTTTGGGAATTAAAAAACCTCTAAGTACATTATTATGTGTTTTTGTCCATGCTTGCAAATATGTTAATATTTTGTATGCTTATATTTCATATTATACAATGTAAATTTATTTATGTTAATATTTAGTAAGTTTATGTACTACTTTTTCACAAGTATAGCCTTCCACCAAAACATGAATCCCCCATGTTCTTGCAAGACAATGCTGTGGCAGTTTATTTTGTTTTCATTTACTCTTACTAATAGTTTTGAGTTTAAAATGAATCCCTTGGAAATACCTATTGCTGAGTCACATCTCAGGAGTCATGGTCTGTATCACATTTCCTAATTTGGTCCCCATGGACTAGAAATGCTGAGTCTTTTGTTTGTTTTTACTTTAAAAATGCCTTTCAGTAAAAAAAAGATCTGTAGTTTAGTGATACTTATCATTGGGAAAACATGATATAAAAAACTGGAATTTACACTTTGTAAGTGCTATGGGTTAGGCTTGAGGGTACACTGTTGAATTCCCAAAAGAATTGAAGAGCTAGAGACTTCTCAGTCAGCAGAAGAGGAGAGTGGTCACCAGGGAATTCTGAGTTACATTCACTCTTTTTATCATTGGGAGTACCTTTCTTTGTCAGGGTAAGCAAAGAGAAGCAGATTTATGCTAATGCGCCTTTGTAACTGGATTACAATTTGAACATATTTAATTGCTGCATTAGTCAAAACAGAATTTATGTTTCAAATTTGACAAAGTGAAGAAAAATAATTGGCTTATTAATTTTTTTTTTAGCCGCAACATTTTTACCTCTGACATTACACTCCGAAGATACAGTTGAGTTATTATTGTGTTTAACAAAGATGTGCTAATGATGAGTTCACTGAAGCTGCGTCAGAGCAAAAATAAGCAATCTGTATTTAACTTTATGCTGATGATACAGTGGGAAATATGGTTGTTTAAAAGACCATCTGTTATTTTCAGGCATTTATATAGAATTCTATGGTGGATAGCAAAACTATCGTGACTGTAACCTAAAAAAAGACATATGTTATTAACAAAAGTAAAGACCCCATCTGCCCCTAGATGTTTGTTAGAGAGCTGAATTTGGTAAACTATTTGTTTGAAATGGCATTGGTTGATTTGAGTGACTTATTCACTAATATGTGTGCATTTCATTAACCTGTTAGTGTCCCATCAGGTCATTATTTTAAACCTAAATTAAAAGTATGGCGGGTGAATGGAACTTTGGCTTACTTGAAAGCCTTCAGGTATGTAATAGTGAAAGAATGCCTTTCTTTCATTTGGTTTTAATTTACTTTTCTATAAAATGAAAGAGTTCATTCTTAGGATTTTTTTATAAATCTAAGGTTTTATGATTTTGTTAGCTATCCAGAATAGTTCTGAAAAAATGGGTTTATTGAATTCCCTGGAAGACATTTTAGCATTACATACTACTGATCATTTCAGAAATTTCTTTAGGAGTAAATTATAAATGGTGACACACACACACAAATCATTGCAAATTTGATAAAAAGAGTTTATAAACAGACACTCAATGTTCTGTCACAGACTATAGATTACCTCTGAAGCTTGTGCCCATGGCAGGTCAGAGAACTGAATAGGTGGTGGAATGAATTGGGAGATTGGGATTGACATATATACACTAATATGTATAAAACAGATAACTAGTAAGAACCTGCTGTACAAAAAATAAAATTAAATTAAATTAAAAAAGAAAAAAAGAAGTGAATAGGCAGTTAATCTTTCCAGCTTAGAGTCTTTTTTCTGCCTAGGATCAGGGTCTGAACAGAAAACCAACTCAGTTTATCATCACCTGGGAATTGCAAGAGAAACCCTCTGGCATCAGTGTGCACTCTCTATTTTCCTATGACATCCTCTTAGGAATGGTTGTGTGTATAGATTTCTCAGATCAAGGGACACTTGCTTGGAGACCTCCATCTCAGTGAGCAAATATATCAAATTTGTGTGTGTGTGTGAGTTCATACGGACAAAAAAGGTAAAGAGTTAGGCAGAGAAATGAAATGAACTAGAAGAGAAATTAATCACCTTAAACATATGCATGGCTTTCCATAAAATAATAAAACATTACTTTCTCACTTTTACTAGAAAATCTCAACATTAGAAATGTTCTCTTTTTCTCAGAAATACGTATATTTCTTTGCCAATTAGAAAAGAGATTCTTGTAATAAAAATGAAAGCATCTCTATGGTATCTTCAGTTTCATTTTCTATTGAATATTTCTAGAGTGGAGACTGATTAATTTTAGGAATAATCTTTCTTGTTCATTGGTTGAAATTTTTTTTTTTTTTTTTTTTTTTTTTTTGCGGTATGTGGGCTTCTCACTGTTGTGGCCTCTCCCGTTGTGGAGCACAGGCTCTGGATGCGCAGGCTCAACGGCCATGGCTCACGGGCCCAGCCGCTCCACGGCATGCGGGATCCTCCCGGACCAGGGCACAAACCCATGTCCCCTGCATCGGCAGACAAACTCTCAACCACTGCGCCACCAGGGAAGCCCAAACTTTTTAAAATTAATTAATTAATTTTATTTTTGGCTGCTTTGGTCTTTGTTGCTGCATGCAGGCTTTCTCTAGTTGCGGTGAGTGGAGGCTACTCTTCATTGCAGTGTGCGGGCTTCTCATTGCGGTGGCTTCTCTTGTTGAGGAGTATGTGCTCTAGGCACACGAGCTTCAGTAGTTGTGGCACATGGGCTCAGTAGTTGTGGCTCGTGGGCTCTAGAGCGCAGGCTCAGTAGTTGTGGCACGTGGGTTTAGTTGCTCCGTGGCATGTGGGATCTTCCCGGACCAGGACTCGAACCCGTGTCCCCTGCCTTGGCAGGCAGATTCTTAACCACTGTGCCAACAGGGAAGCCCTGGTTGAATTTTTATATAAAATCATTAAAATGGTTCATTGCTGGAATATGGATGTTTTTTGGGTTTTTTGGTTGGAACAGAATATGGCAATAATAAAAGGCATTTTAACTGTGTAAGAAGTTAAGCAATTTTCTTGATGCCTCCAATGATAATGTTCATCAGTTCCAAGTTCATTTTCATAGTAGAATACTGTTATTAGAATTAGCATAAACTTAAAATGGTGGGTAATTCATATCTATTAGACAAAAAATCATCTTCTGTTTTTGAAGTTCTTATTACTGTTGAGTAGCTTGCAAGTTTTAAATCAATTTTCCTAATTTGCATTACGTTTAAAGCTGTAAATAGCTTTTCACAATATATAATTGAGTTGATGTTGAGTTTGTAGACAAGAGCATCCTATTAAAATAGAGATTTCTATTAACATTTGAGCTGTGATTTCAGAGACATCAAGGAAAGACGTAAGACAAGCAGTATATTAGTAATATGCAGTTTTGCTAGGCTCTTTCCAACAAGACCCACCAGAGAATCATAAGGGAAAGGGAATCAAGTAACAGTACAGTTAATGTTCCAATTGAGCCATATTTTACAGATTACTACAGATGTAATTGGGTGAGGGAAAATACAAAGAGAAACAAGAATTTTAATCTTGACAGAAGGAAAAGCAAGTCAGCACTTTGCTTGTCAAATACAGAGATGCTTCCACCTCTCATTTAACACAATAATTGCAGAGGAAACAAACAGGCTATTTGAGCTACATAAGAAATTGTATTAACCAATCAAGTTTTACAATGATTGAGAGTCTAGTATTTAGTGAGAAAAGTCTGTCATTGACATCCTGAGGTTGGGTTGCTAGTAGTTAACACTGGAGTATTCTTCTCCTTTGGAATCTGAATATTTTCATAGTTCTTTTGATTTTCCAACTGCATCTTCACTATTGCTAGGTTTTTTTTTTTCACTCTTACATAGATGATTTTCATTTCTCACCCTTAGCCCTCTTTTCATCCATTTCCATGACTTCCAACTAGCACTACTATGCAAAAGAGCCTCAAACTGGCATCTCCATTTGTGAGCCTGCTCTTTAACTCCAACTCATATTTACTCACATGAATTCTGAAATTTGCCCTGTATGCTCTCATGTCACCTCCAATACAACATGGATGAACTGAACTCCCTTATCATCTTCCCTCACCAAATTTTTCTTCTTCTTGTGTTCCCCCTTTTTATTTATAAACCACTGTTCTTTTTGTCACATATTTGGCATTTTGGAGCCCTGGCTGAGTTTTTTCACTCTCTCTCCTTTCACATTTAACAATACAAGGTCTATCATTTGTTAATACTATAAGTCTCTCTCATCTCTCTCCAGTTTCTGTATTTCTACTATCATGTGGCTTTTGATCTTATACTTTTAACCATCCCAGCACATATGCACTACATACTGCAAGATTTTTGATAATGATGGGAAGTCATATACTGCCTGCCTCATTTGTTCCTAACTTCCTCTGGCTTTGACTCCTTACACAACTTAATTTATTGTCAGACTATTCTTCATTATTCCACCCCAATCTTTTGGCTGTGGAAACTGTATCCCACCTCTCTGGCTCTGAAGCCAAGCCCTTATTTAAGGGAGCTGGCTTATAACTGCTCAACTCATGTCACTGGGTGATATATCAAACCCAGCAAATTTGGTTTTTGTAGGATCCCAGCTTCTGCTCTGTATGTCTCCCAGTATTACTGTG
The DNA here is from genome assembly GCF_025265405.1 of Mesoplodon densirostris. Taxonomy (NCBI): domain Eukaryota; kingdom Metazoa; phylum Chordata; class Mammalia; order Artiodactyla; family Ziphiidae; genus Mesoplodon; species Mesoplodon densirostris. The sequence continues at coordinate 104,976,064 of NC_082671.1, read as the reverse complement.
TGGTTACATCTATCAGACAAAACAAATAGGAAAACTAATATTATGTCCATAAACTTCTGGAGAAAAGGGACCTGCTACCTGAGTGTATTTCCCCCCAAAATTTCTTTTTTTAAATTAATTAATTATTTTTTTGGCTGTGTTGGGCCTTTGTTGCTGCATGCGGGTTTTCTTTAGTTGCGGTGAGTGGGGGCTACTCTTCGGTGTGGTGTGCGGGCTTCTCATTGCAGTGGCTTCTCTTTTTGTGGAGCACAGGCTCTAGGTGCACGGTCTTCGGTAGTTGTGGCTCACGGGCTCTAGAGCGCAGGCTCAGTAGTTGTGGTGCATGGGCTTAGTTTCTCCGTGGTATATGGGATCTTCTCAGACCAGGGCTCAAACCCATGTCCCCTGTATTGGTAGGCAGATTCTTAACCACTGTGCCACCAGGGAAGCCCCTCCCCCACAAATTTCTTTTCATTCCTTATATATCACACTTCAAAACTGCTCTTTTCCCACTCACATCCAACCAAGTTGATTTTAGAAACCTAGATACAATTGTAAGGATTCAATACCTAAAGGCAGGCTTCTATTTTCCAAAAACTTCCTGACCCAGAGCTGATTACTGAAATATTTTTGTAAAGATAATACTAATTGCAGTCCTTTTGGTAAACTCCCTACCATTTATGCCTAATTACCCAACAGTGCAATAATGATTATGCAAATAAGTAAATGTTAGGTTAAATTGGCTGTAAATTTTGTTTGACTGTAACATTCAACCTTGTGTCTGCTCAGAATTTATTGTTTTTTATTTACTATGGCCATATATACCCAATTTAAGTCATTCAAGGAAACAATTGGAAAAATAGTAGTAAACAACTCAAGAAAGTAGTGATGAATCAATAAACACATTTTTAGGAAATTGTTCATATTTTGTTAGAAAAAGAAAGAACATTAGAATCTGCAACAGGATTGCATAGCAATGAACAGTCCAAATGCAGATAGTTCTTGGCAAAAGAGATTTTAATTTCAAGGATTATAGTAGATTATGATGATAATTCACACTTGGTTCCCTAATTCAGAATTCTTTGTAGGGCCTAACACAATAATGGTTAATTAACTCTCATGATCCTTAGAATAGAAGGTTTTTTCAGCCAGGTCACCCTTGCTTCTGAACAATAATAGATGTTCAAAAATGTAGATGTTCAACAAAAATTTACTGAGTCAGTGATTGCTTTGACAAGATATCTGCTCTCCTCAGATTTTAATATTTTAAAAAGTCTGATTATACACAATGATTTTCAAATTGATTTTGTCATTAATATTTTGTGCCATTTAGTATTAGAATAAGTTCAATTATTTAGAAGGGAAAAAAAAGGGTTCTAGTATCTGAACAGTCAGTTTAAGTCATGAACAGAGAAGTCAGGTTCATGATGACTTTGAAACCATAACATGCTAATGGTAATAAATTTAGGGCAAATGGTTATTTCACTTATTTATTTTACTTAACAAATACTTATTAAGTGGCAGAGTTTAGTCTTCACAATAATAGGAGTAACTCAAACTGGAAGTGTCTGAGCTATTCTATTCAGGGAGCTTGCACAACAGTTTAAATGATAATGGTACTCACTCTAGTGACAGTATTTTTTTTTTATAGTGACTATAGCATACTTGGAGGCAATATTCATAATCAAAAGGCTGGCTTTGTGGACATTCCATCTGTGCAGTCATATAAGGCTCTATGCTCAGAAGGCCCCACATTTGTATTAATGTTCCACTGTTGCTGTATTGAAAGTCTTAATAATTTTTGAACAAGGGACCTTGCATTTTTATTTTGCAATGGGTCCTACAGATTATGTAGGGGGTCCTGCATAATATATAAATAAAGAGATTTGGAGTCAGACTATTTTGGGCTTGAATCCTGGTTCCATCAATTTTGGATAAGTGAATTTTAAGCTTAAAATATTAGGGAAATTCTACCTACTTTATAACTTACTATGTGGATTTGATGAAACATTGTATAAAAAACTTTAACCAGCCATGGTGACTATGAAATAAATTATATCTCTTATTGTTATTCTGTTGTAATGTTTTGCTAAATATTTCAATAGATATAATTTGAAAATTGGGTTCCAAGTGTAAATAAATCAGAAACTTTTAAAGATTATGCAAGACTCAGAATTTTGTATCATGTGAAGATCTTTAAAAGGGAAGTGAAATATACAGTTTATTCAAAAATGATTTGCGAGAGGGCAGACAGCAGAAGCAAGAACTATGATCCTGCAGCCTGTGGAACAAAGACCACAATCACAGAAAGATAGACAAAATGAAAAGGCAGAGGACTATGTCCCTGATGAAGGAACAAGAGAAAACCCCAGAAAAACAATTAAATGAAGTGGAGATAGGCAACCTTCCAGAAAAAGAATTCACAATAATGATAGTGAAAATGATCCAGGACCTTGGAAAAAGAATGGAGGCAAAGATTGAGAAGATGCAAGAAATGTTTAACAAAGACCTAGAAAAATTAAAGAACAAACAGAGATGAACAATACAATAACTGAAATGAAAAATACACTAGAAGGAATCAGTAGCAGAAAAACTGAGGCAGAAGAATGGATAAGTGACCTGGACAGAATGGTGGAAATCACTGCTGAGGAACAGAATAAAGAAAAAAGAATGAAAAGGAATGAAGACAGCCTAAGAGACCTCTGGGACAACAACATTAAATGCAACAATATTCACATTATATGAGTCGAAGAAGGAGAAGAGATGGAAAAAGGACCTGAGAAAATATTTGAGGAGGCTATAGTTGAAAACTTCTCTAACATGGGAAATGAAATAGCCACCCAAGTCCAGGAAGCAGAGAGTCCCAGGCAGGATAAACCCAAGGAGAAACATGCCAAGACACATAATAATCAAATTGACAAAAATTAAAGACAAAGAAAAATTATTAAAAGCAACAAGGAAAAATCGAAAAATAACATACAAGGGAATCCCCATAATGTTAACAGCTGATTTCTCAGCAGAAACTCTACAAGCCAGAAGGGAGTGGCATGATATAGTTAAAGTGATGAAAGGGAAGGATGTACAATCAAGAATATTCTAACCAGCAAGGATCTCATTCAGATTTGACGGAGAAATCAAAAGCTTTACAGACAAACAAAAGCTATTAGAATTCAGCACCAACAAACCAGCTCTACAACAAATGCTAAAGGAACTTCTCTAAGTGGGACACAAAAGAGAAGAAAAGGACCTACAAAAATAAACACAAAACAAAATAAAATGGTAATAGGAACATATCAATAATTACCTTAAATGTGAATAGATAAACACTCCAACCAAAAGACACAGACTGGCTGAATGGATACAAAACAAGACCTGTATATATGCTGCCTACAAGAGACCCACTTCAGACCTAGGGACACATACAGACTGAAAGTGAGGGGATGGAAAAAGATATTCCATGCAAATGGAAATCAAAAGAAAGCTGGAGTAGCAATTCTCACATCAGATAAAATAGACTTTAAAATAAAGGCTATTACAAGAGACAAAAAAGGACAATACATAATGATCAAGGGATCAATCCAAGAAGAAGATACAACAATTATAAATGTATATGTACCCAACATAGGAGCACTTCAACATTTAAGGCAAATGCTAACAGCTATAAAAGAGGAAATCAACAGTAACACAGTAATAGTGGGGGACTTTAACACCTCACTTACACCAAAGGACAGATCACCCAGACAGATAATTAATAAGGAAACACAAGCTTTAAATGACACAATAGATTAGATAGATTTAATTGATATTTATAGGACATTCCATCCAAAAACAGCATATAACACTTTCTTCTCAAGTGCACATGGAACATTCTCCAGGATAGATCACATCTTGGGTCACAAATCAAGCCTCAGTAAACTTAAGAAAATTGAAATCATATCAAGCATCTTTTCCGACCACAATGCTATGAGATTAGAAATAAAGTACAGGAAAATAAAACACACGAACACATGGAGGCTAAACAATACATTACTAAATAACAAAGAGATCACTGAAGAAATCAAAGAGGAGATCAAAAAAATACCTAAAGACAAATGACAACAAAAACATGGCAATCCAAAACCTATGGGATGCAGCAAAAGCAGCTCTAACAGGGAAGTTTATAGCAATACAATCCCACCTTAAGAAAGAGGAAACATCTCAAACAAAAAACCTAACCTTGCACCTAAAGCAATTAGAGAAAGAAGAACAAAAACATCCCAAAGTTAGCAGAAGGAAAGAAATCATAAAAATCAGAGCAGAAATAAATGAAATAGAAACAAAGAAAACAATAGCAAAGATCAATAAAACTAAAAGCTGGTTCTTTGAGAAGATAAACAAAATTGATAAACCTTTAGCCAGACTCATCAAGTAAAAGGGGGAGAGGATTCAAATCAATAAAATTAGATATGAAAAAGGAGAAGTTACAATGGACACTGCAGAAATACAAAGCATCATAAGACACTACTACAAGCAACTCTATGCCAATTAAATGGACAACCTGGAAGAAATGGACAAATTCTTAGAAAGGTATAAGCTTCCAAGGCTGAACCAGGAAGAAATAGAAAATATGAACAGACCAATCACAAGTAATGATATTGAAACTATGAATAAAATCTTCCAACAAACAGAAGTCCAGGACCAGATGGCTTCACAGATGAATTCTATCAAACATTTAGAGGAAAGCTAATACCCATCCTTCTCAAACTGTTCCAAAAAATTGCAGGGGAAGGAACACTCCCAAACTCATTCTATGAGGCCACCATCACCCTGATACCAAGACCAGACAAAGATACTACAAAAAAAGAAAATTACAGACCAATATCACTGATGAATATAGATGCAAACATCCTCAACAAAATACTAGCAAACAGACTCCAACAACACATTAAAATGATCATACACCATGATCAACTGGAATTTATCCCAGGGATGCAAGGATTCTTCAATATATGCAAATCAATCAATGTGATACACCACATTAACAAACTGAAAAATAAAAACCATATGATCATCTCAATAGGTGCAGAAAAATCTTTTGACAAGATTCAACACCCATTTATGATAAAAAATCTCCAGAAAGTGGGCATAGAGGGAACCTACCTAAACATAATAAAGGCCATATATGACAAATCCACAGCAAACATCATTCTCAATGGTGAAACACTGAAAGCATTTCCTGCAAGATCAGGAACAAGACAAGGATGTCCACTCTCACCGCTATTATTCAACATAGTTTTGGAAGTCCTAGCCATGGCAATCCAAGAAAAAAAGAAATAAAAGGAATACAAATTGGAAAAGAAGAAGTAAAACTGTCACTGTTTGCAGATGACATGATACTATATATAGAGAATCCTAAAGATGCCACCAGAAAACTACTAGAGCTAATCAATGAACTTGGTAAAGTTGCAGGATACAAAATTAATGCACAGAAATCTCTTGCATTCCTATACACTAATGATGAAAAATCTGAAAGAGAAATTAAGGCAACAGTCCCATTCATCACTGCAACAAAAAGAATAAAACACCTTGGAGTAAACCTACCTAAGGAGTTAAAAGACCTGTACTCAGAAAACTATAGGACACTGATAAAAGAAAAAAAAAAAAAAGACGACACAAATAGATGGAGAGATATACCATGTTCTTGGATTGGAAGAAGCAATATTGTGAAAATGACTATACTACCCAAAGCACTCTACAGATTCAATGCAATCTCTATCAAATTACCAATGGCAGTTTTTACAGAACTAGAACAAATCTTAAAATCTGTATGGAGACACAAAAGACCCCGAATAGCCAAAGCAATCTTGAGAAAAGAAAACGGAGCTGGAGGAATCAGACTCCCTGACTTCAGACTATACTACAAAGCTACATTATCTAATCAAGATAATATGGTAATGGCACAAAAACAGAAATACAGATCAATGGAACAGGATAGAAAGCCCAGAGATAAACCCATGTACATATTGTCACCTTATCTTTGATAAAGGAAGCAAGGATATACAATGGAGAAAATACAATCTTTTTAATAAGTGGTGCTGGGAAAACTGGACAGCTACATGTAAAAGAATGAAATTAGAACACTCCCTAACACCATACACAAAAATAAACTCCAAATGGATTAGAGGCCTAAATGTAAGACTGGACACTATAAAACTCTTAGAGGAAAACATAGGAAGAACACTCTTTGACATAAATCACAGCAAGATCTTTCTTGACCCACCTGCTAGAGTAATAGAAATAAAAACAAAAATAAACAAATGGGACCCCATGAAACTTAAATGCTTTTGCACAGCAAAGGAAACTATAAAAAAGACCAAAGACAACCCTCAGAATGGGAGGAAATATTTGCAAATGAAGCAATGGACAAAGGATTAATCTCCAAAATATATAAACAGCTCATGTAGCTCAATATGAAAAAAAAACAAACAACCCAATCAACAATGGGCAGAAGACTTAAATAGACATTTCTCCAAAGAAGATATATAGATGGCCAAAAGCCACATGAAAAGCTGCTCAACATCACTAATTATTAGAAAAATGCAAATTAAAACTACAATGAGGTATCACCTCATACTGGTTAGAATGGGCATCATCAGAAAATCTACGAACAATAAATGCTGGAGAGGGTGTGGAGAAAAGGGAACCCTCTTGCACTGTTAGTGGGAATGTAAATTGATACAGCCACTATGGAGAACAGTATGGAGGTTCCTTAAAAAAGTAAAAATAGAATTACCATATGACCCAGCAATCCCATTACTGGGCACATACCCAGAGAAAACCATAATTCAAAAAGATACATGCACCCCAATGTTCATTGCAGCAGTATTTACAATAGCCAGGTCATGGAAGCAATCTAAATGCCCATCAACAGACAAATGGATAAAGATGTGGCACATATATACAGTGGAATATTACTCAGCCTTAAAAAGGAAAAAAACAGGGTCATTTGTAGAGACGTGGATGGACCTAGAGACTGTCATACAGAGTGAAGTAAGTCAGAAAGAGAAAAACAAATATCGTATATTAATGCATATATGTGGAATCTAGAAAAATGGTACAGATGAACTGGTTTGCAAGGCAGAATTAGAGACACAGATGTAGAGAACAAATGTAGGGACACCAAGGGGGGGAAAGCAGGGGGCGTGGAATGAGGGAGATTGGGATTGATATTAATATGTATTAAATAGCTAATAAGAACCTACTGTATAGCACAGGGAACTCCACCTCACTGTACAGTAGAAACTAACACAACATTGTAAAACAACTATACCCTAATAAAAAACAAAAACAAACAAACAAAAAAAACCCCAAAAAACAAAATTGATTTGATCCTTGAACAGATTTCTTTTTCTTTCAATGAGCACTTGCAAAACAGAAAAGAAATGGTTTCCTGGAAAAGGAGTGGTCATCTCACATCTCAGTAAAGTGGGGATGTTGACAATCCACACAGATGAAAATGGACTTGATCTATGGGCAACAGGGTCTATGTGGCAATAGATTTACTTGATGCCCCTAAGTGACTAGTCACATTTCTGTAGGGATGTAGAAGCTTAACTCTAAATTACTTCTGTATAACCAGTACTTTTCAGAGAACACAGTTTAAAACAACTACTAATTAAATACAGTTGTCACTTGATATCCACAGGGGATTGATTTCAGGATCCCTGTGAACACGATAATCTGAGAATACTCAAGTCCCTTATGTAAAATGGTGTAATGTTTGCATATAACCTATACACATCCTCTCATTTACTTTAAATAATATGTAGATTACTTATGGGAACTAATACAATGTAAATGCTATGTAAGCAGTTGTAAATACAATGTAAATGCTATGTAAACAGTTGCTGGAGCATGGCAAATTCAAATTTTACTATTTGGAAACTTCTGGAATTTTTTTCCAATTATTTTTGGTTCACAGTTGGTTGAGTCCACGGTGTGGCATCTACAGATACAAAGGGCTGATTGTAGTTGTCGCACATGAAACATTTCTAAGCCTTCTCCTTCCTTTTGTAAATATCTTGCCACCTATCTCATCCTGGATGACTTCAATATATCTATAGACTGTGGTTTCTTAGTATTTTTTGTCAACTCTTGTGAATCTCTCTCACATTTTACCTCACCTAAGCTGTCACCTCCTAAAAAAACAACCAGAAACACTAAACGTCTCTAAAAGGTATGATTCAGTTATGCACTATTCAGCCATAGCCTCCTAGTCTACATTGCTAGCTCAGGTTTTCCTACAATGTCTTGACCTTTTCAGGGTCTTTTGTCTATTCAAGCCTTTGCTTTCTTCCAAACTTCCACCCTTATTTTTTTCTCCCTTCCTCTTTTTATCTAGTTTAGAGTCCATGCATCTTTTACAATGTCTACCAAACTCTTGGTAATAAACTCCCTGTCCTTTTGTCTTTTCACTTACATATTTGGAGAAAGTCTAATTCCTGGTTGAACTCAACTGCCTATTTCCTTTATGTATGCATGTGAGCAGTGAATAATTTTGGAGAAGATTAATAGTGGAAAACAATAGCACAGTAAATTATTATAAATTAATAACTACCTGTCACAGCTGGAATCTTTACATTGCTCAAAAGTCTATGTTTTTCTCTCAATTCAATCCCCCAAATGTGTGAAGATTATTTTGAACTTTTTCAATGATGTTCCAACCTACCCAATTCCCACTCACAATCCTTCTCATTTTCAGCAAATGAACATGCCTCCTGATTTAAGAAAAAAATGGGAGTGGTATGGTAACTATTAAATGGAAACTCCAACTTTCTTTCCATATACTTTTGTGATAATCTTATGTCTATATTCATTATGTGCTTCCTCCTTGATCTTTTAATAGGGAGGCATTACCTTTTCTCACCTATAGCCACTTCCTCTCCCTATGCTTCCTCTACCTGACTCACATATTAAGAAACGAGATCCTCTCAATTATGCCTGTTCTCTTCTATATATTCAAAATTTCTCTGGGACTTCCCATTATGTATGTCTAAATTAAAAAAAATCATAGTAAACTAAAAAGAAAAATCTTTATAAACACTGGGAAAACCCCATCTCTGAGCCCACAAGTCTCTCCAGTCATCATTCTATTTCCCTCCCATATTTTACAGTAAGACATCTCAGAAGAATTACTTGAACAAATTGTCTCCATTTGTTATCTTTTCATTCCCTCCTCAATCTGTTCTGAGTTGACTTTCTCCCATATCACTACCAAAACAATTCTCACTAGGTCATCAATGATCAACACTCTTAAATCAATGGTCATTTTCAGACCTCATCTTTATTTATCAGCAATATTTGCCATATTGATAACTTTAACATTGAGACATTCTCCCTCTCTCTCTCTCTCTCTGTCTCCCCTGTTTGCTCTCTTTTCTTTTTTTGTATTTCATAACATATAGTTTCCTAAATGTTCCTCTACCTCTCTGCCTGCTACTTGTTATTCTCCCATGCAGTCTAATTTTTCTCTGTCTAGCAACTGAATGTTAGAGAATCTCAACACTTGGTTATATGTCCTTGTTTCAATTATGCATAAAGCAAAACCATCCCCAAACTTAATGCCTTAAAATGATAACAACTTATTATTTCTCATGACTGTGGGTTGGCAGGATAGTTCCCCTGGTCTCACCTAGGCTCACTTGTATGTCTTTATTCATCTGCTAAGTCTAGACATATAGAGTAAAAGATGATGTCACTCTCATGTCCAGAATGGTGGCAGGGAAGGCGGGTTTCTGGGACCTCTCTCTCCGCATGGTCTTTCATCATTCAGTTGTTTTACCTGCACTTCTTTACACAGTGTCTGTGTCTCACGAATGTAAAAGTAGAAGCTATACTATATCTTGAGGTTTAGGCTCTGGAACTTGCACAAAGTCATCTTAGTCAAATTTTTGGTCAAAACAAATCACAAGGCCAGTCAGATTCAAAGTGATGTGGAAATCCACTCCACCTCTTGATAGAAGGAGCGGTGACATCACAGTGTCAAAGACCATGAACAGTGCGAGTCATGATTAATTGGGGACCATTATTATCACTCTCTACCCCAGACCTCATCTTTTCAATCTATATTCTCTCCCACAGGGTTCTTTGCTTATTTTATTTGGAAAATATTTATTGATCATTTACTTTTGTGCCAGTTACTATTCTAGATTCTGGGGACTAGATGTAAACAAGATTAAAAAATTGCTTCTCACTTTGAGCTTATAATTTAGAGGGAGTGAAAGAATATAAACAGGTAAAAAACCTTGTAAAATAATTTTAAATAGTAATAAGGGCTATGAAGAAAATGAAACAAAGCTTAGTAAAATAAAATTACTATTGATGAAGGAAAAATTTCAGGGATCCTCCTTGATGAAGGACCTAAGGTGGAACATTTAGACTTGACTCTTCGTATTTCCATGTGAGGAGAGTTGCAACAGTGCCACTCTGGCCTCTCTCTGGCTTTTTATTCACACCTCCCTTCTACTCATACCTCCCCACAGAAGTAGGACTGACTTATCTTAGTTTGGGAGAAGGAACTAGGTATTGTAGTTCCACATACAAAAAGAAGGCATTCCTTGCTTCTCCATGCCTTGAAATTTTATAGGACGAGCCCATACTGAGAAATCTGTGATCGTGCACTCTGTCTGTGTCTGAATGGGTAAATTCAATTCTGGGATGCAAGTTTGGTTTGCCAAGTCATTTTACAATTAGCTTTAATAGTAATGATAATAATAGTAATACATTCTTGGAGGTTTGCCCTCAGTCTACTGCTACTTGTTGCTTTGCCTGAAATCACACACTTGTTTGACTTTTGCCACCTTTCCTGTCCTGCTTTTCCCACTCTTGAGAGTACTCCCTCAATAAACCACTTTCACAAAAATACTTATCTTACTATCTGTACTCTGATGAATCTGATTTACGGCAACGTCTCTTAGATCTCATTTTACATCCATTTACTCAGGGCAGCCTTTCCTGATGTTCCAGAACAGGTCATGTTCCCTATAAGATGATGTTTTTATAACACTGAGAATTTGACTATAGGGAGTATTTCGTTTTTGCTTAGTGCCTGGCATGCAGTTGACTCTCAATAAATACTGAATGAATAAATGGAGCACAGAAAGAAAACAGAAAGGACTAAAAGAGAAAGGATATACCTCGCATTGGTGATGACATAAAAGAGAACCCGACCTTGTAAGAAAAATAAATTCACTGTAATGTTTTCAAGGTTATTATTAGTTTTTTTTTGTGGTACGTGGACCTCTCACTGTTGTGGCCTCTCCTGTTGCAGAGCACAGGCTCCGGACATGCAGGCTCAGCGGCCATGGCTCACGGGCCTAGCCGTTCTGCGGCATGTGGGATCTTCCCGGACCAGGGCACGAACCCGTGTCCCCTGCATCGGCAGGCGGACTCTCAACCACTGTGCCACCAGTGAAGCCCCTGCAAGGTTATTTTTTAACCTCTCATTCCAACCGGGAGATCAAATTGCATTCCAATCAACTCCATAAATTATAGGAAATTATTTTGAGGAGGTATTTTTGGGAGTGTTTATAATTTCAAGTGTTTTATTAACTACTACAAACTGGTTGATTTTTTTTTCTATACCAGGTCAAATTAGGACTTCTTAAAAGCCATCAACAAATCATTTCTCTATATGAATATTCTTTTTTCAATTAATAGTTATTTGTTGGACTCACTAGGCATCTTGTTAGCCATTGGAAGTACATGGGTAACACAGATAATGTATAGACCTTAGTTTATGGGGCCTTAAATATAGCAGTCATTTGAAAATTTATATGAATGATTATAATTGTACTAAGTTCTTGAATATGTGGTGATTATGTAAATATTAGGACACCTCAAAGGTACATGCCCCTTCAATGTTTTCCTGGTCCTAATTTGAGTGATATGAAGGCTTTCTGATTTTCTATATTGCTATTTTTGAGCTCCCAGATCTCTGTAGGACAGCCTCTAAGAATTGCTTTTTATAACTGGAAATGTCTCTGGGTCAGTTTACACTCTCCCAATTCCCTGCAGTAGACACTGTGCAGGAAAGTAAGGATCAGAGGGGATTAGAAAGAGATTTATGTTTGTGCCTAGGACTTTTTAGGGAACGGCTGAGACTCTTAATGGAAGCCAAAGTAGAAATGTTTTGGAGGCATGCACTTACCTGTAGACCTGGGAGAGCCACCTGAGAATGCAAAGGCAGTGGAAGGCCAGGAAGGGTTGATTGGGCTTCTTAAAGCTGAGGCACGAGGACTGGGCTATCCAAGACCTTGTAAAATTTGCAAAGGGTAGGGCAGCCTGACTGAGCAGCAGAAATGCTATGCTGGAGAGCAGAGTTTGCCTGAGGTGATATGAAGCAGCGGAGCAAGGAAATCTGCTGTGCCTGGAGACTGCAGTGTGGGCAATCCACCTGTGAATAATCAGTTCTTGGCTGATGACTGTATGTGCTGCTGGGTGTTTTTGAAATACTCATTCTTACTAGGATAGGGTCTGGTAATAATTAGGCGTTCTATAATCTGCTGCATCTCTCAAAAGTCATTTCTATTAAGTGGAATTACACTCTTATAAATCTGGCAATTCAGACCCATATGTTACTTATTTGTAATTATTCCAGATATTTCCTTTTTTACTTAGGCAACTCATTATTGATTTAAGTTATCTATATTAATAATGATCACCATGCAAAGCTACAAACACTCTTGCAAGGAATTACAATGTCAACAGCTGCCAATTCTTAGGTGAAATGATTCAGTAATGGGGAATTACTATTCCTTGGGGACCTGCGACCAGTTCTTGGGTATAGAAGTTAAACTTGCCAAAGTCATCCAAGTAGAATTTGCAGAACTTTCCCTTTGCATTCTTCATGAGTCACTAAAAGTATTCAAACAGGAAAATGTGTTTTTATGTGTCCAGAGATGTAGGCTATAAAAGAAATCTTGTTTATTTTCGAACTGCATACAACTCACGTCACAGTCCTATACAGGTAAGAACAAACAACAAAAAAATCATTTCATTTTAATTAAAAAAAATAATCAATGCTGGCACTATTTCTACATAGAAACAGAAAAAAAAAAATCCTGAACTACTCTGAAGTATTCAAGTGATTTGAATGGATATAGAAGAGTTTGGGGTGATGCCAACATACAGGTCACTCCTCTTTGTAACTGTATGAATTTCAACTTAATGTACTGTCAGTAGTAAAATAATGTACTGGAGAATACGTAGGAACAACAGATCTTTGTTTAACCTGTCTCATGTAGAAACGTATTTTCCATATAGTACAATGCTATCTTGATTAATCCTAAGGAGCTGAATCAAATAAAGTAAAATAAGGTTGGATTTTGCCTAGGATTGATTGAGGATATTGAATAGTTTTTTTGCCTTCTCTAGGTGGAGTAGCTTGTAGAAGCAACTGAAACGAATATAGTATAGTATAGCATAGTATAGTATAGTATATAGTATAGTACAGTAATTACTGTAGTATAGTATGTTGCAGTTTGAGTGTCTGGAAAGTGACCAGAGTACAGGCTGGAAGATGGAGGGAGCAGAGGGAGAGGGAATCCTGAAAGAGGGCAAAAATGGAGGGGAATCCCTGTGCTGGGATGCAGCTTGTCTCTCTTATGGTCTGTCCCCTTTTCTGATGATCTTTCTGACAGCAGTATCTTACTCTTATATTTGGTGACTGGCAAGACTTCAAACTGGAAACTTGAATGTACATTATATCATTTTAATGGAATTCTTAAACAAGTAAACTCATGGATTACAGATAAATAGGATTTCTTTACAAAAGGGGTACAAATCTAAGGGATTGGGTCATATTTTTTTACACACACTCTATTTCCTCCTCTTCAGTTAAGAGCAAGGGCAAGTATTTGTATTGAACTTTTTATTTTTTAATTTTTTAAATTTTTTTAACATCTTTATTGGAGTATAATTGTTTTACAATGGTGTGTTAGTTTCTGCTTTATAACAAAGTGAATCAGCTATACATATACATACATTTCCATATCTCTTCCCTCTTGCGTCTCCCTCCTACCCTCCCTATCCCACCTCTCTAGGTGGTCGCATTGAACTTTTTAAGTTATGCAGCACTTTTCTATAAATTGTCTCATTTGAGTTTCAAAACAATTCACCACAATAACTTCTTTGACCCAATTTTATAGGTCAAACATTAAGACTTAAACATTAAAAGACTTTTCCAAATCACAGAAGCAAAATTTGATCAAGGCAAGAACTGTGTGTGTGTGTGTGCATGTATGTGAAAGTGTTTTTTAACCAAGAAATAAATAAATGTTTACATATTTTACTTTAATATGAGACATAAATAAGAATTTTCATTTTCCCTTCCACTTTTTTTTATTTTTATTTTTTTTTTGCTGTACGCGGGCCTCTCACTGCCGTGGCCTCTCCCGTTGCGGAGCACAGGCTCCGGACACACAGGCCCCGCGGCCATGGCTCGCGGGCCCAGCCGCTCCGCAGCATGTGGGATCCTCCGGGACCGGGGCACGAACCCGCGTCCCCTGCATCGGCAGGCGGACTCCCAACCACTGCGCCACCAGGGAGGCCCCCCTTCCACTTTTTGATAAGAAAGGAAGAGGGTAGTAATTTCAAATTAATGACATTCAAAGGCAATACAAAGTCTATAGTTATAGACTGTATACAAGATAAGTACCTTGGGGCAGTTTTTGGTTCACTATACTATTATTATATATTTTTCCCTAAATCAAAATATATCTTTTCCTTAGACTATTATGGTTTAAAATATTTCCTTCCAAGTCTTGAACGTATACATTAATGCACATGCATACTCATATGAATGTATACTCCCTGGGATAAAATTTAGGAATATCAAACACAGCAATAGCAGTAATAACAAATGCTACCATTTATTGCACTTTTACAATGTGTGCTTAACCTCTGTGTGCTTAAAGAATCTCATTTAATCTTTATATAACCTACAGGGATAGCTATTATCCTCATATGACAGATGGCTAATTTAAGGCTCAGAGAGGTTGAGAAACTTGAAATAGTTGGGATTTATGTCTAGTGTAACAAAGAAGCCAATAGAATTTTAAAACAAAGAATGTAAAATTGTTTATTGATCTACATACCACCTAAAGCACTGACTAGACAATATGTGGTATATGGTAAACACTGTTGTTTGAAAAGTAATGCTTGTCATATATAGCAACGCTCTTTGTATTTTTATTTCTTTCTTTCCCAAACAAGTGTCAGGGTGACAGATGACAGTGTGGGTAAGGGGAGAATTAATACAGTGTGTTTTGTGTTTTCAGGCCACCAGCAAGTCCTCCAAAGGTCAGATATTGAACATGAGTACAATAATTCTAAACCAGCCTTTGGAGCCATCAAATCACATAAAACTCAACCATATGATGGCAAGTCTTTAGCTGTAAAGGAAATATTTTATTCCGTTCTAAATTCCTATATATATTATACTGTCAAAGAGTAGAAGAATTGAGGATTAATAGCAAATAGCCACACCTACATCTGTATCACTGGAATTAAGAGAGGTGGACTTTTTTTTTCCTGAATTATCAAATTCTTGCTGTTTCCTGTCAGTCCTTTTGGACTCCTTTCACATTCTCATTCTTTACCTTATGATGCCACTTTGGGATCTTCCTGAGTGACTGTTAATGCTGTTCAGGATTGGGTAGCAGTTCTGTTATCTTTACCTTTATTTCTGTCTCTTCTGGGACACATTTGATATCCTCGTAGGCTTTAGAACTAAGAAATCACAATTCAATTTTTTGAAGTAAATTCTTCAAATTACTAAGATAAATTCTCTAAGGTGCTCACTGTCATATGACAGTGCAATATTATTGGTTTCTAGTGGTGATTTCAGCACTGATTTGTCCAGTGTTTCCCCTTCCTCAGTATAATTGTTTTTTTGCTTTAATTCACTCACAATTTCCTATATACTTTGAATTTATATTTTCTCAAGTATAATATTTTTACTTTCTATATCTTGATGGTTTACCGTACTCCATATTGTATTTCAGCTCTTCCTTATAATTTTAATAGGAACGTTTAGTTTTCTTTGCTTTTTAGAATGATTCCTACACACTATCTTCATCATCAAAATAGATTATAAAGTGATCTGTGGAAAGCTTTTATTTGTAAGGGATGATTTCCCAGCTCCAATCCTACTCCTGAGGGACCTTGAAGAGCAATCCCTTTATCCCTAAGCATTACTCTTGCGGATGAGCAAGGCCTATAGAAACTGCTGCCTGACTGAAAGATTAGGCTGAGAGAGGAGGGGAATAATTTGAGCTAAAAGAAGGCAAAGGAACAGGAGTATGAAAAAACATAAAGAATTCCTAAAGTCCAGGGGAAAGAAAGATAATAAAAGTAAAAATTGTCCTCATGGAACAACTGGAACACCACATGGAGAAGGGTGTTGTGGATGTTTATCCCAAATTACTTCAAATTTTGTACTATCCCCGTGCTAGTGCTTTGCATTCTTCTATCCGTGTATCTCTGTCTTCTGGACTTTGGGATAAGTACTTAATACAGACCTTCATTTGTCATTTTTACCATTTCTCCTGCCCTAACTCTACCCTCATCTCTGTGTTTGACTGCACTTGACAGAAAACACCCCAAGCTTCTTAAAACCTTGATTTGTCACTAAGTGCCAGCAGCTGCTCCTTGGATCCATCAACATGTCAAAATGTCAGGTGCTGAGACTCGTATGCGGATATTGCTTCTGGCAGTTTTGATCATTGTAGCAAGACATGAACATTTCCTATCCAGTATACTTTCCAAGTGGTATGACTTTGCAGCAGTAATTGTATAACACCACCATGTTATATCTTATTGTGGAATACAGAATTGGACTAAAACATACAGTGATCATGCTTTTGCAGTTTGCAGATAATATAATAGGAAAAATGAATACATGGTCGATATGTGATCCAGTCACTATCAGAAAGACTGCAAGTGGTCATCACTTTTAATTATAAGGGAAACTTATCTGTTACTATTGAGTAGAAATAAAAGCATACATATGAACAGCTTATGGGCATGGATTTGGGGTAAGTTTCCCCAATTCAGAAATTGGTTTCTTCTTTCAACATATGCCTGAACTACATTTGAAAGTGAAATAGCTAATACTGGCAAGTAACAATGTGGGTTAATGGGCAAAGACCTATAGAATCTTATATCATCTCAATATTGGGTTCTTCTGGTGCTGTCTCCCTTGGGCCCTACGACCTACATGGGCAACTAGGAGCTTCATGACAGGAAACAGGTCCAGGTATCATCTTACTACCAAAGGGTCTTGAAAAATTGATCTAGGCATTTCCTTCCACACTGGCCTGCTGTCTTATTCCTGTCCTTCCTACGGAAAGGATTTAAAGTAGAAGGTCCTGGCACCCCCTATCTTCAAATGTAGGTACCTGAAGCATTAGTACCTGGCACCACAACACCATTAGGTGGGGCCTTACGGGGTTTTCCTCATATGAACACTTGTTATATTGCTTTCATTGTAAGATGCTCACCCTTAGACTCTTTTCCTTAGTTACTTAGAGAAGTAAAGCTCCAGCATGTTCTTGCTTGTTGAAGATTACACTTCGCATTTCCCTTCAAGTGCTCTAAGTTTCAACTTTTCTAGGTCTTATAACATCAGAGACAAAATAATCTGTCAAGTGTCAGTTAGACATGAATAAAATCAATTACAGACCATGTCTGGCCAGTACCTTTCTTCTCTAAGGAAGCAGGAACTAACCAATTCATATTGGTGATTGGCCCATAACCAAAGATTTCATTTCTGAGAAGCAAAATGGTATAGGAGAGAATCAAACATCAGTTATATCTGGGATCAGGACCTCTGCTTTTGGTCTGGATAATCCAGATTTGTATCACTAGACAAACAACTTTAGCATAAATAATCTCACCTATCACGTGAGTTTGTAAGGTTTTACCAGTGTTGTTCAATATAAATTAAGAAAGGGGAACCATTTAGTTTAGTACCTCTTTAGAAAATGTCTGGTTATAACTATCATTTGTAATCCACTTATTCATCAATATGAGATATTTATTTATAAATTTATGGACCCATTTTGGTCTAGACCAAATGTTTACAGAAGGTCTGAAATTTTTTAAGAATATTACTTTAATCAAGAATGAGGACTTAGAAAGTATTTGCAAATGATGCAAACAACAAGGGATTAACTTCCAAAATATACAAACAGCTTATACAGCTCCATATCAAAAAAATAAACAACCCAATCAAAAAATAGGCAAAAGATCTAAATAGATATTTCTCCAAAAACATACAGATGGTCTACAGGAACATGAAAAGATGTCAACATAGCTAATTATTAGAGAAATGCAAATCAAAACTACAATGAGGTATTACTTCACACTGGTCAGAATGGCCATCATCATAAAGTCTACAGATAATAAATGCTGGAGAGGGTGTGGAAAAAAGGGAACCATCCTACACTGTTGGTGGGAATGTAAATTGGTGCAGCCACTATGGAAAACAGTATGGAGGTTTCTTAAAAAACTAAAAATAGAGTTACCATAAGATCTAGGAATCCCACTCCTGGGCCAAGCAGTGGGATTTGCTGTACACCTGAAACACTGTAAATCAACTATACTTCAATTTAAAAAAAGATGAGGACTTTTTTCATTCCCCCCTGAAAAAAAGTCTTTAAAGGATCCATTCATTTCATAAAAGTCAACATCAACCTACTTCATTTTTAGTCTGTGTGTGTGCTGAAAAGAAGGAGTTGGTCATAAATCTAAAAATTTAATTAACTATCTTCTGGGAATTATGATAGAAATGTAGAGATAGAGAGAAAGAGAGAAGAGATTGAATTCAATGGTTCTGGAAACACTACAACTTTTTGTTTTTCATATCAAAACACAGGTCATAAAAACTGTAATTTTTAACAATTTTTCTTAGGAAGTTTCCAAAGGAACTATAATGAATAGAACTGTTAGTAATAAGGTTTAAACTTTTTAATAATAATCCTGGCATATGTATATAAAGAAAAAATTTGGATTAATTTTTATTACTCTTACAACTTAAATTTTCTTCATTGCATTTTACTGGAAAAGAGTTCATGTCTATTGCATTTTTATATAAATATGAAAATTATATAATGTGAACCAACAGTGAAAAATAATATTACGCTATCAAAACTGCAGTGTAGACATATACTCTATGCCCGTGAGAGGTACACCAGGAGCCCAGAGTATTTATTTTTAAAATGTCAGTGTACACCTTTACTAAAATGGAGTGTCATGTTTTGAAATATAGCCTTTTTATTTCATTGTGGTATACATGCCCTACACACATTTTATGCAGTGTTTGCCCACCTGTATTGTGAAGTTGTTATTGCTTTATAGATGGAATCAGTTGTGCAGATGGGGACAGACTTCAATTTTTCAGGCTTTGAGTCTGAACTATATTTTGAAATAGTCTTCTCCCTAAATATTGTATGCGTGTTGAAAGTGCATAGCGTTGGGAATGAGACATTCGTAAGAACATCATACACACCATACATAACGGAAGGAGTAGATATTTGCTTCTTAAAACAAAGAAAAGTAGGTCCATTTCCAGTTTTCCAGTTTCTAAAAATACATGTTTGTCTGCCCTATCTTGTGTCTTCTGGGAGCATGGTTTCTGTACTGTTCATAGTAAAATATTGTTTGATAGGTTTTCACAAAATAAAGCTTGTTTTTGGAAATGCTTACCACAAAATTTTGTAGAAAAAATCAGTATTGTGTCTACTTTGAATATTTATATATGTAGTAACATACTATGGCTCATAGGAGATAAAAGAGCACTGTGTGTTGGAGACCTCTGTTTTGGTGAGCTGGACTGTTTGATGGTTAATGTGCTTCAGTGGTGTGTGTTCATGGAGACTTTTTGAGCTATATCCTGGACAGTGGAAAGAGCATGGCCTTCCTTGACTTACCCATGCTCTCTCCATCCACCCAACCTGGGGGAATAAAGAAAGTCATCTTACCTTCTCAGCTGAATGAACTGTGTTAGCTTCAGTGTTTTGCAAATTTTAATGTGTATTGAAATCACTTGGGGATCTTGTTAAATGGCAAATTCTGATTCGATAGGTCTGGGTAGAATGTAGCTTGCATTTCTAACAAGCTCTCAAGAAGCAAGGAGCTAAAAGACAAAAATGTTTTATTTGAACTGCAGCTATGACCCTCAACCCACCTGCAATGGTTGTGGAAACTGTGGTAGATGCTCTCTGTTGAGTAAAAAGGGAAAAAGGTATTCTTGAATAGTGGAATATGTATGGATATAGAAAATTAAGAGGTTAAGGAGAGCCAAGAAGAATGAAATTAAAAGCGATGGAGCAGAAATTGGAATGGGAGAACACCTTGGAAGAAACTGTTATTCATGCTTATGTAGAAAATCTATAGCTCATCTGCTGAAGTTGCAGCCAGTCATCTGGCCTGGAGAAGACTGGATAGCGAACGTAGAGTAGCAATAAAATCTTAGCAAACTGTAAAGCATAATGTTGGCAAAGAGCATCCTTCTGAATTAGTTTAACTGCCTAGGAGAAATTGGCTCTGATGGTTTAGTACTGAGAATGTGTGGTTGAGAGCCAGAGCTCCAAATTTAAAATAACTTTTAAAAACTTTGTCACATAGGTGTGGCTTAATACCAAAGCTGGCTCTTTGTCAATAAATGTACTTTTTCATAGCCATTGAGTTTCCAAGGGCTCAGAACAACATTTCCCCAAAGTTGTATGGGAAATACTCACTGTGTTTGAAATCAACTAAATCTGTAATGATTGAACATGAACTAAACAGACCTAGGATGAATTTTAAATAATTCAACTATCAATAAAGACCTTTTTGTAACTAAAAGAATAGCGTAAAGTTGCAAGTATTCAATTTTCTGGACAAGAGAACTATACTTTTTAAATTAATAGAGCACCTATTTTCTCTTTCTTTTAAACGTTCAGCTTTACTCTTGACATTTTAAACGTGACTTTGGTGCTTATGATTGATAATAATAACTTTTATAGAACTCTTACAGTTAGCTATCTTTCATCACTTTATTGATTTGTCCACTTAGCTATCTTTCATCACTTTATTGATTTGTCTATTTGTCTTTATTGATTTGTCTATTGTCTATTTTGTCTATTTTATTGATTTTGTCTATTTTTTGTCTCCCTCCCTTCCTTCTCTCTCTCTCTATTATGGCTTTTTTCTTTGAACTCATTTAGCATTTGGGTGCACTTTATTGATTTCACCCTGTGGTCAATTTGCATTCAAAGTTTGCATTCAATTCAGTAGAAGCACTTGTAATACTGGATATTAACAAGGAGTTTCAGAGACCGGTGTCTGAGTTACCTGCTGAGGCTGCCTGAAGCAAATCATAGTGGATGAAGAGGAAATTATCCACATACACTAATTAAAGATTATTTAAATAATGATTTTCAAGATAATACTGCTAAACATGAAATTACTTTGTAACATATTTCTAGTCACAGCTCTGTAAGGAGATCTTTGTGTTTATTATGAATGATGGGGGAGATGATGTAAAGGAGGAGGGGGTATCAGTCTCTCTCCATGTGTAGTCCATATTTACATTTCCATTTTACATTCAGCTATATTTAAAATTCAACCACAGGTTGTAAAATTTTGCCATTCTTTCCATTTTTCACATTGTCAAATTAATTGTATTAAATTCATTTTGTTTTTAAGATGTTCATCCAGTTTAATAACTAATATGTATAATCAATATACATCATGTCAATAGAATGAATTTAATTTTACCAAAACAGCATCATTTACATCATGGAACTTTTCTGTCGAAAAATACTGCTAGCCTAAATGTATTTTAATATCAGACTTCCACCTTATACTTCAGTATTATTGTGTTAAAAGATGAGATGGTGTCTTTGAGGGAAATGTATCTGGAATTGATCTGATTCATTCTCTCTCTCTCTCTTTCTCTTTCTACCTCTCTTGCTCTCTCACCCACTGTGAAGGAATTTAGTGACAAGCCTTTTAGAGAGATGACGAGTATAATGTAATGTTTCTGAACATGAAGTTTTGCGTGTGCGGAGGAACCTAATTAACCAACTTAAACTACTTCTATTCAAACACTCTAGAAAAATAACACCAGTCACAAATGTTAAATATCTGTTTTGCCTTACTTTGCTTACTCATGCATTTATTCAACACTTGCTATGGCAGTTTATCTAAAATTAGGTCCAAAGTAATTTAGGCAGCCATACCCTATGTGAAAGATTCTGTAGAAAGCTTTAAATCATAGTGACAGCCATTAGAACTCGCTTAAAGGAAATGCATTTCTGAATAACTCCAGAGGAAACAATAGGGGGAAAAAGCTATAAGTATATCCGTAGGTCTCATAAGAAATTACTCAGCATTTAGATATGTGCTCCTTTGAAACAACAGAATTAGACATACTATTTTCTGTATTTTTATGACACCTATTTAAAAAAAATAATAACGTGTATTTATTGGGCATTTTTTCTGTGTCAGATATATTTCTTGGTGTTTGAATGTTATCATGTTATTGAAATCTCAAAATTTTTGAGTTAAATTATATTGCTACCTTCATTTTACTGATTAGGAAATAGTAGCCCAGAGAGATCAAATCATTTGCCTAAAGTCACAAAAGTAGTTAGCGGCAGACATGCACATTAAATGCCATCAGTGTGATTTCAGAGCCAGGTTCCTAACTTGTATGCTGTCTGTTTTCATTTCAGTCCTGTCACTGATTTCTGTGTAAGTATCCTGAAGTCCTTCACATTAGTTTTTCTAACTGTCGCATGTGAGGCATCATTCTAAAATGTTGATGGAGACTTCAAGAGTTAACGCTTCTGTAAATTTCTAAGTTTAGAAAACTCACTAGACAAAGGATTTAATTATCTGTGTATTGCTTGAATATTATAAATATGTCCAGAACTATACAATAATGGATGTCTGTAATATATCAATTTAACAGTTGAGTGCTGCTATTTTAGGTCCAAGGATTTTGATAAATTGATGTAAGTTAGAAATGTGGGGACTAAATTTATAGTATTATGAGAACAATCTCAATGTTTTATTTTGAAAAGTGTATTCAGAAGCTCATTTGATTTTAGAAGATATTTTCTTTTGGGTTGTGTCAAATTGCAAAACTAAAGGAGTTTAGAATATTAGTAGTGAAATTTTAAAAAATGATTATTATAAAACTTGTCCCAAATTAGATTCTCTAAACCTCTGACACAGAAGTTGACAGAAGAGAAGCTAATTATAATCTTATAGAAAAAATAATTTTAAACACTTTTTATAGGATAATTTTGAAAAGTTTTATGTATAAAACTTTTTAAGATGTTCATCCAGCTTAATAACTAATATGTATAATCAATATACATCATGTCAATAGAATGAATTTAATTTTACCAAAACAGCATCATTTACATCATGGAACTTTTCTGTCAAAAAATACTGCTAGCCTAAATGTATTTTAGTATCAGACTTCCACCTTATACTTCAGTATTATTGTGTTAAAAGATGAGATGGTGTCTTTGAGGGAAATGTATCTGGAATTGATCTGATTCATTCTCTCTCTCTCTCTTTCTCTCTCTACCTCTCTTGCTCTCTCACCCACTGTGAAGGAATTCAGTGACAAGCCTTTTAGAGAGATGATGATTTTGAAAAGTTTTTTTCAAATAATTTTGAAAAGTTTTATAATTTTGAAAAGTTTTATGTAAAATAATCTAGATTGGCATTTGTAAAAGAAATCACCTGAGATATCTGAAAAAAATTGTTGGACTCTGGAGAAAGGTTGTGAAGTGTTTTCAGCCTTAATGTTTTCCAAAAGCAAGATCAAATTAATCTCAAAAAAACCTCTGCAATTTGCAGATTCATTTATTTTTATTTATAATCATGGAACATAACTTCCCTTTTTGAAGAAAAATCTGGACAATGACTCATTTAACTAATCACTGAGTGAGTAGTTAACTCGAGCAACTGAAGGAGAATGAGCTTATATTTACCCCTGGGTAATAGGAAATACTCTCTACTAACTTTCTTTCTCTCTCTTTCCTTTTTCCTTCCTTCCTTCCTGTCTTCCTTCCTTCCTTCCTGTCTTCCTTCTTTTCTTCCTGCCTTCCTTCCCTCCCTCCCTTCCTCCCTCCCTCCCTTCTCTCTCTCTCTCTCTTTCTGTCTTTTATAGGGCAATGAAAGATTCCTATAGCTGGTTAGGAAAATCCCAGGTTCCTTAGATCGACTTCCTGCATGCAAGCTCTGTTCAGGCAGCACAAAAAGAACTATTCCTTTTCCCAAAAAGAACTATTCTTTTTCCCAAGACATGTTGATGTCTTGTTGCTTTTGATTATGGTGTGCCTCAGTTCTTTTCTAAGGTTCAACTAAAATTCTACACTATTCTAAATTTCTACATAAAAGCTTTTTTTTTTTTTTTAATGTGGTATGTGGGCCTCTCACTGTTGTGGCCTCTCCTGTTGCTGAGCACAGGCTCTGGACGCGCAGGCTCAGCAGCCATGGCTCACGGGCCCAGCTGCTCTGCGGCATGTGGGATCTTCCCAGACCGGGGCACGAACCCGTGTCCTCTGCATTGGAAGGCGGACTCTCAAACACTGCGCCACCAGGGAAGCCCAAAGCTTTTTGATGAATTATTTTAGTGGAAATAATTGTTCTATCTCAGAATCCTTAAATTCTGTTCAATATTTTATTATAACACGAATTTCATTTTGTCTTGCAGAATACTTACTTTATATGTATGTACCACATAGTTCTTAAATGTTTACAGCATGGGCCAAATTCACTGTTAAATTTCCTTCTATGCTTTCTAAATTTTACTGTATAATGTAAATTACCTATGTCTACACTCCCTCGAGTTATCTTTGCCAATTTTTCTGTTATTGTTATCATTTTGTACACATATACATATATGTGTACACAATAAAATGGAGTTCATATGGACTATACTATTTTTGTGTTTTTATCACTTAAGATAATTATATTAGCATATAAGATAATTCTTTTATCTTTACATGGAATGTAATTTTAATACTGTATGAACGTCCATCTTTAGTATGTATTTTATTTCATCAATCTCTAAACATTTAACAGATTGTTTTATAATTTTAAAATAAAATAAAAGAAACTAACACAACATTATAAAGCAATCATATGCGAATAAAGATGTTATAATAAATAAATAAAATAAAATCAACAATATGATTTTATGTATGTCTTTTTGTAAGTTTTTGTATTTTTCTAAGGATTAGTCTGCAGTACGGAAGTTTAATTTTTAAAATTTATTGTCATTTTGCTGTCTAAAAGCTTTACTTTAATTTACCTTGTATTCAAATCATCATAGACTTTCCAAACCTCATCGAAAGTGACCAAAAAGTCTAACATTATTTTAAATAATTTACATTTGTTATCTTGTGAATTTCCTTTTCATATAATTTACCCATTTTTCAATAGGTGAGGTTTTAAAAATTGCATTGAATAGTATTTATATATTAATGTTAAGTATTTTACTTCTGAGAGAAATTATATTTATTCAACGTTTCATTTCTTTTAATTGAAGAAATTCCTTCATTTACTTTTCTTTACAAACAGACTTTTTCAAATTTAGTAATCAAACAAACAATAAAAAAAATCCTATCACTTTGGTTGTCTAACATCTTTTACTTGAAACAAAGAACGCTACCTGTTGGAAGACCAATTCCAGTCTGGGTCAATGTTTTATTCACCACAATAGTAACATAATAGGCAACTAACACAGTTGCTATATGAGTAAACAAAAGATGAATGCTGGGTGATATTTTTCATCTGATACTTGTTTTATATATGTCTCCTTACATAGAAAAATTGATCTGGAAAATCTTACTGAGCAAAATCTTGACTGAAAATGAAAGTATCTTTGTTTATTGAATCATCTTCTGAATAAATTTTAAAAATAGAAAACAATATTGACATCACACTGCAGGGTGTATGTAGTGTCTCTGCGCACGGCCTGCCACCATATTGAGTTACGTGTCTTGTGAGGAGCTTCAGTGCACATCCCGAGCTGAGGTGTGGGCTCAGCCATTTCACGAGGAACTCTGGGGGCAAGGCCTCTGCATGGGGCCGGCTATGAGCAAGTGAAACAGACTAAGCACAAAGGGAAAAAACGTGGATGGGCTAGGCCTGAAGTGAGATTGCCAGATTTATGTCCTTTCCAGAAGAAAGAGGATCCTCTAGCAACAGGAGGTGTGAAGAGAGAGGACCTTCAATATGGTGGATGAGCAGGATGTGTAGATCACCTTCCTCTGCACAAATACATTAAAAAAAAAAAATCTACATGGGGAACAACTCCTACACACTACTGAACAAGGACACTACTGAACAAAGGCAGAAGGCCTCAGACTGCCAAAACCTGTGTGGCTGAAAGAGTCTTGGTGCTCCAGCCTGCTGTCAGGCCCGAGCCTCTGAGGTGGGAGAGACGAGTTCAGGACATTGCACCACCAGAGACCTCCAGGCCCCATGTAATATCAGTTGGTGAGAGCTCTCCCAGAGATCTCTGTCTCAACAATAAGACTCAGTTCCACTCAACGACCAGCAAGCTACAGTGTTGGACACCCCATGCTAAACAACTAGAAAGACAGGAACACAACACCACCCATTAGCAGAGGCTGCCAAAATCGTAATAAGTGCACAGTCACCCCAAAACACACCACCGGATGGGGTCCTGCTAGAAAGAAAATATCCAGCCTCATCTGCCAGAATACAGGAACCAGTCCCCTCCAGCAGGAAGCCTACACAACCCAATGAGCCAACCTTACCCACTGGGGGAAGGCACCAAAAACAATGGAAACTACGAACCTACAGCCTGTGAAAAGGAGACCCCAAACACAGTAAGTTAAGCAAAATGAGAAGACAGAGAAACACACAGCAGATGAAGAAGGTAAAAACCCACCAGACCAAACAAATGAAGAGGAAATAGGCAGTCTACCTGAAAAATAATTCAGAGTAGTGATAGTAAACATGATCCCAAATCATGAAAATAGAAGGGAGAAAATAAAAGAAACGTTTAATAAGGACCTAGCAGAACTAAACAGCAAACAAATAATGATGAAAAACACAATAAATGAAATTAAAAATTCTTTAAAAGGAATCAATAGCAGAATAATTGAGGCAGAAGAACGGCTAAGTGACCTGGAAGATAAAATAGTGGAAATAACTACTGCAGAGCAGAAGAAAGAAAAAAGAAAGAAAAGAGTTGAGGACAGTCTCAGAGACCTCTGGGACAACATTAAACCCACCAACATTCAAATTTTAGGGGTCCCAGAAGAAGAAGAGAAAAGGAAAGGGAATGAGGAAATATTTGAAGAGATTATAGTTGAAAACTTCCCTAATATGGGGAAAAAAAAAAGTCAATCAAGTCCAGGAGGCGCACAGACTTCCATATAGGATAAAGCCAAGTAGAAACACACCAAAAACACATATTAATCGAACTATCAAAAATTAGATACAAAGAAAAAATATTGAAATCAGTAATGGAAAAGCAATAAATAACAAACAAGGGAATCCCCATAGGGTAAACAGCTGATCTTTTTGCAGAAACTTTGCAAGGCAGCGTTTGAGAGTGGCAGGACATATTTAAAGTGATGAAAGGGAAAAAACTACAACCAAGATTCCTCTATCCAGCAAGGATCTCATTCAGATTCAATGGAGAAATTAAAACCTTACAGACAAGCAAAAGCTAAGAGAATTCAGCACCACAAAACCAGCATTACGATAAATGCTAAAGGAACTTCTCCAGGCAGGAAACACAAGAGAAGAAAAGGACCTACAAAAATAAACACAAAACAAAAGAAAATGGTAACAGGAATATACATATCGATAATTACCTTAAATGTAAATGGATTAAATGCTCCAAACAAAAGACAGAGACTGGCTGAATGGATACAAAAAAAAGACCCGTATATATGCTGTCTACAATAGACCCACTTCAGACCTAGGGACACATACAGACTGAAAGTGACGGGAAGGAAAAAGATATTCCATGCAAATGGAAATCAAAAGAAAGCTCAAGTAGCAATTCTCATATGAGACAAAATAGACTTTAAAATAAATACTATTACAAGAGACAAAGAAGAAAACTACATAATGATCAAGGGATCAATCCAAGAAGAAGTTATAACAATTGTAAATATTTATGCACCCAACATAGGAGCACCTCAATACATAAGGCAAATGCTAACAGCCATAAAAGGGGAAATCAACAGTAACACAATAATAGTAGGAGACTTTAACACCCATTTTCACCAACGGACACATCAACCAAAATGAAACTAAATGGGGAAACACAAGCTTTAAATGACACATTAAACAAGATTGATTTAATTGAAATTTATAGGATATTCCATCCAAACACAACAGAATACACTTTCTTCTCAAGTGCTCATGGAACATTCTCCAGGACAGATCATATCTAGGGTCACATATCAAGCCTTGGTAAATTTAAGAAAATTAAAATTGCATCAATTATCTTTTCTGACCACAACGCTATGAGACTAGGTATCAATTACAGGAAAAAAACTGTAAAAAAAAAATACAAACACATGGAAGCTAAACAACATGCTACTAAATAACCAAGAGATCACTGAAGAAATCAAAGAGGAAATCAAAAAATACCTAGAGAAAAATGACAATGAAAACATGATGACCCAAAACCTATGGGATGCAACAAAAGCACTCCTAAGAGGGAAGTTTACAGCAATACAATCCTGCCTCAAGAAACAAGAAACATCTCAAATAAACAATCTAACCTTATACCTAAAGCAATTAGAGAAAGAAGAACAAAAAACCCCCCTAAGTTAGCAGAAGGAAAGAAATCATAAAGATCAGATCAGAAATAAATGAAAAAGCAATGAAGAAAACAATAGCAAAAATCAATAAAATTAAAAGCTGGTTCTTTGAGAAGATAAACAAAATTGATAAATCATTAGCCAGACTCATCAAGAAAAAAAGGGAGAAGACTCAAATCCACAGAATTAGAAATGAAAAAGGAGAAGTAACAACTGACACTGCAGAAATACAAAGGATCATGAGAGATTATTACAAACAACTATATGCCAATAAATTGGATAACCTGGAAGAAATGGGCAAATTCTTAGAAAAGCACAACCTTCTGAGACTGAACCAGCAAAACATAGAAAATATAAACAGACCAATCACAAGCACTGAAATCGAAACTGTGATTAAAAATCTTCCAGCAAACAAAAGCCCAGGAACAGATGGCTTCACAGGCAAATTCTATCAAACATTTAGAGAAGAGCTAACACCTATCCTTCTCAAACTCTTCCAAAATACAGCAGAGGGAGAAATACTCCCAAACTCATTCTACGAGGCCACCAACACCCTGATACCAAAAACAGAAAAAGATGTCACAAAAAACGAAACGTACAGGCCAATATCACTGATGAACATAGATGCAAAAGTCCTCAACAAAATACTAGCAAACAGAATCCAACAGCACATAAAAAGGATCATACACCATGATCAAGTGGGGTTTATCCCAGAAATGCAAGGATTCTTCAATATATGCAAAGCAATCAATGTGATATACCATATTAATAAATTGAAGGAAAAAAACCATATGATCATCTCAATAGATGCAGAAAAAGCTTTTGACAAAATTCAACACCCATTTATGATAAAAATCCTCCAGAAAGTAGGAATAGAGGGAACTTTCCTCAACATAATAAAGGCCATATATGACAAACTCACAGCCAACATCATCCACAATGGTGAAAAACTGAAACCATTTCCACTAAGATCAGGAACAAGACAACGTTGACCACTCTCACCACTATTATTCAACATAGTTTTGGAAGTCTTAGCCACAGCAATCAGAGAAGAAAAAGAAATAAAAGGAAACCAGATGGGAAAAGAAGAAGTAAAGCTGTCACTGTTTGCAGAAGACATGATATTATACATAGAGAATGCTAAAGATGCTACCAGAAATCTACTAGAACTAAGCAATGAATTTGGTAAAGTAACAGGATTCAAAATTAATGCACAGAAAACTCTTTCATTCTTATACACTGATGAAAAATCTGAAAAAGAAATTAAGGAAACACTCCTATTTACCATTGCAACCAAAAGAATAAAATACTTAGGAATAACCTACCTAAGGAGACAAAGGACCTGTATGCAGAAAAGTATAAGACACTGATGAGAGAAATTAAAGATGATACAAACAGATGGAGAGATATACCATGTTCTTGGATTGGAAGAATCAACATTATGAAAATGACTATACCACCCAAAGCAATCTACAATTTAATGCAATCCCTATCAAACTAGCAATGGCATTTTTCACAGAATTAGAACAAAAACTTTTACAATTTGTATGGAAACACAAAAGACCTCGAATAGCTAAAGCAATCTTGAGAAAGAAAAACGGAGCTGGAGGAATCAGGCTTCCTGACTTCAGACTATACTACAAAGCTACAGTAATCATGAGTATGGTACTGGCACAAAAACAGAAATATGGATCAATGGAACAGGTTAGGAAGCCCAGAGATAAACCCACGCATGTATGGTCACCTTATCTTTGATAAAGGAGGCAAGAATATACAATGGGGAAAAGACAGCCTCTTCAATAACTGGTGCTGGGAAAACTGGACAGCTACATGTAAAAGAATGAAATGAGAACACTCTCTAACACCATACACAAAAATAAACTCAAGAAGGATTAAAGACCTAAATGTAAAGCTAGACACTATAAAACTCTTAGAGGAAAATATAGGAAGAACACCCTATGACATAAAACACAGAGAGACCGTTTTTGACCCACCTCCTAGAGATATGGAAATAAAAACAAAAGTAAACAAATGGGACCTAATGAAACTTAAAAGCTTTTGCACAGCAAAGGAAACTATAAACAAGACCAAAAGACAACCCTCAGAATGGGAGAAAATATTTGCAAACAAAGCAACTGACAAAGGATTAATCTCCAAAATTTAC
Organism: Mesoplodon densirostris; assembly: GCF_025265405.1. NCBI lineage: Eukaryota > Metazoa > Chordata > Mammalia > Artiodactyla > Ziphiidae > Mesoplodon > Mesoplodon densirostris. Next base: position 104,945,059 of record NC_082671.1, on the reverse strand, counting down.
AAGCAGCTCATGCAGCTCAATAGCAAAAAAAACAAACAACCCAATCCCAAAATGCACGGAAGACCATATAGACATTTCTCCAAAGAAGATATACAGATTCAACAGACACATGAAAGAATGCTCAACATCACTAATCATTAGAGAAATGCACATCAAAACTACAATGAGGTATCACCTCACACAAGTCAGAATGGCCATCATCAAAAAATCTACAAACAATAAATGCTGGAGAGGGTGTGGAGTAAAGGGAACCCTCCTACACTGTTGGTGAGAATGTAAATTGATACAGCCTATATGAAGAACAGTATGGAGGCTCCTTTAAAACCTAAAAATAGAACTACCATATGACTCAGCAATCCCACTACTGAGCATATACCCTGAGAGAACCATAACTCAAAAAGACTCATGTACCCCAATGTTCATTGCAGCACTATTTATAATAGCCAGGAAGCTACCTAAGTGTCCATCAGCAGATGAATGGATAAAGAACATGTGGCACATATATACAATGGAATATTACTGAGCCATAAAAAGAAATGATATTGAGTTATTTGTAGTGAGGTGGATGGACCTAGAATCTGTCATACAGAGTGAAGGAAGTCAGAAAGAGAAAAACAAATATCGTATGCTAACACATACATATGGAATCAAAAAAAAAAAAAAGTTCTGAAGAACCTTGGGGCAGGATAGGAATAAAGACGCGGAGGTAGAGAATGGACTTGAGGACACGGAGGGGGGAAGGGTAAGCTGGGAAGAAGTGAGAGAGTGGCATGGACATATATACACTACCAAATGTAAAATAGATAGCTAGTGGGAAGCAGCCGCATGGCACAGGGAGGTCAGCTTGGTGCTTTGTGACCACCTAGAGGGGTGGGATAGGGAGGGAGGGTGGGAGGGAGATGCAAGAGGCAGAGGATATGGGGATATATGTATACGTATAGCTGATTCACTTTGTTATACAGCAGCAAGTAACACAACAATGTAAAGCAATTATACTCCAATACAGATGTTAAAAAAAATAATAAAAAAAAAGAAGACTATACTACTTGGCCTTACATTTCAAATAGGCAAGGTGAAGTTTTAAAATTTATTGAAAGCATTACCCTATAAAGAAATATTAATCATATATGAAATGCTTTTTGTATATTATGTAAATATATACTATGATGTATACATAAGAAAAAATTCACTGAAGTATTTCATATATATCTGTTAAAATTACACTGACAATTATGATTTTTCTGTGAATCTAATGTGCTGAAAAGCTTGCTTGAAAATAATAAACATATGGGAATTAACATACTGAAGGAAAAGATAATATGCTTTATGCCATTTAATATTTTAAAGCTAGAATAGTAGATGGAGAGTTCACAAAATGTTTAGTCATTGCTAAAACGAAGGTAGTTCAAAGTCCATGGAGAGGACAGAATGAAATTGTATATAAGTAAGTTACAAATACGTGCAAAATAGGATGAAATGGAATTCATCATATAAAAATAGCAATGATTGTATCTAGAAAAAATAGATTGAAAATAACATTTGGATACTGAAACAACTTACAAATCAGCAACACTGAATAATGTTGAAAAATTCAGAACGCAAAACTAGATCTTAGCATACTGTAGTCTTAAAATCACAGTGCTATCCATTATGCTTAGAATAAATTTCAAAAATCTTTAAGATGGTTTACAAGTCCTCAGCGAACTGCCTCTAGAAAATTTTGCAGCTTCTCCTCTCTACTTGTGCCTTGCCTCCCCCATCCCTATCCCTGGAATACCAAGAATGATTCCTTGGCTTCTGATCTGTTCAATGGTTTTAATTTCGAATCGGGTTGGATGGTAGTGTTATTCTCTAATAAAAATCACAGGAATAGGAGCATAAGGTTTTGTGGATTAGATATGCATTAAATTATGTGCATGTTTGGTATGTGTTGGTATTTTGGAAAATCAAATTGTGATACTCAGGAGGAAGTTAAATACATGAACCTGGAAACCCCTCTGGAAGTGACATAAGCTGTGGTAATAATTTACTTCTATATTTTAGTAGAAGAAAAGCTGATATTCAGTTATTATAGTATCTATTTGGCCATAATAGATAACTACAGATGGTCTTTTTTTCTGAGCACATGGGGTTGTAGCATAACTATTGTTAATTATTTTGAATATGTTTTTCAAAGAGAATATTGTAATTGGATTTTCATAGAGGAAAATCAAGATGCAGATGGAGATAATTTGGGTATCCAAAACCAATCCTTATCTATATCCTGCTTTCCCTTAATGAAGAGGAGTGAATGTATGGACCTGTAAAAAAACAAAAGCCTGCCATCCATAGTACCTACAGCTTATGTTCATCTGAAAGGTAGAACCTATGAGCCCTTCAGAATTAACGTCTAATATTTTAACTGTGATTTTCCCAATGTGAAAGATACAGCTATTTGATTTTTTCAAAATTTTTTCTAAAATAGTTTTTTAAAATTGTAATAATTCCTCATCTATCAGTTTATTGACTGTCAAAATATTTATTGTCCCATTTCTGACCTTGGGGAAAACATTGATCAAGGTACTTAGTATTGTTTTTATTTATTTATTCAGCTTGAATTTGTATAACTTTAGTAATTTGTGGCAAGGCATTTAGTTTTATATTTCCTGGAAGGAGGATATCTTTACTTGTTTACTTTTTAGATATAACCATGTTTCCCAAAGTGATTTTCTTCCATTTCCTATTTTGTTTAAAGAGGGATTGTAATGTCTAAATGCATTTACTGGATTCTCCTGTATCAGTCTTCTCAAAAAAATTCATATTCATCATAAGAGGTCATTGTTATTCCATATTTTCAGGTCCAGTATATGTTTTATTTCATAATGTGACTTTCTTACCAAATGGTTTCATTCAGTTTACTAATACTGTTTATTTTATTCAGAATAAGTTCCAAAGGCAGAATTATTGGGGTTGGAAGAAACCTCACAGCACTGTCTTATCTGTCCTTCTATCACTAAGTACTTAAAATTCCTAAAAGGATACTTCATTTTTTAAAATAAAAGCTGTTACCCTATTCACTCTCCAATTTTACTTCTCCCTGATTACACTCACTCTAGAATGTGTTTGTTAAAATAGACACAGAGTTAACATTTCTAATTTTAATAACACATAATAAACACACTTATTCATTTCTACCAGTAATTGATCTTTAAGATGATTATTTATCTTTAAAGGCAATTACTTAAAAAAATGTCTTTGGAGTTTCTCTACAGAAAGAAGAATGATTTTTGCTCTGGGGTTTTTATTTGGATTCTTTGCTCCACTGTGTAGTTTGAGGCACTCAGGTTTTGGGGTGCAGGAGGATCTTCAAAAGGCAACCCAGTAATCCACAGAATTGTATTGGTTAATTATTACACCCTCATCCCACAAGTGGGAAGAGTCACCTACTGGTGTTTTCAAGATCTCTGGCAAATGATATCAAATATATATATGTGTTTGTGTGTGTCTGTGTGTGTGTGTATATACGGATATAATGGATATATTATATGTGTGTGCTTGTATATGTATGTAGGTATGTATATAAAAGAATAGATGTTACCTACTGGAGAGTAGGTACTAGCAACTGAAGAAGAATTTCTTTCTTCCCAGGAATGATTCCATAGGAAGCATCACTGAAGGACTTTGAAGGAAGTGTATCTGTTTTATACCCAAGCAACTATTTGAGAAGGTCCTAGGTCCTATTAGTTAGTTGTTTCATTTAATAATAGGAAGAAATAAATTGAGCATCTAGAATATGCAAAGTACATTAACACACATAATACATTTTATTTTAATTTAAACTTCACAACAACCTTTGGGAATAGGGATTACTGTCCCTATTTCCAAGACTTTACGTCATCCACATTCAGGATCCATCAATGTTAAAATTGTCTCCTGTGTTCAAATGACATGACTAGCTATAAAAAATACTTAAGCAATATTGGTAGATAAAAGACCTACCTGATGTTTCTTACCAAGTGAAACTCTAAGGATAGATAAGTGAAACTCAAATATTTTGGGATTAAAATTTTACGTCATTTAGCTCATGCTTACTTCAATAATGGTCTAGGATCTTGACTTTATAATGGCCCTTCTGAATTCGGTGAATATGGCAACCTTATTGTTTATCTCAGTTCTTGAAAACAAATTTCAGGTAATTAAAAGCGATAATTACAGGTTATATTCCTGACCTCACTGTGGATCAGCACTAATCCTAAAGTTAAAGTATTTAAGTCTAACATGGTCAAAAATTATATAATTTTAAATCTAAAAATTTTTTTAAAAGGCAGACGGTCATGGTTAGAAATTAGCACAATTGAGATGATCTTTATCTACCAAAACTATAGTATGCATAAAAAATAAATATTAATTTTCCCTCTTCAAACACTTAAATGTTTTCCCTAAACTTATATTTCCTATTGGTTAAAAAAATTATAGTGCCTTTTGAATAAACATTAAGTATATGAAGTTAGGAGTTAAAATTGTGTTTGTAATCAACCTTTGGAATTAGCTATAATAAGAAAAGCAGATTCATGATTCTGAGACTATTGAAAATATCTTTTCATATATCACTTTCATCGTAAACATGATAATAATTATGCTATAATTGGTAAACTAAACATTTATGTACATGTGATTATATTGTAATTTTATCTAAAGATGTTTACACCAAATATGGAAGGGTATTAATGTGCAGTTAGATATTTTCTCTACCTCCATTTTACATATTTACACAGTAAAGTACCTGCATGAAAATTTCCATATAAATATGTATATTTACAAAAATATTTTACAGTAAACTATGTAGTTGATATAAAGGATGTTATTATAACTTGAGGTAACTTAGAAAAGTTTACTTAAAATAAAACATTTTTCCTAAGAAATTCTGTTTTAGGTACAGTTTGTATTCTTGAGAATCTCTCATTTACTTACAGATTACCTACCTATCTGCAAATGGGGTAGACCTTTGTCATATACAAAGTAAATATCCTAAGAATTTTGAGACTCTCCAAGCATGTAGAAATGCATCATAAGATTTAAC